>NC_044978.1:34425912-35066992 GCF_008728515.1 Papio anubis
CATTGGTCATAATTTGAAGATATAGCAAAGCATGGAGTGAGAGCAGCAAGATGGAAGAATAGGAGTTTCCAGTACTCCCTCACACAAACATCAATTTGGACAGCTATCCACAAACAAAAAAATACTTTCGCAAGAGCTAAGAAATCCAGGCGACAGATTAGTCACCTGAGTTGAGGCACAGAAATAAGAAAAAAAAATGCCTTGAAGAGGGTACAAAAGGACAGTTTCACATGACCCAAGTCAGCCCTCCCCTCAGCCTGCAAAGCACAGCACAGAAACAGATACCTTCTGCATTGTTGTGTAGTGTAGAACACAGAAGGAGATACCTTCTGCAAGGAAAAAGGAGAGTAAAGTAAGCACTCAGTTTCATGGACCTCAGCACCAACCTGCCCTCAGTGAACCCTGGCACCAGGCCGACTGCAGGGAACACACGCTCTAGGCTTACCTTAGAGTCAGGCCCACTTCAACCTTGAGACCAGCCCCTGGGAACCCAGACTTTAAGCTTAACTTAGCGCCAGGCCAGCCCCTATGGTCCCAGGCTCCAGACCTGACCCAGTGCCTGCTCAGCCCCCATGGACTCAGGATTTGGGCAATCCCCTGTGGACCCAGGATTCAGGCTCACCTATATAGACCAGTGCTCCAGGACCACCCCTGAAAATCAGCTGGAAGTCCCATCCCAATGGTCCTCCATGCCAGACCAACTCCCTAAAACTCAGGATCCAGGACCACACCCATAGAAGCAGGCTCCAACCCCATACCCATGGACTCAGACACCAAGTCCATCCACTGAGCAAGGCACCAGGCTAATTTGCCTGAGGACATTAGTAGCAAGGCCTGCACATGGACCATACCAACCAGCCCACACAGACTCTGGTCAAGCTGAGTGGTGAAGGGCTTTCCCTGCTGAAGGCAGTCTGTAAAGATTGGAAGAAGTGTCTACTTCTTCAAATTTGCAGATACCAATAAAAGGTCACGAGAATCACAAATAATGATGGAAACATGATATACCAGAGGAACCAAATAAAGCACCAGTAAATGACTCTAAAGAAGTGAAGATCTACAAACTTTCTGACAAATAATTCAAAATAATTGTCTTAAAGGAACTCTATGAGCTACAAGAGAACACCGATAGATAAGTAAACAAAATTGGAAAAATAATACATGAAAAAAACTAGAAGTTTAACAAAGAGAAGGAAACCATAAAAGAGAAACAAAGTTCTGAAGCTAAATAACACAACTGGACTTAAAAATTTAGAAAACTTAAACAGCAGCCTCAACCAAGCAGAAGAAACAATCAGTGGCCATTTGAAATAATCCAGTCAGAGAAGTAAAAAAAAAAAAAAAAAAAAGAGAGAGAGAAAAAGAGTGAGGAAAGTGGGACTTCTTGAACACCATCAAGTGCACCAATATGTGAATTATAACATTCCAACAGGGATTAGAGAAAGAGAAAGAGAAATGTAACTTATTTAAAGAAATAATAATAGAACAGTTCCCAAATGTAGAGACGGAAATGAAAATACAGCTCCATGAGTCCCAAAGAACCCCAAATGGATTAAACATAAAAAGAGCAACATAACATTATAATCAAATTCTCAAAAGTCAAAGAAAAAAGTTTGAATCAGTAAAAGAAGAGTAAATCATCACATACAAGTGAACCTCCATAGACTATCAGCAGGTTTTTCAGCAGACCAGGATAGAGCAAGATGATATATATTCAAAGTACTGGAAAAATAAATAAATGACCAAGCAAGAATAATACTATACCCAGTAAAGCTATCCTTCAGAAATGAATGAGATATAAAGCCTCTCAGATAAACAAAAGCTGAGACAGCTCATCACCATTAGGCCTGCCTCACAAGAAGTGCTAAATTTCAATTCTTCAGGTTGAAATAAAAGAATGCTACCAACATGAAAGCATATATAAGTACAAAATTTGTGGTAAAGATAAGAATATAGTCAAACTCGGAATACTCTATACTGTAATAGTGATGCATAAATCACTTTTCACTCTAGTATAAGATTAAAAGATAGTATGGAAGTGAAAATGTTATGGTTTCTGCTAAAAATAATTATAGTTATAATAATTTGTGAAGTGATACATAATATAAAAGATGAAAATTGTGATATCAATAGTATAAAATGAGGAAGATAAGTTAAAGTGTTTTTATGTATGCCATCAAACTTATCAGTTTAAAACAGACTGTTATAAGAAGTTTTATGTAAATCCCATGATAACCACAAAGAAAAAAAAAAACAGATGGCAAATACAGCAAAAAATCAAAAGGAATAAAAGCAAACCTGCCCAAAATATTATCAAATCACATAGGATGACAGAAACAAAAGAGCTACAAAATAGTCAGAAAACAATTAACAAAATGGCAATAGTAATTCATTACCTATCAATAATTACTTTAAATGTAAATACATTAAATTCTCCAATTAAGTCTGAGCAGCTTTAAGAAGATTGAAATCATATCAAGTACCTTTTGTGCCACAATGATATGAAATTAGAAATCAATAAGAGGAAGGAAACCTAGAAAATTTGAAAATATTTGGAAATCAAACCACACGCTCTTGAATAATCAATGGGCCAAAGAAGAAACTAAAAAGAATATTAAAACATTTTGAGACAAACGAAGGTGGAATGCAGCAAAAATAGTAATAAGAAAAAAGTTCATAGCCTACATTAAAAAAAGACAGAAAGCCAGGCACAGTTGTATGTGCCTGTAGTCCCAGCTACCTGGAGGTTGAAGTGGGAGGATCACTTGTGCCCAGGAGTTTAAGGCTGTAGTGTACTATGTGCCCCTATGAATAGCCATTATGCTTCAGCCTGGACAACATAGTAGGATCCCCATGAGACAGACAAATAAATAAATGAGACAAATAATAAATAAATAAATGAGACAGATCTCAAGTCTACCTACCATTGCACCTCAAAAACCTAAAAAAAGAACAAACTAATCCCAAAGTTAGCAAAAGGAAGGAGATAATAAAGAGCAGAGCAGAAACAAACGAAACAGATACTTACAAAATAGAAATGATTGATGAAACTAAGAACAAACAAAAGACAAACAAAATTAACAAAACTTTAGCTAGAATAAAAACAGAAAAAGAGAAAACTCAAATTTAGCAAATTATAAATGAAAGAGGCAACAAAAAAAATCACACAAATATAAAGAATTATTAGATAATACTATGAACAGCTATACACTAACAATTGGATAAACTAGAAAAAATGGATAAATTTCTAGAAATATACTATGTACCAAGACTGAATCATGAAGAAATACAAAATCTGAATATACAATAATGAATAGATAGATTGAATCAACATATTTAATCTAGTTATTCATATAAACATTAGAACACAGTGTAATCCCAACAAAGCCCAGGATCTGATAGCTTCATTGTTGAATTCTACTAAACATTTAAAGAAGGATTGACACCCATCCTTTTCAAATTCTTCCAAAAAATTGAAGAGGAGAAAATGCTTTTAACTCATCTTAAAAAGCCAGCATTACACTGATATCAAGCCAGAAAGGGCACTACAAAAAAATAAAATTACAGGCCAGTATCCCTGATACTGTTCATGGAATTTTCATGAAAAAATCCTCAAGAAAATACTAGCAAACCAAATTCAACAGCACACTAAAAGAAGCACACACCATGCTCAAGTAGGATTTATCCCCAGAGTGCAAGTATGGTTCAATATACACAAATAAATACATGTGATACACTACATTAACAAAATGAAGAACAAAAACCACATGATCATCTCAACAGAAGCAGAAAACTCATTTGACAAAATTCAACATCCTTTGATGATAAAACCTCTCAACCAATTAGTTATAGAAGGAATGTACCTCAACATAATAGAGATCAATGTATGACAAGCCCACAGCTAACATCATACACAGTGCTGGAAAGTTGAAAGCTTTTCATCTAAGATCAGGAATAAGACAAAGATACTCACTCTTGCCACTTCTATTCAGTATAGTACTAGAAGTCCTAGCCAGGACAATTAGGCAAGAAAACAAACAAACAAACAAACAAACAAAAACACAAAGGTATACAAATTGGAAAAAAAAAAAAAAAAGGTAAAATTGTCTCTGTTTCTAGGTGACATGATCTTGCAGATAGGAAACCCTAAAGACTCCACAAAAGATCTTTATAACTAATCAGCAAATTCAATAAAACTTTAGAATATAAAATAAGCACACAAAAATGAGTTGTATTTCTCTTCACTAACAACAAACTACTTGAAAAACCTTAAGAAAGCAATCCTAATTATAGTACCATAAAAATACCAAGGAATAAATTTAGCCAAAGAAGTGAAAGATCAATATACTGAAAACTATAACATATTGATAAAAGAAATTGATGAAGACACAAATAAATGGAAAGATATTCCATGTTCATTAATTAGAATTTTTAATAATGTTAAAATGCTCATATTACACAAAGCAATCTACAGATTCAATGCAATCCCAATGACATTTTTCACAGAGATAAAAAAAATTCTAAAATTCATGTGGAATACTGAAAGACTTCAAATAGCCAAAGCAATCCTGAGAAAAATGAATAAAGCTTAAGGTATCACACCGCCAGATTTCAAAATTGCTACAAAGCTATAGTAATCAAAGCAGTATGGTATTGGCATAAATATAGACACATAGACCAATGGAACAAAGTAGTCCAGAAATAATTCCACTTATTTTTAGTCAATTAATTCTTGACAGAGTTACCAAGGGCACACAATGGGGAAATGATAGTCTCTTGAAAAATGGCATAGAGAACACTGGATAACCACATGCAGAAGAATGAAATTGAACCATATTTCACCTTATTGAGAAATTGAAACTTATCTCACACCATGTTAAAAAATCAACCCAAAATCAACTAAAGACGTAAACATAAGACCTGAAATTTTTAAATTGCTGGAAGAAAGCAGGGGAAAGCATTCTTGACATTGATCTGGGCAATGAGTTTTTGGATATGATGCCAAAAACATGGGCAAAAATAGACAAATGGAATTGTATGAGAATAAAAACCTTCTGCACAGAAAAAGATACAATCAACAGAGTGAAGAGAGAAAATATTTGCAAGGCATATATTCAAAAAGAGGTTAATATTTGAAACATAAAGAGTTCAAACAGCTTGACAGCAAGAAAACAAATAAACTGATTTCAAAACGGGCAAAGGATCTGAATAGGTATTTCTCAAAAGACACAGAAACAGCCATCAAGTAGGTGAAACAATGTTCAACATCCCTAATCATCAGGGAAATAAAAACCAAAATCACAATGAGGTATCACCTCACGTTAATTCAAATAACTCTTACCAAAAAGAAAAAAGATAGTGTTGGTGAAGATGTAAGGAAAAGGGAACTCTTTTGCACTGTTGGCGAGAATGTTAATTGATACAGCCATTATGGAAAACACTATGGAGGTTTCTTTAAAAATGAAAAATAGAACTATCATATGATCAAGCAATTCCACTTCTGAGTATATTTTCCAAAGGGAAAAAAAATCAGTATTTCAAACAGATATCTGCACTCCCATGTTCATTGCAACATTATTCACAATAGCCAAGATACTGAATCAACCTAAGTGCTCATGAACAGATGAATGGATAAGGAAACAGTGATGTATATTTATAACGGAATTTTATTCAGACCTAAAAATTTTTTTTAAAAATCTGTCATTTGCGACAGCATGGATTAACCTAGAGGACATTATGCTAAGTGAAATAAGCCAGACCCAAAAAGACAAGTACTGCGTGATCTCACTTATATGTGGAATCTAAAAAAGTGGAACCCATAGAGCAGAGAGGGAAATGAAGAGATGTTGGTCAAAGTGTATGAAGTTTTATTTATAAAGGATGAATAAGTTCTGGAGACCTAATGTACAGCATGGTGACTATCATTAATAACATCAAATTATAGACTTCAAATTTTGTAAGAGAGTAGATCATAAATGTTCTAACCACACTACCAAAGGTAGCTCCGTGAGGTGATGGTTATGTCAATTAACTTGATAGTGGTAATCATTTTACAATGTATACATATATCAAAACTTCACATTGTACACATTAGATATATACAGTTTACTTTTGTCGATCATACCTCAGTAAAGATGAGAGGGGAAAAAGTAGTTGTGTATGTGTTAAATGTAGCTCCATGCACTTTGGGAGCTTCTCACACTTGAGGTCAGGAGTTTGAGACCAGCTTGGGCAACATGGTAAAACCCCGTATCTACTAAAAATACAAAAATTAGCCGGGCATGGTGGCATGTGCCTGTAATCCCAGCTACTGGGAAGACCGAGGCAGGAACAATGCTTGAACCCAGGAGGCAGAGGTTGCACTCAGCTGTGATCATGTCACTGCCCTCCAGCCTGGGCAACAGAGTGAGACTCAGTCTCAAAAAAAAAAAAAAAAAAAAAAGGAGCTTCCCTTTCACTTTCCCTTCAACCTGCTTCAGATACAGGGTGGCAAATGTTCTCATATGAATTATCAATTTGCCACAGACCTTGCTGGACTGAACAAAGGAGGACAAATGTGGGAATAAAGACAAAGACAAAAGAATATATTTGGAAGAAGGGGTCAGGAAGCTCTGTGTTTCTAGTGAACAAGAGCCCTGAGCTTCGATAGCCCTTCATATTTATTGAGTAAAGGAGATAGGGAGAAAGGGGTGGTTGTGGTCAGCTGCTTGACTCAGTGCAGGCCTGCACGATTGCATTCTTTGAACAGTCATCTCCAGGTATTTCAGTAGATAACCTCAAGGAGCATGATGCCAGGGAGTGACTGCCCTCAGCAAACCTTCTGGTGGCAGGTGCAGTCATGAATTTGCCCACATTCTGCATTCATGATAAACAGTTTGCCGTTTGATCATATAGCCTCCAGTGGAATGCTGAGTTGGTCCAGTCCCACAGGCCTTCAGCTCCCTACATCAATTCATTTGTTTTGTGTAGTTATAAAGCCTTATTGTGTCCAACTGAGTCCTTTACATGCATACTACTGTTATATTTGCCCAAAATTATACTGTGAATGTTGCAGTTTGAGTTCTCTGGGAAACATATACTGAGGAAGTTTATTGGAAAGGGCTCTTGGGCTCAACAGCTGAAGAGGAGGAAGGAATTAGAACTGGACAGAGCGGGTAGATGAACTGCACTATAGTCACGCAGAGGCTCCAGATGATCCTGCTGGGAGCTCCAGGGCTGGGATAGCCCTTCAGCTTAACCTCAAGTTGAGGCAAGGAATCAAGTCTTTATATTCTGTCTTGGGCCAGTTATTAGACTCCGGCTAACTGGGAAGCAGGTGAGGTATAACTTTAGACCAGGCTATTCTCGTCAACGTCCTGGAGAGGGACTCAGTTGAGAACATTGAACCACCAATCTCTCAGCAACTGAGGGAATGAGTGTGTGTGCTGGTTTAGGACAGAGGTAATATTCAAATATTTAACATTCAGTAATAACACATCAAATGAGGTCCCTGATAAATGGACCCCAGATGTTGGGAGCTTTTTGGACACCAGTCCTCACTTAGGGCATTCCCTTTCCTGGAAAGGTGACATAGGCACTGCCCACTGAGCCCTGGGGACTTATTAGTTCATTTTCAAAAAACAGATTACAAAACTTCACAGAAGTTTGATAAGCTAAATGACCACAAAGAAGATATTTTCAGTCCAATCAAGATAAAAGTATAAACAGAGAAAACACTTCGGTTCTGCATGACGTTCTTCTAAAACAACCAATTCTGAAGGCCATTCACTTAGAAGAGTAAATATAAAAAGTCATTATCTAGATGAAAGCAGATGTGTGCCATTTTACAGTGACACTCTCCATTTTTCATAGGGTATTAGTTACCCTTTCAAAGCAAGAAATCAAACATTTGATCCATGGGGAAATTTACAGACTGTGACTTTTTTACCCTGCGTTTCAGGTCTAGCTGAAACAGTGAAGAAGTATTTTGAACTAACTACTGTTTATTTTCTTTGCGTTCTCCAATGGTGAATTATTTTGTTCTCTATGCTATTAAGAATCAGGTTAGCTGATAGACACTGCAGCTACAAGGACTAACAGGGCCCCTATTTTAAAGAATATTGCAAAATAAGAGGATATGGATATTAAAGAGCCACTGGCTTTTATTATTTGTAACTTAGAAATTATAGTAGGTGCATCTTTTGTGGAGAAATATCTTTAGAGTAATATTTATCAAGTAATGAATATTAGAATAAAGATTTTTTAAATACCCTATTTACATTTTTCAATTTTCAGAACTAATGTATTACTTTTGGTCACACAATCTTGTTTTCACTTGATTTAGAAACATGTTCTAGAATATAATTTTCAAAATCTTAATATAAATCCTGGAAGTCCGTTCACTTGTGGACTTCCACTAGTGTGGGCTATGGGAACATGGAGCAGATGCTCAGATGCACAGGCATGGGCAAACAGCAGTGATGGGAAAGCTACCCAGTGAGCAAAACTTAACCTGAAGACCAGTGTAATATGAAGGAGAACAGATGCTATATAGATCATCTTATTTTTAGTTTTGGTGCCTCCCAAAGAAGATGTGGAAAATATAATGGTGTCGAAGTAACAATAGATTCTACTGTTATCTAAAGAGCCATTTAAGGGCCAATATCACAGGACAACTGTAAAATGTATCATATAAGAGTGACAATCTCTTAACACCCTTCCCTCATTTCCGTCTCTATTATGTTATCTTGGGTGTACAAATCCCAGAATAATAAAGGGCCATCAACCGCCTCCTTCATTACTTTTGCAATGACTTGATTAATATATGCCATATGCCATAGTTTATGTGACTCATAAACTATTAGAAAACCAGAGCAGTCATAGAAAAAGCCCAGGTTTGTGGCTCTACCATATATATATTCTGTGTAATCTTGAACAAGTCACCCGATCTCTCTTCTGTCAAATGAAGATAACACTGTGGATCATGATAGTTGTGAACACCACGGATAATATTTGAAAAATGCTTGATACAGCTTTAGCTCTTAATAAAAGGCAATTATTGAGGAGTTATAGAAGAGTCCCAGAGTACGGGCTAGCCTCAAATATCTTGCTGATCCAATAAATGAATGCTGACCCTGGGAGGTCATGTAGTACAGGAGAATTGATGAAGTTGGATTGTACAAGAATGCTTTTAGCCAAGGCATTCCAACCAAGCAGAAAGCTTTCTGTTAAATATATCTGCTCCCTGCCTGATATGTTCCTCCCTCTAAATGTGAGGCAACTTGGTTGCCCCTTGCTAAAGTCTCTGCCCTATCTCTGTTTCCAGGGACAATTTTTTTTCATTGTCAGTGGGAAGTAAAGAAGCTCTAGGTCCACACTGCAGTAAATTTGCCTCAAGAACAAATTATTTCTGATGTAGTCCTAAATTGGAGCCATAGTTCTAGAGACTGGGATCCTTCCTTTAACTCAAATGCTTACCAAATGGCCATTATTCCCCATCTTAATTAACGCTATAGGCCACCCAGTTTAAAGTAGCCATCCAGTCATTGTTGCATTATCCTCAGACACCAAACCCCTGACATTGACCCAAGTCCTAGGCAGAGACCCTGGCACATCAGCTATGAATGTGTGTCACTTACATCTCTCATCAGAAAAGAATTTGTTGCTCATCTGTAGAGTATGCAGAGTGCCTCCAGCTGCAGTGTCTCCAGGATCTGGCCTCAGCTGGAGAGATTCAAACCACAATGTAGGCCTGGTGAAGTCCAGATAATCCAATAGGGATCTTCAGAGCAAAGACTGTTCATTACAGAAGACAGGCTGAGCAGAAGTGGTCACGCCCTATAGCCCCATGGTGCTTAGTTATCAGAACAGTTCCTCAGGCAGAGTTTGACTTGGCATCTCAATGCCTGCTCTCCAGAGGACCCAACTGACATACTCACCCACTTACCACTTCTTCCCTCTAGCTGCTAGCCCTAGTTATTGCCTCTCTCTGGCAGGGGCTGATGCTTATTGGTTCAGGCTAGTGGAAAGCAACCATACTATAGCATTTTCTGGGTACATATCAGCTACACATAAAGTAGAAGCACTTTCTCATCCTAAAAGTCTGAACCCCAAAGATGCCTTTCTGGGGTCTCTACACACTTTTCTTTTTTCAGAGGAAGACTTTTTCATAATAGCATCGACAATAATAACATTTACCTGTATGCAGGACATTATAACTTTCAACATAATTTCATAAGCAATAGAATCACTATACTTTCAATCTAAGCAAATTCAGTTATGCACATTGAGAAGAAAAAGTGAGAGAGAACAACTTAAACAACCTGGTGATTCTGCCTGCCATTCCACAAAATAAACCTTTCCTGTGAGTATCTAATGCAGTCAAGCCTGAAAGAGTAACTACATGTTCCAGAAACCTTCAGAAAAAAGCATGAATAATTTTAGGAGTTTTCTGACTAATGACAAAGAAGTTGAAGACTTTGCCTAGTTTTTCAGGTGAGTAGGTGGTGTTGAAGGAATAAACTGAAGGATTAATACAAACTCCGGGAGGGATCCAAGATGGCCAATTAAAAGCAGCTGTGGTCAGCAGCGCTCACAGAGAGGAGTGAAAACAGGTGAGTGAATTCAGCACCTTCAACTGAAACATCCACATTCTCACACTGGGACTGGCTAGGCAAACAGCCCCACCCATAGAGAACGAATAAAAGCATAGAAGGGCAACAGCCCACCCAGGAGTGGCAAGGAGCCAAAGGAATTCCCACCCAGCCAAAGGAAGCAGTGAGTGATTATACAACACTGCTCAGAAAACCACACTTCTCCCATGGATCTTTGGAACCCACGGATGAGGAGATTCCCTGAGCCCACACCATCAGGGCCTTAGGTCCGATACACAGAGCTCTGTGGAGTCTTGGCAGAGCAGCCACTCAAGCGCACACAGAGACCCAAGAGTTTTATATACTGCAGCCCCAGGGTCCCTGGCAAGGTAGGAAATTCGTCTGTACATATCCCTAGAAAGGGAGCTGAATCCAGGTAGCTAGGCAGAGAAGTTCTGTGGGCCTCACTTCTACACACTTCACAAGTTAAGACCCATTGGCTTGAAATCCCAGTCAGCCAACAGCAGTGGGTTGGAGTCTGCCTGAGACTGTCTGAGTTCGGCAAGGTAGGGAGATGGCCACCATCTCTCCGGTTTGTAGACTCAGTTGTTCCAGCCTGCCAGCCGTGGAGAAGACAGAAGATCCTGACAAGGAAAGGTCCCCCACAATTTCCAAATCGTGGCCAGACTGGTTCTTTAAGCAGGACCCTGATCCCTTTCTCCTCACTGGGAGGGACCTCCCTGCAGGGGCTTTGACCACTCCAGCCCAGGTTCTATGGACAGCTTTGATCTCTCCTGGGATGGACCTCCCAAAGTGAGAGGGAACTGCCATCTCTGCAGTTCAATCTACTCAGCTGCTCCAAAATGCTGACTTTGGAGAATATAGGTGGATGGATAAGGAAGGGTCCCCTCTAAATACAGCACACCTTCTCTACCAAAAAGCAGTCAGACTTCTTCTTTGGATGTGTCCCTGATCCCATTCCTCTAGACAGGGTGAGACCTTCCATGGGGGTCTCTAACCACCTCCTACACGTGTTTGCAGGCTCACAACAGGTCAGTAGCCCCCTGGGATGCGGCTTCCAGAGGAAGGAGCTGGCTGCCATTTTTTTCTGTTTTGCTGCCATTACTAGTGATACCTCCAGGTACCAGAGAAACTGAGGCAACTGGGGTCTGGAGCAGATCCCCAGCAGACGGCAGAAGCCCTATGGTAGAGTGGCCTGACTGTTAAAAGAAAAAAAAAAAACAAAAAAAAAACAAAAAAAACAACATCAACAAAAAAGACCCCAAAAAACCTCATTAAAAAGTCAGCATCCTCAAAAATCAAAGGTAGATAAGCCCACAAAGATGAGAAAGAATTAATGTAAAAATGCTGAAAACTCAAAAAGCCACAGTCCCTCTTCTCCTCCAAATGACTGCAACACCTCTCCAGCAAGGACACAGGACTGGGCTGAGACTGAGATGGCTGAACTGACAGAAATAGGCTTCAGAAGGTGGGTAATAATGAACTTTGCTGAGCTAAAGGAGCGTATTGTAACCCAATACAAAGAAGCTAAGAATCATGATAAAACAACACAGGAGCTGATAGCCAGAATAGCCAGTTTAGAAGGGAACATTATCAACCTCATAGAGATGAGAAACACAACATGAGAACTTCACAATGCAGTCACAAGTATCAATAGCAGAATAGACCAAGTGCAGGAAAGAATATCAGAGCTTGAAGACTGTCTTTCTAAAATAAGACAGGCGGACAACAATAGAGAAAAAAGAATGAAAAAAACCTCCAAGAAATATGGGATTACATAAAGAGACTGAACCTACCACTGATTATGGTACATGAAAGAGACAGGGAGAATGGAACCAAGCTGGAAAACATGCCTCAGGATATCATCCAGAAAACCTTCCACAACCTGGCAAGACAGGTCAACATTCAAATTCAGGAAATGCAGAGAACCCTAGTAAGATACTTCACAAGAAGATCAACCAGAAGACATATAATCATCAGATTCTCCACGGTCGAAATAAAAGAAAAAATGTTAAGGGCAGCCAGAGAGAAAAGTCAGGTCACCTACAAAGGGAATTCCATCAGACTAACAGTGGAACTCTCAGTGAAAACCCTACAAGCCAGAAGAGTTTAGGGGCCAATATTCAACATTCTCAAAGAAAAAAATTAACAACCCAGAATTTCATATCTAGCCAAACCAAACTTTTCATAAGTGAAGGAGATATAAGATCCTTTTCAGACAAGCAAATTCTTAGGGAATTCATCACCATCAGGCCCCCCTTGCAAGAACTCCTGAAGGAGACACTGAATATGGAAAGGAAAAGCCATTACCAGCCACTACAAAAACACACACTGAAGTACACAGACCAGTGACACTATGAAGCTACCATATAATCAAGTCTGCAAAATAACCAGCTAGCATCATGATGACAGGATCAAATTCACACGTGACAATACTAACATTAAATGTAAGTGGACTAAATGCCCCAATTAAAAGACACAGAGTGGCACACTGGATAGAGTCAAGACCCGTCAGTATGCCATCTTTAAGAGTCCCATCTCATGTGCAAAGACACACATAGGCTTAAAATAAAGGGATGGAGGAAAAATTTACCAAGCAAATGGAAAAAAAAATCAGGATTGCAGTCCTAGTTTCTGACAAAACAGACTTTAAACCAACAAAGGAAAAAAGACAAAGAAGGGTATGGTAAAGGGTTCAATTCAAGAAGGAGAGCTAGTTATCCTAAGTATACATGCGTCAAACACAGGATCACCCAGATGCATAAATCAAATGCTTAGAGAACTACAAAAAGACTTAGACTCCCACACAATAATAATGGGAGACTTTAACTCCCCATTGACAATAGTAGACAGATCATAGAGGGAGAAAATTAACAAAGATATTCAGGACCTGAACTCAGCTCTGGATCAAGTGGACCTTGAGTAGATATCTACAGAACTCTCCACCCAAATTCAACAGAATATACACTCCTCTTATCACCACACAACAATTCCTCTAAAACTGATCACATAATCAGAAGTAAAATACTCCTCAACAAATGCAAAAGAACTGAAATCATAACAAACAGTCTCTCAGGCCACAGCTCAATCAAATTAGAACTCAAGATTAAGAAATTCACTCAAAACCCCACAACTACGTGGAAATTGAACAACCTGCTCCTGAATGACTCTTGGGTCAACAATGAAATTAAGGGAAAAATCAAGAAGTTCTTTGAAACTAATGAAAACAAAGAGACAACAACAACATACCAGAATCTCTGGAACACAGCTAAAGCAGCGTTAAGAGGGAAATTTAAAGGACTAAATGCCCACATCAAAAAGCTAGAAAAATCTCAAGTTAACAATCTAAATTTCCAACTAACAGAAATAGAGAACCAAGGGCAAACAAACCACAAAGCTAGAAGAAGACAAGAAATAACCACAGTCAGAGCTGAACTGAAGGAGACAGAGACGAAAAACCCTTCAAAAAAATCAAGGAACCCAGGAGCTGGATTTTTGGAAATATTAATAAAATAGATGACTAAGTAAACTAATAAAGAAGAAAGGAGAGAAGAATCAAATAAACACAATCAGAAATGATAAGGGAGATATCACCCCTGACCCCACAGAAATACAAACAGCCATCAGAGAATACTATAAACACCTCTATGCACATAAACTAGAAAACTAGAAAAAACTGGGTGTATTCCTGGACACAAACACCCTCCCAAGACTGAACCAGGAAGAAATTGAATCTCTGAATAGACCAATAATGAGTTCTGAAATTGAGGCAGTAATAAATAGCCTACCAACCAAAACAAGTCCAGGACAGGAAAGATTTACAGCTGAATTCTACCAGAGATACAAAGAAGCACTGGTATCATTTCAACTGAAACTATCCCCCAAAATAATGAAAAGGAGAAACTCCTCCCTATCTCATTCTATGAGGCCAGTATTATCCTAATATCAAAACCTGGAAGAGATACAACAAAAAAAAGAAAATTTCAGGCCAGTATCTCTAATGAACATTGATGCAAAAATCCTCAATAAAATACTGGCAAACTGAATCTAACAGCAAATGAAAAAGCTTATCCACTACGATCAAGTTGGCTTCATTCCCAGGATGCAAGCTAGATTCAACATATGCAAATCAATAAATGTGATTCATCACATAAACAGAACTAAAGACAAAAATCACATGATTATCTTAATAGACACAGAAAAAGCCTTCAATAAAATTTAACATGCCTTTATGTTAAAAACTGTCAATAAACTACAAATTGAAGGAACATACCTCAAAATAATAAAAGTTGTACATGACAAACCTACAGCCAATATCATACTGAATGGGCAAAAACTGGAAGCATTCCCCTTGAAAACCAGCACAAGACAAGAATGGCCTCTCTCACCACTTCTATTCAACATACTGTTGGAAGTTCTGGCCAGGGCAATCAGGCAAGAGAAAGAAATAAAGGTATTCAAATAGGAAGAGAGGAATGCAAATTATTTTTCTTTGCAGATGACATGATTCTATATCTAGCAAACCCCATCATGTCAACCCAAAAGCTTCTTAAGCTGATAATCAAGATCAGCAAAGTCTCAGAATATAAAATCAATGTGCAAAAATGTCTTTCATTCCTATACACCAACAACAGGCAAGCAGAGAGCAAAATCCTGAATGAAATCCCACGGAATAAAATACCTAGGAATACAGCTAACAAAGGAAGTGAAGAACCTCTTCAAGAAGAGCTACAAACTACTGCTCAAAGAAATCATAGAGGACACAAACAAATGAGGAACATTCCATTCTCATTGATAGGAAGAATCAGTATCAAGAAAATGGCCATACTGCCCAGAGTAATTTACAGAATCAATGCTACTCCCATTAAACTACCATAGACATTCTTCACAGAATTGGATAAAAACTATTTTAAAATTCATATGCAAGAAAAAAAGAGCCCGAATAGCCAAGACAATCCTAAGCAAAAAGAAGAAAGCTAGAGGCATCACACTAACTGACTTCAAACTGATTGATTTGTAGTATACTATAACAAAGCTGCAGTAACCAAAACAGCATGATATTGGTACAAGAACAGACACATAGACCAATGGAACAGAATAGAGAACTCAGAAATCAGACCACACCTACAACCATCTGATCTTTGACAAACTTGACAAAAACAAGCAATGGGGAAAGGACTCCCTATTTAATAAATGGTGCTGAAAGTGCTGGCTAGCCATATGAAGAAAACTTAAACTGGACCCCTTTTTTACACCTTATAAAAAATTAACTCAAGATGGATTAAATACTTAAATGTAAAACCCAAAACTATAAAAACCCTAGAAGAAAATCTAAGCAATACCTTTCAGGACATAGGCGCAGGCAAAGATTTCATGACAAAGATGCAGAAAGCAATTGCAACAAAATAAAAAATTGACAAATGGATCTAATTAAACTAAACAGCTTCTGCGCAGCAAAAGAAACCATCATCAGAGTGAACAGACAACTTACAAAACAGGAGAAAACTTTTGCAATCTATCCATCTGACAAAGGTATAATATCCAGAGTCTACAAAGGAACTTAAACGAATTTACAAAGAAAAACAAATGACCCCATTAAAAGTGGGCAAATGACATGAACAGACACTTCTCAAAAGAAGACACACACACAGCCAACAAATGTACGAAAAAAAGTTCAGCATCACTTATCATTAGAGAAATGCAAATTAAAACCACAATGAGATACCATCTCATACCAGTCAGAATGGCTATTACTAAAAAGTCAAAAAACAACAGATGCTGGTGGGGTTGCAGAGAATAAGGAGCACTTTTACACTGTTGGTGGGAATGTAAATGAGTTCAATCATTGTGGAAGACAGTGTGGTGATTCCTCAAAAACCTAGAGGCAGAAGTACCATTTGACCCAGCAATTCCATTACTGGGTAAATACTCAGAGGAATAGAAATCATTCTATTATAAAGATACATGCTGTGTATGTTCCTTGCAGCCCTATTCACAATAGCAAAGACATGGAATCAACCTAAATGCCTATCAATGATAGACTGGATAAAGAAAATGTGGCATATATGCCCCATGTAATACTATGCAGCCATAAAAAGAAATGAGATCATGTCTTTTGCAGGGACATGAATAGAGTTGGATTATCCTCAGTAAACTAAGGCAGGAACAGAAAACCAAACACCACGTGTTCTCACTTATTAATGGGATCTGAATGATGAGAACACATGGACACATGGGTGGAACAACACACACTGGGGCCTGTTGGTGTTGGAGGAGGGAGAGCATCAGGAAGAAGAGCTAATGGATGCTGGGCTTAATACCTCTGTGATGGGATGATCCGTGCTGCGAACCACCATGGCACACATTTACCTATGTAACAAACCTGGGCATCCTGCACATGTGCCCCTGAACTTAAAACTTGAAGGAAAAAAATTTTTTTAAGAAAAAATAAACTTTCAGAAGTGATAAAATCATAGGCAATGAATAGGAATGCAAAGAACCAACAAGTTAGAAACTACATAAAGTAAAACTCTTGACTGATTTAATTTCTGAGTATGACTCTTTTATGAAATTACATGCTATGTATTATACTTTATACATTTCTAGATACATTTTATGATATCAGAGCTGTAGACACAAAAGCATAAATATTGTGTTTTACGGGTGAATTAAGAGGTTTATAAGATTACTTTGATCATATATTATTTTTGTGTATGCCTTAATATTAAAATATAATCTCCATGCAAGACGCAACTCCACTGTTCCCTCATATCCTGACATCATTGAGGTACATGAGAAAGAAGCTAAAGAGGGCTGGTAGGAACTGATAAAAGACATCCTAGCATTTTGATTCTTTCACAATTTCTACACAAAACTCTAAAAGGGAGCAGGAAAGAAAACTTCATTGAATATATACTCAAGCTAAAAATCTGACACATATTATCTAATTCTCATAAAACCACATTAGACATTATTATCCCCATTTTTTAGATGAAGAAACGGAGACTCAGTTTCTTCATCTAAAAATTCTTCATCTAGATTAAGTTGGGTAACTTAAAGTCACACTATCTAGGAAGGGAACAAACATTTATGAGTTCACAGTCACTAAAGCAAATACGTAAGTGTACCTACGAGGTCAGCAAAGTCCCTGCTCTCCTACCTGAAGCAATTCTACAAGTTATTTGTAAGAGCAATTCCAGGATCTATGCAACAATATTCTGATGATGGGCCCATCTAACTCTCTAGCAGGATTAAGTGACAAAGTCTTCAATTAAGGAGGGTAACATGGAACCTGAAGCACCCTCCCTTAAGGTTTGCTGCATTCCTATTCTTTGATCATGCAAGGCTAGGAGTGCCTGTACAGTTTTTCAGCCAATTACATATTTTATATTTCTCCAGTGAAAACAAATTCCTCACAATCCTTGTGCTATTTAAGAGGCCCTCAATATGGATCTAGTAACAATATATGAAGTATTCGCTGTAGCCATTTTTGGAATGTAGATTCATTATATGGGTCGTTAAATGCTAACTAAACCCCCTTAGGTGTTGAAGCCTGATTAGGTTATTTCTAATGTTAACTCTTTGCAGGAGTTAAAATTAATATATACCCATATATGCTTACACTATTTATGCTAAAGTACTTTAAAATAAGCTGCAGAGAGTATGAATCAAGAATCATTAAGCCTTGTATTCTAAGTGTGTTATACACTTAGATTAGAAATTTCTTTCTATCAAAAAGCTACATGCCAGTTCTGGATCTGGGAGTCCACACATGTAACCTTAACTTAGGCCCACAGGTAAGTGCTCCTCACTGTGCCAGAAACAAGGCTGCCAGAGGTACTTGGCCATGCCAGGTGCAGGTGCTGCTTGGGTTGGGTCTCCTGCATTGGCCCTTCCCCTGTGTCTTCCTCCATCCCACAAGTGGGCTAACCCAAGCTTTATAGAACCTGGTTGTCAAATTAGCCTTTGAGATGAAGGTACGGCAAGGGGAATGATCCCTGGACAGATTCAGGAGGAAACTGGACAAAGTTGAAGCCAAGCAAGCCACAGCAAGGGTAGGGAGCAGTGTAAGAATTAGGGCCAACTAAGACCCCAGTCAGCAGGTAGTCCAGGACAGGTACCCAGATACTTAAAACGAGGAGAGCAAGATGATGGATCGTAGAAACAGGGAGCTTTTACCTGCTTCTCATCACAGTTCCCTAAGATCATTGGTCAGAAAACAACCTGATGAGGTCTGATGAGGTTCTGATGAGGTTTACTTCTACAGAAAGAGACTATCACATAATGGACTTTTGGGTCAGAGAGAACTGAATTCCAGTCTACCATTGTCACTTACCAATTGAGTAGCCAGGAGGTTTCCTTTATATGTCAGTGCCTCGGTTTCGTCACAGAAATGGTAATACAATACAACTTTGCAAAGTTATTGTACAGATAAATAAAATAGGCATGTAAATTGCTACAAGGTAGTAAGCATTCAGTAGGTATTAGTTGTCCTTGTTAATGTAGTTGCTCTCTTCTCCCTAATTGTTTTCATTCTCGTCCTCTCCTTAACACTCTATAAGATAAAAAGAACCCTCACGTGTTTTGTCAATTAAACCTTACTTTCTTCATGCCCCTAAGAGCACTCAATCTCAGCTTTGAATGGGATATTTGTGACTTAAAGACATACTGAGGGGTGCTTGAGGGTTAACTGAGGATAGATCAGTTAAACTTAAAAATAAAGACCAGGCACGGTTGGCTCACTCCTGTAATCCTAGCACTTTGGGAGGCTGAGGCAGGAGAATGGCTTGAGCCCAGGAGTTCAAGACCAGGCTAGGCAACATGTCAAAACTCTGCCTCTATGAAAAATTTAAAAATTAGCCAGGCACAGTATCACACACTTGTAGTCCTACCTACTCAGGATGCTGAAGTGGGAAGATCACTTGAGCCCTGGGAGGTCAAGGTTGCACTAAGCCATGATCACACCACTACCCTCCAGCCTGGACAGTAGAGTGAGACCTTGTCTCAAAAAATATCTTTTTAACAAAATATTGTTTTTTTAACTTTAATTACCTGTGATTTTCATACACTGTTGTTCACAAATTTGAAGACTCCATTGACAAATTTACCAATGGATCTCAGGCAAAAAACATTTATGTTATTCATAAAAAATTTAACATATGGAAAAGTATATCAATCGACGCATTTTTTCAAAATAAAATTCTGCTGCTTTTTGTGTCAAGTAAGTCAGGGATGATTAAGTCATTCAAGTTTTCTAGTTGGCACACCAAGGGCCTTTAGAAATTAGCAAGTACATGAAATAATGGGCCTTAACTTTCTCAGTGATAAACATCTAAGTGCAAAGATTTCATTCTTTCAAACTAGAACATGCTTACGTTTTGTGAATAACGCATCCTGAGTGATCAATCCAAATCCGAACTAGGTATATAAACTCCCTCACGAAGGGAGATTTATTGACTTAAAGATGCAAATACTTGAAGCAAAAATATGGAAAGTGACCATGAGATAACTAGAGCACCCAACCTTGTTCACTTCTGGCAGCTGTCTGTCAAGTTTACATTCAGAATTAGAATGGAACATAACAGGAGTAAAAGAAAAAGGGCTAGAGGGAAAATTTATTACAAACAACAACACCAAAATATTGTGATAGGTGTCCTGAGTAGAACTCATGGAGAGAATACTAATGGTTGAAGATGCAATGTCTGGAGGACTTGGACATCCTGGCTTCGTGAGGAAATCCTGGGCTCATGCAACATGAATAAGCATTAAAATATGTAAGATGCGACAAGAAATAATGACAACGTAGTGGGCTGCTTATCCCGAGATTACTAAACTCAAAAGACAACTAGAACAGAGTTTTTATAGCAGAAGAACCAGAACAATCTGTTTTAATCACTTCAGCAAAATGGATTAAAACAGTAAGAGGACAAGGAGTTCTGCAATCAATCTTTCATTCAATCACCCTTTTAATAAATCTGCATTTTAAGAGCACATACAATGTTGAGAGCATGCAAATACTGTCTAATGTTCACTTGGCCTTTTTGTCATTAGTTTTATCACCCATATCCCATTTTCAGAAAGCAATTCAATTCCATTTTGGTAAATTACCTCTCCTATCCAAAGCCTAAGCAGTACAGTAAATCTCGTATCATAACTCTTTCTCTGAAAAGAAAAGTTTTATATGCAAAGAGATACATATAAGAAAAATGGATTGCAGCCTAAACAAGGCAAAAGCTAAAACAAACAAACAAAGTCATCAATGGAGAATGAATGAGTAGGTTATGGCATATCTATGTCCTAAAGTGGTATGCAGCCTTTGAAAAGAATCAGTTCAATCCATACCAACTAATTTGAAAGAATTCCCACAACATATTGTTGACTTATGAAAGCAATGTACAGAGATGTATATATAATGAATTCTACTTTTGTAAACAATGAGTTTTTAAATGCCCTAAAATGTGTATTTATATGTAATTATATACATTGAGAAAGATATGGAGATGTGCACACCTGGAAGGTAATAATGATAGGGCAAGGAGGACCTAAAAACAAAGATCTCAGATGTCATGCAAAAAAAAAAAAAAAAAAAGGTGTTATTTAATATACTATTTAAGTAAAATTTACGGCAGGAGGTATGTAGTCATAAAATATTAATAGTTATCTCAGGTGGTAGAAATTTAAATGGCTTTCATTTCTTTCCTTACATATTAAATATTTTTAAGTTTTTGCAGTATTTTTAAAGTTTTAATATTACAAAATTGTTTTAAAGGTTTTTACACTAAAGAGTCAGCAGGCCACAAATAATGCTTGCCTCACTTAGATTAAGGTCATAAGAAAAAAGTCCTAAATATGTGAGTGCTTTCCATATTTCCCTCCCATAAGAAGATGTGGGCTGATGATACTAATGCTGATGCTGCTTTATTTCTTTGTTTATTTTTGATACAAAGTCTTGCTTTGTTTCCCAGGCTGGAGTGCAGTGGCTTGATCATAGCTCACTGCAACCTCGAACTACTGGACTCAAGGGATCCTCCTGTCTCAGATTCCCGAATAGCTGGGACTACAGATGCATCACCACACCCAGCTAATTTTTTTAAATTTTTTTTAGAGATGGGGGTCTTGCTTTGTTGCTCAGGCTGGTCTTGAACTCCTGGCATCAAGTAATCCTCCCATCTCGGCCCTCACTCACTGCTGTGCCCAGCCTGACGCTGCTTTTGATGTTGGATTTATGACTGCAATATTACACTACCTTCCACATACTCTATTCAAGCTTCACTGCATCCTTTGTTTGGACTTGATTTCACTATAGAAACCAACATATTCGTTAGATTTTATATGACTATTATTCACAAATATGAGAAAGTATCATGCATAGGGTCACTGTGTCCCCAGACTTTGCAGCCCCAAAGCAATAATTCTAGCAAGAACAGGCAGGATATCTAACTCCCCCAGCCTCCGCCCAGAACATAATAGGACAATGTGCAAGGGAGAAAACCAACCTAATGATTTCTCTTTTATTGTTGTATAGCTCCTATAGTCCTCATCTATATGTGCCCTCTCCAGCAGGACCTGATAAACTTAGCAGAGTGAGATAGCAGCAAACTTCCATTTATTTTTGTTCTAGCAGAAAGGGTTAAACATAATAGTAACAAATCTTTTCGTAAATGTTCAGAAGGAATTTTAGCTTTTCATAAACATTATATAGGGTAGAGTCAAGAGTTTTAAAATTCACTCAGACCCTTTATACACAGCAAGTCAAATCAATGCCCAGTGAGCAAGCTGCAGGTGATAGGTTTCCAGGGACTTGCAATGACTGGTGAATCCCCAGCAGGGGAACTAGAAATAGGAGTTTATCAGTCAGACACAATTAACCTCCTCCAGCCACTGCCAAGTGCAGACAGTCTAGAAGTCATAGGCCAAATGACCCTCTAAGGTGGTCCAACCCATAGTAAGTAATAAATTACATTACTGATGCTGCTTTATAGTTTTCAGGTCACCGTTGCATACCTTAGCCTCCGACTTTAACACATTTGTTGAGTAACTGTGCTCTATTTTTTTATCTTCACAACAATCCTGTTTCACAGATGAGGAAACAGAAGCAGATTTAAAAACTTACCTAAGTAAAACAGCTGATATAATAAATCAGAATTTGTTGTCTGTGTCACCTTTGCAGAAGATCTAGAATGCAAGTTCGATGAACATTTTTGTTATATTCGGCTTGTATCTCCAGTGTCTAGGACAGTCACTAGCACATGAAATGAATTCAGTAAATATATTTCAGGTACATAAGTGACTGCATCTACTATATAATTCTCTTTCAAATTCTATTCATAAATTGAAAAAAGCTTATCATTATGTCTAGAGCCTGCAAGGGAAAAAAAAATGCAACATTGCTTAAACTAATTGTTTTTTATTCTAAGTGCTTTAAGTGCAAACATTTCCCACAGGTAAAAAGACAGCATTGTAAAAACTATGTATGTAGTTACACATTCATTTTAAAGAGATCTTTTATCTGTTCTTCTTGCTCACATATCTTTGTAATAATTCTTATAATGGAAAACCACAGAAGTCCCATGGCAACAGGGCCTATGCTTTGTCAAGATGAGACACGCAGGTTTCATCATTTTGTGATTTGATTTACCCAGGAAGCAAGGAAGAGGAACTGAAGGAAGAGGTAAAAAATAAAACAAAGGAAAACAAGGACAATCATTATCTCAGTGAATCATCAATATTTTCTAGGTGGATGCATCCATGGAGTTAATAAGTTGGTAGGCAGTCTAACATATCTCCTATTCTCCCACTGCCTACCATGGTTAATTTACTGTCCTCCTTAGTATTTCCACAAACACACCTAGATACTGCCTTCATCCCTGACAACTTCCAATGCCACCCACAAACAGTGCCAGGATTTACTCCATTTAACACATGAATGAACACCCACAGTGTCCTATGACTTCTCTCTCTGAGCTCCCCTTACTCCCTTCCGGTCTCTGATCACTCCTCCATTCCCCCTAAATGCCTCCATCCTCTAAGTTTCCATCTCAGTTCTCTGCATCTGGGCACTCAGCACCTGCCCAGTGATATTATGCCTTGTCACAGCATCCGTACTCTCTCATTGCAAATCTTGATCTTCAGGACTAGCTCTATTAAGGGTCATAACATTTTCCAAAAGGGACGGTAGATCAGAGCTCAAATGCCACAGAAAGGGGGACAGGGGGAAGAACTGAGATAAGGTCACTTGCTGTGGGATTTAGGAGGTCATAGGTGATGTGCAGAAGAGCAGGTTTATGAAATGTCACGATAAGCCATATTAGGAAGCCATGTATTGTCTATCCAGCCGAAAAAGAAAATAAAAACTGGTCTACCCTCTAATTGTTCCCCATTTTGACATTACCCTTCTTAGCCAACATTTCTTCTTCAACTACTCATCAACACAGGATCTCAGTCAATCTCATACTTTGTTTCTTACCTTCCCTAATACTGTTAATTACATTTCATCCGTTCCCAGAGGCTTAGCTCACATTTCACTATCTCTGCTGGAATCCTTTGGATCCCTCTGAATTACTGAATTCAGTGGATCATAATGAACTACTCCTCCTTAGTATATCCTAGGGTATTTCCCTTTTGTGGTGAGCTGAACCTAATTCAATTTGAACATACACTATTCTTAAAATAGGTAATTTTTATAGGTAACCCTAATCTCTAAAACTGTGATGTGTATGAGGGTTACCTTCTCCCCTACAATCTCTCTACTGGACTATAATAAAAGCAAGTCTCTGACCAAATTCTGTTACAGGCTTTTTTTTTTTTTTTTTTTTTTTTTTTTTTGAGATGGAGTCTCCCTCTACCTCCCAGGCTGGAGTGAGGTGATGAAATCTCGGCTAACTGCAACCTCCACCTCCCAGGCTCAAGCAATTCTCATGCCTCAGCCTCCCGAGTAGCTGGGACTAGAGGAGTGCACTACCATGCCCAGCTGATTTTTGCGTTTTCAGTAGAGAGGTATTTTAGTTGTCCAGGCTGGTCTTGAGCTCCTGAGCACAGGTGATCCACCTGCTGAGGCCTCCAAAAGTGCTACAATTACAGGCGTGAGCCACTGCACCAGCCACGGATATGCTTACTAAACAAGTATTTATTAGTAAGCAGGCACACAAGTGTTCACACAGTCTGCTTGCAAACTCCATGAACTCCCATCCTCTGTGCTTTTAGTGTTCTGATTACCACCATACATAAAATGTTTAATTGAGAAAAAATGAGAGTATTCTAGAGGATAGATTCTGTTTCCTTCAGTTCACACCAGGAACCAGGATCTTCTGACCCAATTGCTGGACCCAGGGGAGGATTAAATCTTGGATGCCATCCCTACTGGCCTCATCAGATTCTTAAATTTTGTTGATGTAAAGGTAGAAGAGTGAGGAGTATTGCAGTTATGTTAACCAATTCATACATTTGAATACCTTGAATTTCACCAATAAGAACTCATTTCTTATATTTGGTATGTTTTTAAGCAAAGTATCACATGTAAATTGACACTGTTTGCTTAACAAACACTTGCATAACATCTATTATGTTGCAGATACTAATCTAAACACTGTGCACATATTAATACATTTAAACCTCATAGCAGCCTATAAAGTATGCACTAATATTATCCCCACTCTACAGATTCAGGAACTGGCATGCAGGTAAGTTAAGTTACTGAGATGTTTTAACTAGTAAATAGCTGAGCCAGAATTTGAACTGAGGCAGTCTGATTCCAGGGTTCATGGTCTTCACAAGTTCCCTGATCACAGAAGTGTCTGTAAAAGTTGCCTCTACAATATAGGCTTCCTTATTAGAATGCTAGCTGGCCCAATTGGAAAACTAGGACTATCTGGATTGTGGCTTAACCTGACTAATAAAGATAGCCATAATTTCCCGCTCTTTATATTAAAGTATTTAAAGTGAATAACCAACACAACACTAATTAGCTCTGTCCTTTGTTAGTATTTCAGCAGAGAAGGCTAGGTTTTACAACAGCATACTCACTAACTATTTAGACCTGTAGATCTTTAATTTTAACTTTTTTAATTTTTATTTTTCTCAGAACAGATTCTTGCTCTGTTGCCAAGGCTAGAGTGCAGTAGCGTGATCATAGCTCACTGTGGCCTCAAAATCTTGGGCTCATGCGATCCTCCCACCTCAGTCTCCGGAGTAGCTGGGACCACAGGCCTGCACCACTGCAGTCAACTAGACTTGCAGATCTTGAGTCTTGAGCCCTTCTGAACTTTTCAATTTCCCATTTACATCACCACTGTCAGATGATGATGTAGCTTTTGCTTTAGCGTACCCATTTGAGGGTACTCACTCTCTTGGGGCCACCATCGTGTTGGTACTCATTTCTGACTATTGGAAAGTTCCTTCTTGTATGAAGCAAGAATTTTTTTTTTATAAGCATCCACTGAATTGATCATAGTTCCATATGACCAGTAAAGGGTCAAATTTATGGAAACAAGATATGCCTCACACAAGACAGTAACAAAGACATGGTGTTTCCCCAGTGTTGCATGCTGCCCTCATGAAGGGTGTGGAAAAGTTTATTGTGACAGGGATAAAGATTCAGCAAGCTCATGAATACAGGAGTCAGAGAAGAGAGGTCAGTAAGGACTGCTGTGCTCAGTGAGGGTTTTGGCAGAGGCATTGCCAGAATGAGTAGGTTCATAGAACACAAACAAACGAAAAAAAAAAACGGGTGAATGAATTAATGATGGTGGATATTAGGCTGCCTGATGTCTAGACATGGTTCCATTTATCAGAATTCCTGACTCCTGCTCTGATTGATGAAGATCTAGCTGTGGAAATGCTCTCCAAAGAGGGAAATTGCCAATTTCTCACAGTATGAGACAGAAACACAGATTTCGCAAGCCTTAAGTGATGGTTCCACGCTTCTGAGTTTGCCTCCAATGAGCTGCTGATTTTGAATTGCAAGTTTCTGATTGCTAAGTGGTTTATACTGATCAAGGTTCCTGTGTATGCCCATGCAAGGTGTGGACAAGAACCTATAGATTTGTCTAAGTTCGAAAATCCAAGTCTTCACATTGACATTAAGAATAACAGAAAGAATATTACTAACAAGAATCTCGGGAAGTCCTTTGCAATTATAAACATTCAGTACTTTTAACCCAGATTCACACAGCATTCTTTGTATGAATAGAGATTCACAGAAGTTGTGACATTTCTAAAATCAAACATTTAGTGAATACCAAATCTGATATCAGAGTCCAGGTATTTCAGATGCTGGTTCAAACAGTAAACCTAGAACCAGAGTCAAAAAAAAAAAAATGTTGCTCTCTATGCTTAATATCCGTGCATTTCACTGTGTGTAAATTGTTCCTCAATAAAAATACAGTTTAGTAATATCCAAAAACAGATGGTTGAGCCTGTTATAAAGGCCAGTAGTAAATGGAAGAAGAATCTATGGAGCACCTGCACTCTGCTCGACCCTGGTGTCACTGTGTTCTGTTCATCCTCTCACTGCCCTCTCCTAGAAGTCCAGATCTGCATTTTACAGATAAAGAATGTAAGTCTTAGAGAGATAACTTGCCTTCATGGGAGACCTGAGATACTAAACCAAATGTTGATAACTCCAAAATCAGTGCTTTTTCTACATTATTAGTTTTTCCCAAAAATGTGCTATGGATACCCCTGGCAGTACATGTGATAATTTTTGGTGTAAAAAGATAGACATTCTCTGTGTTAGTTTAGTGTGAATTTGGTGGGAATAAAACAGTTTTTCAGGGCATGATACAAAATGTCTTTAAAATAAAATATATTGAAGTTTCTTAAATGTTCAATTTAAAGGAAAATGTAAAATATTACCAATAATAATACAATTGGTTTGCAGATATGTTTCTATATGTTGCCATGGCAAAAATTTAAAAGGCAGCATCAGAATGTCTGAAATTTGAGAAACCTGGAGCTGCGTCATGCTGCCTCCTCACAAAGCAATTGACAACTTGGTCAGTAGCTTAAATTGAGCCCCAAACTGTTATCCACAATACTTTCTATACCTGCAAAAAATAATAATTCCAGAGGAGTGACATCAACAAGATGGCAGAATAGAACATCTACAATCCTCATCTCCCATAGAAACATGGATTTGGCAACTATCCACAGACAAAAGTGCCTTTAAGGGAACTTCAGAATCCAGATAGGAAATTTCCACACACTAGTGAAGCCCAAAACTGAGAAAAGCCACTTAGAAAAGACAGGCCTGTGTCTTGCTAGTAGGCTTACTGACCACAGAGCCAGCTGCAGAACAGGAAACAGACCCATCCCCTGTAGTTGGGGCCCCAGCCCCACTGATCCACAGTCCTGCCACCAGCCCTGCCTGCCTGTGGAAGCAGCAGGAGCCATGCCCATTCACACTCCCAGTGGTAGACCCAACAACCACAGACTCAAATGCAGACTCAGAGCAGCCTTATGATCCAGTTCCAGTCCCTCTCAAACACAGTCTCAGAGGCGGTTTGTCTGAGATCTGGCAAGAGAAGGTCTTTTCCTGCTGAAATCAGTCTGTAAAGATTAAAAGAGGTGGCTGCTCCTTCAAATGCACCAGCACCAGTGCAAGTCCACAAGGATCAAGAAGAATCAGGTAAATATGACACCACCTAGGGAGACTAATGAATCTCTATTCAGCGCTAAAGAAACAGAGATCTGTGAACTGTCTAATAACTCAAAATAAACATCTTAAAGAAATTAAATAACTGCAAACCCATGAGCACATGAGCATTGTTAAACACCTGAAATGATAATGAATAGATGGATAGATGGTGCCAGAAATTGTCTTGGAAAGAAAGAGTAAGAAATAATAAAAGCACAACAGGTTGCAAAATGGTCGCTGAAACACCAAAGAGTGAAATTCTAGCTGCCAAGAGGGGGCAACAGAGAGTTGGTTTCAGGGCTCTGAAAGTCAGCAAGATAGCTCCTTAGTGCTTTCGAATTATAGCCTAGATCAGAAACTCTGCAGTGGACGATGCTTTTGGACCTAAAGGACCTAAGGAGATCACACTATTAGCCAAAAATGGGGGCAGAAGTGGAGGTATATAAGAGTTCTCTGTCACCTACAGATTAAATTCAGGCCTTTTAGAAAGGCAGACAATGTCCTCAATACCAAGACTCCACCCATGATTTAGGCATCAACTCCTACCTATCCTCACTGTGGTAATGAGGAATTTGCATGTCGTTCCTCACACACACGATGTCACGATGTCATGTCATCTGTCTGCAAATATGCCCCTGCTGATCTCTCACCTTACAATGATCTCTCTACCTTTGCTTAGCTGCCTAGCCTCCTCTTCCAAATTTTAACTCAGATATTATTTCCTCTCAGAAGTCTTGAAATCTTTCTGATCTCTTTTTATTGGGGGAGGGGAGTTTAAGTGCCCACCTCTACACACCCACTTATCCTTGTGCTGAATATCAGTGCTGCCTGCTGTCCTATGACCCAGGCCAGGAAACCTCTGCCCTGGGCTCTGAACTATGTAGGGCCATGATCCTTCACTTCATGGAGAATTCTCAGGGCCAAGTAAAATGCCCCCCAGGGCCCTATCTATCCCTTTCAGATTATGCTCCAGGTTCCCTGGACCCAGAATTTTCTGTTCAAATAGCTCACAATTCACTTCCAAAGCCTCAGGGTATGCATGCCTAGGCTGCCAAGAGGAAATCACGATGAATAGACGGATGGATGGTGCCAGAAATTGTCTTGGAAAGAAAGAGAAGAGTAAGAAATATAATAAAAGCACAACAGGTTACAAAATGGTCCCTGAAACACCAAAGAGTGTTTGTGTCCATGTGGATGCATTCTGAATATTCAGGCTGGAGTATCCACATGTGTGCTTGTGAGGCCCCTCACAGTGTGGAGGCAGCCAGAAAAGGAAAGAGAAGAAGTCAGGCTACAGGTCAGCAACTGGTTTTCCCCTCACTGCTATGTTTCTGTGTAGAACTCCAAGGGGTTCCATAATTCTAAATTCACATTTGGCTGAACAACTATCTTTATCAAGGCAGAGGGATACAACATATCTTATTTAGCAATGGTCTGCTGGCTTGATTTATCAATGCCAAATCTCTAGACATATGATATATGGGCTTCATCTTTGCCCTAGGCCCTGCAAATGTTAGGAGCAGACCTGTCATACTAACATCTATCAGAGCACTGACCAACACTTATTGAAATGTTCTTGCTTACAAGAACCCTCATCTACTAGGACATGACCATCTAAAGGGCAAGGATCTTTTTTCTGTCCCCAGGGTCTAGCCCTGTACGTAATGAATAATAGATTCCTAACATCTACTAGCAAATATTTATTTAACTGGACAGAACTGAGACAATGAAGCCCAAGACCCAGTCAGAGCCACTGAGTCATCTTTAGGAGTGAGGAAAAAAATGAGACAGGGTAGGCAGAACTAAGGCTGGGTACCCTTTGCCTTCTGCCTGGAGTTCCCTCCAGAATACTTGACTCCTGCTAAAAAGGGGTAATAAGTACTGAAAAGAAATAAACTCTAAAGACTGACAGAAGAGAGAGATGGTTTTAATTTTCATTCATTACCTAAGCTTTTGGTACTAAAAAAGAGTAGTAAATGATAATAAAATCATCTTATAGTAAATGTACAAAATATACAATTTAAACTTCTTTGCCTAAGAAATTAACAAATGAAATACAAAGATAAGAATCTGGTAATCAGCTTTCTATATAGGCAGGCACTGTGAAGCTAAAGACAGCTCCATCTTCTAAACTCTTCTCTAAATACCTGTTGGCCAATATATAACCCTACCCCACACCAAGCTCCTCATGGCGAACATCACAGACTCACAAAGCAGAGGGAAACAGCAGGACACCAAAAAGACTTATAATAACATCCCATTCTATATTTAAGAGGATATCAGACTTCTTCCCTTGCCCCTGCTTCTCTCTCTAACTAAAATCATTTAACTGAAATTAATGTTTCCCAAGTATTTATAAAGCAGCTATAATGTTCAAGGCTCTAGTCTATACTCTTGAGAGACATCTTAAAAACTGACCCAATTCCTGCCTTCATGGAGTTTCCATTGTAATAGGTGAGTCTCAGCCTTGGCTACACAGAAGTAACAGGAAAAGTGCAAGGAGACTTTTGTGGGTAAAGTTCATGGAGTTTCCCGCTGATTGCTCCTACTTTCTCAATGAAGTATGAAGCAAGGGCATCACCTAAAAGCAAGTGGGTGTCCCATTTAACTAGGCTGGCAGTGAGGGACAGCACCTCTGCTTCAGCAAGGACTTTGATTCTGCATGAGAGAAGCCATTGGAAGACCAAGAGGAAATGAAGTAGGGAGCTGAGCTCTGGTATTCACTTTATGGTTAAAGGACAGAAAGGGAAAAGGTACTCTCAGGCCCAATTCTAGACTGTGCCTTCCAGCTGGGGTCACCAGATTTAGCAAATACAAATGTTTTAGCTAAGAACCTTACAGCCCAGCTCATCAGGATACAAAGGAAATATGAGTTCAGAACCCAGACTCCAGCTAGGTATGAAGAAATTATCTGGTTGGGATGCCATAATACTGGACTTCTCTCTTGGTGACCTGAATGACCTGAGCATGGTCAGTGGATACACAATAGTGAGGGACGCTTCCAATGCTGGCCCCCATCACTGCTTCAACATCAGTGACACGGAGAAAACCAGATGTCTCAAATTATTTTTACCCACAACCACAGTTCTCTAGCAGCCTTAGAGGTCCTTGGTAAGAAAGAGAAAACCAAGCTGCACCCACTGTAGTTTTTATTGTAATCAGAGCTTCTGAATCCATGTAGTAGCCCTGCCCTGTTTTCCTGAATCAGAGCTTCTTGTGGCTTTATTATACTGGTGGGCAAGCCAAAGTGGTGTGACACAGTGTTAGAGCATAGCGTTTGGAGTGAGACACTCCTAGATTTATTCACTCGGCAAATATTGTAGGCACATGCTTCACTCTTGTGAAGAGATAATATGTACATTATCTCTTAATCCTCTGTGGGCGAAAGATTGCCTAGGTGCTGAGGCAAAGAGACTGAAGGTACACACTGTTTCAGTATAATCAAGAAAATAGTTAGAATAAGAATAGTCATAATACAAATTAGATATAGAGATGATCATGGACAATTATCAATCATTGTTATAAACATTATTTAATCATTAGCTTTTAATATTACTCTTTGTTGCATTACTAATATAGCCTAGAAATAACCAGCAGGTGTAGGGTCAGGTACCGAAGGGACATTGTGAGAAGTGACTTAGAAGGCAAGAGGTCAGCCCTCTGTCACACCCGCATAAGGGCCGCTTGAGGGCTCCTTGGTCAAGCGGTAATGCTAGTGTCTGGGAAGACACCCATTCCTTAGCAGACCGCAAAAGGGAGTCTCCTTTCCTTGGAGGAGTCAGGGAACACTCTGCTCCACCAGCTTCTTGCAGAAGGCTGGATATTATCCAGGCCTGTCTGCAGTTATCTGGAGGCCTAAACCCCTCCTTGTGGTGCAGTGCTTCAGTGGTCACGCTCCTTGTCCACTTTCATGTTCCTCCCGTACCTCTGGTTCCTCTTTGAAGTTCGTAGTAGATAGTGGTAGAAGAAATAGTGAAAGCCTTAGAGTCTTTGATCTTTCTTATAAGTGCATAGAAGGAAACACTGACGTATGCTGCCTTCTCTCTCTGCTTCAGCTACTTAAAAGGGAAGGGCCCCCGTCTCCGTGTCTTGATGGTAGTGGTCCCCTGGGCCCAGTTGCTTTCTCCTTATCTCTTTGCCTTATGTCTTTATTTATTACAATCTCTCGTCTCCGCACACGGGGAGAACACCCACTAAGCCCCGTAGGGCTGGACCCTACAATCGTCTCTCTGCATTAAATATTATCTTTTCCATTTTACAGATAGGGAAATCAAATCTTAGGAAGTCTAAGAAACATGCCTAAGATCTCAGCTAGCACAGAGGCAGGAAGAAAACTCAGGTCTATATGACTCCAAGCCTTTGCTCCTAACTACACATTTTACTCTTTTGGGATTTGAACCCTAGCCCTACCATGTATCCATTGTGCAACTTTGGGTTAAATAACATCTCTGGGTCTCAGTTTCCTCTTTTATAAAATAGGAATAATATTACCCAACTATGTGAAGAGCCTGGCACGTGAGTAATTTAAAAGGGCCCCTAGCATGTGTATTATTGCTGACCATGCTATTTGTTTACATTCTATGCCGGCCCTGGCAATGCAAAAGGAGACCGGCAAGAAAGGTAGCTAGGTATTCAACCAGGAAAGATTTGATAAAGAAATGGTATCCAGTAATTGATATTTTAGTCATTCCTGACTTGTTGACCTAATCAGATTTTTTTCCTCAGCCTCTTTGCTCATAGGAAACAACACACTTGAGTAATTTTCACATATTGTGAGACCCACATTTGTGTCCATTATAAAACTTACCTTGATTTGATACAGAAGAACTAAACTTCATGGCAATAATTTTCAAGCAAATGGATTTCACTCATAAGAAAATAAAAGGACATATGTCCATTTTAGAACCAACTTTTGGTTACAGTGAGAGCCATTTGTGCCAAAAATGACTAGTACCATTAAAAAGCAATCCGCTCCTAGGTATATACCCAAAATAATTGAAAAAAATACATCAACACAAAAACTTGGACATAAGTATTTGTAGCAGTGTTATTATAATAGTCAAAAGGCAGAAGCAACCCAAATGTCCACTAATGGATGAATGAATGGATAAACAAAATGTGACATATCCATACAGCAGAGTATTATTCAGCTATTAAAAGGAACGGAGTTCTGATACATGCTACAACACGGATGAACCTTGAGAACACTAAGCCAGAAACAAAAGAGCATTATTACTTGATTCCAGTTATATGAAATGTTCAGAATAGGCAAATATATGAAGACAGAAAGTGGATTTGTGGTTACCAGGGGCTGGAGAGAGGAAGGAATTGGGAGTGGCTGGTAATGAACATGAGGTTTGTTTTTGGAGTGATGAAAGTGTTGTGAAATTAGATGATGATGATGAATGCATAACTCTGTGAATACTCTGAAAACCCTGAATTGCACACCTAAAAGCAGGAATTTTTACTGTAATACACTTATTACTTTCTTTGAGACAGGTTCTCACTCTGTTACCCAGACTGGAGTGCAGTGGCATGGTCACAGCTCACTGCAGCCTCAAATTCCCAGACTCAAGCAATTTTTCTGCTTCAGTCTCCCTAGTAGCACAGCCTACAGGCACGCACCACCACACTTGGCTAATTTTTTTAAAATTGTTTTAGAGATGGAGTTCCACTATGTTGCCCAGGTTGGTCTCCAGCTCCTGGGTTCAAGTGATCCCCTCCCCTCAGTCTCCCAAAGTACTGGAAATATAGGCATGAGCCACAGCACCCAGACTAAACCTGTTACTTTGTAAAACATTATTGTCTATTGTACTTGCCCTCTTTAAGGATGGTATGCATTTGAAAATATTTAAATATAGAAATGATTTGGGAAGGATAAAAAAGACTCAGAACATGAATCACTCACCTAAACTCCAACAAAATATTTCTAAGGCTGTTAATCAATACAACTAGGGAATGATATGGAGATGTTAAGATTTCCGTTTTGTTTAATGCTCTCTTCTTAAAGGGGACCAAAAGATGAATAATACTCAAAGATTTCAGGGTCATACTGACATGAATTCAATTTTTTAAAAAATGCAAAACTCAATCTTGAGTCACTGAAGACAAAATAGCAGATTTGCCATAGAAAATGTTGCTTACAGGGCTAAAGAGCCCTAAGGCTCTTGAGCCACTTTCACCAGCAGTCAGGAATGAGGTGGAGAAGTTATCCACCACTCCAAGGGCTATGACTGTGGCTCATGCTTCCCAGCAGAAGTAAACAGCACTGGGCACTTTAATAGAAAGCTTGTCCTTTCCAAAAGTTTGATCCACTTTCTCAAATCGAACTATCAAACTACTTTTTAAAAAACCCTCAATTTGAACTGAAATACCCAGTCTTCGGAGAATTTCCCATTTTCCTCAGTTCTGGCCAGAACAATGAAGGAGCCTGCAGAAACAGCAACCCATATCTGATCAAGTACATGCGGTGTCAGTCCGTCTTTAGAGGCAAAAGGAATATATATCTTCTTCAGGCTCTTTTCACTGTTACTGCTTGGAAAATCCCATTTTACTCTGAAATAACAAAATCCATAAGCTTTTGCTAAAACCATGGGGCCTTCCTTTCTCTCCCTGATAGAGATAATTCTGTAAATGGCTCATACAACTGCCCACCTATGCCGAATTTTTACATTGGTTTTCATTTTAATAATATAATTAATGCCTTAAAAGTAAGTGTAAGTATTTTGCATATGATTTCCTAATTCGTGGGTATATACCCACTTTTTTTTGGTTACAAAATAACCGAAAGCCCAGTGTAACTGATACCACTGTCCTGAGAGAAACCTACTGAGTTTTGTAGTCCTGTGTATGCATTGATTAGCTCTGTGACCTTAAGCAAGTTATTTACCCTTTCTAGGTCTCAGTTCATTTCAGCATAAAATAATGGGCATTAGCAAGATGCTGTCTAGGTCCCTTTGATGTTCTTGATACTATGATTTTAATTCTGTATTTTGTCTCTTTGTATGCACGTATTGGTTCAAGTCAAGTGGTCTGTTTGCTACAAAAAAAGATGTGCTTTTGTGCTCGTTCCAGGTGTTTGTGCTTTTGCTTGGCTCTGCCCCCTTCAGAGAGTGTTGCAATGATGGCAGTCACAAGAAGTAGCACATCGAAACGAAAAAGTTTTGCATGTCTACTCATTTGAAGAGCTTTCTCTTTCATTGATTACTTAGCAGCTTAGAGCCTTGTATGCAATTCAGAATGAAGGCCTCAGAATTGGCCTTTACAAGGAGCAAAAGAGGATGGATATGTGATGGGCTTCCAGCGAAGGAGGGGAGTAGAATTTCAATGGAGCAACTTGGAAAATTGTTATGAGTGAATCTGAAACCCTAGCAACCCATATCTGACATCTCAATTACTCTGAAATCACCCCTAAGTCTCTCTTTCCATGTGAATTTTTCTTTATTTTGTTCTGTTATTTATTTATTTATTTTTGAGACAAGGCTTCACTCTGTCACCCAGGCTGGAGTTCAGTGACATGATCACAGGTCACTGCAGCCTCAAACTCCCAGGCTTTAAGCTATTCTTCCCCCTCAGCTTCTTGAGTAGCTGGGACAACAGGTACAAGCCACCATGCTCAACTAATTTTTTTTTTATTTTGTATATAGATGAGTTCTCTCTATGTTGCCAAAGCTGGTGTTGAACTCCTGGACTCAAGTGATCCTCCCACCTCAGCCACCCAAAGTGCTGGGTGTCACGCATCCAGGCTTAAGCCACCACACCCAGCCTTAGGACTTGGTGCCCTTTTAGGTGAATGAGAATCAAGCAGATTCTCCTGGAACACATCCACAAGCTGAAGGCAGAGAAGGCCTGCAAGAAGCCGTTGGCTGACCAGATAGGGCCTCAGGGTTAAGACCAAGGAAGTACAGGAGTGCCCTAAGGAGCCGCTTCAGGCCAAGAAGGAAGTAACCAAGGCTTTGTCCATGCAAGAGATCAAGACATAAAGGTCCCCACCTCTTACGTATGCATGGTGCTTGATATGGTTTGGCTCTGTCTCTACACCCAAATCTCGTTTCTAATCGTAATACCCATGTGGCAAGGGAGAGACCTGGTGGGAGGTGATTGGATCGTGCAGGTGGTTCCCCCATGCTGTTCTTGTGATAGTGAGGGAGTTATCATGGGACCTGATGATTCTCCCTCACAGTTTCCTCTGCACTCTCTGTCTTTCCTGCCACCTGTGACAAAGGTACTTGCTTCTCCTTCACCTTCCGCCATGATTGTAAGTTTTCTTAGGCCTCCTCAGCCATGCAGAACTGTGAATCAATTAAACCTCTTTCCTTTATGAATTATCCAGTCTCTGGTATTTCTTTATAGCAGTGTTAAAACAGACTAACACAGGTATGTACTGCTTGCCTTAAATTATGATCATCATTCATATTTTGTGCTCAAAGAAAGATGACAGCTAATTTGGGTTGTTTGTTTTTCTCCCCCTGTGCCTCTCAACTTCCTTATGGAAAAATCACAGCCATAAAAGAACTCAACATCACAAAGACAGGAATAATTGGAGTCCTGATTTTCTTTGGTATATCACCTGAATCCCAAATATGAGGTCATTTAATAGTATTACACGTTTATAAAATCATGACATGTGGAGCAAAATATCACTTGCTAAAATTAAAGACTTGCCAGTTCTTAAAATTGTTGATAGATGTCTAACCACTGAATTATATACCTTCTTTGATGTTGAGATGGTCTATTTGGTAAACATAACGCTGGTCTACATAATCTACAGCACAACTGAATATCAAAGGTTTATTTGATATTTGTGCTTCCTTCCACTTCCTTCAATAAACCAGAATATTCTTAATATTCAACCAATGCTTCCAATATTATTAGATTTCTTTAGGAGTTTTGATTTGATGATTTATAGCCCTCTGAAGAAACAGAAAGGTATATAATAATGGATCAGTAAATTACTGCTTTGCCAGAAAAAATCCATGAGGTATTTTTCTACATTAATCACCTATTTTATAGATGACTGATCCAGAGAATGATTAAGTTTAAATTTAATTATTAAAAATGTAGAAAGGGAAAATATACATTTAAAATTTTTTTCTTTACACATTTTCTCTCATCATACTTTTAAAAGTATTTCTCATGTATGCTAAGGCTATGTAAAAGTAAAATTAAACTACATAATTTGGTTTACTATTACAATTCAATAATAGGGAAGCTCTTTATTTACGTGATTTTATGCATTACCCCCAAACCAATACATTTTTTGTCTTATTAATATGCTGAGATTCAGTCAATAAATATGTATTGAGAACCCACTTCACGCCCTTTTTAGGATGTGGTAGAGAACAACACAGAGAAAATCACAACTCTGATGAAGCCCACATTCTATTTGCAGAAGACAGAAAATAAAAAAGCAAATGAATGAAAAGAATAATTTCAAAGAGGGACAAACACTAAAGGGAAAATTGAGAGGGGTGATGGGAAGGGAAGTGACTGGCTGATCACTATTACAGAGAGGGCAGCTGAGGAGAAAGTCAGTCTAAATGACAAGAAGAGTCAGCCAGCAAAGATCTGGGAGGAGGGCATTCCAGGCTAGGAGAAAAGCAAATGCAGCAGCCTTTGATCAAGAATAAGCTTGGAGGCCAATGTAGCTGGTGCAGACTGGGTGAGAGGGAGAATCATAAGGAGTGGAGTGTGAGGGGTGAGGAGTAATGAAGTTATGCACTGCCCCATGTTGGCCGTGGGAATAAATTTCCATTGTACAGCATTTTAATTATAACCAGAAATCACTAAAAGTTTTAAATAGAGTGTATATAATCTATATACTGTTTTAAAGGAGAACTTTGAATATTGTATGGAAAGAGAATAGAATGAAGGAAAAGCAGGAATAGAAGTAATTAGGAGGTTGTATTTCAGCAAGATGTGATGGTGACTTGGATATGGGTAGAAGCAATGGACATGGTGAGGAGTGATCAGATCTGGGAGATTTCTAATCTTGTGTAAGGGATAGATGTAAGGGGCCCTGGCCTAACAACTGGGTAAATGGTGATGTCATTCACTGAGAAGGAGAAGACTATGAAAGGAGCATATTTGGAGAGGGAGGAGATCAAGAATTCCACTTTTAGTGTTCTAAGTGTTAGTGAGCTGTTAAACAGGTAAAGATAAGGAGTAAACAGTTAGTCAAATGAGTATAGCACCCTGAAGCATATATGATTTGCAGTTCATTTCCAAAAATGTACACTACTTTCTACAGCTATTTGGCAAATACTCTGATTGTTTTCTGTTAATCTTCTGCCCAAACCCATTAATGGAATTTCTTTAGAAATGATGCACAATTGACGTTTCCCTTGTACTCACCTGCCCACATAGATGTCCTTGGATATGAGAAGAAGAATGCAAATTATGTTGGATGCCTGAAACTGAAGGGTCTCTTAATTTTCACTGGTGCATTAGTATTAGTACCTTCCTGAGTCTATTAATTTGCCTGAATTTACTGTTTCTTATTTTTTATAGTACTTCTCCTTTTTCCCAGAAAAGTGTAAAAAAAGTCTTAATATAACTTACATACTAAGAATCAGAATAAAGTTAGTCTTGTATCACCAACACTTACTATAGAACTTAGATTAGACAAGATAAAAGAAATGTTGGTTGAATTAATGCATCAATTACAATAACTATATTTAATGTGTATTTTTAATTTTTATTATCATCAAATTTAGTAATTTATCAAGAATATTGAGGCTTTCCAAATATTATGTGAAGCCAATCTACAACCAGTTACACAAATGAGGTTACATAATTTGGTCAATACAGACAGAGATGGTGAGTTAATTATCTTAAGGTCACTGGGTAAAATCCTACTTCCCATGACGTACATAGTCTATAGCTTAAGTGAATAAACACTGTTTTCCTCCACAAATGTGGTACAGTAGGCAGTTCAGTAGGGAAATTAAATCTAACTGAAAGGTCAAGGATGGAGAGAGAGACTTGGAGATGACTGGAGACTGATGGAACAACAGCTCTGGGCCTGTGTTGCACTTCCTTTATGATGCACTTGCCTGATGTTGTAGACAAATGTGATCAAATTTCACCCACTTCATAGTGATGAAAAGAAAAAGCAGTGCTAGTCAGTGCAACACTGGTGACCAACAGGATTCACGTAGAGTTTTTCCAAATAACAGAGCAAGTGAAAATTCATCTTCCCATCTCCATGCAACGAGTGAGAGAAAACATGAGAGAATAACAAAAGTTTCTATAAGGTTCATTTGTGAGGAGAGAACACAGATTATCCCTGGAGATCAATTGATGAGAAGAACGGCGGTGATTCACTTAGATGGAGGCATGAAATAGAAAGGTCAGGGCCAGTGTATTTTCTTGTCAAATGGAGGTTTTTCATTCTTTTGGGGTGTATTTTCAGTTTGGGTAAGTTGTATTTTTCCAACTTATAGCTCCAAAGTGATAAGGCAACAGCCTTTGAACTTATTGAAACAAACATTTCATTATTAAAGAAAGACTATTAGCCCCTTTAAGTAAAAGTTTTGCGTAAAGTAAGATCCATTTTATGACACCATATACTATAGAATAAGTATGTGTGTGTGTACATACACACACACACACATATATATATATATATATATATTTTTTTTTTTTTTTTTTGAGACAGAGTCTCGCTCTGTCGCCCAGGCTGGAGTGCAGTGGCGTGATCTTAGCTCACTGCAAGCTCTGCCTCCCAGGTTCATGCCATTCTCCTGCCTCAGGCCTCACGCGTAGCTGAGACTACAGGCACCTGCCAGCACGCCCGGTTAATTTGTGTGTGTGTGTGTGTGTGTGTGTGTGTGTGTGTGTGTGTATTTTTAGTAGAGACAGGGTTTCACCATGTTAGCCAGGATGGTCTCAATCTCCTGACCTCGTGATCTGCCTGCCTTGGTCTCCCAAAGTGCTGGGATTACAGGCGTGAGCCACCGCGCCTGGCCCCAAATAAGTATACTTTTATGGTAATAGGAATGTAGGAAATCACTCATATTTTCCACATCCGTCTAACAAGATAGTGGCTATCTGTTGTTTTGCTTTCTAAAGAACCAGTGTCACGAACGTTCACATTCCTTTCAAGCTTTCCGATTAAGTTGCTCATTAAGACTAGCCTCAATTACATTTTATAGTCAAAACTGAAGTAAAAAATATAGTACTTAAAATGCTCTTTTCCCATATTTAATTAAAATGTAGATACTGGGACCGCAAATAAGGGGACTCTGAATCATTAAATCCAGGATGAGATCTAGGAAGGAATCTCATCTGCATTTTTAACAAGCTCTCCAGATAATTCTAATGAAGCTGACTTTCCTCTACACCATACTTTAGGAAACATTTGTTTTGACTCATGAACTTGAAGTTTTAAGGACCCTAGAGATCATCTTGTAAAATCAAACTGGCGTGTTCTACAAATGATGAAAGCAAAGTCGAGAGAATTTGGTGCTTGCCAGTTTAGTTGGTGATTACTAGCAAAGGTCTCCTAACCCCAAGGCCAGAGTTCCCACATGAGGTCCTTCCTACCCAAAGCCTGGAACACACAGTGTGAACATGAAATAGGAACCAGTGTTTGATCAATAGAGCCTTCCAGGCTGCAGGGTAGTATGTGGATGTGCTCTGAGAATTTCATCATCATCCACAGATAGCAGCAACTTAAGCCATACCCCACAACAATCTATTCAGTCTTTTAAAAATAATAAAAAATAAACTATAACCTTTATATAGAACTTTGTATTTCACTAAGGACGTTCACATTTTATCTTGTCTGAGTCTCCCAAAACCTTATCCATGAGATGAAAACAAATTATTATTTTCATTATTCAGACTAGGAAAATGGAACTCAGATAAATTCAGTATGGTTAAATTACAGCCTAGGCATATACTGAAGTTCAACAGGTAAAATTTAGCCAAATGAGAAAGGGAAGATTCTTCTGAAATAGCATGGGCTGCTAGCTTGCCAATACACTCAATGAGCATGTGCACAAGCATGAACAGGAAATGGAGTCCTTCGATCTGCCCTCACTGTCTCAGGCCCCCATCTCTCTTGTGGAATAAGAAATAAGCAGCTCCTCTCCACTTGTATATGAAGCTAAAGTCTAAATGTGTGTATCTTTTACCCCATTTTCACTACACACAAGCACAATGACTGTCTTTGGTGTCTTTCCTATGAAGCAACAATCTGGTCCAAGAGGAACCTAGGTGTGTTGGACTCACTGAGAGATGGTGAGTTGATGCCCAATTAGGTAGATGGAGCCCAGAGAGGAGGCCTTCTGGTGGAGTTACACATGCACCGCCCCTGTCACCTGCTCACCCAACCACTCCCCATCATGGCATAGAACATGGCCACATTCAACCTAGCATCAAGATCTGAAAGAGGATTTTTCTTTTTTTTTTTTTTAAATTAAACTTTAAGTTCTGGGATACATGTGCAGAACTTGCAGGTTTGTTACATAGATGTACATTTGCCATAGTATTTTGCTGCACCCATCAACCTGTCATCTAGGTTTTAAGCCCTCATGCAATAGGTATTTGTCCTAATGCTCTCTCTCCCCTTGCCCCCTATTCCCCCACAGGCCCCGGTATGTGATGTTCCCATCCCTGTGTCCATGTGTTCTCATTATTCAACCCCCACTTATGAGTGAGAATATGCAGTGTTTGGTTTTCTGTTTCCGTGTTAGTTTGCTGAGAATGATGCTTTCCAGCTTCATCCATGTCCCTGCAAAGGACACGAACTCATCCTTTTTTATGGCTGCATAGTATGCCATGGTATATATGTGCCAGATTTTCTTTATCCAGTCTATAATTGATGGGCATTTGGGTTGGTTCCAAGTCTTTGCTATTGTGAATAGTGCTGCAATAAACATATGTGTCCATGTGTCTTTATAGTAGAATGATTTATAATCCTTGGGGTATATATCCAGTAATGGGATTGCTGGGTCAAATAGTATTTCTGGTTCTAAATCCTTTAGTAATTGCCACACTGTCTTCCACAATGGTTGAACTAATTTACACTCCCACCAACAGTGTAAAAGTGTTCCTGTTTCTCCACATCCTTGCCAGCATCTGTTGCTTCCTGACTTTTTAATGGTCACCATTCTAACTGGTGTGAGATGGTATCTCATTGTGGTTTTGATTTGCATTTCTCTAATGACCAGAGACAATGAGCTTTTTTTCATATGTTTGTTGGCCACATAGATGTCTTCTTTTGAGAAATGTCTGTTCATATCCTTCACCCACTTTATGATAGAGTTATTTGTTTTTGTTTTTTTTTTCTTATAAATTTGTTTAGTTCCTTGTAGATTCTGGATATTAGACCTTTGTCAGACAGATGGATTGCAAAAATGTTCTCCCATTCTATATGTTGCCTGTTCACTTTGATGATAGTTTCTTTTGCTATGCAGAAGCTCTTCAGTTTAATTAGATCTCATTTGTCAATTTTGGCTTTTGTTGCAATTGCTTTTGCTGTTTTAATCATGAAGTCTTGCTCATGCCTATGTCCTGAATGGTATTGCCTATGTTTTCTTCTAGGGTTTTTATGGTCTTAGGTTTTGCATTTAAGTCTTTAATCCATCTTGAGTTAATTTTTGTATAAGGTGTAAGGAAGGGGTCCAGTTTCAGTTTCTTGCATATGGCTAGCCAGTTTTCCCAGCACCATTTATTAAATAGGGAATCCTTTCCCCACTGCTTGTTTTTGTCAGGTTTGTCAAGTATCAGATGATTGTAGATGTGTGGTGCTATTTCTGCAGCCTCTATTTTGTTCCATTGCTCTATATATCTGTTTTGGTACCAGTATCATGCTGTTTTGTTTACTGTAGCCTTGTAGTATAGTTTGAAGTCAGGTAGTGTAATGCCTCTAGCTTTGTTCTTTTTGCTTAGGATTGTCTTGCCCATATGGGCTCTTTTTGGGTTCCATATGAAATTTAAAGTAGTTTTTTCTAGTTCTTTGAAGAAAGTCAATGGTAGCTTGATGGGAATAGCATCGAATCTATAAATTACTTTAGGCAGTACGGCCATTTTCACAATATCAATTCTTCCCATCCATGATAATGGAATGTTTTTCCATTTGTTTGTGTGTCCTGTCTTATTTCCTTAAGCAGTGGTTTGTAGTTCCTCTTGAAGACATCCTTCACATCCCTTGTAATTTGCAGTCCTAGGTATTTTATTCTCTATGTAGCAATTGTGAATGCCAGTTCACTCATAATTTGGCTCTCTGTTTGTCCATTGGTGTATAGGAATGCTTGTGATTTTTGCACATTGATTTTGTATCCTAGGACTTTGCTGAAGTTTCTGATCAGCTTAAGGAGTTTTTGGGCTAAGATGATGGGGTTTTCTAAATATACACTCATGTCATCAGCAAACAGAGGCAATTTGACTCCTCTTTTCCTAATTGAATATCCTTTACTTCTTTCTCTTGCCTGATTGCCCTGGCCAGAACTTTCAATACTATGTTGAGTAGGAGTGATAAAAGAGGGCATCCTTGTCTTGTGCTGGTTTTCTAAGGGAATGCTTCCAGCTCTTGCCCATTCAGTATGATATTGGCTATGGCTTTGACATAAATAGCTCACATTATTTTGAGATATGTTCCGTCAGTACCTAGTTTATTGAGTGTTTTTACCATGAAGGGGTGTTGAATTTTATCAAAGGCCTTTTCTGCATCTATTGAGATAATCATGTGTTTTTTGTCATTGGTTCTGTTTATGTGATGGATTATGTTTCTTGATTGGCATATATTGAACCAGCGTTGCATCCCAGGAGTGAAGCTGACTTGATGGTGATGGATAAGCTTTTTGATGTGCTGCTGGATTCAGTTTGCCAGTATTTTATTGAGGATTTTCACATCTATGTTCATCAGGGATATTGGCCTGAATTTTTTTTTTTCGTATCTCTGTCAGGTTTTGGTGCCAGGATAATTCTGGCCTCATAAGATGAGTTAGGGAGGATTCCTTCTCTTTCTATTGTTTGGAATAGTTTCAGAAGGAATGGTACCAGCTCCTCTTTGTACTTCTGGTAGAATTTGGTTGTGAATCCATTTGGTCCTGTGCTTTTTTTTTTGGTTGGTAGGCTATTAATTACTGCCTCAATTTCAGAACTTGTTATTGGTCTATTCAGGGATTCAACTTCTTCCTGATTTAGTCTTGGGAGGGTGTATGTGTTCAGGAATTTATCCATTTCTTCTAGATTTTCTAGTTTATTTGAGTAGAGGTGTTTATAGTATTCTGTGATGGTAGTTTGTATTTCTGTGGGACCAGTGGTGATATCCCCTTTATCATTCCTTATTGTGTCTATTTGAGTCTTCTCTCTTTTCTTCTTTATTAGTCTGGCTAGCAGTTTATCTATTTTGTTAATCTTTTCATAAAAACAGCTCCTGGATTCATTGATTTTTTGAAGGATTTTTCATTTCTCTTCTTCAGTTCTGCTCTGATCTTAATTATTTCTTGTCTTCTGCTAGCTTTTGAATATGTTTGCTCTTGTTTCTGTAGTTCTTCTAATTGCTATGTTAGGATGCCAATTTTAGGTCTTTCTCACTTTGTGATGTGGGCATTTAGTGCTATAAATTTCCCTCTACACACTGCTTTAGCTGTGTCCCAGAGATTCTGGTACATTGTGTCTTTGTTCTCATTGTTTTCAAAGAACTTCTTGATTTCTACCTCAATTTCATTATTTACCCAGAAGTCATTCAGGAGGAGGTTGTTCAGTTTCTGTGTAGTTGTGGAGTTTTGAGTGAGTTTCTTAATCCTGAGTTGTAATTTGATTGCACTGTGGTCTAAGATACTGTTTGTTTTGATTTCCATTCTTTTGCATTTGCTGAAGAGTGTTTTACTTCCAACTATATGGTCGATTTTAGAGTAAGTGCTATGTGGTACTGAGAAGAATGTATATTGGGTTGATATGGGGTGGAGTGTCCTATAGACATCTATGAGGTCCACTTGGTTCAGAACTGAGTTCAAGTCCTGAATGTCTTTGTTAATTTTCTGTCTCATTTTTCTGTCTAATATTGACAGTGGGGTGTTAAAGTCTCTGACTATTATTGTGTGAGAGTCCAAGTCTCTTTGTTGGTCTCTAAGAATTTGTTTTATGAATGTGTGCTCCTGTATTGGGTGCATATATATTTAGTATAGTTAGCTCTTCTTGTTGCATTGATCCCTTTACCATAATGTAATGCCCTTCTTTGTCTTTTTTGATCTTTGTTGGTTTAAAGTCTGTTTTATCAGAGACTAGCATTGCAACCCCTGCTATTTTTTTCTTTCAATTTGCTTGGTAAATATTCCTCCATCCCTTTATTTTGAAACTATGTGTGTCTTTGCACATGATATGGGTCTCCTGAATACAGCACACCAATAGGTCTTGACTCTTTAACCAATTTGCCAGTCTGTGTCTTTTAATTGGGGCATTTAGCCCATTTACATTTAAGGTTAATATTGTTATATGTGAATTTGATTCTGTCATCATAATGCTAGCTGGTTAATTTGCTCATTAGTTGATGCAGTTTCTTCACAGTGTCATTGGTCTTCATATTTTGGTATGTTTTTGCAGTGGCTGGTACCAGTTTTTCCTTTCCATATTTAGTGGTTCCTTCAGGAGCTCTTGTAAGGCAGGCCTGGTGGTGACAAAATATCTCAGCATTTGCTTGTTTGTAAAGGATTTTATTTCTCCTTCACTTAATGAAGCTTAGTTTGGCTGGATATGAAATTCTGGGTTGAAAATTCTTTTCTTTAAGAATGTTGCAAATTGGCCCCCACTCTCTACTGGCTTGTGGGGTTTCTGCCGAGAAATCCGCTGTGAGTCTGATGCCTTTGTAGGCAACCTGGCCTTTCTCTCTGGCTGCCCTTAACATTTTGACCTTTGTTTCAACCTTGGAGAATCTGAAGATTATGTGTCTTGAGATTGCTCTTCTCAAGGAGTATCTTAGTGGTGTTCTCTGTATTTCCTGAATTTGAATGTTGGCCTGTCTTGCTGGGTTAGGGATGTTCTCCTTGATAATATCCTGGAGTGTGTTTTCCAACTTGGTTCCATTCTCCCTGTCACTTTCACGTACACCAATCAAAGGTAGGTTTGGTCTATTTACATAGTCCCATATTTCTTGGAGGCTTTGTTCATTCCTTTTCATTCTTTTTTTTTTTTCTCTCTAATCTTGTCTTCATGCCTTATTTCTTTAAGTTGATCTTCAATCTCTGATATCCTTTCTTGAACTTGTTGATTTGACTATTGATAGTTGCGTATGCTTCATGAAGTTCTCATGCTGTGTTTTTCAGCTCCATCAGGTCATTTATATTTTTCTCTAAACTAGTTATTCTAGTTAGCAATTCCTGTAACCTTTTATCAAGGTTCTTAGCTTCCTTGCATTGAGTTGGAACATGCACCTTTAGCTCAGAGGAGTTTGTTATTACCTACCTTCTGAAGCCTAGTTCTGTCAATTTGTCAAACTCATTCTCTGTCCAGTTTTGTGCCCTTGCTGGAGAGGAGCTGCAATCATTTGGAGGAGAAGAGGTATTCTGGCTTTTGGAATTTTCAGCATTTTTGCACTGTTTTTTCCTCATCTTCATGGAATTATCTACCCTTGATCTTTGATGCTGATGACCTTTGGATGGGGTTTTTCTGCGGGAGTCCTTTTTGTTGATGTTGATGTTATTGTTTTCTGTTTGTTAGTTTTACTTCTAATAGTCAGGCCCCTCTTCTGCAGATCTGCTGGAATTTGCTGGAGGTCCACTCCAGACCCTGTTTTCCTGGGTATCACCAGTGGAGGCTGCAGAACAGCAAAGATTGCTGCCTGTTCCTTCCTCTGGAAACTTTGTCCCAGAGGGGCACCCACCTAATGCCAGTCGGAACTTTCCTATATGAGGTGTCTGTTGACTCCTGCAGGGAGGTGTCTCCTAATCAGGAGGCATGGGGATCAGTGACACACTTGGGGAGGCAGTCTGTCCCTTAGCAGAGCTCAAGCCCTGTGCAGGAGATCCACAGCAGGCAGGAACATTTAAGTCTGCTGAAGCTGCTCCCACAGCCACCCCTTCTCCAAGATGCTCTGTCCCAGGGAGGTGGGAGTTTTATCTATAAGCCCCTGACTGGGGCTGCTGCCTTTCTTCCAGAGATGCCCTGCCCAGAGAGGAGGAATCTAGAGAGACAGTCTGGCCCCAGGCGCCTTGCTGTGCTGTAGTGAGATCTGCACAGTCAGAGTTAACACCGTGAGGGGAAAACCGCCTACTCAAGCCTCAGTAATGGTGGATGCCTCTCCCCCAACAAGCTCAAGCATCCCAGGTCAACTTCAAACTGCTGTGCTGGCAGCAGCGAGAATTTCAAGCCAGTTTTTCTTTGCTTGCTGGGCTCCATGGTAGTCGGACCCACTGAGCAAGACCACTTGGCTCCCTTGCTTCAGCGCCCTTACCAGGGGAGTGAACTTCAGCCCCCTTACCAAGGGATGCTGTCTAACTGGGGTTCCAGGTGCCACTGAGGTATCAAAAACAAAACTCCTGCAGCTAGCTCAGTGTCTGCCCAAACAGCTGCCCAGTTTTGTGCTTGAAACAAAGGGCCCTGGTAGTGAGGCACCAAGGGAATCTCCTAGTCTGTGAGTTGCAAAAACCATGAGAAAAGTGTAGTACCTGGGCCAGATAGCACAATCCCTCATGGCACAGTCCCTCACAGCTTCACTTGGCTAGGGAAGGGAATACCCTAGTCCCTTGCATTTCCCAGGTGAGGCAACGCCCCACCCTGCTTCTGCTTGCCCACCATGGTCTGCACCCACTGTCTAACCAGTCTTAATGAGATGAACTGGGTACCTCAGTTGGGAATGCAGAACTCACCTGCCTTCTGCACTGGTCTCGCTGGGAGCTACAGATCAGAGCTATTCTTATTCCGCCTTCTTGCCAGCTCTCCAAAAGGATTTTTCTTAAGCTGAAAAACATAGAACTGAAATCCTGAAGTAATTCTTAAGGATAATTTTGACTATGTGGAGTTTTACTTTGTACAGTGATTTTAGAACTACTCTAGTGACACCTAAATGAAAACTGATAGGGCTGCCTAGATGTCAGAGCAATCAAATAAAAAATACCAATGTTAGGCTGGGCATGGTGGCTCACACCTGTAATCCCAGCACTTTGGGAGGCCAGGGTGGGTGGATCCCTTGAGCCTGGGAGTTCAAGACCAGCCTGGACAACATGGTGAAACCCCATTTCTTCCAAAAATGTAAAAATTAGCCAGGTGTGGTGGTGCAAACTGTAGTCCCAGGGGGCTGAGGCATGAGGATCACCTGAGTTTGGGAGGCAGAGGTTGCAGTGAGCTGAGATCACACCACTGCACTCTAGCCTGGGCAACAAAGCAAGATCCTGTCTCAAAAAATTAATTAATTAATTAATTTAAAAATATATGAATGTTAAGGAAAATAAGCTATAATTGCAAGGGCCTGCTTAAATATCATCTTAGTTTGGATTTCCCTAGAAGAGAAAGTAGTTTATATGAGGGTGATCTCATGAACCATTAGGAGGTGAGATCAAGAAAGGTAGAAGCCAATACAAGAAGCATTCATGAACAGGTTACTGCTGTGAGAGACCTCTGAGAAAATGTTTAGAACCTACCTCAGGGTTGTCGCACCAGAGGGGCAGGTAAGCTGGAATACTTACCTGTCAAATCCTATTTGGTCACTCATTGAAATTTGTTCCCAAGGCTTTACTTTTCCTGCCTGTCCTGAAGGGCTAAGCACACACCTGCTGACAGAGAAAGCAGGGAGTAGCAGTTTCTTGCAGAAAAGGGCCATTGGCATGTATGGAACACTGGATGAAGTAGCATGCAGCTACTAAAAGTGATTTATAGTAGACAGTTGATATAAAAGATAACAATAAGGTATACAATGGAAAAAACAGGTTACTGAAAGATATGACATTTTTGTTAAAAAAAAAAAAATAGAAAGAAAGGAGTATATTACATGCACCTGGATGCTTAGAGAAAATTTTGAAAAAATATACAACAAAATAGTAGTAATTGTTATGTCTGGGAGGCAGGACCACCATTCATTTTTATTGCCTCCTTTGTGCATATTAGTACTTTCTTAGTTTTCCATAGTGATTTTGCATTATATATGTTAACAGAGAAACACTTTTAAAAATAAAAGAAATGAAAGCATGCCTGCATTGTGAGGGCTGTCTAATCACGAAAGATTTTGTGGATCCTAATAGCAGCACAGTCCCTATAGTATCAAAGATTGGGGTGGAAATGAAACCAGGAGAGCAGGATGCTATAAGTACACATTTAATTTGAGATGTCCTTGCTTGCTCTTCTAGATAAACATAATCGACATTCACTCACTTAATGGTACACAGGAAAAAGTAGATTAGTCAATAGTTGTTCCAATTAACAAAGCAAATGAAAATTTATTTGCCTGACTCCCTGATTTTTGCTCAAATGGGTGGAAGTGAGAGATAAAGAAAAATATTTATGAGATTGATATGTGGTAAAGAAAAAAAAAAAAAAAAGGTTTTTTTGGCCAATGGAGAGATACTATACCCCAAGGCATGTTAGGGAAGTGTGAGAACCTAAACTGGCCAAATGCATCCAGAGAGCAACTAGTAAGGAGAAAGGCTGAGTAAATCAGGTCCAGTAAGAGATAAGGACTACGAAAGAGAAAGAGACGTACCAACCCCTGAGGCCACCTAAAGTTAGATCTTCTCTCTCTGCTATGTCTTTTAATCTCTATTTCATATTTTCACTCTACCTTTTCCCTTCTACTGTTCTCTGAATAGTGTATTTGCTGGGTCTAATTTGCTATTAAGTTTATCCATTGAGTTCTTCGTTTTGATTATATTGTTGTTCTTTCTAGAATTTCTATTTGTTTCTTTTTCACATTTGCTTGTCATTTGGGTCATCTCTTGCTCCTTCTTCATATAGTGGACCCTTGAACAATACAGATTTGAACTACATAGGTCTACTTATACACAGATTTTCTTCTGTTTCTGCCACCCCTGAGACAGCAAGACAAACCCCTCATCTTGTTCCTCCTTTTCAACTTTCTCAATGTGAAGATAAGGATGAAGACCTTTATGATTCACTTCCACTTAATGAATAGTAAATATATTTTCTCCTCCTTATGGTTTTCTTAATAATATTTCCCTTTCTCTAGCATACTTTACTGTAAGAATACAGTATATAATACATATAACATACAAAATATGTGTTAACCAACTGTTTCTGTTATTGGTAAGACTTCCAGTCAACAGGAGGCTATTAGTAGCTATATACTGGAGAGTCAAAAGTTATACGCAGATTTTTGGCTGTGTGAGAGTTGGTACTCCAAACTCCCACATTGTTCAAGGGTCAACTATGTTTTCAATCCTTTCTTTCATTTCTCTGAATATATTAATCATACTTTTATTCTAGGTTTAAGTGTACTTTTTGAAGGTTTTTTGTGAATCTGTTTTGCTACCTAATTTTTTTCCTGGATGTCACTAATGTTGCCATGTTTTGGGGGGAATTCTGTGTTTTGTTTTCTTTATTTCTTTAAGAGGATGACATGGGTTCATGCTTCTCGTAACTTTATCTATAGGATATTTTTGCAGCCAGTACTATAGACAATTTCTTTATCTGTAGAATTTTTTTAGGGCCAGTATTTCAGAGAGGATTGGTGTTTTCTTCTCCTATGTACCTAGAGCCACGGCAACCTAGGACCATTTTAATATCTATCTTGAAGATTTTGTACTACCCAGATAGTATAAATTTGGATTGTAAATCCATGGAAAAGCCAATGTGTGTTTACAAAATCTCATGGAATATTGTTTTACTTCCATCCAACAACCATGTTTGAGACATGCAAGTCTTTCCCAACTTAACATGGAGAGGGTTGAACATGCAAATTTATTTCTACTTCATCTTTGCACTTACAGGCTGCTTTTTCAACATCCTGGCTTTATGTATGAGGTCTCTGTGATCAAAGAAAGAAAAAGACCAACACAGCTACCTACAAAATGAGTTCTGAGTTTATTATACCACACAAGTAGACAATGACAAGAGAAAACCTTCAGCGAATGGCTCCATAAAAGATGAAAGTCTGAAGTTTATATATTCTAGAAGGTCAATTGTACTTATGCCAATTGTGGGTGAAGTTGTGTCCTAGATTAGGCAGGATGAGTCCATAAATTTTAGCCAGTTGATTTGTTGTGTGCATTCAGGAATGAGTTTTTACTTTGGCTTATTGGGGTTGCTAATATTCCCAAGCATTTATTAGCTTTGGCTGGTGGGTTGCTCTAAGTGTTATCAACATCAACTGCTTAAAACTATTGTGGTAAAAACAAACAAAGATATATATATACATCAGCGTTCAGTTTTGATTTCTCCTGGGTAGGGGTTTTGCAAATAGAAACTTCTTCTTAAACATTGTACTCGATTCTCACTTTAAGCAAATGTTGAGTCCTTCAGGAAAAGTAAAACAAATTTTAAGTTAATGGGGTTTCAATGCTTACTTCTCTACACTCCTAACGAGCTAACCAGCTGGTTGATGTACTTGAAAAGATTAGTTTAAATTATTTAATCCAGTATTTTAGTCATTGTCAGTGGAATAGACAATCGGGATGTCCTGTCTGATGAAATTGAAAGTCAAATAAATTGTAGGTTCCTTCTGCTTTGTAGTGGAATTCAAATGTGTACCTCACTGGGATAATTCCAGTCTGGATTTACCCAAATCAATCATCCTACATAAGTAGTGAGTGTTATTTGCCCAGTGGCAAACCAGTGGGCTTGAGTCCTTTAATTCCACAGTAAAAGACTCCTTTTATAAAACAAAATGGTTAACAGTTAAATTAACTTTGAAATACAGGAACTAATTAAGAAACATTTCAAGAGCAAGGGACTCTGTCTTATTCATCTCTTATATTCCCAGTGCTGAATGAAGAGATCAACAAATGAATGGATGAGTTACACTGACATTAGATACCTATGTGTTAAGATATGAAAATCATTCTAAAAAATATAGAAACGAGAGAAAATATGATTTTTTGTTTGTTTTTGCCATTTAAACTACAGCATACATTGAGTGACTGAAGCTTGCTTAAAATGGAAATGTCTTCATCTGGCAGATACAGTAAACAAATTACTTAGAAAAGGTCTCATATGAATCACTTTTCATCAGTTTTCAGACTATTCACCTATATTACTGCAGCAAAGTAAAGACCTGTAAATAGTATGGCCAAGCAGATACATACTGTTACTGGAATTGAACAACCTTCTATTTCTGGAATTGTTAAAACTTGATAGGGTATTACATTAAAACAAAGGCAAGGTAAAGAATTCCATCATTGAAGAAAAAAATAAGAATTTATATAAAACTCAACATCAGAACTAGAAAAAGCCAGGCACTTTCATCACTTTCTTTAATGTGGCTTTTCAAAAAACTAGCAAAAGAAGGCAATAGTTACTACCCACAAGTTCACTGAAAACCTCTATGCCTGAAGTTCCTATAGTCTTGCCTGTTCATTTTCATTCAACAAATATTTATTTAGCACTTACTATTTGCCACACACCATAGAAGGCTTTGAGCATATCAGAAAACTCACAGACAAATAAGGCAAACAGATACATAAATATAATACAATGCAAAATAAATACATGCATTGTTCTTTCTCCCCATCACCTAAACTTTAATATTGTATTCAATTAAATACTAGTTAATTATGACCAATGTTCATAAACATAGATTTTATTGCCCAGCTGGCAACTAATGCTTCATTCAAAATTGTCTACTATGAAATTCAGAGTGAAAATTTGGACCTTGAGGGTTCCTGCCTTCACAGGATGTATTGGTCAATTTGAATGACTACAAGTTGCCTTTGGACACTTACAACATAAAAAGAACATTACACACTCCATTATGCTGCCAATCTGAGGCCTGAGGAGGAAAGAAAGAAGAGAAAAATAAGACTAGGCATTGTAAGTGAAATGAAAGCACAGAGTCCCATCTTCAGAAGCTAATGGTCATCATCAAAGCAGAAAAATGCCAAATCAAATTTCAATGAGCTTGAAAATCCCTTGCCTCAAAAACACGACATTATTGAAAGAGTAAACAGTAAAAGTAAACAAAACTGGGGAGAGAAAGAGAATGAAGATAAATTTATGCATTTAGACCAAATGTAATTCAAATGTTACCTTGAGTCCTTTGCAGAATGATTGCTAATCCTTGGTACTGCAAAATAAATACATTCATTAGAAGTAATGGAAGGATCAAAGAAACCAGACAAATGATTGTTGGAATGTGGTTTAAATATCTCCAAGGGGAAGGAAGAAATCCCAGGTAGTCTTGCTTCCCCACCCTATCAAGCCCACTCTCTCCCTCATAATTTAAACAAGTCTTAAATTTACAGCACACACAAAGCCAGTGAGTACATGTGGATCAATACAGAAAAACAAAAACATGGTAATAGGAAGTTAAATGCAGGAACAAGATTTCCAGTCATAAAAATCAGGCAGAAAAATGGGGAAAAGGAGACAGTGCAACAATAGAGCGATGCCATCTGATATGGTTTGGCTGTGTCCCCACCCAAATTTTATCAATTTTATCTTGAATTCCCACATGTTCTGGGAGGGACCCAGTGGGAGGTAATTGAATCATGGGGGCAAGCCTTTCCTATGCTGTTCTCATGGTAGTGAATAAGTCTCATGAGGTCTGATGGTTTCAAAAAGAGAAGTTCCCCTGCAAAAGTTCTCTTCTCTTGTCTGCTGCCACTTGAAACTTGCCTTTCACCTTCTGCCATGATTGTGAGTGGAACTGTAAGTCCAATAAAACTCTTTCTTTTGTAAATTGTCCAGTCTCAAGTACATCTTTATCAGCAGCATGAAAATGAACTAATACAGTAAACTGGTTCCTGTAGAATGTGGGTGTTGTTGAAAAGATACTCAAAAATGTGGAAGTGACTTTGGAACTGGTTAACAGGCAGGTTGGAACAGTTTGGAGGGCTCAGAAGAAGAAAGAAAAATGTTGGAAAGTTTGGAACTTCCTAGAGACTTGTTGAGTAGCTTTGCCCAAAATGGGCAATGAAATCCAGGCTGAGGTGGTCTGAGATGGAGATGAAGAACTTGTTGGGAACTGGAGCAAAGATGACTCTTGTTATGTTTTAGCAAAGAGACTGGCAGCATTTTGCCCCTGCCCTAGAGATTTGTGGAACTTTGAACTTGGGAGAGATGATTTAGGGTATCTGGCAGAAGAAATTTTTGAACAGCAAAGCATTTAAGAGGTGACTTGGGTGCTGTTAAAGGCACTCAGTTTTATAAGGGAATCAAAGCATAAAAGTTTAGAAAACTGGCCGGGCGCGGTGGCTCAAGCCTGTAATCCCAGCACTTTGGGAGGCCGAGATGGGCGGATCACGAGGTCAGGAGATCGAGACCATCCTGGCTAACACGGTGAAACCCCGTCTCTACTAAGAAATACAAAAAATAGCCGGGTGAGGTGGCGGGCGCCTGTAGTCCCAGCTACTCGGGAGGCTGAGGCCAGAGAATGGCGTGAACCTGGGAGGCGGAGCTTGCAGTGAGCTGAGATCCGGCCACTGCACTCCAGCCTGGGCTACAGAGCGAGACTCCGTCTCAAAAAAAAAAAAAAAAAAAAAAAAGTTTAGAAAACTTACAGCCTGACTATGTGATAGAAAAGAAAAACTCATTTTCTGAGGAGAAATTCAAGCTGGCTGCAGAAATTTGCATAAGTAATGAGGAGCCAAATAATGCTAATCCCTAAGACAATGGGGAAAATATCTTCAGGGAATGTCAGAGGTCTTCACAGCAGTGGACACCTAAGACAAAAAAGTGGTTTCATGGGCTGGGCCCAGGGTCCCCATGCTGTGTGCAGCCTAGAGACTTGGTGACCTGTGTCCCAGCCACTCCAGTTGTGGCTGAAAGGGGTCAATGTAGAGCTCAGGCCATGGCTTCAGAGGGTGCAAGACTCAAGCCTGGGCAGCTTGCATTTGGTGTTGAGCCTGCCTGTACACAAAAGTCAAGAACTGGGGTTTGGGAACCTCTGCCTAGATTTTAGAAAACGAATGGAAACACCTGAATGTATAGGCAGATGTTTGCTGCAGAGGCAAGACTTGCGTGGAGAACCTCTGCTAGGGCAATACAGAAGGGAAATGTGGGGTTGGAGCCCCCATACAAAGTCCCTACTGGGGCACTGCTTAGTGGAGCTGTGAGAAGAGGACCACAGTCCTTCAGACCCCAGAATGGTACGTCCACTGACAGCTTACATCATGCACCTGGAAAAGCCACAGAGAAGCAAAGCCAATCCATGAAAGCAACAGGGAAGGAGGGCTGTACCCTGCAAAGCCACAGGGGCGGAGTTGTCCAAGACCATAGGAAACTACCTCTGGCATCAGCATGACCTGGATGTGAGACATGGAGTCAAAGGAGATCATTTTGGAGCTTTAAGATTTGACTGCCCTGCTGGATTTTGGACTTGCATGAGGCCTGTATCCCCTTTGTTTTGACCAATTTCTCCCATTTGGAACAGCTTTATTTACCCAATGTCTGTACCCCCATTTTATTTAGGAAGTAACTAACCTGTTTTTTATTTTACAGGCTCATAGGTAGAAGAGGCTTGCCTTGTCTTGGATGAGACTTTGGAACTCTGGAGTTTTGAGTTAATGCTGAAATGAGTTAAGACTTTGGGGGACTGTTGGGAAGGCATAATTGGTTCTGAAATGTGAGTGCATGAGATTTAGGATAGGCCAGGGGCAGAATGATAAGGTTTGGATGTGTCCCTACCCAAATCTCATTTTGAATTCCCACGTGTTGTGGGAGGGACCCAGTGGGAGGTAATTGAATCATGGCAGCAAGTCTTTCCCATGCTGTTCTCATGATAGTGAATAAGACTGATGAGACGTATGAGATATGATGGTTTCAAAAGAGGAATTTCCCTGCAAAAGTTCTCTTCTTTTTTCTGCCACCATGTGAGACATGCCTTTCACCTTCCACCATGATTGTGAGCCTCCCAACCAGATGGAACTGTAAGTCCAATAAATCTCTTTCTTTTGTAAATTGCCCAGTCTCAAGTACGTCTTTATCAGCAGTGTGAAAATGGACTAATATGCCATGGAAAGTCAGAAAAAAGTACAACAGAGTTGACAAACAAACCAAGGGCCCAGTGGAGAATGAATAAAATTTTTGTTGTTGTTGTTCACCCTTTTTTACTATAAATGTTTTCCCAAAACCATATAAATTTTTTTCAGCTTTATTGGGACATAGTTCATATATTGTACAATTTACCCATTTAAAATTGCAATCCAGTAGCTTGTAGTACATTCACAGAACTGTACAACCATCACCACGATCAACTTTAGAACATTTTTGTCATCCAATAAAGAAACTTCATAATCATTACTAGTTATTTCTCATTTTCTCTCTCTCACTCTCACTATTCTATCCCTCCATCTTCCAGCCCTAAGTAATCACTTGTATAGTTTGTTTCTATGTATTTGCCTATTCTGAACAATTTTTTAAAGTTTTTGATCCTAGAAACATTTCTAACCAAAAAATAGGAATGTACTTGCTAGCATACACACACACACACACACACACACACACACTTTTTTGAGATAGGGTCTCATTCTGTCACTGAGGCTGGAGTATTGTGACATAATCTTGGCTCACTGCAACCTCTGCCTCCTAGGCTCAAGCAATTCTCTCATGTCAGCCTCTAAGGTAGCTGGAATTACAAGTGCACACCACCATGCACAGCTAATTTTTGTATTTTTTTGTAGAGACAGGGTTTCACCTTGTTGCCCACGCTGCTCTTAAACTGCTGGGCTCAAGTGATCACCTGCCTAAGCTTCACTATCTTCTTAAATAGAGACTGGAATTTGCCTTTGGAGCATACTCTCCCTTTGTTTGAAGAAGCACTACAACAGTAGGCTCTTTTGGTTATGCAAAATAAAAATTAAGTAACCACCCAATTAAGTTCTGGGGGATAATTCATATGGCAGCACTTTCAGGTTGGATGTTGTTGTTAAGTGAACATCAAAGTTGATACACCCGAGTACCTATTTGCGTATGCTAATTGGCAGAGGGTCTATGAAACAGGAAGTTATGAGAAAGAAAAAGGCTAAAGGAGGGGATTTTAAACTTCATTTGGTTTTGTTTTTGCAGATATTTTTCTTGGTTATAGAATTCTAGGTTGACAGATGTTTTCTTTCAGTATTATAAAGATATTTCTTCAATGTCATTATATACATTAGGACAATTGAATTTTTCCAATGCTTGGTTCTTTTTCTTTTTTTTTTTTTTATTCTTTTCTTCTCTGTGTACTTTTGAATAATCTCTTGTGCTGTGTTTTCTAGTTTACTAATCTTTTCACATGCCTAATGACACCATAGAATATTAGAACTGATTGAGGAACATCTACGAGACCAGATTGTAGGCTCATAAGAAGTCTATTTTCATACTCATGCCCCCAAGAAATTGATAAGATTGGCTATCTATCAGAGATATCTAAAAGCAGTCTAACATGATAATGTCTGCTTTGAAATTCTGATAACACTGAGAAAAAGTTAGATGTATCTCCATTTTTATGCTTTATAAAGAACCCTATACCAAAAGAGGTAACCTAATAAAACTCTGCTGCAACCTGGGTACTAGCCAAGCACAGACCTGACATGTGATGATGGGAAAACTTACCTTCTTCCCTGTCTCCTTAAAGTTAATGGACTTGTCCAGTAAGAAAGGAAGGAAGAGAATGGCATTGGCAGTATTGGTAATAGGATTATGATATAAGATACAGGTCGTGATATTTTTAATTTTTAGCCAAAGAAGTTATGAGAGGCAGTACCAGCTTTTTGACATGTTTGCCCAAGTGGTGTATGGAGAGGATGGTCTCACCCTATAACTGGTCTACTGGTAGATTTGTGACAGTAAAAACCTTAAAAAACTGGGTCCCCTGAATTAGGACCTAGACTACAGTACCATTCAATGCCTCTAAATCCCCAAGGGGATTCCATGCTAGGAAGTTTTGGAGGATAAAATACAAAGTGATAACCCGGAAGAATTTCTTAAAAGCTATTTGTTCTACTTCTCCAATTGGTCCAGGGCTTAATGAAATGGCTATGGAGTTATCAGCTATCACTCTATATGACTGACTAGTGTAACCACAGAGTTAGGGTCCTCTACTTACAATGCCATTGTGGCCACCACTGATACCACCCATATTTTTACCAGGAATGCCTTTGGGTTTCCATGCTGCTTGTTACAAAGGTAGATTTCATGCCATAGCATTTCAATTTCAGATAATTGGGGAAAACACAATTATTTTCATTTCCAGTTCAGCTGGTGAGGAGCTGTATTCCAATATGGCATCAAATTTAACTTCTCCACCCCAAAGAGCTAGAATACAGCCAACACAGTCCTGTGTACCTTATTTTAGGAAAGCTTCAGAGATGCTCTATATAATTATTAACTATTTACTTTCTTCCCATTCCACCTCTTGCAAAACATGCAGTGCTGCTCCATGAATATATATTTTAAGTTTTCATAAATACTCTTAAGGTACATGTTGTATCCTGATTCTTACATAATTTTTCAAATAATTCTGTTATTACCATCAATTCATGTTGCTATATGAAAACCTAGCTTCAAACTGTAGCATAGTAGTTCCTAGTGGGAAGCTCCCAGCTTTTGATTACTCATCTACCCACTCCATCCCCTGAATGGATACTAGATTACCTTCAGCTCACTGTTATCATAAATGCGCCTATGGTGAACATCTGTAAACATGTTCCTTTGTGGATCTATGTGAGAATTTCTCTTTTGGGTTTCATCTTCTCTTAATCGCTCATTAACATTCTTTTTTTTTTTTCTCTCTCCTTCTCAGTAATTTGGAAGTATTCCTTGTTTATTATAAATATTATTCCATCACTCATTTTAGATTTTGCAAGTAACTTCACCCAAGTTGTCATTTCTCTGTTACTCTGATCATGGTGTCAGGATTCAGAACCGAATGCAGGATGTAAGGAAAATCCAGGAAACCTTGCACAGCTTATCTGTAGGACTTCAAAGGAATTGTGATCATCTGTCCTAAACTCTTTCCCAGGAAGTCTAGTTCCATCAAAGTATTGGGTTGAATGACTTCAACTGGTTCTACAAATACAACCTGAAACGAACAAAGGAGACTTAACAATGTTCACAGAAACTTAAATGCCTGGGTTTCCCAAGGGTGCCTTCACTATAAATGTATCTTGGTTTCAGTGTCCTTTCAGAAGTCATCCAAATGTCACCCCTTGATAATATGCTTATTTAGTCATATCACCAAACTATGTGTTATGAGTCATTAAACATCAGGAGGAGGCCAAAGTGAAGAAACAAGAAACCTAGAGAGACTTAGTACATTCATTAGGGTGGGTGTTCAGGGAATCATTAAAGTGAGTATCTAGGGAGAAAATACACAGCTGTTGCTTTCAAAACTGAAACAGAAATGCTTCAAGATATTTAAAAAATTTGAAAAATTAGTGACCTTCCTAATGGTAAATGAATCCTAAATCCTTTGAATATTTATTAGAGTGCAACTTAGCAGAAAATTTTCACATGGAAATGTTGAAAAATAGATTTGTGCCAGATATTTCTTTTGTTTTAAACTAAAGTAGTCCGTTTAAATCTCCTTTTCAAGTGGGCATATTCCTAATGCAAAGAAAACAACTGAATTGATCATGACCTTGGTCTTTGCCTGTATGTCTTTGATGAAATTAAATTTTAGTGATGTGGTCATTTCTCTTGTTTTGTTTTATTTCTCACCAAAAAATACATATCATTCTGAAAAGGTTAATGTTAGCTCATTTTTGTTTTAAATACAATTCTCTGCTAACATTTCCCTTTTCTGAAAGTTGCTAGGTCATATCTCTTATATTAATGCCACAGATACATGTGAGATCTATAATAGGAAGATCTACATGTAAAGATAGAGATGAAGATGGAGATGGAGATAGATATGTATCTAACTGCAAAGATTAAAAGCCATTTTGAAAATTTATATCTAATCTTTATATTAAGACTCAATCATGTGAAAACCTATTGATCCCATGAACAGACATTCTATCATTTTGTAAGATTGAAATCTGGCATTGTGAAACTAAATTGGTTAAATTTGGTTATCATAATAAATAGCTATCAGATAGCTATCAAAATTAGGCTATTACTGTTTTTTTTCTTAAAAAAAACAGACAATTAAATGTGAAATTATTGATAGTTCATTGTTCCCCTATCATAACTTCTAAAGGTGCTGATTCACTGAAGTATTAAGACTATTCTTACAACATGGGATTTATTTTAAGCATATCTTCAGACCAGAAGTTAGAGATACTAGTACATTTACTTCAATGACCAACCATTTTTCAAAGGACATTAGGATTAAAAAGCAGTAGTTAATATGCAAAACACTGGAAAATATTTTTTAATCATGGACTTAGAAAAATAGAATTTAAAATTATGAAAAAGTCTATTAATATCTACAACTTAATGCCTATTGATCCCCCTACAATGTGCTCTGCTATTAAGAAGTTTCACATACAATGTTTATGTTATCTCACATAATTTTTCACTCCTAATTCTCACAGAGACCTACATCTCATTTTCCCCCCATTTTTACAGAAATAGGTAATTCAAGATAGGCCTGATTGACCCCAAGCCACTGCTTGCTAATTTTCTCTTCAACAGTGGGTGTTACACTTGAAATAATAGAGTTGAAATCTTCAGAAGTTCTCTAGCTCGCTCTCTCTCTCTCTCTCTCTCTCTCTCTCTCTCTCACTGCTCTTTCTGCCATCACTCTCTTCTGCTCTCCTTCTCTTTCCAATAGACAGTAGATGTTACAGTCATTCTTTCTCTGACCTTTGAACAATAAAAAAGCAGATAAAGTTCTAAAAATCTGGACATAGAGGAACAAGTTATACTACTCATATTTTGAAACACATAAAGTGAAGCTCCAGATTTAAATACACAGTCTTCTAAATCCAGACTTAGTCAAAGTAATTTATAAGCCTCAAATAAGATAAAACAAGAAATAATGGTAGTTAGTATGAAATATACCTACAAAATATTTTTTCACTCATAGCAACCCGTTATTTGCTTAGAAAAAGAAGCAAGGAAAGATTCATCTGTTCAAATTTGAATGAGTTAGAAAAAAATTAAAGGATGATAAGTAGGATGAAATTTACCTTTCTGCAAATGTGAAAGCGGAGAGGCTCCAAATTCAGTAAGGAAGTATTCACTAGAAATTGTGCAGGCAATTCTGTCTCCTCAAGAATCTGTTTTTCTCTGTGAATCCTTTTCTCCCTCAAAATTTCAAACCCCTGTCCCCACCAATAATTCTTTCTTCCTGATAAATAAACATGCCCAAGTATTCTCTGCTGTAACAAACAAGAAAAAACAAACAAATCCTTGGCAGTCGTTTTTCCTCAAGGTGCTGCTCCCTATGTATCATTTCTTCCACTGCCAAGCTTCTCAGAGCAAGGGCTTCACCCACAGATTCATTTCTCTGCAAATTCATCCTCATCCTCCTGGGAACTGACATATTATTCACCTCTCACCTGAATCTCTTTCCCTCCTCATCTCCTAAAGTGCTTTAATTGGTTAGGCTTTCTTCTCATCTCTCTGTTTCTCCTCAATCTCTCTGGTTGGGTCCCCCTACTTTTCTAACTCCTTAAAAGTAGACATTCTTTAAGTTTGTGTCCTTCTCATTTTTTTCTCTCTGGAGATCCTGATCTGAATTCCCAGCTGACATCAAAAACATTGAACCAATATATTTCTCCCCCCAAAAAAATTTGTCCCTTTTCCCCCTGTGTTATCTGGTGACATTCCTATTTTATCAGGATTATGACAACTGCTGTAATAAATGACCACTGAAAATCTTAGTGGCTTGACACAACGAAAGTTATTGCTTGCACATGTACAGTCCAAAATAATGGTCCTAATCCATGGACTGCTCTCTGCCAGTAGTGACTCAGAGAATCAAGTACCTTTTGTATTATGACTTTGCCATCTTTAACACTTGGCCTTTAAGGTAATTGCGTATGTCTTCATGGAACCATTAGAAGAAAAAGAGCACGGAAAATAAGACAAAATTTTAATTTTGATTTATTTTTGATTCTTTGGTCAATGCCGAAAATGATGCACAGCACTTCTGTTCATAGACCATTAACTAGAACTCATTCATACGACCACATCTAAGGAAGGTGTGTGTTAGGTTCCAGCCCCAGCTGAGGCCTGACAGGAGTGGGTGGATGAGTGGTAAATAGCTGAAAGAACACTTGGGGGGCCATAGGCAGGTGAAATATGTTTTCATTCAGCAGCTGTCTCTTCAGCAGCTCTCTCACATTATCCACCTTTATCTCAACTGTCTGTTCCAGCTCTGTGGCTCCTCTCAGCAGTTGGCTCTGCAGTCCCTGCTGCTCCCATGCACAGCTGCACAGCCAGCTCTCCCTTCAGGTTCCGTGGCTTCACTGTCTCTAGCCACAGCCCTGCTCAGCAGCTTAGCTCTTTCCCTCTGGGTGCGCTTGCTGGTTTCTGGCTCCTGCCCACCGTGTCCATCTGCAGGATGAACAGCTCTGCCTCAAAGGGGTCAGCAGCTTCACACTCTCTCTCTGGGCACCAGCAGCACCTGTACAGCATCAGCAAGGCAATTATACGTTTTACAGACAATAGTAGCATAGAGCCAAGTATGAGCTTACACAAATAGGTTGTACAGCAAGTGGAGGTATGTGCCTGTGCTCCAATCCTGCTGAGTCACGCAGGCCTGAATGTCTGCCTCAGCCTAATTCTTCACCAAAGCACATCCTTGTACCTTACAGTTTGTCAGTTAGCTTGGGCTTCCATAACAAAATACTATAGTCTGGGTGGCTAAAACAACAGAAGTTTATTTATCAAGTTCTGGTGCCAGAAAGTCCAATGTCAAGGTGCCAGTAAATTTGGTTCCAGGTAAGGGCTCTTTTCTTGGCTTGAAGATGACCTCCTTTTCACTATGTCCTCACATGAGAAAGAGAAAAAGAGGAGCAAGATCTCTCTCTCTTCCTCTCCTTGCAAGACCACAGCCCTATCAGATTAGGGCCCCACTTTATATCCCCATTTAACATTAACTGTCTCTTGAAGAACCTATCTCCGGATGCAGTCACATTGGGGGTTTCAACTTCAATACAGGAATTTGGAGGGAATATAATTCAGTCCATAGCAGAAGGCCAGGAAATATAATCTATCTGTAGTCTCAGGAGAAAAAGAGGAAATGGGCGTAGTAAATGGCTACTCAGGCTCTAGCACAGCCCAACCTTCAGCTCATTAAATATCCATTCCACTCTCCTTTCCACACAAGAAATGCAGCCCCTCCTAGAGGGATAGAAGCCAAAGTCCCATCCAGTTACTACATCTAGCTCCAAGACCAGGGTCTTTTGGTGATGCATGTTCCCCTCCATCATGCAGAGGGATGTCTTCTTATGGTCCAGTAACTTACAACCTAAAAATATAAGTTGTCTGTCCCCCTCAACACACAGTAACTACAATATAGATTTCCATTTGAAAAATGATAAATAGTCACTGGTCCATAACAATGTTGCAATTCTTTGAGACAGAAATTTTGAGGAAGCTCTATCCTGGAAGCTGGGGGATTTCCTTAATCAGGTACTGATTCTTCTCTCTGGAGGAAGTTCCCTTGCCCATTGTTCTGTATGTCCCTGGCTTGACCTTGTAAACCAAAAAGTATTCGAGACAGGTCTCAATCAATTGAGAAGTTTATTTAGCCAAGGTTAACAACATGCTTAGAAAAAAGGAACACAAAACCACAGGAACAATCTGTGTGGTCCATGTCTTTTTTGAAAGATTATTTTGAGAGCTTTAATATTTAAAGGGGAAAAGCAGGCTGAAGAAGAAAGAGGGAAGGTATGCTCACATTACTGAATTCACATGATGCAAGAGAACAGGAGCAAGTAGAACAATAGTACAATTATGTATTTGTCTTGCACTCAGTAAATCAGCACTTTACATAAGATAATGTGAACAGAAGTACTACCTATGGAGATTTTTTAACCTTTTATCTGTAGCTATCTGCTTAGGAATGAAAGGAAAGGCAGTTTCTTGCATAAGTCAGCTTTCACTTTAATTTTTTCCTTTTAGGAGCATGAATTGTGGTCCTAAGATTTTATTTTTCTTTCACAACATTTTGGATGATTCTCCTCTGTACATTGTCCTCAATGGCCACATCTGAAGCAGGTGTCCAGAAGTATGTCTTCTTTGGGGTCATATGGCTTTTGTGACTGCTTCCTACTCATTTAAGTTTGGGAGACTGAGAGTTGCTAAAAGGCTCCCGACATTTGCAATATCATTTCTTCCAATGCCTTCTGGACTACTTATTTCCAGTCATATCCATGTGCCAAAAACCACACTCGATGATCTTTCCTAGACAGAATTCTCAGAGTGTGTTGTATTTTCTTACTTTTTCTTGCCAACAAGACTCTCTCTTTTTCAATTTAATGTAGGCTAACATGAGGCTCGCTGCTCCTAATCTCATCTTTGCCACAGGGCTGAGTCTCAACAGACTCTTTCAGTATTATCTTTTACACTTTTCATTCTAGAAGTTGTTGGCCTCATCATCTTTATAATCCTGGAGTATGTGAGACATTTCAAGGAGTACTGGAACAGGCTTGATACTATGAGATCAGTGTCAGGGTGTCTTATTTCTTTATGTAGTTTTTTTCCTAATACATACCTGCCTTAAGACATGCCTGGGCCGGGGGTGGTGGCTCAAGCCTGTAATCCCAGCACTTTGGGAGGCCGAGACGGGTGGATCACGAGGTCAGGAGATCGAGACCATCCTGGCTAATATGGCGAAACCCCGTCTCTACTAAAAAAATACAAAAAACTAGCCGGGCGAGGTGGCGGCGCCTGTAGTCCCAGCTACTCAGGAGGCTGAGGCAGGAGAATGGTGTGAACCCGGGAGGCGGAGCTTGCTGTGAGCTGAGATCCGGCCACTGCACTCCAGCCTGGGCGACAGAGCGAGACTCCATCTCAAAAAAAAAAAAAAAAAAAAAGAAAGAAAGGAAAGACATGCCTGAATTTCAGACCTAATTCTGATTTTTCTCTCCCATCACCATTCCTTTCTTCAGAATCTCTCTTCCACCTCCCAAAGAAGGGGAAACACACACACACACACACACACATGCACACACACACATTTCTCTACCCATCAGAATTTGTAATGGTACCCAGTCTTGGGGTGTGAAAAACCTGTGCATACCAAATAAAGGGACAGTTAGAAATATCAGCTCTCAGTTGAGAAAGTGAATGGCTCTACTGACTGCATTACAAATCTTTTTTGTTGTTGTATTTAGATAACTATGTTTTTCACTTTCAATAGAATTAAAGGAGGACCAAATGTCAACTGACAGATCATAAAAATACATTTGTGATATTAGAGCAACAATCCAAAAGGATTTCAAAAAAAATGAGACACTATTGAAACAAAACTTCTTTCATTCCCTTTTACTTATTTAGGTAAAAAAGTTTCTCAGCATCTAAATCTTGTTGTGGAAGTCAGGGACCCCAAATGGAGGGACCAGCTGAAGCCATGGCAGAAGAATATAAATTGTGAAGATTTAGTGGACATTTATTAGTTCCCCAAGTTAATACTTTTAAAATTTCTTATGCCTATCTTTACTGCAGTCTCTGAACATAAATTGTGAAGAGTTCATGGACATTTATCACTTCACCAAATAATACTCTTATAATTTCCTATGCCTGACTTTAATCTATTAATCCCATCATCTTCATAAGCTAAGGATGTATGTCACCTCAGGATCCTGTGATGATTGTGTTATCTGCACAAATTGTTTGTAGAGCATGTGTGTTTGAACAATATGAAATCTGGGCATCCAAAAGGAACAGGATGGCTGCAATTTTCAGGGAACAAGGGAGATATCCATTGGGCCTGACTGCCTGCGGGGCTGGACATAACAGAGTCCTATTTCTCTCCTTACAAAAACAAATAGGAGAAATATCACTGAATTCTTTTTCTCAGCAAGAACAGCCCAGAGAAAGAGTGCATTCCCAGGGGGAGGTTTCTAAAATGGCCACTCTGGGAGTGTCTGTTTTATACAGTTGTAGATAAGGGATGAAATAAGCCCTGTCTCCTGTAGCGCCCCCAGGCTTATTAGGATTAGGAAATTCCTGCCTAGTAAATTTTAATCAGACCAGTTGTCTGCTCTCAAACCCTGTCTCCTAATAAGATGTTATCAATGACAATGCGTGCCCAGTGGGACATGAAACTTCATCAGCAATTCTAATTTTGCCCTGGTCCTGTGATCTTGCTCTGCCCCCATTTGCCTTGTGATATTTTATTGCCCTTGAAGCATGTGATCTCTGTGACCCACACCCTTTTTGTACACCCCTCCCCTTTTGAAATCTATAATAAAAACTTGCTGGTTTTGCAGCTTAGGGGGCACCATGGAACCTGCCAACATGTGATTTCACCCCCGGACACCCAGCTTTAAAATTTCTCTCTTTTGTACTCTTTCCCTTTATTTATCAGACTGGCTGACACTTAGGGAAAATAGAGAAGAACTTACATTGAAATATTGGGGGCTGGTTCCCCCAACAAAATCTGTAAGAGTGAATAATATAAATAGAATTGTTGACGAGCTCTGTCTCATTCTGGCAATAAGTAATACTCACACACAGATACATCAATCAGCACCTCAGCTTGTTATCCTTGCTGACTCCCCTCATGATCACAGGATGGTTGATATTCCAGGAACCACATATGGATAACAGCCTCAAAACATAAAAGAGGCACTTCCTCAAATGAATCTTTTTCTCTGGGCTAGGAAACAATTTCCAGGAGTCCTACCCAGAAAACCTCTCCTATGCCTCCTCAGCCATAAGTAGGTTGTAGGACTATTCCCTAAACCAATCACAAGCCAACATTTCCTTATTCACCTCAGACTACCAACTATCTGAACAAACTCAGAGTTCTATTAGCAAAAACAAAGTGTGGGTAGGCAACTAACAATGTCTGCCCACTGAGACAACTAGGATGGGTTCTAACTGCTCCTCTTTCCCCCAGCCTCTCATATCCTCTTGACACAGAGATTTGCTTTGCTCCTTAAGCACAAAATGGACTGTGTTATTTTCTTGCTCACAGAGAACTTTTAAAAGTTTTTTATTGCAAATTACTAGGAGTTGTGGAGAATAATTCTGAAAGATGTATGTGATTCTGTTCTTATTTTCAAGGAATGTAGGAGGCATTGGAAAATGTAGGAGTAGAAGAGAATGGGAAGGTATTTTGGAATCAGGCAAGGGTGGTTTTGCATGCAATGCTAATTCATTAACATAGAATGAGGTCTCCCACCATATGCAATATATTATAAAGTCTTTGAAAAAGAATTGAATCACATTCATCTTTGAGAGTTATTATTCTCTACAACTCCTACCACAACATTTATATGTAATTTAATACTCACTGAGCTTTATTGAGGGTTTGCCATTGACAAGAACTATTCTGAATGCTTCTCATATAACAAACAATTTAATCCTCACTGCAAGAGAGGACTTTTCATCTTCAGTTTTCAAGCCATGAAACTGAGGTACATGAAGTTTAAGTAATAGTCACAGGTGTTATGAAGTACAAGTGATTGAATTTGCTCTCTTCATCTTATAGTGCTGCCTCTAATTAGCACTCAGTAATTGGTTATCTGATACAACTTATGGAAAGCTCTTTGAATTAATTATTTCAGCTTGTTTCCCAGCAATCTAGTGTTGTTGATTACTAGTTATATGCCAGTGCTGAGTGCTTTCACATGCATTAACTTATGGAATACTAGTTTTCCCATTTTACCAATGTGGAAAGTTAAATCAGAGAAATTAAGTAATTTAGCTTACATCACCCTGCTGGTAAGTACAAACCAAAAATAAAATTTGAAGCTCACTCCTCCCCCAACCATTTGAATAGACTCCCTTTTCTGGGCCAGAGCACTCCAAAGTTAACCTGAAAGGCTAGTTCAGGCCATGACTGGAAAGGAGAGTGTTGGACATATTTCATTATGCCCTCCTCCCTTTTGGAATTCAGGAAAATCTGACCAGCAGTTAACATCAACACAGATCTTAAGTCTGGTAAGAAATATTTACAATCTGCTCTCTCTGAAGCCTGCCAGCTGGAAGCATCATCTGCATCACAAAAACTTGGTCTTCACAACCTCTTAAAACCCAGACATTCCTTTCTATTGATAATAACTCTTTCAACCAATTGCCATCAGAAAATTTTTATATCTACTTATAACCTGAAAGCCCGTTTGCTTCAAATTGTCCCATTTTTCTGGACCAAACCAACATATATCTTAAAAGTATTTGATTAATGTCTCATGTCTCCCTATAATGTATAAAAACAAAAACAAACAAACAAAAAAGAAGAGCTGCATGCCGACCACCTTGGGCACATGTTCTCAGGGTCTTCTAAGAGCTGTGTCCTGGACCACGGTCACTCATATTTGGCTCAGAATAAATCTCTTCAAATATTTTACAGAGTTTGACTGTTTTTGTTGATATAAGAATTAGAGCTATGTAAAGCTACAAGTAAGAACAACATGATTATTTATAAAATCAGGTAAAAAAAATCAAATTAGCTTTTTCCGATAAAGTGGTTGAGCCCAGAGTAACTATGACATCTAGGAAAGCCTTCCCTTCATTTGTGTTTTTTAGAAATTCTATTACCTGAATCCTTTGTTTGACCTGGGTCTGTCTTACAGGAAGTTTTCTATGCATTATCAAGTTCTGCATGTCCCCATGAGTTGCTATGAGGTCTGTTACTATGAATTCTTGGGTCTACAAAATGTTTAGAAGAACAATTACAAAGTCGATTTCCTCTGCCAGTGAATTTACTTAAAATGCTAGTCCAAGGAAGCTAAGAATCACAATAAAACAATACAAAAGCTGACAGACAAAATAGCCAGGATAGAAAAGAACATAACCGACCTGATAGAGCTGAAAAACATACAACAATAATTTTATAATGCCAACATAAGTATTAATAGCAGAGTAGACCAAGCTGAGAAAAGAATCTCAGAGCTTTTTAACTAAAGCCCATTAAAACTGGACTTTAATCAATCAATACTTGATACTGGATCTCTTCCCCTCCTCTTTCCTCCTGCCTCCTCTTATCGTGTGCCTAGGATTGTGTGAAGCATTAGGAAAACCCAAATAAATATTCAACAGGTTACCATCCTTTGAGGACTTTTAAATCCCATTGAGTAAATAATATTTCAACCATTAAACAATTACTTTATCACAGTAGTGTGTGGCATACGCTCTTATAATTATACACATAAGGTCCTAAGAAACCTTAAGATATCAAAACAGTGTGTAAAAACTATTAATTTAAAGAGAAGCAGGTTCAGCTAGACAACTTCAGACTCACTATGCAAAATCATTAACCCTGCAGGAATTTCACTAAAAAACATCATTTTTAAAGCAAAATATCCTGTAAGTACATGCTGTTATTGCAAGTTAAAAACAATAAGTTAGTGGATTAAAACTGATAAAAGAAGCTGTAAAGTCTCCCTCCTTTGATCTCTAATCCACATATTCAATAACTGTTTTTCCTTTCTCTGTCACCCATGACCTTTATTTTTGCAATTTTGCTTCCAGCAAAGTTCAAAAGTTAAATAAGAGAACAAAGGAATGCAATGATAAACAAAGCACCACAGAATGAAAAATCAGGAATGCTAGAGAGCAAAAAGCAACACTGCTCTCCCATTTGCAAAGGAAGAGTTCCCAGTTGTGACCAGCATTATAACCAACTGGGATCCAGTTAATGCAAATCTTGTTAAGTTGCGTCTAAATCACATAATGAAAACTGTCAAGGAAATGTATACATAACCAAAAGCTTTTTCTTTTGTTTTTGTTTTTGAGATGGAGTCTTGCTGTGTCACCCAGGCTGGAGTGCAGTGGCACAAACTCAGCTCACTGCAACCTCTGCCTCCCAGGTTTAAGTGATTCTTGTGTTTCAGCCTCCTGAGTCACTGGGAATACGGGGTGTGCCACCATGTCCAGCTAATTTTTAGTAAAGATGGAGTTTCACCATATTGACCAGGCCAGTTTTGAACTCCTGGCCTCAAGCGATCTGCCTGCCTTGACCTCCCAAAGTGCTGGGATCACAGGTGTGAACCACTGTGCCACCAAAAGTTTTTTCAATACACAAGTACCTTAAGAGTTCATAACAATAATAAAAAAATACTGGAAGAGTCAGCAAAAGTTTTATGAGGTGTGGAATTTTAAGCTGTGCAATGAAATGATATGTGAGATGTATGTAGATGAAATGAACAGTATCTCAGCAGGAAACAATACCTACGAGAGAGTTTAAAGAAGACAAATGAACTTGGAATGGGCGTGGTAGCAAACTGATTAAGCCAGCATGGTCATTTGCAATTATCAGAAGTTTAGAATAGGTAACAGTAGCCACCCATAGGTAACAGCTATCAGGTATAACAGCTCTGTGGAGCCTCCCCACCATCTCACTGCCAATTTCCAATGAAAATAACTCTTAAACTAAATGTTTTTACACCTATAAACATTTATTAGCAAGGAGACAAATAAACAAATGGAAACCTGTTTCATGAGGTCAAGTCCCAGCTCTTTGTCTTTTTAGTTGTCCTGACCATAACTGGCAAGAGAGGGTCGATAGAGACAAAAGTGATCATATTCCAGAGGCAGGGTCAACTGACCTTGTGTTCAGCATTAGGCAAAAAGACATTTCCGAACATGAGGCGGCTCATAGGCAACATTCTGGAATCAAGCCAAGGGCACCATTCCAAAGGGTACAGACTCTTGGGCCTGCTAGATTCTTATGTGCTGTCCAGATTTCTGGCCAATCCACGTATCTTGAACACAATTCATTTCACTAATGAAAATTTAATTTCTAACATTCCTTTTGCTAATTAACAAAGCATCTAGTGTTGATTACAGCTGACGAGAGTTGAAGAGCTCATAGGAGCTCTCTCCTCTGAGAGAGCTTTGATTAGACGCCGCATCACCACCCCCAAACTGTGTATTCCCTCTTCAGGCAACTAAACACTGCCCAGGTGGATTAAAACTGATGAACACATCCCTATATCACACCATTTCTGATGAAGGATTTTAAAAAGTAAATCACCACTGACAAACAGGTGGGAACCAGCAATGAATCTTCTAGTGAACCAGTCTGAAGCAGAGTGAACGTTGGCAGATATGAGAAGGGGAAAGCTGCTACTAGATTATGGAAAGAGCTCACTGCAGGGAAGGAGATGAACAGGCATCAGGGAGCCGCCTTGCGGGGAATGGAGCAGCATTGTTATCACAGGGCAGCCTGCAGGAGCTCAGCTCTAGAGGAGGGCCGCTGGGTGTGAACATTAACTCTACCAGTTACTAGCTGTGTGGACTTGGGCAAATTACCTGTATGCCTCAGTATCTTAATTCATAAGATGGAGATAATTAAAACACCTCATTCATATATTGGGAAGAGTTAATTATAAAATAATATAAAGCTCTTATACCAGTATCAAAACTGATGATATAGCTGCAGATGGAATCTGAAGGCCTGAGAATCAGGAGAGCTGATGGTGTAAGTTCCGGTTCCAGTCTGAGTCAAAAACAGAATACTGATGTCTTAGCACAAAGACAGCCAGGCAAAGAGAGCAAATTCTCATTTACTCAGCCTTTCATTCTATTCAGGGCTTCAGCGGATTAGCTGAGGAGGCCCACCCACGGTGGGGAGGGCAGTCTGCTTCATTCTGTCCACCAGTTCAAATGTTAATCCTATCCAAAGACATCCACACAGACACCCCAGAATAATGTCTAACCAACTATCTGAGTGCCTGTAATTCAGTTAAGTTGACACATAAATATACTCTTCACTGTGAATAGCTTTGAATAATCGCAGATTAAGTTTGTAACTTCTCTGTCCTCATAATTCCCTCAAAAACTTGATAGGCTTCTCATCTGATTTGCCTCCAACCAGTTTTATGTACCAGGAAACTTCAGTTACATTCTTTTTCTGGACATAGATCTTCAGTGTGCTTTGTGTACTGCTGTACTGCTAGATTCATAGTTTTTTCCCTTATTTAATGGATGCTACATTGAGGCACCTGAAACAAACTTGTGTGAGAAGGAAATGCTCTTATTCTGACCTTTGATCACAGGGTTCTCTTCCTTTGTTTGGCTGAGAAGTCTTAATGGGAGGTCCCAGGGAAAGGCTCATTGTGAAGTCTTACACCTGCTATTTGGGGTACAGAAGACATTAGCTTTTCTAACCTGTAAAGCCCAAAATTTCTGAATTTTTAATCTCTTCCTCTGGATGAAAGCCACTAATTCTAACCTGATCATGTCTTTCTTACAATAGCTTGCTAATAGCATCAGAGGGGCATAGGAATGCACATTTCAGATTAGCTTTTTCACTTCTAGGTGCCCAGGTCTAGCCGAGGTCATTGGTGGAGGCTTTCTGAGAATCATTCTGTCTCTGATGCTGCAGACTGAGAGAGTTGTCAGTAGCTTCCTGAAGGTTTCTAAGGCTTCTAGCAGCTTACAGGTGAGCTCTCAAGCACTTCTTGGTAAGATCAGCAGTGACAACTCCCTTACTCTTCACTCCCTTTGCCCTTACATCGACTGTGGGAACCTATATAGATTGACTTTTATTTTCCTGACCAAACTCAAACTTTGGCACCATATTTCATAAAACTTAAGTCATCTCAAATGTAACACCCACCATTATTTTATTTGAAACAAGAAAAGAAAAAATGTTTGCTAAGTAAACTATGACATGTTGTACATTGTAAAAAAATCCTGATTTCAGAGATATGTGACTGTTTCAAACATGCTTGTATATGGTATGAAGTAGAGTCAAGTTTTATTTTTTTTTCCCACAGGGATACCCAATTGTTTTGGCTCTGTTGATTAAAAATGATATCCCTTCTCCATGGACCTGCAGCCCAGCTCTTCATATATCCAGTATCTTTAGTGTGTGGTCTGATTCTGGACTCTCTAGCTCGATCCGCTGGTTTGTCTATCCCCACACCAATACCATGCTGCCTTAGTTACTATATTGCAAAAAAAAAAAAAGATAGCTAGTAAGAAAATCTTCCCAAATTGCTCTTCTTCATGGCAATCCTGACCTTTTGTATTTCTATATAAATTTAGAATTAGCTTACCAAGGTGCACACAGAGCACTGTGGGGATTTTGGTTAGGATGGTGTTGATTCTAAATGCAACTGGGGAGAAACAACATATATAGTATTTAGTATTTCCTTTTATTCATTAGCATATATATCCATTTTATAATATTTTTCCATAGTCTTTTAATATAATTTGAATAAGTCTGTTCTATATTTTGTTGGATTCATTCCAAAATGCTTCATATTTTTAAGCTTTTGTGAATGGTGTCTTTATACAATGCAATTTATGTTTGCATATCGTTTTTGTAAACTCTTGTATAACTCTCTGTGAATAATGACAGGTGTGTTCCCTCCTTCTAATATTTGCACCTTTTATTTCTTTTTCTAGCTTTGTTGGTCTCACTAGAACCTCGAGTAAAATGTTGCATGGACATAGTGATGGAAGATGTACTTGTCTGGTTCCTAATCTCAAAGAGGAAGGAATTCAGCATTTCACCATTAATTGTGATGCTTGCTATCATTGTTTTGGATAATAAGAAAGTTCTCTTTTCTTTTATTTCCAGTTTGCTAAAAGATTTTATCAGGATAATGTTTTCCAAATGTCTTATTATATGGTGATAAATGGACATCAGCATCCTAGACTGCAGTGTCTGGTTTTTCGTTTGTTTGTTTGTTATTTTTGTCACCTACCTTTTGATCGCTAATATGTAACATATCATAATGTCTTGTTTTCATGGAATGCCATACGCAGACACCTATTTCTGAATTTGTTAGGGTAAAAGTTAAATTGTTCTAACAAAAAAAATTCTCATCACACAGCATTTTATGTCTTATTTTATGTCTTCTTCTTCTTCTTTTTTTTTTTTTTTTTTTTTAGATACAGGTCTTACTCTGCTGCCCATGCTAGACTGCAGTGGTTTGAAGAAGTCTGGCCCACGAGCATAGCTCACCAGCAGTTTAAATGAAATGCTTTGTTTCCCACACAGCAGTCTGACTGTCCTGTCAGCAGTGCTTTATTTCATGTTGTCATCCACTTGAGATTCTTTTGAATACATCAAAGACTTTACTACCTAAAGAAAGGAAAATGTGTACTACTGCTTTGATGTATTTCAATACAAAAATCATCGATGCTGCTTAAAATGATCATATCAAATATGGCAGATTGCAAATTGAACCCACCAAGTCTGTCCTTCCCTCTTCCCATGCACATGGCTGCCCAGTTAGGGGGTACAATTCCAAGCCCTTCCTTGCAGCCAGCTGTGGCCATGTGACTTAGTTTGAGAAGATGGGAAGTGAAAGAAAGGAAAGGTCACAACTTCCAGATCATCTCCGTTTCATAGACAAGCTTCCTTTCCAGGAGTCTGGCTCTTTTCTCTTTCAATAAAACTGAAAGACAGACCTGCCAACAACCCAGTTGTGAGTATGCAGATGAAGATCATGACCTAGGAGGTGGCAGAGCAGCTGTCAGACATTTTCCTTTTTTTTTTTTTTTTTTTTTTTGAGAGATAGGGCCACACTCTGTCACCCACATGAAATTATAGTTCACTGCAGCCTCAAATTGTTGGGCTCAAGTGATCCTCCCACCTTGGCCTGCCAAAGTGGTGGTATTACAGGCATGAGCCACCACAGTCAGACTACTTTACTTATTTTTAATTTGCTTCCTCTGTTCCATTAGCATAATCACATTTTAGGAAGTATGCTTTATCATCAGTCAATAAATTAAGAGTTAAGGAATTAATTGTAAAATTTTTTATTGCAATATTTCCATTAAAAGCTAATAACATATTCAATTCTCTAGGAAAAGAATACTGGAAGTAGGTTTTAGTAAATCTAACCGATTGTTCCAACATTTTCTAGTTTCACATTTCCACTAAATTCAGTCCTAACAGCAGTTTTCAAGTGCCTATATTTTGTGGTAGACATTGATGAGATTGTGGAAAATAATCAGGAATAAGACAGACACTGACTCCATGCACATACCCACTGCTTTTTCTCTGTATCTCTCTTTACTTTTTCCCTGGTCTCTGAAATTTGGCTTACGAATGCAGGTGTGATGGTTAATACTGAGTGTCAACTTGATTGGATTGAAGGATGCAAAGCATTGATCCTGGGTGTGTCTGTGAGGGTGTTGTCAAAGGAGATTAACATTTATTCAGTGGGCTGGGAAAGGCAAACTCATCCTTAATCTGGGTGGGCATAATCTAATCACCTGCCATCACAGCTAGGATATAAAGCAGGCAGAAGAATGTGAAAAGACGAGACTGGCTTAGCCTCCCAGCCTACATCTTTCCCCTGTGCTAGATGCTTCCTGCCCTCAAACATTGGACTTCAATTTCTTCAGCTTTGGGACTCAGATTGGCTTCCTTGCTCCTCAGCTTGCAGATGGCCTATTGTGGGTCCATGTGACTGTGTGAGTTTAATACTCCTTAATAAACTCCCCTTTATATGTGTATCTATCCTATTAGTTCTGTCTCTCTAGAGAACCCTGACTAATATAGCAGGTAACCACCAAAGAGTATACTTGAAATTGTTTGGTGGCTATTGGACAGATCCCACCTTCAAACTAAATCAAATCTTCAAACTCATTTCAAACAGACCTCAAGTAATTGTTGTTGCAGTCCAAAGAAAAATTATCACTGTTTTTGGTTTCCCTGGTTATACCATTTTGAAGAAACTCAAATGTTAGAGCAGGGTACAATCTAACCTATAAAAAATACATTGTCTGCTGGTCATTACTTAAAGGAATAACTAATAAAAAACTATAATAATACTTGAAGCTCACAAGCTAAGTAATATATTACCTAAAATTTATGTAGTGTTAATTATGTGCTAAGTCCCTTCCATGTATTAAGTCATTTAATCCTCACACGAAATCTCTATGAGGCAGATATTATTTGATACAGTTTGGATATTTGTCCCCCAAAATGTCACACTGAAATGTAACCCTCAGTGTTAGAGATGGGGTCTGATGGGAGGTGGTTAGATCCTGGGGGAGGATTTCTCATGAATGGTTTAGCACCATTCTTTTGGTGTTGTCCTCATGAGAGTGAATGATTTCTTTTGATGTCTAGTTGTTTAAAAGCCTGTGGTAGCCTGCCCTTCCCCCTCACCTCCCTAACCACTTGCTCTCACCATGTGATGCACCTACTTCCCCTTCACCTTTTGCCATGATTCTCAGTTTCCTAGGTCCTCACTAGAAGCTGAGCAGATGCTGGTGCCATGTTCATACAGCCTGCAGAAACATGAACCAATTAAACATCTTTTCTTTTTAAATTACCAAGTCTCAGTTATTTCTTAATGCAAGAATGTCCTAACCCAGAAAATTGGTACCAAGAAGTGGGACATTGCTTTGAAAATACCTGAGAATGTGGAAATGACTTTGAAACTGGGTAACGGGCAGAGGTTGGAAGGGAAGGGCTCATAAGAAGATAGAAAGAGGAGGAAAAGTTTGGAACGAATCTCTGAGAGACTGGTTAAATGGTTGGGATCAAAATGCTGATAGTGATATGGTCAGTGAAGTCCAGGCTGACAAGGCCTCAGATGTAAATGAGGAACATATTGGGAACAGGAGCAAATGTCACTCATGTGATGCCTTAGCAAAGAGCTTGGCGGCATTCTGTTAACGCCCTAGGGAACTTAAGTTCAAACTGTGAAAGTCTGAACTTAAGAGTGATGACTTAAGGTATCTGGTGAAAGAAATTTCTAAGCAGAAAAGTGATCAAATGTGGCCTGGCAGCTTCTAGCAAGCTATGCTCAAGTGCGGAAGCAAAAACATGACTTAAAGTTGTAAGTTACATTTAAAAGGGAAGAAGAATGTAAAAGTTTGAAAAATTTGCACCCTAGCCATGTAGCAAAGAAAGAAAAGGCTATTTTGGGAGAGAAATCCAAGCAGTCTGCAGAGCAACCATTGCTAGATAGAATTGGATGACTGTAAGAGAGCCAACCTCTAATAGCCAAGACAACGGGAAAACGGGCCTTGAAGGCATTTCAGAGATTGAGGCAGCCCTGCACATCACAGGCCCAGAGGCCTAGGAGGAAAGAATGATTTCATGGGCCAGGCCCAGAGTGCCAAAGCCCTGCACCACCTTGGCAGGCTGTTCCCATCATCCCCACCGCTCCAGCTCCAGCTGTGACTCAAAGGGTCACTGGTACAGTTTGGACTACTGCTTCACAAGGTGCAAGCTGTAAGCCTTGGAGACTTCCACATGCTGTTGAGCCTGCAGGTATGCAGAGTGCAAGAGTAAAGGAGACTTGGCAGTGTCACCTAGATTTCACAGGATGTATGAAAAAGGCTGGTATTCAGGCAGAAGTCTGCTGAAGGGGTTGAGCCCTCACAGAGAACCTCTAATAGGGCAGTGCAAGGGAAATAGGGGGTTGGAGGCCCCACACAGAATGTGCACTGTCTGTGTGGAGGTGTGGAAGGAGGTCACTGTCCTCCAGAACCCCAGAATGGTGGTAGATCCACTGGCAGCTTGCACCCTTCACATGGAAAAGACACACAGGTGCTGAACTCCAACCTGTGAGAGCAGCCACAGAGGCTGAACCCTGCAAAGCCACAGGGGTGGAACTGCCCAAGGTGTTGGGAGCCCATCCCTTGCATCAGTGTGTCTTGAATGTGGGAGTCAGAAAAGATTATTTTGGAACTTTAAAATTTAATGATTACCCTGCTGGATTTCTAAGTTTTGTGGGGCCTGTACCCAATTCTGTTGGCCAATTCCTTCCTTTTGGAATAAGAATGTCTACCTAATGTCTATACCCCATTGTATCTTAAAAGTAAATAACTTGTTTTTTATCTTACAGGGTAATAGGTGGGAGGAACTCATCTCCAGATGAGACTTTGGACTTGATACTTTTGATTTAATGCTGGAATTAATTAAGAGTTTGGAGAACTATTGGGAAGTTGGGGAGGCATTACTGTATTTTTCAATGTGAGAAGAATATGAGGTCTGTGGAGCCAGGGAGGAATGATACAGTTTGTATATTTGTCCCCCCAGATTTCACACTGAAATGTAACCCTTAGTGTTGAAGGTGGGGCCTGGTAGGAGGTCATTGGATTATGAGGGCAGATTTCTCATTAATAGTTTAGCACCATCCCCTTGGTACTGTCCTCGTGATAGTGAATGATTTCTCTTGAGATCTGGTTGTTTAAAAGTGTGTGCAATAAAGAGAGACCTTGTCTCAAATAAAAACTTGTGTGGCACCTCCCCACCAGCTTGTTCTTGCTCTTGACATGTGATACACTTACTTCCTCTTCTTCATTGTTGTAAGGTTCCTAAGGCCCCCACCAGGAGCTGAGCAGATGTTGGTGCCATGCTTGTACATTCTGCAGAACCATAAGCCAATTAAATGTCTTTTCTTTATAAATTACCCAGTCTCAGGTATTTCTTTACAGCAATGCAAGAACAGCCTAACACATTACTAATGTTCATATTTTACAGATAAGAAAACAGGCTCTAAACAGTTAAGTAATTTGCTCAACTAACATAATAGTCAAGTGTACTCGGCTTAGTTCATTCATATAATATCCTTGTCTGAAGTCACTGCCTTGCTCTCATATTGCTTCCGTACGGCCTTATTTTTCCTCTGCCTCATTTTATCATCTGCTTAAAATGTATGTCACAGAACTGCATTGTATATTTCAATAGGTCTATCTTAAACATTTTTAGAAATAAGCAAAATGTAAAAAAGTCAATCTCTTAAATTTTATATCTCTTTTTGTGATGTAAAGTCTTTAATGTTTAATTTATGCATAATTTTCAGAATAGTTTTATTTAAATGGTTTTAATTTCTATAAAAATATTGTAATAATTCTTAACTTTTTGGAGGTCACTGATTAAGTCCAAATGGAAATTTTCTCCTGTTAGGAATTTACTTTGTAATCTAATATACACAATTATCAACGAGCCATAAATATTTCCTTTATATTAAGAATCATGCAACATAGAATTTTCCAAAAGGGCACAAATTTGTAGCAGCCTACAAACCACAAATCCAACTATGTATGAAGTCACATGTTTTATGTATCTCAACTACCAATAATGAAAACTATAAAAGCCAAGCTAAAAGAAAGACTACACTATCTTTCTGACTTTGCCATAAAATTATATTAATTATTGTCATATGAATAGGCAATAAAAAATTATGTTGCCAAAGATATAGGGAAAATGTCCTACAAATATGTGTCAGGTGGCTCACGCTTGTAATCCCAGTATTTTGGGAAGTTGAGGCAGAAGGAACACTTGAAGCCCGGGGTTTGAGAGCAGCTTGGCATGCAAGACCCCATCTCTACAGAAAATTTAAAAATTAGCTGGGTGCGGTGGTGTGCACCTGTAGTCCCACTCAGGAGGCTAAGGTGGGAAGATTGCTTGAACCTAGGATTTCAAGGCTGATATGAACTGTGGTAGCACCACTGAACTCCATCCCAGGCAGCTGAGAAAAACCCTGTCTCTAAAAATATATACACATATTTATAAATATTTATGTATATACGTATTAAGTATACATATATAAAATGTTATTTTTCTGGATTTTGTAATGATTATGGTATTATTATTTCAAATTTTAAATTTGCTATGATTTCTTTTCTCATTCTAAATAAATATATTTTCTTACTTAATTTTATAATATTTTTCTTATAGAGCACCTCCAAAGTTAAACTTTAGCCTCCACCATAAAACCTCCTTTGCCTGTACTTTATACTCATATTATGTGATTGTTATGAGGGTAAATTTTTAAAATGCATTTTAAATAACTTGAAAAAGTAAAAAGAAATACAGGACTGAAAAGTGTTGGTATTATATATTACTTTTACTATGACTCATTTTTACCTAAAACTTCCACACATGGTACAGACTTCCATCAATAAGTTTCCATTTCCATCTCAAAGTTGTGGGTCATAACTGCTGAGTGATCTGACATCTCAGGAATTGAAGTAGGAGATATGTCCTCTGCACTGAAAAGGTTTAGGAATTCCTGAGGAATTTCCTTAGTTGCACAGGTATTCACTTGTTGAGCATCTACTGTGAGCCAGACAATACGTTATGTGATAAAATGATTCAAAAACAGATCCTGTATTCAAGGTAGTCTTAGTGAGAGCATTCATTCACTAAGAATAGATTGATTTTTGAAAAATCCAAAAGTCATTTGGAAGTAATGGGGTAAATGAGTTGAATAAACTTTAATAATCTTGTTTGAGGCTTTAAGAAGATACTAAGATAATGAGATTAATTTTTCTTATATGGTCCATATAGTAGATCTGAATACAGATTTGAAATATTTATTTATACTATTCATTCATGACTTTATAGTCATATTTTGTATACATTGTGGTTTGGAGATCTTCTTATACACTCTTTACTGCCTTCAATAAAAAGAAAACCAATGCATCTATATTTTTACACATTAAATTTTTCAGTGAGAAATTCACCAACACGGATTTTACTTTAAAAAACATAAAATTTATTTTTGAAATTATGTATGCACAGACATGGGTGAACAAGAGCACTATTTTCACTGAAGCAGAGCATCTCCTTGTGGTGACATAATTACTAATTACCATTAGATAATTAAATCTTCACTCACATCTATGAAAAATGGCTGTTGCTTTGCAATTCAGCCCAACTTTCAGGATTTCTCCTTTCTTGATGAAAATACTCTACTTATGAAGATGTAAGAAGAAACTCATAATAATCAAATATCAAATCAGTGAAATTTTTTGTTTACTGTCTACTGCAGCCCAATAGTATCACCAAATTTAAATGCAAACTTGAACCTCCTTAAATATCTATCCCTTTTGCTTATATTGACTTTGGTTTTACTTATTATGGAAATCTGTGTGGTTTAATTCTTTCACTGCGCATTCTGTCCCATTCATGAACTTCTTTCCCATCCATAGCTCTAAGAAAAACAAAACTAAGGATGACACGTTAGGAAATTTAGCCAAAATAGAGGAGTTGAATCCTTCAACCTCCCGTGCAACCTCTAGGTCATTACACGTGTTACTGCTTTTGTTTTGTTAGCAAAAAATGTAGGCGGTATGCTCAGCTTTAGCACTGGCCTCGCTGGAGCCAGGAAGCATCCTAACGTGGAAGGCAGGGACCTGCTCTGCTATTGACATCCTCATCTTCAATGCCTTAACATATGTTTTATATTTAAAGGGGACTTAATAAATATTATTTATTTTCACTTATAAAATAAAATTTATGATTATTAAACATGTATTTTTAATTTCATAAATATTTTACTTTTATAAATATTGTATATATGTTTATTTCAATAAATATTTTAAGTTACCAAGTAAAATGTACTCAGTAAAATCCCCCCCTTTCAAAGTTATGCTTCAGACTATAAAAAGGTGTAACTTGACGATGATGCAGCTCCGAATAAAGCCTGCCTTTTGTTCATTACTACCCTAGGTTATGATTTTTGGCCTGGTTTATAAAACCTGGCATCATCTGCCTCTGCTTAGCTCTCCTGCTTCATACCTTGCCATTGCAATCATCACATGCTATGCTCCAGCCACAGAGCTCTTCGAGCGTATCTTTTATTTCTAGGCACCACCACCGCCCCCCACCCCCCGTTTTTTTTCAAAGACTATTCATATTGAAATCTCCAACTAAATGAATATCTAGCCTAAAGCCTTCTTCTGTTCTCTCACATATAATATATTAAAGGAGATATGGTAAGAGATTAAGTTTTAGAATATTCATTTGAAGGTGAGCAGATAGAGGACAATGAGGCAATAGACCACGATTTTTAAGATAAGCTTTGGATGCTCAGGTCTGAATTGCCACCAGGACATCTGCTGCTTAGAGAAAATCACTGGGGCATTCTTAAGTTCCTTATTTAGAAACAAACTTAAAGCAGATTTATGTTTACTTCCCACTTGCATATAAGGCAAGAATGAGATTTTCTGGAGGTAGAAAGTTCTTAGAAGCTTAAATGCTGTGCCTTGGGGAGCAGGAGTTTGAGAAGTGGACTCTTTGAAGAGCACAGGACCATCTGCAACAGTGATTGAGCAGCATCAACAGCAGTGAGCCCTGGCCAACAACCCAGGAGGAGCCTCCTAACACTGCCCTGTCCCAATGCCAGCCACCCACAACCTCCCTTGACTTGGCTACTTGCCATCACTTTTTCACATTTCAGCTTGTGCATCACCACCCTGGCATCCATCCTGGTAGCAACCATCCTGATAATAAGTTCACACCACCTTCTGGGATCATTTCTGGTTTAGCAAATTTTGTATCGTAGGAGAATGCTCACAAATCAATAAATTCTACATTCATCAATTTTACATGCTAGCCTCCTTGACTGACCAAGCACCCTTAGAATACTTTCCCATTTATAGGATCTTATCTTTTGCTGGTACGCGGTGACTCAGTCTTGCAACGCCTTTGAGGTATATTCCCTTTCCTCCCTCATCAGGCCCAGACCTTCCCAGCTGGGTTCTGCTGAGACTTAAGTCTAGGTCTGTCTAGGCCTCAAGGCCAGGAGGAGACACAGGGGAAGATCCTGGGGGGGTTGAGGGGTGGGGGTGGGGAACACACTGACTCTGAGGAGAGGGGCCTTTGCATTGTCTCCAGGCATGGAGAGGGGTTAATTCAGGGGAATCTGGGTGTTCAAGATTTGGAGATGAAGGGAATCCCCTGAGATGTCACCAGTCTATATGTCAGGGTTCCATTCTGTCTCAACCAGGGGGCTCTTAACTTTGTATAGCCCGCCTGCCTAGGTTAGTAGTTTAACCCTTTCTGGAGCTGAGCTACTCTGACAATTAAGTCCTGGGTGGGTCCACAACTTTATCTGATCTCCCTCTCCAAAAGCTGAGAGCCTCTTTGTAAGCTATTTAGGCCCTCTGGCTTTCACATTTGATTTTCAATTGCCTGTTAAATGCTTTCAACTTTTCATAATTTTTAGCACATCCATCAAATTCACCTGCAGCCATCAAATTCCGTTGTTCTTAAAGTTTACATTTCCCTCCTACTTTCAAATAGTTGATACATTGCACCAGTGACCATATTCCTTTTTTACCAGCATACCATCCCAATTCACCTACAGTGTTAGTTTTTAACAGTTGCAGCATATGCTGATACCAGGAGCTATTCTCACTCTACCTACCAGAGATGGAGCCTTTGTTGCCAGCTCAGGAGGGAGTGGTCTAACTCCAGAACTCAATCTTATCACTTACTTTCTCTGCAGACTCTTGGTACTAACCAAGAGTAGGTAGTAGGCTCTAGAAAGCAGACTCTGGGGTAGAGGTTAGTGCTTAGAATGGTCAGTAAGGAGTGACCTTGGGATCAATACCTATGTAAGGAAGGGAAGTGGGGAAAGGAATGGAGGCAGATGTTGTCTGTGCAAGCCTGACATCTTATGCCAACACCACAGGAAGCTCTGGCACTGAATGGCACCTCATTATTATCTTTCACTGGGCTAAAATAGTTGTGCCTTTAGACTCCCACCTTGATCCGTCACTGGAGCTCAGTACTTCCTTATCCAATTATCTTCCCAAGTGTCACCCTTCCTCCTATATAAGATGACTCTTCACTCACTTTTCCTTATCCCTGTTTTCTTCAAAGCACCTGCCTGACAGTATATTTCTATGGTTATTAATTAGGTTTCTCTCCAACTAGATCATAAGCTCCATGAGGGCAGGGATTTGTGCTGTTTACCTATATCTAGAACAGTGTAGAACAGTACCCAGCACCATAATAGTATTACTCTATAAGAATTTATTGAATTAGTGAATGAATGAAAGCCAGTCCACAGAAAAGGTGAAGAAAGAAGCAGACACCAAAAGAAAAGAACAGATAAGAGACTAGGTGAAGGAGAGATGGAATCTTGACTTTGAATGAGTTCTTTACAGCTGTTTATAATCCCTCATGAGACTAGCCTGCATTATATGCTCTTACATATCATGTTCTGTGAGATACATGCATCTGCAACTTTCCAAAATAGATGCCTGTTTTTATTTAAACTAGTTTCCATTAATTTAAGTGTCTTATAAACAAAGATCCCTGTCAAAAACAACTGGAAAAAATAGGTGTAGGGCAGACAATGACAATGGAGTGGAGACCTGGGTGGGCTGTGGAAGTTTTGGGGCAAGGTTGATATAATCAGAACTAGGCTTTGGGAAGATTTTTTTTTTTTTTAAAGACAGGGTCTCACTCTGTCACCCAAGCTGGAGTATAGTGGTGCGATTTTGGCTCACTGCAGCCGCAACTACCCAGGCTCAGGTGATCCCACCACCTCAGCCTCCCAGGTAGCTAAGACCACAGGCATGTGCCACTATGCTCAGCTAATTCTTTTTGTTTGTTTGTTTGTAGAGATGGAGTTTTGCCATTTTGCCCAGGCTGGTCTCAAACTCCTGAGCATAAACAATCCACCTGCCTCAACCTCCCAAAGTGTTGGAATTACAGGCATGGCCACTGCGCCCATCCAGGAAGATTACAGCAGCATTCATCAGTCCAACTTTCATTCAACTAACAGTTATTGCGAAACTTTTATGTATTATCCTAAGTGCTGTATATACATGGGTCCTTCCTTGCCTTCAAGGAAATAGGCAATAAAAAATACACTCACCAACAATATGTAATTATAAGTTATGTTTATTAAAGAAAAAAAAGACTTTAATATCAAGCTCAATTTGAAAGCTACTACAATTGTCCAGGCAAGAACTAACCTGAACCATTGTTTCAGGTTCTGGGGAGTGTCAGCAGAAAGTAAACTAAATGGAAATAAAGTGAAATACATTTGGAAGTGAAAAGGGAAGATTTCGTGACTGATGGAAGTAAGAGGATCAGGATTTTAAACCTCAGAGACCTGAAGAATGAAGGTACTTTAGTGCTTATACACATTTGGAAAAAGAATAATTGACTTAAGAGATAAGAGTCGTGTTTAGTCAAGTTATAGATATGTTGAGTTTTAGATACCCATCAGATAGCTAGAGGTCCCATGAAGAAGATCTATGTAGTAATAATAATATCTTTGGTAACATGCTTAGGTGTGGGAGAAGTGATACTTGTCATTTCATATAATTTCACTGTAACTCAACTTCACTGAACTGTTAACATCAGAGAACTTGAAAGAAGGATTAAAAAATAGCACTTGTGCAACCACTTTGCAAATTGCATACAAGTAAAGCCTTCTAAGAAATGGCACTAAATGATGCAGAAAAGTTAAAGAAAGTGAAGATCTGGCAAAGGCCTCTGAGTACTGCCGTTAACTGGTTGAGGACCAGGTAAAATACCATAAAGAAAGTAAAAGTGACATCTCCTTTCTAGGCTCAAAGGCAAAGTCAGATGACAACAATATGACCCATTTACCTTTCTGGAAAATAAAATTGTAAAAATCAAATTGAATAGAAATGTTTACAATGCTTATTGATAAACATTAATTTTTTTCACTTTGAGTTCAAAGTCAAAAACATTATTCACTTTTGTATCTCTAGCACGTAGCACAGTGTCTTACACATGAGACGCAGTCAATAAATTTGATTGAGTAAATGCATGAAGGAACAGCAATTTTTACCCTATTCTTTTCTAAATATCTCACTCATTCCTTTAGCCTTTACCTGTGATTCTAGTCGCTCTTTCTAGCTCTGCAATTATAAAAACAAATTATAGTAAGTGGCCAGTGATGCTCACAGATGATGCAGGCCATCCAAGAACTGTACATGCAATAAATATTACACAAGAATCAACTAGGAGTTATCTAAGATAGCACATATCCTTTTAAAGTTCCTCCTTTTTATTAAAAACAAGGCACAGAATTATCCTTCACTAAATAAAAATAGTATAGGAATCAAGCACATACAACTTTTATTTTTGAAAAGCACATACAATCTTTCTTAAGCCAGATTGCTGATGCTGTAGGGTTTGATATATATTTTATTCCTCATAAACTAGAGGATGTTTCCCCCTGCAGGAAAAATCAGGTAACTTCATAACCTTTAAAAGCTTCTGGAATATTCATTATTCTTGCCAGGGAAAGGAAAAAACATTGACCCCATCTCTTTTCAGGGCTTCTGAGAGAAGGCAGCTTGGAAAAAGTAGCCACTGAGGTGCATTCTTTTGCATAAATTTTGGCAAATCTAGGTGCAGAGGACATACTCATTGTTTTCTCCTCCCCATAAACCTCAAACAAAAAGAAGCCTGATGCATAAAATTTCCTCCTTCTGGTCTGCCCTTAGAATAGCTATGGGTTCTCTGATCATATAGAGTTATAGGGCAGGAATATCTAAGGAGGTGGTTGAGAAGGTAGGCTGTCTTGTGACTGTTGCCTAAAATGGGTTGACAATTTGAGACTCATTTTATGTCTGGGATTATTCTCTTATTGTGGAGTGCATATGATTATGTGTTCAATTTTTAATATTTTATTTGTTCATCCACCAGGGTTTTTGTTTTGGTGGATCATACATAATATGGTTTGGCTGTGTCCCCACCCAAATCTTATCTTGAATTGTAGCTCCTGTAATTTCCAAGTGTTATGGGAGAAATTTGCTGGGAGGTAATTGAATCATGGGGGCAGGTCTTTCCTGTACTGTTCTTATGACAGTGAATAAGTCTCACAAGATCTGATGGTTTTGTAAAGGGAAGATCCCTTGCACACACACACTTGCCTGCTGCAATGTAAGATATGTCTTTGCTTTTCCTTCATCTTCCACCACGATTGTGAGCGCCCCACCCCCCGCCCCAGCCACATGGAACTGTGAGTCAATTAAACTCCTTTCCTTTATAAATTATCCAGTCTCGGATATGTCTTTATTAGCAGCATGAGAACAGACTAATACAGTAAATTGGTACTGGGTAGTGGGGCACTGCTGTAAAGATACCCAAAAATGTGGAAGCAACTGTGGAACTGCGGTAACAGGCAGAGGTTGAAACAGTTTGGCAGGCTCAGAAGAAGACAGGAAAATGTGGGAAAGTTTGGAACTACCTAGAGACTTATTGAATGGCTTTGACCCAAATGCTGATAGTGAAGTGGACAATAAAGTCTAGGCTGAGGTGGTCTCAGATGGAGATGAGGAACTTGTTGGGAACTGGAGCAAAGGTGATGCTTGCTACGTTTTAGCAAAGAGACTGGTGGCATTTTGCTCCTATCCTAGAGATTTGTGGAACTTTGAACTTGAGAGAGATGATTCAGGGTATCTAGTAGAAGAAATTTCTAAGCAGCAAAGTGTTCAAGAGGTGACTTGGGTACTGTTAAAAAGCACTCATTTTTATGTATTCACAAAGATATGGTTTGGAATTAGAACTTAAAAAGGAAGCAGAGCACAAAAATTCACAAAATTTGCAGCCTGACTATGCAATAGAAAAGAAAAACCCACTTTCTGAGGAGAAATTCAAACCAGCTGCATAAATTTTCAAGAAAAATGAGTAACCAAATGTTAATTGCCAAGACAATGAGGAAAACGTCTCCAGGGCATTTCAGAGGTCTTCATGGCAGCCCCTTCCGTTGCAAGTCAGGAGGCCTAGGAGGAAAAACTGGTTTCCTGGGCCAGGCCCAGGGCCTTCCTGCTTTGTGCAGTCTAGGGACTTGGTGCTCTGTGTCCCAGCCGTGGCTAAAAGGGGCCAATGTATACCTCAGGTCACTGCTTCACAGAGTGCAAGCCCCAAGCCTTGGAAGCTTACACATGGTGGTGGGCCTGTGGGTGCACTGAAGTCAAGAACTGAGGTTTGGGAACCTCCACCTAGACTTCAGAGGATGTATGGCAATGCATGAATATCCAGGTAGAGGCGAGATGCAGGGGCGGAACCCTCATAGAGAACCTCTGCTAGGGCAGTACATAAGGGAAATGTGGGGTTGCAGCCTCCTCACAGAGTCCCCATTAGGGCACTGCCTACTGGAGCTATGAGAAGAGGGCCACCATCCTCCAGACCCCAGAATGCAAGATCCACCAACAGCTTGCACTGTGCAACTGGAAAAGCTGCAGACACTCAACAACAGCCTGTGAAAGCAGCCAGAAGAGGGGGGGTGTAACTTGCAAAACCACAGGGGTGGAGCTGTCCAAGACCATGGGAACCCACCTCTTACATCAGTGTGACCTAGACGTGAGACATGAAGTCAAAGGAGATCATTTTGGAGCTTTAAGATTTAACTGCTCCCCTGCATTTTGGACTTGCATGGGACCTGTAGCCCCTTCGTTTTGGCCAATTTCTCCCATTGCGAACAGCTATTTACCCAATGCCTGTACCCCCCTCGTATCTAGAAAGTACCTAACTTGCTTGTGATTTTACAGGCCCATAGATGGAATGGACTTCCTTGACTCAGATAAGACTTTGGACTATGGACTTTTGAGTTAAGGCTGAAATGAGTTAAGACTTTGGGGAACTGTTGGGAAATCATGATTGGTTTTGAAATGTGAGGACATGAGATTTGGGAGAGACCAGGGGTGGAATTATATGGTTTGGCAGTGTCCCCACCCAAATCTTATCTTGAACTGTAGTTCCTATAATTTCCACATGTCATGGGAGGGATCTGGTGGAACGTAATTGAATCATGGTGGTGGGTCATTGCCATGCTGTTCTCATGATAGCAAACCAGTCTCATCAGATCTGATGGTTTGATAAAGGGGAGTTTCCCTGCACACACTCTCTCACCTGCTACCATGTAAGATGCTTCTCATTTGCCTTCCTCCATGACTGCGGCCTCCATAGCCATGTGGAACTGTGAGTAAATTAAACCTTTTCCTTTATAAATTATCCAGTCTTGGGTATATCTTTATTAGCAGTGTGTAATACATTGCAAGACAAGTATCTCATGGTATTTTCTAAATTTTTAAGTATTTTTTCTGATTTAATTGACATTTCACCTATATTGACCTACATAGGTTTCAATGTCTCAGCTTACTTCTCTGCAAAGATTAAAATTTCAGATACTCAGTGACTGATGAACATAACCAGCAACTTAGTAGAGATGGTTGCCACATACCAAATATAGCAAGAGATTGACTCCCAACCATGCCAGTCAAGCTTCAGCACAAGAAACAGAAACCATTCTAGATATTTCACACAGAAGGGGACTTAGCACAGGAAACTGGCTGCTTAAAAAATTGCTAGACAGAATTGTAAGTAAGGAGCCCACCCCTGGACAATTTGGATTTCAAGATCACACCCCCTTACCCCCAGCAGCAATTTAATCAGTTAGTTGCTGGTGTTGCTGCCACCACAACTACTGCCACCACAACTGCCTCACACCCACAAAGCTCATGGCTAGACACTAGAATTGCCGTCTGCTACTGAAAACATATATATCTAACTATTGTCACCAACCAGCACAGCAATCGAAAGAGGGCCTCTGTCTCACCTTCAAATTCCAGGGGTCCTGTGAGTGCATGTTATTCGTACTACCTGAATCAATCCCAGAACTACCACTGCAAAGGAATCTGGAAAATGTAGTTTTTAGCCTTTCTGCCCTTACAATACAGGAGGGAATAAAGAAGAGCATAAATAAAACTCATTGCCAATATATCATACCCTGCATACCACCTAATTCTACTAGTAGGAAAACTAAAGCTTCCCCTGATTTCTTTTCTCATCCCCAGTGTCTATAGCTAATCCCTTTCCAAACCTTTCAAACCCATCCTTTCCTTTCTACCTCAGTTGCCATGTCCTAGTTCAGGCTATCCATCTATCACCTGGATTACTAAAACAAGCTTTCTAACAGGAATCTCTTCCTCAAGACCTCACTGATTACCAACTTGCCTTCTGCAAGTCTTCCAGAACTTGTCTTGGCAACTAAAGTGACTTACAGAAATTCAAGTATTACTTCTTTTCTCTATTTAAGGCTGTTATCTAGTTTCCCATGAACTACAGAACAAAGCACAAGCTCACAAATTTCCTCCTGACTTGATCTCTGCCTTCCTCTCCAGGCTTATGTTTGATTATCTCATTCTCATCTTCTTCTAATTCTGCAATTTAGGCTTCCTTTATTCCAAATTTCTTCTAATTCTCTGTAAGTGCTATGCTGTCTCACAATGCCATGTTTGCATATATTATTTTTTCTAACTGAAAAACCATGCCTCCTTCTCAGCTTAGAAAACTACTTTCCCTACTTTATGGAGCATATTATCCAGAATTGCTTACTGACACCCCAGACAGTTAATCACTTGTACTATTTCAGTGGCATGTTGAGGAATTTAAAAGGCCAGGAAACTGGTTCGCAAGTAGAATTGACATAAGATAGAGTAAACATCCAGTTCAAGGGTCAAAGATCCTTCAGTGGATGACAATTTGGTTTGCATTCCTCTCTTAAATGTTCTCTGAATATCATTTTTAAGCATTACCTATTGTTGGAAAAGATTCTACAGAGCCCTTTTGGAACAGGTACATAGGTACATAATCAGAGCAGAAGTAATTTACCTGAACTATAGGATTTCGTGCAATCCTGATGTTCACCTTATTTATTGAGGACTGGATATTGATGCAGACACTTGTTCTCAGGAATATCCCTGTCATCGAGAAATACAGAAGCTTTGACTCAAGAGGGCTTTTATATATTGATTAGTCAGTGCTGTCCCTATGAGAAGAGGGACAGTGCGCTCTCATCATTGTATATCCAACACTAATTACCACAGGCATGTAGTAGGCATAAATTAAATATCTGCTGAGTATCTGAATATAAGAGGTTTACAAATTGAACATATAAGATGTTCAAGGATGAAACCTTTCAAATTAGGGATAAGAGGTAACTTACAACCTGCTGCTCCTATCTTTCTTGAGAATTGCTCCTATCGCTTATTTTAGAATGTCACTATCATAGTATAATAGGGGACAGTGAGGAATGTTTAAATGTGAAGCGAGGCTTAGCTTATATAGTTTTTAAAATTTTTATGTTAGTCTAAAATATATTATCACTTACACTTGATGGCACACTGGGCAACAGAAGAATCATGAAATTTTTTTTTTTTTTTTTTTTTTTTTGAGACGGAGTCTCGCTCTGTCGCCCAGGCTGGAGTGCAGTGGCCGGATCTCAGCTCACTGCAAGCTCCGCCTCCCGGGTTTATGCCATTCTCCTGCCTCAGCCTCCCGAGTAGCTGGGACCACAGGCGCCCGCCAACTCACCAGGCTAGTTTTTTGTATTTTTTAGTAGAGACGGGGTTTCACCGTGTTAGCCAGGATGGTCTCGATCTCCTGACCTCGTGATCCACCCGTCTCGGCCTCCCAAAGTGCTGGGATTACAGGCTTGAGCCACCGCGCCCGGCCAAACTTCCACATTTCAACCATGGTTCTTTGTATAATGTTGCACACAAAATTTGAAGTGTCTTTAGAACTGTTTCCCTGACTAATGAGACACATCATATGGCTAAGACTTATCAATAGTTTGTGATCACCTAAGGAAACCCTCATTTGAAGCAAATGCCTTATACAGCTTATTCTGTAAGAATCACAGCAGCAAATAATTAGTAGCTATGTTCACAATTCAAAATTTTATTCAGTATAAACAAGATTAACTGCTCATTCAGAACATCACAGAAAGGGACAGTGTTTGACGTGAATGTACTAATTTCTATACTTCCACTTAAAGGGAGTTGGGATGAAAAACTACTATGCTCTTCATACAACTATACCCATATAATACCACCCACCATCTGAATGTCATCCATTTGCCAGGTGTTTTACTTACGTGTACCACCACTTTATAGAAGTGAAAAGTATGGCTAAGATTTAAAAATGTGTCCAAAGAGCTGTTACTTAATGGAGTGGGATCTAACACAGCTTATATGCTTTTCATCCAATCACCACGGATCTCCAAATACAGTGTGTGGTTGGTAAGCTCAATTGTTTGATTTTTTTTTGAAAGTGAAAAAGCTATGTGGAAACTTGCAATTGTTATGATGGGCTATTTCAAGCATTTCTATGAAAAACTAAGTGTCACTTTTTCTTCCGGCTTGGAGTCTGAGTAACCTCTGTATTCCAAGGGTATTACCACAATCACCAACAAAATACTCACTGTATGCTGAGTGATATGCACCTGTGAGCCACATATACCTGGCAATTAAAGAGCAAAATCTATGCAATTCAAACAGTTGAGTAAAGAGAAATACAGCATTTGTTAAGCAGTGTCTATGCTCATTTAAATTAGAAAATCTAAGGCAGTAAACTGTAAGTATTATATATGATTTATATGGAATGAACATTTAAAGGTTGAAAAAACTGAGATTAATGTCCACGTAACTTCTGCTTGAAACTTGGGCAGAAAAAGATATTTGCAACTATTTCAAATTGTTTACAAATCCTATGTCCCATACAGCTGCACAATGAGTTGATTAAAAAAGGTAAAGTTTGTTATCTGATTTCTCAGACATCAATTATAAAAACTATCATTAGAAATCATTATCAATGTATACTAAAATATTTAAGTCAAAATGACTTGAATTCATTAATTATTCGTAACTGAAAGGCAGAAACTTCAGTGGGTCTATTAACAAAGTATTTCTTTTAGTCCCTGAAAATAATTTACTATTTTGCAAAACTATTATTTCCAAAAAAAAAAAAAAAAAAACGGGATACATGTGCAAAACATGCAGGTTACACAGATATACATGTGCGATGGTTTGCTGCACCTTTTGACCTGTCTGCTAAATGCCCTCCCCTCACCCCCAGCACCCAAAAGGCCCTGGTGTGGTTGTTTCCCTTTGTCCATGTGTTCTCAATGTTCAGCTCACACTTATGAACAAGAACATGTGGTGGTTTCCTGTTCCTGTGTTAGTTTGCTGAGGATGATGGCCTCCAGCTTCATCCATGTCCCTGCAAAGGACATGATCTCATTCCTTTTTATGGCTGCACAGTATTCCATGGTGTATATGCACCATATTTTCTTTATCCAGTCTATTATTGATGGGCATTTGGATTGATTTCATGTATTTGCTATTGTAAAGAGTGCTGCAATAAACATACATGTGTGTGTCTTTATAGAATGATTTATATTCCTTTGAGTATATAAAAACAATTTTCTTTCTTCAACATCCTTCACTTGAGTCTCATGAAAGCACTGAGCCTATGACTGTGTAACAAGTGAAAATGTTCTCAAGAAAAGCTCAACGTGATTGTGAGAGCTAAAGGTTTTGTCATTCTTGTAAAAAGAAAACACACATATTAGAAGCATCACATATTTAATGTCAAAACATTTGAATTCAAGTACAAAAATTAACACATGATTTCAACATTAAAAACCCGTAACACTTGTTATTAAAACAATACAAAGAATATCAAAAACACAAATGAAGCATAACTATAAACTCCTTAAATACATTAACAGCAAAATTATAATTTGTGCATAACAAATAACAAAAATATCTATAGTTATTTTCAAGGACCACAATGGTAGACTGCTTTTTCTTTAGTACTGCAGAAAATTTGTATCTTAATCTTTTTGTCTCTTCATTTCTTTCTACATAATGGTTAGATGCTTCTGGTCATATAATTGTTCTAATCTCCAGTACAGATAGTGATCCTTGGTAATCAAATCTACTATAACCATTGTCTTCAAGTGCTTTTCGTGAAATGCTATTTAGTAAAATTATGCAAAAAATTAACATAAATGACTAGGTTCTATTGCCCACTCAGGAATTAGAAGAAAATCCCAAAAGTTTAAAAAGAATAGTAGTTTGCTGTACCTTTATCAAGAGAAACCACTGAATAACTTTTTAAACTCTGCATTTTTATAAATTCTGCAACTCCATGTTATTCTGAATTATAGCTGATGTTTAGTACTTTAGAATATCTTTCTAAAACCAAATGTGCAAACCCGATTCTAAAATAAAACAGTATTTTAATTTGCAAGTTTACTACTACAAATTTACACAAATTTTCGTACTAATGTTAGTATTTTCTTCAGAAGAATGAGGCCTGATTGGAGATATATAGTCGCTGTCCAACATGGCTGCCATTAGCAAGTGATATTGTTGGTGACAAGGGATAGCCTGGATAAGAATAAGGCCTTGAAGTATAAGGAAGCACGCTGGGAGTCCCAGAAGAGAGGGTAGCACTAACAGGGGAAAGACTATTTATTGAGCTGCGACGGAAATTGTAGTCTGTAAATAAATACATGAACAATTATGCTGCACATCTTTATGGACACAAATTTAATTTAAAGAGACAAAGCATTAAAATAATAATCACATTTTAACATAATGTTCTAACATTGGAAATCTTGATGACACTATATTGCTGGTTAAAGATTATTTCAGCATTCACTGCACTATAAATCCTCAGAGTTTTGTCAGCATTACCTTTCCTTTAGTCACACAATGTTTCAGAGATCTTACCAGAATGAATTCTTGGATATCTACTATTTCTTGGGGTTTTCATTATAGAAAAAGAGACATCTCATTTCTCTTGCTCTACAAAGAAGCTTCTTTTAAATTTGGTTCTAAGGGGTAGTCCATGAAGAAAAGATAAAAAACAGTGAATTCATATTTGTTTTTTTTTTCTTTGAAGTTGTATTAGGCATCAAACCAGCAGAAACATTCACCCCTGGACTGCAAAAACATTTGGTATAAACTAGCTGGCCAATATTTCATTATTTAAACACTAATATAAACATTTATCTAACTCAACATACTAACATTAAAAGTCCTACTGGTATGATAAAACAGTAAAATGAATCATCTTTATTAAATAAACTTCAAAAAACCATTATCAACTTATAGTTACTTCAAAAAACCATTATCAACTTATAGTATAGAAAAATATCCAAAATTAAACCAAATTATTAAAAAATAATTATATTTGAAATACTGCTGTTTCACAATAAACATTCATCTTATGCATCAATAATTTCCTGTTTCATTAACTGCAACATTTATGTGTGTATATATGTTACAGACCAAATTTTTAAATCCTGTACCTTCCAAAAACTCAACTATGTTCTTTACTGTAAAATAAGCCAAGGGTGTGACAATGACTATAAAATCATTATTTAGAAACATTATGGTGTTTCTAGGAATAGAAGAAAAGAAATTAGGTCATCTAATGTACAGGTAAGGTTTTTTTCTATAATACTGTCCTAGTACTATAAATGATGCCTACACCATAGGTGCATTAACTTAATGTTGTCATGGGACTTAATGTTTAGCCAACAGGAATGAGATCAACTGCAGGAGAGTAAGCTCAAGCAACATCAGAAAGGACCTAGTTCAGGGGGAAAAAAAAAAAAAAGGAAAAATGAAAATCAGTTAAATATACGTTTAATTTCCAGCATTATAAAATTCTAATTAGACAAATTTTATAACCTTTTTATGAATGGTACCATAAGATCAACAAAGTGATCTGTTCCAGGAACACATAAATACATTTAGAGTAACCAGTTCCAAATATTTTCAGTATTTTGAAAATGAATGAGAAATTACTTTGATTTACTTTTCTAACATTTACTTTTCTAACATCCAAAGTAGGATGACTCTATATACCATACAATTTTTTTCTTTATTTTTATTTATTTGAGACAGAGTTTCACTCATTGCCAAGGCTGGAGTGCAATGGTGCGGTCTCAGCTCACTGCAACCTCTGCCTCCTGGGTTCAAGAGATTCTCTTGCCTCAGCCTCCCAAGTAGCTGGGATTACAGGCGCCCACCACTACACCCAGTTAATTTTTGTATTTTTAGTAGACACGGGGTTTCACCATGTTGGTCAGGCTGGTCTTGAACTACTGACTTCAGGTGATCCACCTGCCTCAGCCTCCCAAAGTGCTGGGATTACAGGTGTGAGCCACCATGCCTGGTGCTTTTTTTTTCCCTTTTTTTTAAAGGATCCACTTCACCTGAAGGGTTTGGTATTGAGTGTAAACGCGACCATTACTGGCTCCATGTATTCCCAAATAATTGCTGTATTTAAAAAAGTCTGATTCTTTCCTCCTGAAAATTATTATGCAAATACAGTCAATTCCTTACTAGTCATTTATCTGTAATACACCTAGCTCTTCAAATTTTAACAATGTGGTCATCAACAATTCAATTTAGAAGAGCAGGCTACTGCAAACAGAGAAATGTAGTTTTCGAAGAGAAATAACTTGTTTTGCATTTACATCCACTCAAGACCTAATGCAGCCTATTCATGAAATGTGGATACTGAAGGTTATCTTCAGGGAAAAATTTCAGAAAGTGGATAGCCAAGCAGTTGGCTATTAGCAAAATGCTTAGCTTATCCGCATTCCTGATAGTCCCCACTGTAAACCTTGAACTTAAGCCCTTAAATATATACAATGATCAATTGTTATATTGTGTATTTTCAAGGAGACAAAATTAAATACAAAATTAAAAGTTGATTATGACTTTATTCATGTAGCATAAATCCAAAGGAAAAAAACCCCTCACAAATAACAAAGATTAGGAAACAAAAGGTTTCAGAAGTTTGTAAGATTTTACAAGCATTTCAAAAATAAATTTTATTACTAAAATCACTAAGAATCTAAATATATTCAGGAAGACATCTAGCTGTTTAGAAAATACAATACAAACCAAACTTAAATGAATGAAATGTAAGCTGAAAATGCTTAGTGGAATGAATCTAGAAGTACAATCATGTTTTCCTCAGCTCTACTATAACATAATTTTCATATCATAGGAAATAAAAAGAAATTCTAATTTTAAGAAAATAATACATAACTAAATCAGTTAAAATTCCTAGCATATACTTATTTGCCCAGCCCTAGTTTTTCTTCCCAATGAACATCCTTAGCTCTTCAATCCCACTGTTTCTGCCTCAGACAAGGATCTGTACTTCCGATCCCTTCTTAAGGAATGACACAGAGCCAATTTCAGAATGTCTAAGTTATACACTAAGTGTTATTAAATTGCCTTAACACTTTGAACATTGATACACAATTCACATAAAATGCATACATCGTATGTTTATTTCAATGAGTTTTGATAATTGTATAAATCTATGTAATGGATATTCAAAACAAGATATAAAACATATCCCCAATCCAGAAATTTCCTGTGCCCTTTTCCAGCCAACAGACCTTCACTTGGAAGCAACCACCTTTTGATTTCTACTCCAATAGATTAGTTTTGCCTGTTCTTAGACTTCATAAAATATGTAGTAAGCATTTTTATGTCTACCTTTTCTCTCAACATAATTTTAAGTACATTTGAATTAATTTTTACCAGTAAAAAATTAGTTACAAAAAGAGGAGGCTTCTATACAAAGTAAGAATGCTTTTTTTCCCATTCAAAGAGAATCCACTGACATATCTTGCCTTGCTAAGTCAAAACTCAAATAGCTTGTTTTGGTAAAATTATTCCAGAAAGCTAATCCAGACAATCTCCTAATATAATTTCTAACATTCATTCACATTGTATATTTCAGTAGTTTCTTCCTTTTTATGGTTGAGTATTATTTCATTGTATGAATATACTTCAATTTCATTATCTGTTTGCCTACTGATGAATATCTGGGTTGTTTCTAAGTTTTATTATGAATAAAACTGCTAGGAACACTTTTATACAAATCTTTTGTTGGTTATATGTTTTAATTTCTTTAATTAAATTTCTTTAATTTCTTTTGGGTTATATGTTTTAATATCTGGGAATGGGATTGCTAGGTCATAGGACAGATGACCCATACTGCTTTAGAGTTCTCCAGTATGACTGTTTTATATTCACACCAGTAAAATATGAGACACTTCCAGTTGCTCCACATCTTAACATTTGGCACTGCCAGAGATTTTAATCATACCTATTCTAGTGAATTATTGTATCTCACAGTGGTTTTAATTCTGATTTCCCTTATGACTAACAACATGTTTATTGCCCATTTAAATATCTTTGGTAAAGTATCTGTTTAAGCCCCTTGTTTATTTTTATTGGCTTTGTCTTTTTCTTGTTGATACTGATAGTTTTTGATGAGTCAAATTCACTCATTCAAAATCACAAACCAGGAATAGGTTCAGACCTTATTAAACTCTAAATCAAATGACCTTTTTCACTGATGAATGACAGAGACAAAAGCTGAATAGACAAAGAACAAGTTAAATTCACACCTCCTGATTCCTAGGAAAGTATTATTTCCACTTCCTTAAGCTTTTTTTACTCTGGCAATCTTCTTAAACATGGTTGAGAGAAACTGTCTGAAGAGGTTATTATGGGGGTGACAGAACTAAAGCACACAGTGCTGGTCTCTAAGCTACCTGGTTTTCACTTGCACCGCCCATTCCCATACTTCTTATTTCAACTCCCTTGTTTTATATGCTAAACTTTCACTTGAAGAAAAGGCTGTTTTGTGAGGAAAAAAAGAGAGAACAACTGCTCTGACATAGTGGATTATTACAGAAAACCTGATCAAATGTTACTTTTAATTTCATATTTATATATGGAATACAAATATTTTCATCGAACAAATTTGATATATACAAAAAATAGCAAATAAACTTAACCTTAAGTGGCAATTCCAATTAAGCAGTAATGGCTAATAGGAATTTTAGATTCAGAAAGATTCTGGTGGTGTGTCTGGAATAAACAGGAAAGTGAGTGATGACTTATGCCACATCTGACACAGGAGCAAGAATAGAGACTGGCAGTACATATACCACACACTTGTCAGGCCTGTTTATGCAGCTATTGTAATTTGGTCTACCACCTTTCTGTATTCAACACAAAGACAGTCTGGTAGCAAATAACACCAGTATGTTTCTCAGTGAAAATGTAAACAGTGGATAGATATATTGCTTCAATGTATTTCTTGTTTTGTTTCTAATTCGTCTTACACATCTTGACCAAACATCACTAATTCTTAGCTGCTTTTCTGTCTTAAAGATGAAGAAAACCCTTAATAGAGACTTTAAAGTGAGATAAAAGTGTCTTCTCATATTAATTTTGACTCCCTTTTTCTTTTGTTTCTGACTATTCTTTAGACTAATTTTTCATTAAAAAAACATATTCCTCACAATTGGTTTTTCTTCTCTGTTAGCTATGCGAGTTCTACCACCACACCCATCCACTTTCTGATACATCTTTAAGTGTGCAACTTAGTGATTTTTATCACATGTACAACACCACTATAAAATTCCAGAACATATTCATCATCCTAAAAAGAAACCCTGTATCTATTAGCAGTCACACCCATTCTCCCTTTCCTCAGCCCCAGCAACTACAAGCCTTTCTATTTCTATAGACTTGCCTATTCTGGACTTTTTATATAAATTTATGTGGTCTTTTGGAACTGACTTCATAACATAATGCTTTCAAGGCTCATACATGTTGCAGCATGTATCAGAACTTCATCCCTTTTAATGGCTGAATAATATATCATCATACAGCTAGATTATACATTGTTTATTCATTCATCAGTTGATAGGTATTTGGGTTGTTTCAATCTTTTGGCTATTATTAATGCTGCTGCTAAGGAATAATATGTACAAGTGTCTGTGTGAACATATGTTTTCAATTCTCTTTAGTAAGTATCTAGGAATGAAACTGCTGAGTCATACAGTAATTCCCAGTATAACTTTTTGAGAAATTGCTCAACTGTTTTCAAGGTAGTTAAGACTATACTACTTTACATTCCCACCATTGTTAAGGATGAAACACCTTATCTTTTCATCTAAGAAGTACGTTTATCAGACCTTTAACACATATTTTAAGCATTTCTTTAGATTCCTATGGGATCTGTATTGAAATTTTTTTTAAAAAAATCCTTTTTGTACCATTTATTATTTCAATTTCTAATGTTCAATAACCACGACTGAAATAACTATCTCAATAACTTACTTTCACTGAAACACTAAATTTTATCTGCAAAAAAAAAACTTTTTTTTTTTTTTTTTTTTTTAGCTGTACGTACATACTATTCATTCCCAGAACATAAAATATGGCTGGGTTCAAACACAGAGATTAAAATATCATATAAGTATAAATAATATCTATCATTTATTTTGTACTTTCTATTCTAGTATAGAAAATCAAGAGCTAAATAAGCAGAGAAAATATTTAAAGAAATGAAATTTCTTTAAAATGAAATTCTAAATTATCTAAAGATTACAATTTAAACCTTCGAAAGCAAGGGTTTGAAATTCTAGAAAATACAAACTAATCTAGAGTGGTTGCCTGAGACAGAATGGAAGGAAGAATGGATTACAATGGGGCATAGGGCATCTTTTAGGAGTGAAAGAAATGTTTGTTTTCTTAATTGTGGTGTCATTTCACAGATGCATACATAAATCAAAATGAAACAAATTGTACAGTTTAAATATGGGCATTTTGTTGTATTTTATTTATACCTCAATAAAGTCAGAAACATATTAAACAAAAACAAAACTCAAGTGTGTCTTTGGGTTAGCTTCAGCGTTTTCCAAACTACATGCCATACAATTAAAGTGCAAGAATTTCTCAAAACAAGCATCCTATAGCCAAATAATCTCAAGAAAAATTCAGAACAGATAGGCTTATACATTAAACAGGTTGCTACCTCAATTACCTAGGATGTTAGTATGCACTATGATTTTCCAAAGGAAGTATTTAGTATAGTTTTTCCCAAACCTGTTTGACCTTAGAGGCAGTTATTTCACTGAACTTTGAGTATCAGGGAAGAAATCTTAATAGAGTTAATACATAACAGGAAAACATTAAAAACAAAACAGAACAAAATCTTCAAATATATTAAATGCAGCAATTAAAAGCTCAAATGCCTTCAGGCAAGGCAACACACAAAAATAACACAAAGAGCATCAAGAATGAAACAACAGATACTTATTTGTACTGAAAATAAGCCTAGTTGCTTTCCATTAAAAAAAAAAAATACCACATCTAGAGCTTCTAGTTTGCTACCTTTGTATTAAGAGATAATTATGGGCCGGGCGCGGTGGCTCAAGCCTGTAATCCCAGCACTTTGGGAGGCCGAGACGGGTGGATCACGAGGTCAGGAGATCGAGACCATCCTGGCTAACACGGTGAAACCCCGTCTCTACTAAAAAAAATATAAAAAACTAGCCGGGCGAGGTGGCGGGCGCCTGTGGTCCCAGCTACTCGGGAGGCTGAGAGAACGGAAGAATGCATGGCGTAAGCCAGGAGTGAGCTTACAGTGAGGCAGACCAGCCACTGCCTCCAGCCTAGGCGACAGAGCAAAGATCCGATCTCAAAAAAAAGAGAATGATTATCCCATCCCTTTTTAGAAATACTACTTTCTAAGCAATTTGGAAAGTAAGTAATAGAACAGCAGCCTTATGAGAGAAAAAATTACAATCAGAGCTGCAGCAATCCAGGTAGGCTTCAGTTTAAAAAAAAAAAGTTGTAGCTCACTAAATAAACCATGTGGGCAAAAGCCTTAGAAAATGCAACAATTCTTTTCAAGTTTTATTTCTATGAGTAAAATCAGTCCTTGTAATTCAAATTTTGAACTATAAAAAGTTGTAAGGACCTCTAAGACTGGCATCACTTATTTGAATTTTTATGCTAAGATTAAGATCTTTTAAAAATAAAATTTTAAGTCTCCAGTAAAACAAGCATTTCTCTGAGTCTGAGAACAGATTATATTAATTGTAATGGCCACTATTTATCACATATTAAGTGATAAAAATAATCACACAAAATTAGTACAACTGAATCCACATAACAGACATGTAAGTACTATTATTATCCCCTTTGTTAATGAGGAAGTGAAGCACAAACAGGTCAAGTTAACTTAACTCAAGGACACAGATGTAGTAGTACATGAATTATATCCTAGAACACACCACATTCTTTTCCCTCTACATGTAAAAAAAGACTTGGTAAAGTAATAATCCTGACTCAAATAACAAGCTATCTTTTAACTTCTTACTAAAACGCGTCTTCCTCAAGAAGTACCTTGTTGAATAAACTAAACACTAAGTCTTAGTAAAACAACTTTTATTCCAAATTGTTGCAATAAGATTTGGGTTTAAGGTTGAAAAACAAGAGAGTCCTATTTTCAGACACTTTTGAGAAATACTTGGATAATCTATAAATAACACACTAACTCCAAATGTATCTAATTTATAATACTGTTTACCATCTTAGTGGTTCAAGGTATACTAGCATGTTAAATGTTTTGAGAAGACCTGAAATACAGAAATCACTTTAGCTTTTTAAAACATATGCTTAATGAGTCTATAATTAACAAGGCTATTACACAAAATACTTCATAAAGTTTCATTAGTTTCATTATAAAGAACAATTTACAACTGGTTTTCTGACAACTAACTATATTACATAATATTCCTAAGAGACTTTTACCTAATAAACTCTTACCTGTTTATTTTCTCCAAATTCTTCTACACAGGTCCAGGCTGAAGAGATTGTGTTCCCTGTCTGTAAGCAGTGAAGACAGAAAATAATTGAGTCTTTAGATTGATGTTATCCTTATCTTGGAAGTGCATGGAATCCTTGATTTTAGTTAAAAACCTTTTGATCAGTAAATAAAAAAACAAGTTTACAGAAAAAGAAGTAAGGGGCAAATAGTTATTTCTGGAGTTCTACAAAGATGAACAAAGAGAAGAATATTTTGATATTTGAATGAAAATTATGAGTAATACATTATCGGAAAAAAATTTATCTTTCTAAACAAATTATCGTTTATCTTTCTAAATATTACTACCCTGCTAAGATAAAAAAGAGACTTTAAAAATAAACGAGATCACCCAATTTCTGATAAGTAGAAAGCCAAAGAATCTAAGCAAGTTTGGGAAATAGAAATGTTGTATAAGGTGTAGTTATTTTACATATGAAACAGCATTTCCTTGCTGTCTTAAAAAAGATAGATGGCCAAAATAATACTAAACTTAAATCTTTCTTCCTAATAGCTAAATTTTATCTACTTGAAATCTAATTTGGTCATATACAGTACAACTGTGGGCATCCATCTATTTTAGTGGTTATCTCTTCATATGCCTTAAAGCTTTCTGTTATGGATGTATATCCAAATCTACGCTAAGAAATTGTGTATAAAAGTATAAACAAATGAAAAATGTCTGATAATCTATAGAAAACTAGATTTTAAAATAACCATCTAAAGATTATAATTCAGTATAAAAACAGTCACAATTTCTTCTGTTTTTACATGATGAACTAGGTAATATTAATCAAACCTCTTGGTAAGAACTAGAAAATGTAAGAAACTATTAAAATCAAAAACATCTGTTTGAAGTCACTGAGAACCAAGACAGTGACGAATTATGGGGCTGTGATCTCAGACAAGTAGAAAACCCAAAGGTATGTGCACCTCTTTGGGAGGTGCATTACCCCTGGAAGGGTTGGCCAATCCCCAAAAGCTCCCTTTCGGGGATTAACAGAAGATGCCAAGAGACAAATGAAGCTAGGAAGATTAAAATTAGAACTAAAGAGCTACTAACAAGGAATGACTGGAACTGAGGAAAAATGAACCAGAAACAGACAAACTTTAACAGAGACTGAATTTAACTTCAATCCCTGCCTAGATTAAAGTAATCTGGGTTTGTCAGTCCTTTGGCCACCTTTCTGAAGCCAAAATAAATCTTCTATGAATAAGTATAACATCATGCTAGCCTTCAAATTGTCTCTACAATTTTCATACACAATATCTGGTATTGAATAAAAAATAACTAGTCATACAAGGAGGTAAATCCGTATCACCTAAAACCAACAGAAACAGCAGACAACAGTAACAGATCCACAGGGTATTTAGATCAGAACTGAGTATTGAAATAACAATGTCTAATACACTCAAGAAAATAAAAGACTAACATTTTTGGAAGAAAGTAGAAATCATAAAAGAGACTCAAATGGAATTCTAGAACTGAGAAATGAATCTAAATGAATGGTTCTTATGATAAACCTTTTAAATTCTTTATAGATGAAAAAATTACAAACCAGAAAACAGGTAAGAAAACATACAGACTGAACATACAAAAGGATGGACAATACAGAAGAAATATAATCAATATACAGGTTACAATAAAAAGGTTTAACATAAGTAGAGTTGGATTACCATAAAGAAAGAAGAGAGAAAATGAACAAATGCAGTATTTGAAAACACAGTAACATAGAACTTACTAATACATTAACCTAGACTCCAGAAGTACCAAGCAAGATGAAAACTAAGAAGACTATACAAAAGTCACATCCATAATATAAAACTTCTGAAAATCATAGATAAAGAGAAAATACTAAAAGTAGCTGGGTACAGGGAATGATGGCACAATTTATGTTCAAAGGAGCAACAAGCTGATCAACAACAGATTTCCCAAGAGAAATAATAGAAGCTAAAGGACAGTGGAATCATAACTGCAAAGGGCTGAAGTAAAATAACTGCAAAGGGCCGAAGTAAAATAACTGCGGGCCTAGCAAAAATACCCTTTCAAACAGCAGGTGAACTAAGAATACATTCAGACAAACAAAAATTGAGATAATCTGTCATGAGCATATCCACACAAAAGAAAATATGAATAAGTATTCTTTAGGTAGAATAAACATACAATTCTAGTGGAAGCTTAGAGATGGAAGAAACAGATGGTAAAGGAAATGATAAATGTGTAAATCAATATCAATGTATATTAAGTCTAAAAACAGTTATAGCTAGGTATTTTTATTATATTGGGTATTGTGGGGTTTTAAATGTATAAGGTTCAAAATATATGTAAGTACCAATGACACTACATAAATTGTAAAAGAAATGAAAAAAGTCAAAGTGTACTAAGTTCCTTGTATTGTCTGGGATGTGATAAAATACTAATTAATATTAGACTTCAGTAAGTTAGGAATGCATGTTGGCATCTATAGAGTAATGACTAAGAGATTAAAGACTGTATAATTAATACAGCTAAAGGAAAGAAAGTCAAAATAAACACTATGTTTAAAAAAAGGCAAGAAATAAGAAAAGTAATACAGAACAAGCAAAGAAAACAGAATGCAAATGGAAAAATGAGAGACTTAATCCCTAGCATGTTGGTAAGGACATTAAATGTATATTTAGAAATTAATATTGAAGGTTCAAGAATAAATCAAAATATAAAAGAGAAAATATTTTTAAACAAATGATAATACAAATAAAATATATCAAAATGTATGGAATGCAAGGCCAAGTGCAGTGGCTCACACCTGTAATCCCAGCACTTTGGGAGGTCAAGGTGGGCAGATCATCTGAGGTCTGGAGTTGGAGACGAGCCTGGGCAACATGGTAAAACCTGTCTCTACTAAAAATACAAAAATCAGCTGGGTGTGGTGGTGCACACCTGTAATCCCAGCTACTTGAGAGGCTGAGGCAGGAGAATTGCTTGAACCCAGGAGGCGGAGGTTGCAGTTAGCCATGATCACGCCACTGTACTCTAGCCTGGGTGACAGAGTGAGACCCAGTGCCAAAAAAAGAAAAAGAAAAAGAAAATGTATGGGATGCAGCTCTAACCATACTTAGGATATTGGTAGCCTTAATAAAAGAGGGGCTAAAAACTCTAAACTAAGATGGTCTCGTAAATAATATTCCACATATTCAAAAAAAGATGTAACACCAATCTTACATAAATTCTTACAGAGAACAGTGAAATTTAAAACATTTCCCAACTATTTTTATGAGGAAAAGAATGAGCCAATCTCATTAATGAACACAGATGTAAAAATCCTAAAGGAAATACCGAATAAATTTTAGCAATATATTAAAAAAATATATATAAAAAAGCAATATATAATGTACCATGACCAAATTGAGTTTACTTCAGAAATAAGATTGATGTAACATTCAAATATCAATCAATGCAACGTGTTGCATTAAAAGAATAAAAGGCAAAAATGATGTAATTAACTAGATGCAAAAAAGTATTTGACAAAATTCATTACCCATTCATGATAAAAACACGTACAAAGCAGGAATAAAAGAGAATATCTTAAGTGATAAAGGGCTTCTACAATAAAAGCTACAACACACGCCATATCTTAATGGAGAAATATTGAAAGTTTATAAGGATGGTTCCTATCATCATTTGTATTCAATGTTGAAAAAGTAGTTCTAGCCAGTGCAGTAAGGCAAGAGAAAAAAAGAAACGTATAAAGGATAGAAAGGAACAAAAAGATCTTTACATTTAGTTGATTAAAGTGTATGCAGAAAAATTACTGTAGAGTCAAACTATTTGACACAAACAAGTAGTTTTATCCACTATATTAAAAATACATTTTCACATAAAGCAGGAACAATTAGAAACTGAAATTAAGGTAAGTTATTTTTTATGATGACATTATGAAAAACTAAAACTAGGTACAATTCTGGAGAAAGATGTAGAAGACATTTAAACAGTAAACTACTGAAAGCCCAAATTTTTTAAAAGCCTAGGTAAATGAAGACAGGTATCATGTTCATGCATCAGAAGACCCAATACTATAAAAATGTTATTGTTCCCAAATTGATCTACAGATTCAATTCTGTTCCAATCAAAATCCCATTAGGATTTTGATTTGGGGTATAAAGTTACAAGCTGATTCTAAAATTCATATGGAAATTCAAGGGCTGAGAAAAGTCAAGATAATTGTGAAGAAGAAAAAATAAGTGAGAAAATATTATTTACAAAATATAAAGTTACAGAATTAAGACAATGTGGTATTGGTGCAAAAACAAACAGATCAATGAAACAGAATGTTAATATCCAGAATAAGTCATATATGTGTGTATTAGAAGGCAGTGTATATATACATACTTGATTTATGTTAAGGTGGCACTGCAGAGTCATGGGAAAATGGCAAGTCTTCAAAAAATGGTGTTAAGTGAATATTCATATGCGGGGGGGGGGAGTGATACTTCGTATTGTCACTAAATTTAGATGATAGAAAGTTTCTAAAAGATAATACAGAAAATATTTCATGACCCTGCGGTGAGTAAAGGTTTTCTAAGCAGGATGCAAATGACACTAGTAAGATTGATCAATTGAATCATATTAAAATTAAAAACTTCTATGTTTCAAAACATACCTGAATAAACAGGTAAGTCATAGAGTAGAACAAGATATTTTAAAAATATATTCAATAAAGGACTTGTATATAAAGTAATAAAGTAAAAAACAGACAAACCAATAGAATGAGGAAGACGTGAACAAGAAAGATACTTCACCAATACAATAGTGTAATGCCCTATAACCCTCCTAAGATGATCAATATCGTAAGTTATCATTATGTAAAAATTACAATCTCAATAAGAAATATACACTAATCAGAATATCCAAAATGTAAAAGACTGATACCATAAGTGTTGGCAAGAATGTGAAACAACTGGAACTCCCATTTACTGCTAGTAAAGTGTAAATCAGTATACTTACTTTGGAAAACTATTTGGCCCTATTTACTACAGTTTAAAAAACATGACCCACACCACTTTCACTCCTATATACTCAATAGGAATGTGTGCAAATGAGCACCAAAAACACTATGTTCAAGAATCTTTAGAGTGTCATTATTCAAACAGCCCCAAACTGATAGTTCTTTATATTTTCACTAACAAAGACAGCAAGTTATATATAACATTCCGATGAAACACTGGCATCAATGAGAGCAAATGAACAGTACTGCTACATGAAACAGAATGAATCGATCTCACAAACATGTTAAAAAGAAGCCAGACAAGATGATATAAAATGTTATATAAGTTTCAAAAATACATAGAATAAGTCAGAGGAGTGGCCTCCTTTGAGCAGGAAGGAAAGTAATGTCTGGAGAACATACAAGAGTCTTTTTGGGCCGGGCACAGTGGCTTAAGTCTGTAATTCCAGCACTTTGGGAGGCTAAGGCAGGCAGATCACGAGGTCTAGAGATCGAGACCATCCTGGCTAACACGGTAAAACCCCATCTCTACCAAAAATACAAAAATAAATAAATAAATAAATAAATAAATAAATAAATTAGCCAGGCGTGGTGGCAGTCACCTGTAGTCACAGCTACTCAGGATGCTGAGGCAGGAAATGGCACGAATCCGGGAGGTGGAGCTTGCAGTGAGCTGAGATAGCGCCACTACACCCCAGTCTGGGCGACAGAGCAAGACTCCATCTCAAAAAAAAAAAAAAAATAGAGTCTTTTGGAGTGTTGATATTTTATATCTTTACCTCGGTGGTGAGTTATACAGACATAGTCCCTCATGGTAATTTACTGAATTTACACTCATTATCTGTGCACTTTTCTGTTTGTAGTATGTAATGTTACAGCTTAAGGAGTTTTCTTTTTAAAAAGGGGGGGGGGATATAAAAACCTGCCAGTGATATACATAAAGGAGAACTTGATAATGTATAATTATGATAAAATATAAAATCACTTTATAGTTACTACCAAACTAGAGCACATATGATTCAGACAAATTTAAAAACTATAATGATTCTCAGTACAGATGCTACATAGAAATATTATTAAATACAGAATAATTCTTTTCTTCGTAATGCCTTCACTATCTATCACCTGGAGTTTTAGAATTAGCTTTGTTAATCTTTGGTTTGAATGAAATCAAATTTAACAGGAAAAATGCTGGGATTTAAATTACCAGTGTATAAGAATTAAATCTCTGTCAGAATATAGAAGAGATGGTGATAATTCCCACAACAAAAGCAAAAACTATCAGCAGAGTCTCAATTTAGTGTCAAATGCAAGGTTGCTACTAACTGGTACTTTCACCCAATTTAATTTACCATCTTATTTGTGTCATCCCTTTTTAAAAAGCAACAACTGTTAATGAATATATTCTGAGAAATTATTTCAGAATTGATTATTTAGTAAGCAAGACAATAAGAAAGAGACTAGGGGAAAGAAAAGGCATGTCAAAAAGTGGAGAATAAGAATAGGATACATTAAACTTCAAAGATCAGAGTCAACATCTTTACCACCTCTCTGTAAAATGGGACTCATTAAATGTTTTATATTTAGTTTTCTAGAAGTTATGTAGGAATAAGGGCCAAAATAAGCGAAAACTAAGTAAAAATCTAAGTAGGCTCTTAATTTTCATTATTTTCAAGAAAACAACATTGCAGATAGATGACTTGTTCTACAAAGATGTGACGAAGTTTTAAAAGTCAATGAAAACTAATTACAAAAGCATATTCTATATCTTTAAAGAAGACTTTACTGGTCTTTAGTTTGAGAGAAAATTCCACATAAATTTTAAAGTAAATGATATGAAAGATAAAAACTATTTTCAGACTCTCAGATATGTCATACTATTTCTTCTTTGAAGACAGAAAATAACTGAGTGCACAGGATTCCAATGTATTCCAAATAAGCCTGCTATATTAGCACCCCGAATTTTCAAGGTTTTTTCCTGTCTTTAGGAAACTAAACTGAAAGGAACACCACCATCTTCTCAGTCTACACCTGTGTGGAAGAATATAAAAGTATAATGCTAGTAATAAAAAATTAGAAATAACATACAATAAGTGATTGACATTTCCTATTTGTGAAGCCTTGATCAAACGTAATAGATTATGCTAGATATAACTGTGGATTATATAATGAATTTTAAAAGAAATTTAAAAATTGCTCATAACAAATCATTATATTCTATACTATATTTGGTTGATATAAAGACAAAGATTTTCTCAGAGGGTTTAAAAATAACAATTACAACCTAAATCTCCTATTCCACTATACAAATTTATATACATATATATTTTATATATATATATATAAAATATACACATATCCAATATAAAATCATCCAAACCCAGTCTATATTTCAAGGGTTTATTGAAAAGGGAATATTCTGGGCCTTTTACAATTTTAACTCATTTAATACATGTAATTATCCTATGAGATAAATACTGTTATCATCATTCCTATTTTACAAATGATGGAACTGAAGGACAGAGAAGTTAAGTAACACTGGAGTGCAGTGGCGTGATCTCAGCTCACTGCTACCTCCACCTCCTGGGTTCAAGCAATTCTCCTGCCTCAGCCTCCCAAGTAGCTGGGATTACAGGTGCGCACCACCACACCCAGCTGATTTTTGTATTTTTAGTAGAGACAGGGTTTCACCATGTTGCCCAGGCTCGTCTCCAACTCCAGACCTCAGGTGATCTGCCCACCTTGGCCTATCAAAGTGCTGGGATTACAGGTGTGAGCCACTGCGCCCGGCCTTGCGTTCCATACATTTTGATATGTTTTATTTGTATTATCATTTGTTTAAGGGTTTCTACTATTTTGAAACCTCCAACATGAGCATGTTAAAAATTATATACTGATAATTTTTACTTTGGTGACGTATATGCAGGTATTTCAGCCCATTAACCACCATTCATAATTTAACCGTGCCCGTGTTTATACCTGTCAACTTCCTATCTCATATTATTTCTTTACCAATCTTTTCTTCTTTTTGCTCAAAGCACAGCCCAAATGTACCTTTCCTTGGAAACTTTATCTTTTATGTAGATTGCTTAAACTTATTTGAAAAGCACCATATGCTGAGTACTAAAGGAGACAGTACTCCCCCATATAATGCAGGGAATAACAACAAATCATACATGTACAAAGTCCACTGGCTTTATATATACTGATGAATGAACAATGTTAAGAGTAAATAAAAATATAAAAATTGAGTAATATCATAAAGAAAAAGTCATTTTGGGTTACTGTGTCCAATAAAAGCTTAATATAAAAGTAGATGAGGATAAGCAGAATACTCTAAGCACAGTGCACAGCAATAGGAAGGGCCTAGACCTACCAATGAGCATGGCAAATTCAGACGATCACAGCAGGAAATGGAAGCTATGGTTAGGTTAAGTGGGGCTAAACAGTAGAGCATTCTGAACAGGAGAATGTGGAGCTCAGAGTATTTGATTATACTTCAATAAGAGCCACGATAAGTTCCTGACCAAGGAAGTAACAATGAAAAAGTGTAAACATATTGGACTGATAAATTATATGGCTAAACTACATATTGGGATATTTTGAATATAATCAGAGTAAAATGAGTACCAAGTAACAGGGGACCAGGAAATAGATACAAACAAACTTTACCTGTTTGATGTTCTGTCTAGAATCTGAATGGCGGAAAGACATATATCAGCTGCCACCTTGACACATGCCATTCATTGGTTGGCAATGCTGATCCTAGGGTACATTTAAAAATCATGAAGCTACCTTGTAAACAAGATATGTTTACAAGATTTTTCTAACTCAGAATAACTCAGAGTTCAACCAGATGTCTCAGGTCAACACTACAATGGAGTGGGGTCTGGTACATGGGCCTGTAGGTTTCCTAAAGCCAAAATAGTCTCTGGAAAAAAGGTAAGGTGAGACCGAAAGCCCATCTCATTGTATTTTAACTTACAGAAACATAATTTGCCAATAATATTTCACAAGTCCACTGTCTGTTATCCAATGTTTAATATTAGGCAAAAACCAGTTTTCCATTGGAATCATGTGAATTTACAAAGGATAGAAGTTAAAAGCACAGCCTCTTAAGCTAACTAGGATCTTGGGCAAATTATTTAACATACTGAAGCCTGTTTGTTAAAAAAAAATAAGAATTGTCAACATTAAAATCCTATCTACCACAGGCCAGACATGTTGGCTCACGCCTGTAATCCTAGCACTTTGGGAGGCTGAGGCAGGTGGATCACTTGAGGTCAGGAATTCGTAACCAGCCTGGCCAACACAGGGAAACTCCATTTCTACTAAAAATACAAAAATTAGCCAGGCATCGTGGTACATGCCGGTAATCCCAGCTACTCGGGAGGCTGAAGCAGGAGAATTGCTTGAACTCGGGAGGCGGAGGTTGCAATGAGCCAAGATCGCACCACTGCACTCCAGCCAGGGTGACAGAGCGAGACTCCGTCTCTCTCTCTCTCTCACACACACACACACACACACACACTATCTACCACAAAGAACTGTGAGAATACATCATGTAAAGGCATTTAGCACAAAATCTCACACATAATAAGTGTTCAAAGAATCTTAACTATTATTATTTCTAATATTTATATTATATATGATTGGAAAGTGGTATCTTGGATTTGTTTTCTGAATAATTATTCTTCATCATTTACATGGTACTTAATATATATAAAAGGGAATGTTCTGGGCCCTTTACAATTTTAACTCATTTAATACATGTAATTACCCTATGAGATAAATACTGTTATCATCATTCCTATTTTACAATGATGGAACTGAAGGACAGAGAAGTAACTTTTCCAAGTAAGTAGTGAAGCTAGACTGTGAACCCAGGAAATCTGGCTCCAAATGCCATAATCTTTTTTCCTATGTTGCCTATATGCTATGCCACAGTACTTAATTTCCTTTTCCTGAAAGAAAGTGCAATGTACCATTTCCTGACCCCCCATGCCAGTTTAGGTCAGGTCACCCAATTGTATGTTCTCATAACACCCTGTACTACTTCAGCACATTTATCAGAACTCTAACTGAATATTGGTCTCAATAGAATGTAAGGTCTATGAAAGCGGCAGCTGTGTCTAATTCACTAGTGATCCTTATAACTTTACACAAAACAGCATTGGGTAAGTATTTGTTGAAGGAACACATTTTAACAAGGTTTAACAATCAGCCATCTGCCAGTTAATAAACTAAACACGAGTATAGAAGCCTAAAGGAATGAATAAGCAAAAGGGATATTCTTATGAGAATAAAAATTCCCAAATCAAACTTTCTTAAATCACAGTTTGCAGAAGGTAAATTTCTCAGAGGGCTTGAAAATGGCAAGGTCATTATATTCCAAGTGGTATTAGGGAACATAATTCTGAGCTAATATAGTCTAGTAAAGACTCTTTCCTTCTGCCATATATTTCACAGATTTAAAATAAATGTTTAAAAAATTATTTTTACTTGTTATTTTGTACTGAGAGGAATACAGAATTTTTAGTAGCTGAAAGGCTCAGATAGTTCTGACTTACGTTAAGCCATAATCTACCTCCTTAAAACTTTGCTCTTTTAGACTTAATACCACTTCCTAGAGCTCCAAAGATAAAGACTAAAGTCTTTTTTCCATGTGTGAGCACTTCAAACATTTGAAAACTGCAATCACATTTCCTCTGTGAGTATTAGTATTTACACACTAAACAGCTCCAAATATTTCAGTTGTTCACTGTCCTATTACATATTAGGGAGTTTTCAAGCTCACCCTAGTTGTCAAGGTTGAATTAAATTATGGTGCCCATAAGCAAACAAAACATTCCAAACAGTCTGAGTAGAATAAAATTATTTAGTCTTGATACTATGTAACTTTTCTATTTTACCTTGAGTTATATTAATTTGAGAATCTCTAGAGTAGAAAGACTCTTAATCAGATTTTGACAAAATAACACAAGTTCTCACCCTTGGCTGGCTTTCATTCTTTCCCAATTTAATAATGAAATATACAAACAGAGAAATATATAAACAATATAGATGTGTATGCCTTACATAATTTAAAAAAATGAAAACATGTACTCATCACCCAGGTTTAGAAAAAGGAAATTATCAATACCTCAGAAGTCCCTTTGAATCCTTTCCAATTTCTCCCTCCAAGTAGTAACTTTTAAATGTTAGTAATTCCCTGGCATTTTTATGGTTTTACCTCATAATCGTCTATCCCTAAACAACCTATTGTTTGGTTTTGCCTGGCTTTATTTTCCTAATCATAATTTCCAATTGTCTCAATGTCTTCAATTTAAAATCTGAATCTTTTTGTATTTTACATATTTTTAAGGAGCCACCTCAAATCTTCTGTGGAATAAGGCAGGAATGCAAGTGAATAACCTACCCTTACCAGTAAAAAGGATGAAGAAAAGACAGAGGGCGACTAATATAATACTTAGGTAAGTGCACTACTGAAATGAAACAATGTCATCTCTGCAGGATAAGAAATTGAGTGGAGGAGAAACTGAACATCTTTCCAACTTTTCCTAAGCTGGGTTTTGTATTGAATTTGTGTAAATTTCTAGAATCAATATACCATATATTTAAAGAGCATTCTAGGATAAACAATTAAATAAGCTAACTAAATTCAGATTTCATTTCCATTTATTCATGCCTGCTATCTAAACATTTGGGAGTTGATTATAGAAGTTTTTGTCATAGAAAATTCATTATAAAGAATTTCAGAATAAAAAAATAAAATTAATAATCATTACAGAAAAATACTGATTAAATCTAAAGGCAATGAAATAATTCTCTAATGTATTAATTCGAATGAGAGCATGTGACATCATGAAACTGCTTTCCAAGGCCTCAGAGGATTGATGAAAACCCTGTCCATCCTTCTCCCAAGCCACATTAGCTAATGTAGCAACTCCCTGCTTGGAGCATAAATCACAATAAAAATAATACATAAATAAGAAAATAAAATGTAAAGATTTTAAAAAATCAATAAAAGTGAGTTTTAGAACACCAGTGTATTAGTGAGAAATAGCAGAGTCACACATACATACAGGTATTTCAATAACTTAAAAATCTTAAGTCCATCTACTAAGTAAAATAGGGAAAATATTAAGCAATAAAGAGAAAATCATTACTATCTCATTTGTAAATCCCTCTCTGAAACTAAGTGAGTGCATACACAGTGAAAGCAATCATATTTTGCTTAGTATCGCCTCTTTCCCTTTAATTCTTAAGCGAAAAGAAATAATCTTTCAATGTTCTGGTATAATCACTGTTTCTATACTTGATACACACACCTAAGTTCACACCAAGGAATCCCTTAAGCGATTCTTATTCTCTCAAGGAAACACATGTACACACATACATGCAGATGAAACGCCTTTAAATGAACCAGCATTTCACTGCTTGAATTATTTATAGCTCTGAATACAACCTTGACCTGTCTTGCAAAGATTGATAATGGCTCACCTGGAACCTTGTAAATTCTGTGCCCCAAATTTTCCAATACTTTCATAAATTCGTAGCTACAGATTTGGTCACCCTTGGACCAAAAATTAACTGGGCAACAGCAGGATAAAAAAAAGCCATCTACATAGATGGCACATATGCTTCAAATTTTGTGAATATTCATTTACCCCATAATCTGGTCAGTAAACAAGCAGACTGGAACTATGTATTGCTGAAACAAAGTTAACAAGAAAAAAATTAGGTAAATGGGCTTCAGTCTTACAAAAATCCACATACAAAACAGGATTAAAGAAAAGTGCAAAAAAGAAAAGTAACTAATAAAAACATACTTAGACCACATAATGAATGGAAGGACAATCAAACTGCACAAAAGAAAAAGCAAAGCATAGGTCAACAATGATTTATCTACTCTATTAAAAGAAGCTGGAGTTTTACATCATGGTTTACATTTTTATTTAAATAAGTGCCAATCCCTTGAATTTGTGTACAGAAATCAAGGTATACTGTTTAAACACGGAAGAATAGTAACAAAGTACACACACCAAATTACCAAGCAATACAACTGTAAGAGATTGATGTTTTCTGATGATTGTGCTCCTATATACTTTTTAATCCAAAGTTATAAACAGAATTATAGTAAAGTTGATAACACTATTAGTGTAGTATAACGATTATATTTACTGAATCAAAGCAATACATAGGCAAACTAAATTTATTTAGTTACCCAAATTATTTTCTTAAACTATGAACTACTGTGTACATAAAATTTCATATGCAATCCATTCTTAGAGCTCAAATGTTACTTGCTATATATAAGACAAATAAGAACCCACATGTCATTAATACATCTCTGACCAAATACTATCACTTTAAGGAGCATGAAAATCCAAGGAGTTATTAATATTCTGGTGATTTAAAGCTTCTAATTATTTGGGGATACTAAGATTTTTAATTTTTGCCCTACTATTTTGAGGTTTCACAGGAAAGGGAACCATTCTTGGAGGTAATGTACTACCAGGTCTTGGAAAGAGGACGAAATGCTCTGAGATTGATGAACTATTAGATATTAACTAGTAAGGGCAGATACTATTTTTGATTTTACCTAAAAGGCCTGGAAGAAACACTGAATTTTAAAGTAGTTTAAAGCACAAAATAAATTCGTCACAGTGAAACCATCATTCTACATTTTCTGTCTCCTTATTCACGAGTCCATTCACTTAATTACACTGCTATAGCATAAAAAATTATTGTCTACTAAATATTAAACAAGAAGCAGAGATAAGGGCATGATAGGCTGAAGAAGACTAAGTAGAGCATTTCACAAAGATTTTTCTGATTCTAAAAAAAAAGAAAGGTAAGAAAAAGAGGAGCTAAAAATCAATGTAACATTAAAATTTCTTTTAAAGCCACATTAAAAAATCTGTATTTAGGGACATCATGTGGCAAAATTATGAACTGCTACTAACATTTAAGAATGGAACATATACACACAATTTCTAATGTCATCTGATATAAAGGGAAATTTTTAAAACCATTTTTTAAAATATGAATTAAATAAAATCAGACAGATTAATAAAGCAGTAGCTGCTATTAAAACTAGTTTATTAGAAGGAGTATTTTAGGACTGTATTAACCAAAGACATTAAGAAGTTATAGGGTAAAGAATCAAGCATGATTATATAGATTTATGAAGTAAATAAAATACAAAGGATCACTTTCAACAGTTAATAAACCTAACTATGGGACAGATACTCCCCACATGGCATGTTTTGATACATATCATTATTTTCCTAGATCCTCTGTTACAAAAAGAAAACTATTTCCAAACTTTTAAGTAGTTGCCTTGTTTTATAAAAACCTTGCTTTTGGCTGTAGTAATTGGTTAGCAAATTCAGAGAAGAAAATAACCGAAAAACAATTACATGTCATCATGCAAATAAAACAGTTGACTGACTGAATCTTTTTTTTTTTTTTGTCCAGCTGTTCTGCTGTGAAATAGGCAGGCATGAGCTTTGAATTCTATAAAGGAAGGGATATTAAACTGATGGATTATTTCTTGCAAAAGCAGTTCTTGGTTTTAAACTATTTGAACTCAAATATGTATCTCTGCAGACATAAAATATTTTAAAGTATTACTTTTGGTTCTACATAGGATTTTTGACCATATTTTAAATGAAACCATAATCTTCTTAGAAAAAAGATTCCTTAAAACTTACTAAATAAAATGCTGATATTTTAGATCTGAGGACATTGAAGTCCAATGACGAAACAATTCATTTGCCATTCTAAGGTCACACAGTTTCTCGATGGCTGAGAAAGGATTCTTAATTCTTACACTTTTATTCTAGTAATTATTATTCTAGTAAGCTGCTTCTCTCACTGTACTAACTCCATAATATTTATGATGCATTAATACAAGTGTTCGTAAGATGAGAACTATAAGTAATACTAGATGTTCATTCAAATGGTCTTTCAGAAAAAAAAAAGTAAATTTCAAGAGCAATACAAATACATTTTCATGAGGACTAAGCCCTCTCAGAGGGTCAAAGACACATAGTTGAGTTAATGGAATTTTGGTCTCACCACTTGGTCATATGAAAACAAATGTGTAAAATGTTGATCCTGATACCTATTTCTCATTTAAGTAGGTGAATTTTAAAAGAAATTTTGCAAATTACCTTTGTTCTTTAAAATACCAGTTTGAATAGTATCATCAAAGTTAGAGCTGTAGTTAAAACTGGAAAAAGATACTCTTCTGAAAAGTATTATTTTTCTTCTATGTATAATCTATAACTCCATTATAATATCATAGAATCACTATTTCATGTTTGGCTTAAGTGCCTCCTAGAATTATTTCTTAAGTTAAAAAAAAAACCTGGAGAAAGTTTCTCTTTATTTCAAAGAAATGGTTTGGAATATTTTTATCTGAAATTCTTTTATTTTTGCATTTCTGCCCATCAATCTGGAAATAATAGCTCATAAGAAAAAAAGCACCAAATATTTTTCAGATTAAAACTTCTCACAATAGTATACTTTCACAAAAGTAAAATTTTCAACAAATTTACAAGTAATAACAGAAATAAAAGATTCATTTGAATAAAAGGATAAGCTAACAGTGACTATCATGTTTAGAATATATATATACTAAATACTATTCAACTACTAGAAAAAAACGCAAGATTCTACTGATGTACGTCATTTCAAAGTCAAATATAAGAAGCAATATACAAGTCCATTACAAAATGAATATTGAAAAAAATACAAAAGATATTGTAAGAATGAATATTCACACACAAAATGGTCCACACACATCAAGACGGATTCATCTAGGAAAAAAATATTTGCTCAGAGAAAAAGCAGACATATCCAACATAGTTGCACTAAAAAAAAAAATGCAAAGTTTTAAGAAACAAGACTAATGAAATTTTAATTAACTAATGTTTACATCTTTTCAACTCCTTTAATTCTTCCTAAAATCTCACTGAAATCATCAAAGCAAACAATATACAGAACTACTTGCCATTAAACCACCACCATGCTATTTTTCTAAGAGTAGTTTGCTCACGTTGTGTCCCTCTCTGACCACAAACTCTACAACTGAGGTCAGGGAAGCATACCTTTTTCCTCTTGTACTCCCAAAATAACCTATGCAACAAATTTGTGTATCTGCCTTCATCACTAGACTGCGACTCCTTAAACAACAACAACAACAAAAAAAATGTTTTATTTATCTTTAGCTCCAGAATGGTTAGCAAAGAACACTTAGCATGTAAGAGGCTTTCAAAAAAGACCTGTAAAAAACAAAAAACAACCTTAATCATTTATGGTCAGAACGACAGTATACAAATCAGATGAAATTAAATCAGTGGCACAAGTTAGTTTGTGACAGGTTCTTCATCCCTGTTTTAAAAAGTTTCAGATAGCCATACAAGTAAGAAAAAAATACCACTTGTATCAGTATTACACAAATGGAGAAGAGATGCCCTGCTTAAAATTATTTGCTAACAAATTATATAACAAGGTGAATTATCAATACAGGTAAGACTACCTTCCTCTTTCCACTAAGTATTATCCAGGACTTTCTTCTTCAAAACTCTAACTCTCCAGGACGTTCCTTGATCTCCTTGATTTTGTTTATTCCACTTCTACAATGCAAAGAATCCTCCAAAGAAAAGCAGTGGCAATACTGAAAGACCCAGATTCAAAACAGAGTTGACTTCTAGAAAGAGCAGTACTATTTGCCTTGATGGTTTGCTTTATTACTAACAGATAACGAGATTGTGAAAACAGAAAAGACTTATTTAAAAGTAAGTGATACTGAATGACACAAGGTATCTCCATATAGCAAATATTTAATATAGAACCTATCTATCCTAACCCTCAAGTCTGTATTTGGTTTAGATCATTCTTGCATTGCTATAAAGGAATACCTGAGACTGGGTAATTTATAAAGAAAATAGGTTTAATTGGCTCACAGTTCTGTAAGCTTTACAAGCATGGTGCCAGAATCCGCTAGGCTACTGGGAAGGCCTCAGGGAACTTTTACTCATGGCTGAGGGCGAAGTAGAGGCAGGCACATCTCATGGCAAGAGCAGGAGCAAGAAACAGAAAGGAAGAAGTTGCTACACACTTTTAAACAACCAGATGTGGCGAGGAATCATTCACTATTGTGAAGACAGCACCAACGGAGAGGTACTAAACTGTTCATGAGAGATCCACCCCCATGATCCAATCACCTCCCACCAGACTGCACCTCCAACACTGGGGATTACATTTCAACATGAGATTTGGCAGGGACATATGTCCAAACTATATCAGGATTCTACCCATTAAACTCATTGACTATCCTACAGATACAGATCCCTAAAAATAACCCAGTAAATACATAATTTCTTATCCTGCTGGTTAGGTAATGAGTTTCCAGTGAGATAAGAGAGGTCATTCTTTGCCATTATGAAGATGAAGATAGTCTCTAATTTTGAAGTAAGTGAAAAGGATAAGGAAGGTTCTATTTTGGCATTAACCCCAACTTCCAGCTTTTCTTTTATTAAGGGTATTATGCTTAACATAGAGCATGCTTTAGATAGGACCAAATATTTTAAAAATTGATTTCAAAGACCTGTAAACCAAGAACTTTTGAGATGCTAATACGATCACTAAATGCTCACCAGAAGTAAATTCCATGACTTCTAGTTCTCAGGTAGATGCCTGTTATCCCTAAAAAGACATACTTTTTTTTTTTCCATAACAGCAATGATGGCCATTTAAGCAAATGAAGCCTAATTATTTTCTTTTATTTTTCAAGCTTGGGAAACAGAAGTGGTTAACACCAAAACTGTGTGGCTACTAAAAGTACACTCTTAAAGAGATCTGAAATATTAATTTTAAAAATGACTGTTTATATCACATATAATAGTAAAAGATCAAGGTTAAGATTGGATAATAATTCTCAAAATAGCATCAAACTGAAAGGGTTAAAATAAGGATACTGAGGCAAATTCTTAAAAAAAATTACTATCCCCAAAGAAAATACCTTAAAAACAGTAGTTAAATGCATTCTCTAGAAAATTTGACTTCTCAAATTATTTAAGAAAATAGAGCCAAAAGATTACTTAATAGGTAAGGAACTTCGTTTGAGAGACTCTAGGAACTAATAACCTCTCAAGACTTCAAAACAATTCAATCCTTGGACTAAGTAAGCATTTACCAGGATGTCAAGAATACACCACTACCAGCAATTGATTTCAACTCTGAGCTATTTGATGAAACCCTATGACCTTTAACTAAAAGATGATGTAACTAAAAAGGCATTAACCTTTTAAAACCCAGAGGCTCCAACATTAACAGAAGGGAAAAAGTGATCCAGAAAACTGCTTAGCAACACTCAATCTACTCTTAACCTGCCATGTGGCAACATGGAAACTTCTCCCTGTCTACAGCTCCTGGCCCTACTTTAATGATCTCTGAAGGGCTGATATTTGTTTTCTGATCAAAGTTTCCTAGACCCCAGATCTCTGGCTCTTTTGCTTCCTTGAATTCTCTTTCTCCTTTTCAGCTGCCCAAATGTATTTTCCTGCCTCTAACTCAACAATCTTCACTTACATAGGTAGTCAAGCACCATAAGGATTTCTGTGTTACTGTCCATAGACAAGACCTCAGGCTTTGTGTACTCCACTGAAATAGGACCTAGGGTTTTGTTTAATCTTTTTTTTATATGTGAATTTTGCTTACATTATATTAACCGTTCTGATACTGAATACAGATTGAGGAAATATATAAAATACAAATTGTTCGACTTTTTATTAAAATTAGCTTTGATACAACAAGGTTGATAAAATCTGGACTAGACCACTAAAGTAATCTGCATGTGCCCACTAAGGACTTCATTTATTGATGCTACCTTGATCACTAATTAACCATAATTAAATTGAAAATATTGTACCTGATTAGGTGTTTTCTTAGGGAACTATAGGTTTATGTTATCTAGTTAACTATGGTAATAAGGGAGTTAAAAGCTCTGTTTCCATCTAGAATCTGAATCTTTATAAAATGGGCAAACAGGCCGGGCGCGGTGGCTCACGCCTGTAATCCCAGCACTTTGGGAGGCTGAGACAGGTGGATCACGAGGTCAGGAGATCGAGACCATCCTAGCTAACACGGTGAAACCCTGTCTCTACTAAAAAAAAATACAAAAAAATTAGCTGGGCGAGGTAGCGGGCGCCTGTAGTCCCAGCTACTCGGGAGGCTGAGGCAGGAGAATGGCAGGAACCCGGGAGGCGGAGCTTCCAGTGAGCCGAGATCGCGCCACTGCACTCCAGCCCGGGCGACAGAGCAAGACTCCGTCTCAAAAAAAAAAAAAAAAGGGCAAACAAAGTCTACATACAAGTTTGCCATAAATTAAACTAACATGGCTATGTTGTAAGAATTTTAGAAGTTTCAGTTAAATGTGTAAGGGAATGAGGGGGGCTAGAAATTTTAAAAATCTTTCAGTATTAGCATGGTAGATCAGACACAAGTATCCTTGGGAGAAACTTGATCAGCAACTAATTAACTACGTCCCACTCCAAAATAATATTTTGACTCATTTTTCTCTAAGAAACTTAATTTGAATTATTTGCTATCTACCTAATAATTTTATCTTTAACTTAGATGGTCTTTATTAAAAGTAAATTGAACGCTTCTATTTTGTACATCAATAGAAATAAGAACTAAGAATTTATTAGCTTCAATGATGCTAAATCCCCAAATATCTCCAAACTAATAATTGAGGACACTACTTAAATGTGTCTTCAAGCGGAACCCTACCTTTAGTCCCACAAGTTTTGTTGATATCTCCAAAACAGAATCTCCTAAAAATATTGGTAATATACTTCGGGAGGCCAAGGAGGGTGGATCGCCTGAGATCAGGAGTTCGAGACAAGCCTGGCCAACATGGTGAAACCATGTCTCCACTAAAAATACAAAAATTGGCTGGGTGTGGTGGCAGGCACCTGTAATCCTAGCTACTTGGCAGGCTGAGGCAGGAGAATTGCTTGAATCCAGGAGGCGGAGGTTGCAGTGAGCCGAGATCACACCACCGCACTCAAGCCTGGGTGACAAAGCAAGACTCTGTCCCAAAAACAAACAAATCATAATACTATGGCAGTGGTACATAAGCAAGCTTAAACAATATATAAAAATTATTCTTTCTGAGAATGTTTTTCTCTTTTGATTGTTTTCTCTTAAACTTGAGAGTATGAATTTTAAATACACATAAGCTTCTGTACTGTGGTTCTGCAACCATACAAAAAATAATTTTCAGGGAAGAGTTTCACAATTATAATCAAGAAACAATGAGAACCCTCAAAAGATCTTTCTCTTTTATTTCTGATTCTCAGGAAACCACTACTCTTCCAATAAATATTATTTGGGACACAAAGTAATCATCAACTAAAATCTATAGCTGCATTAAAAAAAATAAACAGGTTGCGGGGGCAGGGGAGGCTAACCTAACAGTAAAAAATAGCAAGCAGGAAAACACCATAGTGATATTATGTCTCTTCCTTTACAATGTCAAATACTTAGTTAGCATATCTTTTTATGCTTTTGCAAAACCTTTCATAATTATCCTTCAAACGTTTCAGAGAAAATTTACTGTTTGAAAAACATGAAGCTAAAAAAGAGAATGGTCACAAACATCTCTTACTGATGCTTTTTGTCTTTCATGAGTGATAATATAAATTTCCAGATTGGTGAGCATAAAGCTGTGTCTGCACACTACCCATCTGAAATCCCACTGATTTTACTAACTCCCTACCCCTGCCCCTCAAAAAGATCATTATGTAGACTTCACCAAAGATACAGGGACACTCTATTATAAATTGGTTTAATTAACATATCCTGTAACTTACACAAAAAAATCTTTATTTCAACTGAGAATTAGTCATTAAAAAAACAATAAATTAATAAAACAGGATTATGAACACTGTAGTAAGTCAAAACCAAATTTTCCCGCAGGTTAGGTAATGCTTAAAAAACTAAACGTAGGTCGTGCGCGGTGGCTCACACCTGTAATCCCAGCACTTTGGGAGGCTGAGGCGGGCAGATCACAAGGTCAGGAGATTGAGACCATCCCAGCTAACACCGTGAAACCCCATCTCTACTAAAAATACAAAAAATTAGCTGGGCCTGGTGGCACGCGCCTGTAGTCCCAGCTATGCGGGAGGCTGAGGCAGGAGAATCGCTTGAACCTAGGAGGCAGAGGTTGCAGTGAGCCAAGATCGTGCCACTGCACTACAGCCTAGGTGACAGAACGAGACTCCATCTCTCAAAAAAAAACAAAAAAAAGCTAAATGTAGGAAGATTTTACAGGGCACAAATTTCAAGAAAGTTATGACTTTATAAAATTGAGATAAAATTTATGTTACATACTTACCACTAATGTTGAGTTCAAAATAAATGAATTGAAAAACAATCTACAGTATTTCCTAATTTCATATTTTACACTGTTTAAAATATTTTAAAACTTACCCAAATGAAGTAATGTAAACTGGGCTGCCAGTTCCTTTGCATCTTCTAACGTAGTACAGAGTTTGTCTGGCATGAAGTAACTCTGGGATCCATTTGCAATAGCAGGAATAACTATCTTATAGACCAAGAGTACTTTCCCATCTTGACTTGTTGTTGAATATAAATAATATTCTGGTGGTGCCCAATTATTTTTGTTGCAGTAATAATCCAAATGCATTACTGCAGAATTAAAATGATTGGATTTTAAAGAATACATACTAATCGGAGTAAGCTTTGTTCCAGGATAAAAAGGGTAAGTGCATCTTTCCACTTCAGGCGGACTTGGGCTATGTTGACCATTGAGACGAGCAGGAAGAGTTGGCAGCTTGCCTAGAGTTTTTGGGTGGCTCTCTTCTTTGTTAGCAAACACAATCAGATTTTCAGAATTTGGACTAATCTGACCATTAAGATGCTGTCTCCAAGTGTTTTCTTTATTTACTGGTTTAGCTAGTGTTACCTCAATACTTGCTCCATCAATGCATTTTCCATTCATAACAGACATGGCTGCCACTGCATCTTCTCGGTTGAAAAAGTGAACAAAAGCATAATCTCTAAGTTTCTTTACTCGTTCAACTGCACCAGGCTTAAATTTATTGAATTCTGCTTTAATTGTTTCCTCTGTAGTTGAGATCATTAAATTTCTTACATAAAGAACTTTAACTCTCTGCATGGTTTCCTCATCCACTTCTTTCTCTGGGTCAGCCCAATCTACCTGAATGGTGTGGCCCCATAGTTGGAATGTTCCTGTAAAAAAAAATAATAATTTGAAGAGAATTAAAATAAAGAATAAAAGTTAAAGATATTCAGTAAAACTGTTTCCCCAGAGAAGCAGAAACTCAACCACACGTCAATAAATTTGGTTAAGCATTTGTTTCCTATTCACACAAAAATTTTTACTAAAGTAAACAACTAAAACTTACTATGTAATTTAAGAGTCAATAGAACAAATATACTTCAAAGATAGACTTTATCAGAAGAATTAAGTGTTGCCCTTTGGATTTTTATTAAACAACAATTAATAGCTCAAAGTGTATACATCCAGCAAAAATATCATAAATAGGACTCATTTTACAGGAACGATTTCTTGTCTTTTAGAATTATGTGATTTATTTTACTTCATTACTCAAACAATTCTTTACTCCTCTTTAAGTGGCATTATTTATTTCGATAATATTGATCCCTGATGTACTATCATTTCTCCATATTTGTAAAAAGGTTAATACTGAAAAACAACCTTTAAAAGAATCAGTTTACCTGGAATTAGTTTCCTCCTTGCCATAGCAGCAGCTCTGTGAGATTCATATTCCACAAATGCAAAACCACGATTTTTGGTCTTATCAGTTGCACTTGGATAAACAATGACATCTACAACTCCTTCTGTAACTTTCTTCATTTCATCTAAAATTTCTTCTTTCTTCTTTTCCTTGGGAATAGCTCCAATAAATAACCTACAATTATCCAAGCTTACACACACACCAATAAACTTCCCTGGTCGAATTTCATAATTATTAAGAATTCTGATGGCTAACTGGGCTTCTTCTTTTGTAGTGTACATCACAAAAGCATAACCTCGATTTTCACCACTAAATTCCATCATAAGTCGAAATTCATATATCTTCCCAGCTCTTTCAAATACAGGAACTAACTCATCTTCATACATATCACGAGGTATTTTTCCTACAAAAACTTCACAGCCTCTAGGTGGAGGTGGACCTTCCCAACCTGAACAACAAAAATGAATAGGAATAGACACATAAATTCGAATCAGATATTTCTACTCACTATTCAATCATATATTCATTCAACAAATTTGCTGTGCTATGTGCCACTCACAATTCTAGGTATTGGTGATACAACAGTGGACAAAATAAAGCCCCTTCCCTTATGAAGCTAATATTCAATACAGAAGGGAGATAACAAGTGAGTGATAAGTGCTATGAAGAAAATCAAGGGAGTGGTCAGGCAAATCTCTGGGTACATGAGATTTAAGCACAGACCTGAACAGAATAAGGGAGTGAGCCATGAGGATTATCTGGGAAAAGGGCATTCGGAAAGAAGAAAAAGCAAGTGCTTTACATGTCAGAGCAACATAGATTATGGAAGCCTGTACAGTTAACATGTACTTGAGAAAGGAAGAAAGTGGTAAGTGCTGCAGCCATTGAGGTAACCAGGAGACAGATTTTTATTTTAAGTGTGATAAACTGAAGGGTTTTGAGAAAAGGAATTGTACTGGCTATTGGTAGAAAAGTCAAACATTCTATTTACCTGTTTTCATTCGGTTTTCTAGTTTAAACACCACTTGCCTACTAAGTGCTGTTTCAAATTCCTCCCCAGATGATCTCCTCTTTAACACCTAGAGTAGCACCCTTTTCCCTACTTTCCCAATCCTGACTTCTGTCTCAACCTAGCCCAGCTTCTTTCTCAACTGCTTCTTAGATGAAGAGCAGGGCTGAAAAAATTTAAGGGTAAGACATGAATAACATTTATAATCTAACTCTTTCTCCTCAACAGTAAAAACAAGTGTCTTAAAGCAGTTACAAGGAGAGAGCTATTTTTTGGAATACTTGTGGGGATACACATCGAATCTACATGACAAGGTTAAAGATTAAATTTAAAAGACTGTTAACAAATCCACACCTGGAGGAGGACCACCAAATTTCCTTTGTCCATTTTCCTGAACCATGTTGTATCCAGTCTTTTCCATCAAAGCAAGTAATGCTGCTTCATTCTGAGTACCAGTTCGAACTTTACTGCATCCATTTGTTCCATCTATATTTTCTTCATTCATGGTTGCAGTTCCTAAAATAAAGTTTAATAACACTAGTTAAGTTTACAACAGAATACCAAGAATCTATATGGCATTTCTTTGGGTTGCAGCAAAACAAAGACAGTTGTGGCTGGCATGTTTGATTAGCCTTCACTGTCCTCTGAGGTTCTGCCCCAAAGCTCTTCCCTACAGTGGAAACTTGGAAACTTCTTTCGATATCACTGACAATTATGCATATGCAGTATCTTTAGAACGCCTAAGCTATAAGAAAGGGATACAAACAGTGAAAAAGAGAAAGGAACAAAGAATGGAAAAACAAAATTATACGGCGTATCTTCTGTCACAACTTTACCTGAGTCTCCTAAAGAACAGGAAGAACAGGAAGTCCCCTCAAGTTGGCTTTATGAAAATGGAATATTCAGAAATTATAAACTCTCATTGCTAAATTAGGTAGCCTTTAAGTCCTTCCTAGTTTTAAAATATCTGAATTTTTGCTCTAGAGTAGTGATTCTTGGTGACATATCCTTTCACTCCCACCTTCATGACAGACTCCACTGTAGAGACACTAATATTCTCTTCTGAGTGATAATGAATATAGCTACAAAAACATCCTATAATACACACTACAAACATACAGTCTTTTTACAGTGTTTAAAGCTGTTTCCAAGCTATTTTTATATTATATCCAATGTATTAATCCCGGGGGGAAAAAAAAAGGCAAGAAAGTAGCTCATGCACTCACAGAGTTTACTACTTCCCTAAAACTTCTCTAAGCCCAATTTTCTTTCCTAAGCCAAGACTCTCATTTATCAAATTGCCCAATGAACCTAAGTGTTGAAAATGAGATATTCATAAAGCACTTCAAATTCAACATATGAAAAACTGAGTATAATTTTATCTTCCAAACCTGTTCCTTTCTGTTTTACCTCATTTCAATGATTCATCCATTCAACCAATAAATGGCACCCCAACAAACATTATTTCCTCTCTTCCAAACTCTCACAACCAGAAATCTGGGTATTATCCAGAGTCCTTTGATGCACAGCTCATCAGTCACTAAGACTTGAAGACTTTATCAAATATTTATTTCATTTTTTGAGACAAAAGTCTCACTTTGTCACCCAGGCTAGAGTGCAGTGGTGTGAAGGTGGCTCCTGCAGCCTTGGCCTCCTGGTCTCAAGTGATTCTCCCACCTCAGTCCCCCAAGTAGCTGGGACTACAGGCACAACATACCCAGCTAAATTTGTATTTATTGTTGTGTGTAGAGACTGGGTTTCACCACGTTGCCCAGGCTGGTCTCAAACTACTGAGCTCAACCAATCCACCCACCTAGGCCTCCCAAAGTGTTGAGGTTATAAGTGTGAGCCACTGCACCCGGCCCTAAATATTTCTTGAAATCAGTCTATTCCTGTTCATCCCTACAGCCTGTTCTCAATTATTTCTTTCTTCAATTAGTGCTAGGTTCCTAAATGTTGTTCCAACTTTTAATTTTGTTGCCGTCAAACAAAATCTCCATAATGCTGTCAAGGTGATATAAAATATGTATCTGCTTAATTTAAACTTCTATTTCAAATAAAAAATAAGGAAGAAAATGACTAAATTATTAATTTTTTAACTCAGGGAGATCATTCTAAAAAATAAGTTTAAAAGCTTCAAAGGTACCTGAGAGTTTGAGGCTGCAGTGAGCCGTGATTACACACCACTGCACTCTGGTCTGGGCAACAGGGCAAGATCCTGTCTGAAATAAACAAATCCCCCAAAAAAATACATTAATAGATTTTTTTTTTTACTACATAAAAAATACTTTAGAAGGCAAAAAAGAAAAGTTCACAAAAACTAAGTCAAAAAAATTACACATAAAAAATTATCTGCAACACATCATAAAGAGCTAATTTCCTTAAAATAAAAAGACTGGCATGGTGTTATAAAGTGCAGACTCGGGTTAAAGACTGGCTAAAAACTCTGAACCCTGGTTCTTCGTTTACTAAGCTCTGACTTTGGACAGATTATTTAGCCTCTCAATGCCTATGTCTACCTGTCTATAGTAAGTAGATAATATTAGTTTCTACCTCAGGGTAGAAGGATTCAGGGGATTCAAAATAAAGGGTTTAAAATAGGTCTTAGGATATAAGCATTATACATGTATTTCCTATTATTATTACCTAATAAAACAGTAGGAAAAACAAACTGCACAGCAGAGCCTGCAAATTCAAAATTTATTCATTTGTTCAACAAATATTTATTAAGCACCAACTATATTCTATGTACTATACCTTACATCTGGGATATTATTAGTAAATAAAAGGCCAAAGTTTCTCCCTTGCATAGCTTACACTCTAATGGGGAAAAAAATAGCAGATGATAAAAAAAATAAGCAAATAATAAGAGGTAAGAATACTTAGGGAAAAAAGGAACAGTAATAGGGCACATGGGTCAGTGGAAGGTTGACAAGGGAAGAGAACATGCAAATTTAAACAAGAAAGCTAGTGCAGACTTCACCAAAAAGGTAACCTTCCAGCAAAGAATTAAGGAGCCTACCCATTCAGCTATCTGGGAAGAACATCCCATACAAATGGAGAAACCAAGACAAAGCCCTTATATAAAGGTGTACTTGGCATTTACAAGGTATACCTTGTAAGTTAGGTAACTTCTTATAAACTTCAGCTTTTACTATGAGTTAAATGAGGGGCTACTATAGAATTTGAACATGCGAATAATAGGTTCTTTCATTGTAAAAGGATCATCTGGCTGTTACATGGGGAAGTCAGTAGAAGGGCAAAGGTGGAAGCAGCGAGACCACTTAGATGATTACTACTAAAATCCAGGCAAGAGATGATGCTGGCATGGGCCAGAGAGGTTGAGGTGGAAAGGATAAGTGGTCTGACTTGAGATATATTTTTAAGTACATCCAATAGAATTTTCTGACATACTGTGAGATAAACAGGCAAGTAAAGGATGATACCACAGTTCTGGCCTAAGCAACAAGGAGATGAAGACTGAGTAGAACTGGTTTTAGGGCTAAGATCAGAGTTCAGTTTTAGGTATTTAAATTTGAATATCAAACAATCACTCAAATGCTTTTATAAGACTCTGGCAATAAATGTTAAGAGATCAAGAAATGAGGCCGTAAGAAATGGAATGGACCGTGCTCCTAGAAAGTACAATGCAACATCTGAAAAGGGCAGTGGCTACTAAACTCCAGCAAACTAATACAAGAGAATCCAGCTTGCCTCCAGTTATACCAAATTTTCCAATTTTTCAAAATCTCTCAATATTTAAAAACTGAAAATTAATTTAATTGTAAAACAGTAACAAAAGTGCACAGACCAAACAAAACACCTGCAGGCTTCCTATGGTTCAAACTCTGGGCTGCATGAGGGGAAAGAACACTTCAGCCTTGAACACTTTCTCTAGTACTCTAGTACCCACCATAGCCTTGGCACACAGAAGGTACTCAAGAATTATCCGCTGGGAAGTCCACCAGAAGGGAAAACTTAAGACTTCATACACTGCTAGCGCGTATGCATTACTGAAATTATCCTTTTAGAGGGAAATTTGGTAACAGTTATCAAAACCTAAAATGCACATATACTTCATAATTACTAAAAATTTAACCTACAGATATAACTGCAAGAGTATACAAAGATATAAGCATAAGAATGTTCACTGAAACACTGTATATAGAAATAACAGTCTAGAAAATATCTAGCTGTTCTTCAGTAGAGGATGCATCAAAAATCAGGATACGACTACACAAGGAACGTTATGCAGCTGTTAAAGAATATCATAGATTTGCGTGTACTGATATGGAAAAATATTCAAGAAGTATGTGAGAAAGAGCAAGTAGGAAAATACATTTACTTTCATATCAACTGTCTATGTGTTGTTTTAAAGATACATATGTACACATTCATAGATGGCTGTGTAGGAATATAAAAATGTTGAAACAGGCCAGGCGCGGTGGCTCACGCCTGTAATCCCAGCATTTTGGGAGGCCGAGGCGTGCAGATCACAAGGTCAGGAGATCGAGACCACCCTGGCTAACACGGTGAAACCTCGTCTCTACTAAAAAATACAAAAAATTAGCCGGGCATGGTGGCAGGCGCCTGTAGTCCCAGCTACTCCGGAGGCTGAGGCAGGAGAATGTCATGAACCCGGGAGGCGGAGCTTGCAGTAAGCCAAGATTGCACCACTGCACTCCAGCCTGGGCGACAAAGCCAGACTCCATCTCAAAAAAAAAAAAAAAAACATTGAAACAATTTACAAGGAACTTTACTGGTAGTTATCATTGGTGAGTAGGAATAAGGAGTCAAGTAACCTTTACTTCTCATTTTTCTGTGATTATCAAGAGCATATGCTACTTAGTTAAAATTAAAAGGCCCTTTCAGGGGTTTTCCAGTTCGTTAAAAATAAAATCTAAATTCTTTAGAAAGCCATAAGGATCTCTTAATCATCTCTCCCTCCAGCTTCATTTCTTATGATATGCCAACAACAATGCTGACCTATCTGCAAATTCTCAAATATGCCAGGTGCTCATATGTTCCTTTACATAAATTGTTCCTATAGTCCTTCTGTAATTTCTTGGCCTTTCCTACCCCTAATATTCTCCAGGAAAGCCCTCCCTGACCTTCCCTCTCAACTCTAAATCGAGTATTCCCTTATATATACTTATATCCTTATATCACAGAATCCATTTCAGATGCTATGACTGTCAATTCCCTCTACCTCCCTCCTGCTACCAGACATTGAGAAGGGTCTAGCCTTTCATTTCTGAATCCCAAGCACCATGCAGACTTCCTGGCATATGATGAATGTTCATTCAATGAATGAGACAGAGAAGGAGAGACATCATGATTTAACTAAAAATAATGCAACTGTGTGGGAGACGACCTGAATTACAGTTGTTGGTCAGGAGACCTTCACTTTCCTAATCTATGAAATTCCATTTTATTTCTACATTTAACGATTTGGCATATTAAATACCACATATAATGACAGGCACTTTATATACATTATCTCATTTATTCTTTTAGTAATCCTGTATGTATTTTTCTTTTCCATTTTAAAAATACGCAAATCGAGACCAAGAGAGAGTCATACTGCTATTAAATTGATAAGGTAAACATGGTATTCAAATTAGAAATCTGTTTGCCCAAATGCTGGGCTCCTAACCCCTACTTGTATTACCGTAATTTTAGATATTTAAAATTCACATCTCTGAAAAGCTATGTGATTTACTTGAGGTCATAAAACTTACAAATAGCAATGCAAGTACCTGAATCCAGATATTTTTCATAATTTTTTTTAGATTATAACATCAAATCAATTATTCATACCTTCTTTGAAAAACTATTGCATGCTTTTTAAAACAACCCAAACACTGTATTAACTTAGATGGAAAAGTTCAGCAACAAAACTTTGGAAAACCCTTAATAAAAATAATTTCAGATTTATTAAGAGATATTAAAAATCATCTAATTCAACCATCCACCTGATATGTGTATCCTCTTTATAATATTGCCACAAAGAAGATATTCATCTTATTTTTGATTCTTACAAAGAACTCATCCTCTAGAGCAACTAAACTTTGAATAACTATTTAAGGAAGTTATTTCTTATAATGTATCATAATCTCTTTCCTGGTAACTTTCACATATCAATCCTGATTTTCACCCTCTGGCCACAGAGAACCTGCTTCTTTCATATAATGGCATTCAAAAGATGATTCAATTCCAAGTACCTGGGACACTACAGTCATGCACCACCACACCCAGCTAATTTTTTATAAAGATGGTGTTTCAACATGTTGTCCAGGCTGGTCTCGAACTCTTGGGCTCAAGTGATCCACCACCTTGGCCTCCCAAAGTGCTGGAATTACAGGCGTGAGTCACGGCACCTGACCTCATTATCAGCTATTTTAACCAGACACTTCCTAAACCAGCATCCCTTAAAACATTGTTCCAGAGGTGATTAACAGGTCTCCAAAATATGTTCCATGTCTAAACATATCTGAGAAATCACTACACATCCCTCTTAAAAGGATCATAATGATCATCTGTGTATTTAAGGCCAAGAAAAGTTTCAGTTAAAAAGAACTTTTCAGCTTTAATTCAAGTGTTTCGGCATGATACCCTAATTGTCCTTGGCCTATCTATTACGTTTCTTTTTTTTTTTTTTTTTTAGACGGAGTCTCGCTCGGTCGCCCAGACTGAAGTGCAGTGGCCGGATCTCAGCTCACTGCAAGCTCCGCCTCCCAGGTTTACGCCATTCTCCTGCCTCAGCCTCCCGAGTAGCTGGGACTACAGGCACCCGCCACCTCGCCCGGCTAGTTTTTTGTATTTTTAGTAGAGACGGAGTTTCACCGTGTTAGCCAGGATGATCTCCATCTCCTGACCTCGTGATCCGCCTGTCTCGGCCTCCCAAAGTGCTGGGATTACAGGCTTGAGACACCGCGCCCGGCCTATCTATTACGTTTCTACAGAACCACAGGAAAATGCTACTTAACTGTTTCTTATATGACATAGTTTATGTTCTCTCATTATCCTATCTCTTCTTCCTTCAAAAGTGTGGTTGGCCAAAATCGAAAACTCCAGCAGTACAGAGAAACAGCACAATGGTGTTCTACACAGCTGCATGCTATTGTCAGCTAAAATTCAGCATGCTGTCAACAAAAACCTCAAATCTGCCCTGCCCTATATCAAGTAACCAGATTTTAGAATCAACTTAATCTCATCTTATTAGATTCAACCTGCCAGTTCTTCCTACCTCCCGTCTGATCTTTTTAGTCACTTGTCCCATCAATGAAATGGCTAACTTCTCCCCCTTTTCCATGATAAAACTTTTCATGTTAGCAAACATTAAGAGCAACCTGTCCAAATATAAATAGAAAACTTCTTAAAACTTCCCTAGTCTGACCAGTAATAGAATTCTGCATTGTCTTAGTCAACATTGTGTCATAATTGTAATATCATACAATATCTACCCATGAATACAATCTGGGCCCTAAGAGTTCATTTTAACATATATTTACATTTGAAAAACGGGTATATGTGATATTCTGAAGAAACTCATTTTGCTTTTTTTTTTTTTTAAATTTATTTCCCTGAGGGGAATGCACTGTTCCTGGAGGTACTGCAATATCAAGTTGTTGAGTGGAGTGGATACAGCAAGCCTCTCCTTGCTCGAAAAATCCATTTAAGATTTGTCCTCAGCACAACATACCAGAATCTCTGGGACACATTTAAAGCAGTATGTTGAGGGAAATTTATAGCACTAAATGCCCACAAGAGAAAGCAGGAAAGATCAAAATTGACTAGCCAACACTGCAATTAAAAGAGCTAAAGAGCAACCACATTCAAAAGCTAGCAGAAGGCAAGAAATAACTAAGATCAGAGCAGAACTGAAGGAGACAGAGACACAAAAAAACCCTTCAAAAATTCAATGAATCCAAGAACTGGTTTTTTGAAAAGATCAACAAAATTGACAGACCGCTAGCAAGACTAATAAAAAAGAAAAGAGAGAAGAATCAAATAGATGCAACAAAAAATGATAAAGGGGATATCACCACCAATCCCACAGAAATACAAACTACCATCAAAGAATACTATAAACACCTCTACGCAAAAAAAAACTAGAAAATCTAGAAGAAATGGAAAATTCCTGGACACATACACCCTCCCAAGACTAAACCAGGAAGAAGCTGAATCCCTGCATAGACCAATAACAGGCTCTGAAATCGAGGCAATAATTAATAGCCTACCAATCAAAAAAAGTCCAGGGCCAGATAGATTCACAGCCGAATTCTACCAGAGGTACAAAGAGGAGCTGGTACCATTCCTTCTGAAACTATTCCCATCAACAGAAAAAGAGGGAATCCTCCCTAACTCATTTTATGAAGCCAGCATCATCCTGATACCAAAGCCTGGCAGAGACACAACAACAACAAAAAAGAATTTTAGACCAGTATGTCTGACGAACATCAATGCAAAAATCCTCAATACAATACTGGCAAATCGAATCCAGCAGCACATCTAAAAGCTTATCCACCATGATCAAGTTGGCTTCATCCCTAGGATGCAAGGCTGGTTCAACATACGCAAATCAATAGACGTAATCCAGCATACAAACAGAACCAAAGACAAAAACCACATGATTATCTCAATAGATGCAGAAAAGGCCTTCGACAAAATTCAAGAGCTCTTCATGCTAAAAACTCTCAATAAACTAGGTATTGATGGGACGTATCTCAAAGTAATAAGAGCTATTTATGAGAAACCCACAGCGAGTATCATACTGAATGGGCAAAAACTGGAAGCGTTCCCTTTGAAAACTGGCACAAGACAGGGATGCCCTCTCTCACCACTCCTCTTCAACATAGTGTTGGAAGTTCTGGCCAGGGCAATCACGCAGGAGAAAGAAAGAAAGGGTATTCAATTAGGAAAAGAGGAAGTCAAATTGTCCCTGTTTGCAGACCACATGATTGTATATTTAGAAAACCCCATCATCTCAGCCCCAAATCTCCTTAAGTTGATATGCAACTTCAGCAAAGTCTCAGGATACAAAATCAATGTGCAAAAATCACAAGCATTCTTATACACCAATAACAGGGAGTCAAATCATGAGTGAATTCTCATTCACAATTGCTTCAAAGAGAATAAAATACCTAGGAATCCAACTTACAAGGGATGTGAAGGACCTCTTCAACAAGAACTACAAACCACTGCTCAACGAAATAAAAGAGGACACAAACAAATGGAAGAACATTCCATGCTCATGGATAGAAAGAATCAATAGCATGAAAACGGCCATACTGCCCAAGGTAATTTATAGATTCAACCATTGTGGAAGATAGTGTGGCGATTCCTCAAGGACCTAGAACTAGAAATACCATTTGACCCAGCCATCCCATCACTGGGTATATACCCAAAGGATTATAAATCATGCTGCTATAAGGACACATGCACACGTTTGTTTATTGTGGCACTATTCAGAATAGCAAAGACTTGGAACCAACCCAAATGTCCATCAATGATACACTGGATTAAGAAAATGCGGCAGCCATACGTAGAAAGCTGAAACTGGATCCCTTCCTTACACCTTATACAATAATTAATTCAAGATGGATTAAAGACTTAAATGTCAGACCTAAAACCAGAAAAATCCTAGAAGAAAACCTAGGCAATACCATTCAGGACATAGGCATGGGCAAGGACTTCATGACTAAAATACCAAAAGCAATGGGAACACAAGCCGAATGATAAATGGGATCTAATTAAACTAAAGAGCTTCCGCACAGCAAAAGAAACCACCATCAGAGTGAACAGGCAACCTGCAGAATGGGAGAAAATTTTTGCAATCTACCCCTCTGACAAAGGGCTAACATCCAGAATCTCCAAAGAACTTAAACAAATTTACAAGAAAAAACCAAACAACCCCATCAAAAAGTGGGCAAAGGATATGAACAGACATTTCTCAAAAGAAGACATTTATGCAGCCAACAGACACATGAAAAAATGCTCATCATCACTGGCCATCAGAGAAATGCAAATCAAAACCACAATGAGATACCATCTCACACCAGTTAGAATGGCAATCATTAAAAAGTCAGAAAACAACAGGTGCTGGAGAGGATTTGGAGAAACAGGAACACTTTTACACTGCTGGTGGGATCATAAACTAAACTGGTTCAACCACTGTGGAAGACAGTGTGGCGATTCCTCAAGGATCTAGAACTAGAAATACCATTTGACTCAGCCATCCCAATACTGGGTATATACCCAAAGGATTATAAATCATGCTGCTATAAAGACACATGCACACGTATGTTTATAGCAGCACTATTCACAATAGCAAAGACTTGGAACCAACCCAAATGTCGATCAACGATAGACTGGATTAAGAAAATGTGGCACATATACACCATGGAATATTATGCAGCCATAAAAAAGGATGAGTTCATGTCCTTTGCAGGGACATGGATGAAGCTGGAAACCATCATTCTGAGCAAACTATCACAAAGACAGAAAACCAAACACCACATGTTCTCACTCATAGTTGGAATTGAACAATGAGAACACTTGGACACAGGGTGGGGAACATCACACACCGGGGCCTCTCGTGGAGTGGGGGGTGGGCAGAGGGATAGCATTAGGAGATATACCTAATGTACATGACCAGTTAATGGGTGCAGCACACCAACATGGCACATGTATACATATGTAATAAACCTGCATGTTGTGTACATGTACCCTAGAAGTATAATAATAATAAAAAAGAAAATATGGCACATATCCACCATGGAATACTATGCAGCCATAAAAAAGGATGAGTTCATGTCTTTTGTAGGCACACAGATGAAGCTAGAAACCATCATTCTGAGCAAACTATCACGAGGACAGAAAACCAAACACTGCATGTTCTCACTCACAGGTGGAAATTGAACAGTGAGAACATTTGGACACAGGGTGGGGAACATCACACACTGGGGCCTGTCTTGGGGTGGGGGGAGCAGGGAGGAATAGCATTAGGAGATATACCTAATGTACATGAGGAGTTAATGGGTGCAGCACACCAAAATGGCACATGTATACATATGTAACAAACCTGCACATTGTGCACATGTACCCTAGAACTGAAAGTGTAATAAAAAAACAAAAAAATTTGTCCTCAGAAGACATATCAGATATTAAACTGGTAATAACATACTATACTTGATCTTGGCCAAAAGGCCAAGAAGCGATAGAAACTCACTTATTAAAAAATAATAAATATTAAAAAATAATAAAGCTATATTATAAAGTTCTATCTCTGGAGAAGGAAAAAATGCTATTCAGCTTTCCTCCTTTCTTGTTCCTTTCAATATGATAAGTACTATCTCATTTATCTTTATATTGTTTTTAGGTTCTCATAATTTACCAACCTCACACATTTATTGTTTTGTTTTTGTTTTTGTCTTCCAAGAAGGAGTCTCGCTCTGTCACCCAGGTTGGAGTACAGTGACTCTCCTTCCTCAGCCTCCCAAGTAGCTGGGACTACAGGCACGCACCACCATGCCTGGCTAATTTTTGTATTTTTAGTAGAGATGGGGTTTCACTATGTTGGCCAGGCTTGAACTCCTGACCTCGTGATCCACCCACCTTGGCCTCCCAAAGTGCTGGGATTAAAGGTGTAAGCCATCGTGCCCGGCCTACTGTTTTTTTTTTAAGTGAAGATTTAAGATGAATATCCTCACACATTTATTAAATGGCAGAAATATAAAGTAGAAAATAATTTTTATCAAGGGAAAAGTCTTATTCTGTATTATCAGCTGTGTATCTTACACTACACTTCATGGAAGATTTATGTGACACCAAATGCAACAAATAAAACAATGTACTATTAATAGATTCAGATAAAAGAAAAGTTATTTTTTGTAATCAGAACCATCAAAAAGATAAAGACTGGCCAGGTACGGTAACCCATGCCTGTAATCCGAGCACTTTGGGAGGCTGAGGCGAGCAGATTGCCTGACGGCAAGAGTTTAAGACCAGTCTGGCCAACGTGGTGAAACCCGTCTCTATTAAAAACAAAAAATTTAGCCAGGTGTGGTGGCATGTGCCTGTAATCCCAGCTACTCGGGAGGCTGAGGCAGGGAATTCCTTGAACCAAGGAGGTGGAGACTGCAGTGAGCTGAGATTGTGCCACCGCACTCCAGTCTGGCGGACAGAACGAGACTCCATCTCAAAAAAAAAAGATAAGGACTGACTGAGCAACCAACTTTCAGTCTTTTGTCTTTTAAAAAATTCAATGTTTTCTGTCACTATTCCTTTAAAAGTAAGAGCATTTTAAATGATATAACTACCTTTCTCAATTTAACACTATTTCACTCTAGGTTTTGCCATATACCATTACTGAAGATTTTGTAGTAAGAAAATATTAGAACTGCAAGTGGACCTTAGATGACCTCCAATACTGTAGACAAGAAAACCAAAAGCAAATATGAAGAGTCCTGCTTAAAGTCACAAAATTAGTAATCGAAAAGACCAAGGGCCCAAAACCATGGAGCCTCAGAAATTCGTAACTCTGAACCCTCTTCCATAATTTAGTTTAGAGAGTCTTCAATGGCCTCGACATCCCACAGGACATCATACTGGCCCACTACACTAAAGATCATGTTGACACAATGTGAATAGGGAATTGTGAGATTTTTTAAACAGGCTACAGGAAAAACAGCGAGAGAAAAAACAAGAATCTACTTAAAAGGCTGTTGCAAAAGTAATCGCTGCTTTTGCCATTAAAAGTAATGGCAAAAACAGCGATTACTTTTGCACCAGCCTTAATATGGTTCTTTACATATGCTACTTACTGGTTATAGAAGCAATAAATATGCTCCCATTTTATCCAAAATGTAGAATTTAACTTAATAAACAAGACTTTTTTTTTTTTTAAACTACAATTCATGGCTAGCTCCAAATGGCTGATTTCTGCAATCCAACCCATCCCTACAATTACCTTACAGGCCTATTTTTTGGGTTAATTCATGTCTCTAAAGTTATATTTTTAAAGAGATTATCTAGGTTCTTATGTTGAAATAACAGGCCAATCTATACACATTAAAGGCTCCTTATACTAGAGAATAACTAGAAACATATGCTAGACTTTGTACATCTCAAGAAATCTCAATCAAAATATTATAAAAGCTTGAAATTACAGAAGTAAAAGACACACTCAAGAGTCACCAATCCTATACTCTTTAGAATAAAAAAGTGTTATCTCAAAGCCTCCAAAACAAAACATATGCATGTGTATAATTCACAAGTTCAAAATTACCTAACTTTATCGTATTAATTTAACAAAAGTATATTTCTGAAAGAGGCAAAATTCAAGAATAGCCAGAGAAATATAATCAAATCTAAAACAAGCATACAATACATTCATTCTAAAATACTCCAGAATCAATCTGAGAGTTACCTAAATATCCAACAAAGCACATCTGTCCTATACATTAGAGCAAAACTGACATATCAATTGAGGCTTCCAGACTCAATTTGTCCTCTGCCACTTTCAGGTGTGGAGTCACACTCGAAAGCATTCTAAAAAACTTGTTTCCTTATCCTGTTGGCCCAAGTAATCCAAGTAAGGAGGGATCCTGAGTAGGAGAATGACAAAAATGGTTTTGCAGACAAAGTGGGAATGAGAAATTAAAAGTTGTGCCATATTTAACTCCAGCTTTTAGATATGTATTTTTTTCCCTGAACTGTGGACTTTCAAAGATTCCTCTCTAGCTCACTTTCAAAAGAAAAAAATAGAAGAAAGGAAAAAAAACCTCTCTAAGGTATGAAGCAAAATGCCAAGACAGGATAGCAAATCATAAGTTATTGAAGTAACAATCCGAATCAAGCCTTTGTCTTTAAGTGCTCACTATCTCTTTTAATTTTAACCTTCTTAATAATTATCAAAAATACGCATTTTCAAATTTGTACTGCCTTTCAAAAATAGAAAGAATATTAATAAAAAAATGACAAGCACAATTTAGGAAAATATTAATGAAAATTATTTAAAGGAACTGTGTCAGCTGTATTAAAACTACAATTGAAACTTCATCTTCCAAGTTACTGTAAAAATTTAGAAAGCTGTGAAACTGAACATTATATAATCTTACTGTTGGTTTTAAAAACTCAATGTAATAATGAAAAAAAAATAAGAAGATCAAAACTTGCCTTTATATAGGCACATTAAATCTTTATGACATTCCTTGAATTACATGGTACTAAACTCCTCATTTGTTTGTTCAGTTGTCATTGAGTATAGTACATGGAAACCACGGTTGCCAGGTCAATGGAGGTTTTCCGTTTGTTTTTAAGCAGCAATTCGTTTTACTGACAGACTGCACTACAGCCAACACGGTTGGAAAATGAGAAGAGTTCATCAAAATTGTGTGGATACGGAAGTCTAAAGTTATTTTGAAATAAATGTAGATGGATCAGTGCAATTCCATCTTAAGTTGTTTTTATTAAAGAATGAGAGTACATTTTATTGCTAGAAGTTAAATATATAATGGATAAGTTTTAATATTAAGTTTAAATTTGGAATGACTTAAAACTTGAGCTACTTTAAAAAACTGTAACTAATACTTTTAAAAAATATTGCTTTGAACACGAAGGTGTATATGCTCTTCGAATTCAGGATAAAGATATCTACGTATTCTTGTCCAAATTAAGTGCACCATTCTTCACACAAGGTCTTTCATAATCTGTTATTTTAAATCTGTTACCAATCTGAACACAGAGATCATATTTTCTTGCCTCATCAACCTTCGGGTAGTAAAATGAGAAATGATATTCGGCATTAATATGCAAATCTGGGCAATTTTTACAGCAATTACTTGATTTGTATTCACAAACTCTACTTAAACTGACATGTCTTCCTTCTAACAATAAAATAACACCATTAAACCTGAGGCTTAATTTCAGTCCATAAACTGGCTTTGCTCTCGTTATCAATAATTCTTATTTCATGATATATCCAGTAATGCACATGTTTTAAGTGTTGATATGTATATTTGGCAATAATATTCAAGTCCATTACTCCAATCTAAGTGAAAATTAGCAATCAAAGCAGTGCCTTAAGCAGAAAGCATTAATATTTAGTGACTGCAGCACTAATAGTCATCTTTGTCTATAAAGATGCAAACAAATTTTATTAACAATGCAAACAGATGCAGACAGATGCAAACAAAGTAGAATGTTTTAAATGTGTGCCCTGAAAACAAATCTATCATTAGACCCCCATAAGGAGATCCAAACGGAAGTCTGTCAAACTGTATATACATTATGGTGATTCTTGCAATGAAAATATCTTCCCATTATTTAAATAAGCAAAATTCTACCGACACTTGAACATGACCTTTATATGTTATTCTCCTTATACATGCAACATATCCTGCTTCCTGGTTATAACGCCATTCTCAAACACAAAATCAGGCCAATTTTAGAAGCCAAGACTTAGAAAAAACTCCGCGGCGATGGCTCACGCCTGTAATCCCAGCACTTTGGGATCTCGAGGCGGGCGGATCATGAGGTCCAGAGAGCGAGACCATCCTGGCCAACATAGTCTCTACTAAGAATACAAAAATTAGCTGGGCGTGGTGGCGCGCGCCTGTAGTCCCAGCTACTGCCGGAGGCTGAGGCAGGAGAATCACTTGAACTCGGGAGGCGAAGGTTGCAGTGAGCCGAGATCCTGCCACTGCTCTCCCGCCTGGGCGACAGAGCGAGACTCCGTCTCAAAAAAAAAAAAAAAAAAAAAATCTAAAAAACTCCTTATATTTCCTCTTTCATATCTGCCTATATTAGCATTACCATATAATGTAAAGGTTACGGGAAATTTATCAAGAATGTAAAGACAGTTAAAGCTTAAAGAACTTAAATATTACCTAAGCTAAATTTACACAGGAGAAAACTGGTGCCCATATAAATCAAGGAGCTTCGCAACGTCTCAGAATATTAACGCCAGGATTATTAAATCCCGCGCCTCCTGACTCCGGGTTCTGCGATTTTTCCAGTAGCTCAAAAGAAACATTTTTAAATTAGTGGTTTAAAAACTACCAGATGTCAGGAAACAAAGGTGGTGCCACGACGCGTACTGCCGTCCGTATGTCGGGAGACTGGCGAGCTATCTTCCCTGAACACCCGCGGCCTTCCACTGCCCACAGCCCAGCACACAGGAGGTACTCGGGGAAGAGACAGAAAAGAGACAACGGCAGAGGAAAGTTCGAGGCTAAGCCCCGTCTAGAACGCCATGAAAACGACGAGGAACCTGCTAAAGCTCACCCAACCTGAATTCAATTCTGAAACGAGACTGCTTAATCTCACCCAGCCGTCGGGACGCCCCAGACGGCGTCCCAAAGCCTCCAGGCGACGCGCGGGCCCAACAGCTAGGCGGCGGCCCGGGCCTGCAGCGGTCGTTGGTCGTCGGCTGGAGCGTGTCAGGAGAACACGGAAGGCAGCATAGGTGGGAAGCGGCCGGAAGGCAGCGGGGGAGAGCGGAAATAAGGCGGAGAGCGCACTGTGCCGCGGGGCGGAAGAAGCCGCCAGACGCGCCAAAGAGACTGGCCGCTGGGCCCTCACCATGCAGCGCCTGGGTGACTGCGAGGGCGCCTTCCGGCAGGATGCTGCCGGGGCGGGAGGCAGCGTCTCGGACACTTGCTCTCCCACTGCTCGACGGGGCTGGGGAAGGACGCGGGGTGAAGCCCGCAGCCACCGCCTCCAGCCCCCACTGTGTATTTGCCCTGAGAATGAGCCGGGCACTGTCTCCAGCCGTTAGCAGTGGTTTGGTAGTGACCCCGTTTCCCCTTTCCCCTCCTCACCCCTTGGGGTCTCCAAATGTTGGTCCTAAATCTCGGGGACCAACGACCAAAAACTGCCGCCACCGTTTAGGGGACCAGTCGGTCAGAGCGGGGGGTCGCCGCAAGAGGAGGGGAGCCCACCAGCAGCGCTCGCGCTAGTCCTCGTGTCTCCACTCGTTTCCCAGCGCGCACCGCGCGCAGTGGCCTAAGCAGCCCCACGAGGAGTGGTGCCTCGGCCAATCAGGAATTAGCTTCGGGGCGGGGCGAGGAGGGGAGAGTGGGGGTAAAGTTTAAATGAGGCTCTTGGGCTCGTCGAAGTGCTTGGAGTGACAGGCAGTTCGAGCAATTGGGGTGAAGAGAGCGGTTTTTAGGGTGTGGGTTGGCACGGAATAATAAATGAAGGTCCTGCTTGCATTGTTTAGGTGTTTGAAGACAAGGGCTATAATGTGAAATTCCGTAGTTAAGAGAAAACATACATGCATCGTAATGGTTCTTTTTCTTGTTTGATGTAGTTTTCTTGTCTTAAACTGCTAGTTTGACGCAAAACAACCACGTATATCCGGTAGACCTTTGAAATCAGGGGCTGGGGGGAGGTGGGTTATAAAGCTAAAAGATGGATTTGCAAATAGGACTAAAAGTACAAAGTAGGCCGGGCGCGGTGGCTCAAGCCTGTAATCCCAGCACTTTGGGAGGCCGAGACGGGCGGATCACGAGGTCAGAAGATCGAGACCATCCTGGCTAACACAGTGAAACCCCGTCTCTACTAAAAATACAAAAACTTAGCCGGGCGAGGTGGCGGGCGCCTGTAGTCCCAGCTACTCGGGAGGCTGAGGCAGGAGAATGGCGTAAACCCGGGAGGCGGAGCTTGCAGTGAGCTGAGATCTGGCCACTGCACTCCAGCCTGGGTGACAGAGCAAGACTCCGTCTCAAAAAAAAAAAAAAAAAAAAAAAAAAAAAAAAAAAAGTACAAAGTATAAGTGATTTAAATGACTAAGAAAATGGGTTAAATTAGGAGACCTAGCAATAGGCCTGACGCTGCCACTAATCAGTTTGCAGACATATTTGGCAGAGGCAAACTGCCGAACTGGGTTCTATGCTTGTGTAAAACCAACTTTCACAGATAGGGTTGTTTGGCATTCTGTATGCATAACTTCAATTTTGCTTCCTTTGAAGACAGCTCGAGATTGAATGCAGACAAGGAAAGAAAAAACCACCTTCAGGAACCAACTGTTTATAGATAATATTAGATTCATGGAATATTAGACAATAAAGAACCTAGCTCATGTAGATTCGCTAACAAGGAACTTCTTGCGCGGAATAATCACCGAGTAACACAGGTCTCCTTATTCCCAACCTCAAGGTTATTTCTTCCACATTAACTACTAATGTATTTTCTCCATATGTTCGAGGAACTAATGAATGTCTACCGATTTAAATTTTGTTGACAAAGTTTATTTTTATTTTTTAAATATACTACAACAGTGAGGAATTAGCAGGGACTTTGGAGCCAGACAGACCCTGTTTAAAGTGGGGATTGTGAGGATAAAATAATAAATGATATTAACAAATATTGAGCACTTTCAGATGCCAGAAACAATCCTAAGGGCTTTTCGTATTTTCATTTAATTCTCACAGTAACTTTGGTAAAGTTACTAGCCCTACTTTGCAGATGGGGAAACAGATGCAGAAACTGTAAGTAGTTTGGACAAAGTCGTATAGCAAGTAAGTGGCTCCAGTTTGAAACCTACAGACATAATTACTATACTATACTGTCTCAAAATATGTCCAGAAACAAGTGGAAAACTTGGCATAATACTAGATGCACACTGGAAGCTGAACAAATATTTTTTGTAAGCTGTCTGCCCTTTAGTCAATGAATACAAATGTCATTTTATATAAGATATGTGCATTCAAAATAAAGCAACTAGGAAACCTAGACTGATAGACCTGGTTGGCTTTGTTTGACTGTCACCAATTCTCTACCTCGGAAACTGTGATTGTTATATTGATTACTATTTGTTGCTGCTCTTTTATTTCTCCAGAAAAAGATTCTCCGCATTCTTCATTTTCATGTTGGTACCTTCTCAGTTCCCAGTAATTAATTCTAAATACGTGTGTTTAAGGTGAAACTAGCTGAAATGAGGTTAGGCATATTACTGTAAATTTAAAACGAGTAATTTCTAGGAATTGCTGTAAGATCCTTAAGGAGTCACTAGGTGGAGATGTTGTGAGGTACAAAGATTGTTCTTGGAAATAGCCTGAAGGATTGTTGAACATTGCTGGTTTTCTTGTTTCCCTTTTTTCTTTTTTCTTTTTTTTTCCCTCAAGTATAAAGAAAACCAAATAGACAAGGGCTTCTCAACAGGCATTATAGTCAGACCATAGAACCTTGCCATAGATGAGACAGTGTTGTTTAAAGACCCTTCCCATACTTAACATTGTATGTCATTTTGGTTAGATTTCTTCTAAGATTTTATTATCCAAAAGTTTATTAATAGGTATACTTTTCAAATGCTATAAAAACTAATTTCTGCGTGTACAATTAAAGAAATGGCCTTTAACTTTATTTCTCAAGGCGGCCAGAGAAACAGATCCAAAACACTTTTATCAGCTAGAATTCTTTAGTAACAGATTCCAAATTAGGATTTGTTTTAAGATTATTTGAGCTTATGGGAAAAGGTAATCCAAATGAGTAAGAAGGAAGAAGATCAGCAATGTAAAGGTGTTTGTGACTAAAAAGAAAGGTTGAAAGATACTTGGCATATGAGGGAGAAAATAGAAGGGGATCTCTGCAAACACCAGAAAGAGAAATAATAGTGACTGTGTGACATGGGAAGTAAAAGTTATCAATATAAAATTGGAAGGAGCCAGGTGTGGTGGCACACACCTGTAGTCCTAACTACTCTGAGTTAGGCTGAGACAAGAGGATTGCTTAAGCCCAGGAGTTTGAGGCTGCAGTGAGCTGTGACCGTGCCACAGCACTCCAGCCTGGATGATAGAGCGAAACCCTGTCTCAGAAAAAAAAAAAAAAAAAGGAAGAGATGCAAAATACAAGTGGTTAAAAATAGTCTGAATACGTGTATTTTCCCCATATGAAATGCAAGCTTTTCTATTACTTGGAAGTTATTTTCATATACATTCTGCAAAATACAACCCCCCACAAAGGAAAGAGAAGCAATGGGAAATCTTTAAAATGTTTCAAATCCAACTTAGTCCTCTGTTCCATATAAACGAGCCTGTGCAGTGGTCTGGTTTATTTTCCATGTGTTGGAGCTTCTTCAGCTTCCTTTATCACTGTGGCAGTGATGACTCAGATCCACCAAAAACATGGCAACTACTTGCATGTTTATAGAATTAATGATCTGTAGCACATCACTCAGGAGCAAGGAACTCTTTAATGTGGTGACTCTTCAACTGAAGTATCATCTCAAACCTGTTTTGGAAGTGTGGATTTGGGGTTTTGTTTTATTTTATGTGTGTAGTAAGTATGCTTATTCTAATTCACTGACCCTTACTTTCTTATCCTAGTTTAATGCATTCTGCCTGACAGACGAATTTGAATTTTTCATTATACTGGAAGGTGAGCATCAGCACCAAGATGACTATATGTGGCGGGACAGGTGCGTTAACATTGCTTTTTTCCAGTTATGGTGATGAGCCATATTTACATCCTGTCAGTGTACCTCCTATGATTAACACTTCCCAAGGCAGCAAATCAGAACTTGAGATCTTCTTCACATGTAGCTAATGGCCTATATATGGACCAAACCCATGACCAAGGCCTCAGTTAACGTAGGGGCAAACTAAAGGAAGTACTTGTAAAGCTAACCCTTTTCAGGTTGGTATTAGTTGTTAGTTAACATCAGGATACACTTATCTAATTATTAAAAATAAATACATAAATAAACCACAATAATAGAAATAGGTGATGCCAGAGGAAATACTCTTATTTTTCCCTGAGAGATCTAGGATTAACTCACAACATAAGAAACTAATATATGTAATAAAAAAAATAAGTTTCTGATAGTGAAGACTGATTAAAAGTTTAACCACTTTGGTTGAGAGAGAATGTGATTAAATCTTTCCTGTCTCATCTCACTGGATAAGTTTGGGAGCATGCTTCCCTGGGTAACAAGTTACAATGAAAACTAGAGCTGTAAGGCACCTTAGCAACCATTTAGCTGGGAAAGCTGAAATTAACTTACCCCAAACCAAAAAGCCAGTTAGCAGCAATACTGGATCTCCAGCTCCTCTCTTCTAACTTTCATTCTGACACTCTGGTTCTCCCAGAAACTTTTAAATTGCTTTTTAAGTTTTTTTAAGCCATCATAAATATATTCCATGAAGAAAACTATTTTGGTTGAGGACAACAAGGCCAGCATTGGTTCAGGCACTTAGGTACACCTGGCCATGAAGGATGTGTGAGGCAAAGCACTTTCTTAGAAGTGACATTTCTCTCTTAGCACTCAATGGATGGCATCTTCCCTAGATGATTCTAGCTGTGACATTTTAACTCTGTCATTCATCACTGCAGAGGAAGCAGAGAGAGACTCCTGCTTGGTGCCCAAGAGGGCACTTTGCTTGCATTTCTCAAATGCAGGACATAAGGAGAGTCCATGGAACTCGAAGGGGAAGGAGGAATGCCATTATGACCCATAAGGCGGTCTGGGTTCTAAACTAAGCATCAGATCTTTCTAATGAATCACTGTATCTCTCTTAATTTGCATTGCTCAGCTTGTATGCACAGTCACTGGGGCATCCCTGAAATCACTGGCTTTTTATGTTTTATCACCTTTTACTTATTCCACTCCAATTCTGATTCTTACTAAATTAGATGCATTTCTCTCAACCTGTGTCTTAACAACACTGAATTACTAAACCCTTCTGATGGAAAAAAAGAAAAAAGGCCAAAGAGCTATCTTGTTCTGCTGTGAGAATAAGTAATTCAAATGTAAACTTTTGAAACATCTACAATCTGTAATTCTGGTTTTCATTAAGACTGCATCCTGTAGCCCTATGTATGTGGGGCAGGCTAACCAGAATGATTTAGAACTTCTTCTGTGGTGCAGTCCGGTAGCTCTGTGTAGAGCCAATAGAGGTCTTTAGTTCTATTAATAAATGTTATTCTATGAGATAGAATAACTCTGTAGTATGTGTTTAGTGGGGTAAAGATTGGGTGAGTAGAGGTTCAAGGGTTAAGAAGGGGAGTGATAAGTGGAATGACTATAAGATGTAAATTCAGAATGATTGCTTTGTTTAAGAACAGATATCAATGACATAAAATTACATTAAAATTTTACATAGCTTTATTTTTTCTTACTACTTATTTACTAAATGTAGCAAATAGTTACATATATTTTATAGTTTATAGGTGTAGAAAAGCCTCATATATATGTTACATGCAGAATAGTGTAATGTAAAAAAACAAACACTGGAATTAGAGTCAGAAAAGCTATATGAAAATTTCAGCTCTTCTCTTGCCTGGTTGTGCATAGCCTTAGTCAACTCCCATAACCTCTCTGATCTTGTTTCTACAGTCGTAAAGCGAACAGAAACCAGTTCTCTCACAGGTGTGGAGGATAACAGGAAATAGCAGGTGAAAATACTACGCGCTGTATGTACTAGCCACTTCATTGTTGGCATGTGAGATTTTTAGTGTCTCTTGAATTGTTTACAATAATTTTAGAAATTTAAAAAGTAAAGTACCACATACTTTATCACATCCCAAAATTTACTATTGTTAACATATGGTCATATTTGCCTTATTTTTTTTATTAAAAGAAAGTGTATAGACCACATATGATAACGTGAGACTCTCCCTTTGGCCGTCATCCCTAATCCCATTCACTCCCTTTTCCCATTGATTCGTTCATTTATTCAACATGTATTTACAGTGTGCCTACTATGTGCCAGAGGGCCTACTGTGTGCCAGGCACTGTGCTGGTTGCTAGGATGGGATTTATGTTGATCAAGACAGACAAAAATTATTCTCTTCACTTTACTCCAGCTACACCAACTCCTGAGTGTTTATCACTATACAAGGCACAGTTCTGTTTTGGAACTAATATTCTTGCTTTTCCAAGATCCTGGAATGTGCTTCCTCTGTATAGTCAAGTAGCTGGCTATTTTGCTTTTTTAAAGGCTTTATTCAAATTTCACTTCCTCAGTAAGACCTTCCATGGCCATATTATATTAATAACATCCTTCTTCTGCATCACACATACAAGGTCTATCTCTGCATTATTTTTCTCCACAGCGCTTCTCACATCTAACTCTCTACATTTCATTTATCTTATTATCTGTCTCCCCTACTAAAAATAGGACCCAAGAGGGTGGAGATTTTTGTCTATTTTATTCATCACTTTATCTCCAGTGCCCAGTACAGTTCCGTTGATAATTATTTGTCAAATGAATGAAGGAATGAAAAATCAGAGCAGTTTATTTTCCTCCCAAATTTTAATCCTCGAAGTGACCTAATGAAAGTTTAATTCCTATGTGATTTCCCAAATTACTAATATATAGACATCATTTCCATTTTTCTGCTTCTACAGAAAAGTTAGAATACTTAACTTTCAAAATAGGAGTGGAATGACATTTGTAATGTCGAGAGTTTAGAGAAGTCTTTGCTAAAGTATGTTGAAATCGATGGGTATGTGACTCTAAAATTAGGTTTTAGACAGTCTGTGCGGCTCTCATTAATTTATCCCTTGATGGAAATTATGGTGAAGCTTAAATTCCTGCAGATCCCAAAGGAAAATTTTCAGCCAGCCTTCTCTTTAACCTCTGGAAGTATTCTTAACTGGCACAGAGGACTTCATCTTCTTCATCACTGGAAGAGTGGTTCAAGGACGTATTCAACATTGCTCAACAAATCTGGAACTTTCTGATTGCTGAACATGATAGCAAGTCTAATGAGTTGTACTTTAAAACAGTTTCTGAAAAGTGATAAGGTGGAAATACAGTGGGCTTTGGAATGAGACAGGTCAAATGCTGTTAGTGTAACTTCGGACATGAATTATTTAGTTTCCTGAGTCTCCACTTTTACATCAGTCACTTTTTTTTTTTAAGCAATATTGTCTACCTTGTCTGATTGTTGTCTGGAATAAGTAAGATACTGTGTCAGTCATGATGGGCAGGTTATGCTGCAATAATAGACAGTTCCACAAAATCCAGCTTGAAACAACAAAGTGTATTTCTCTCTGGAGCTGTGGTATCTGTAGCTCTGATCCCAAGCAGTTATCCTTCAGCTCTTTACTCAGGAATCAAGACTGATGGAGCATCACTGGTTGTTACGTTGCAGGTTGCCATGGCAGAGAGAAAGGAAACTCTGCAGGATCCCGCATGGGCAAGTCAGTGCTAGGTTCTAAAATGGCAAGTCTTTTTCAGGTACAGACTGTGATACAGGTGGTGGTCAATTTCAGATTCACCATATATTCTAAGAAGTTGGTGCAGGGTCCTCCTCTCCCTCATGCAGGTTACCTTCTGGGACATTCCAGCATCTGCAGGGCCCTTAGGATTACATGTACCCATGTACCTGCCCCTTTCTGGCATGAAACCTGAGAATGGACAATCATAGTCTGGTGGATGATCAGCCCATCTTTGATCAACTTCCAGATCTGCTGGCTGTTTGGTTGGTTTCACTGGGATCCTATGAGGCTTTTTTTGTCATGGCAGAGGATGCTGGAGGCAAGCCTCTTCAGTTTCCTGAGCAATATGCACTGCTGTGGCCACAGTACTCAAAGAAAAATAACATACCTGATTTTTTTCTCTTAAAAATTACATGATCTTTTAGATAAATGAGAATCAAGCAGATTCTCCTGGAACACATCCACAGGCTGAAGGCAGAGAAGGCCTACAGGAAGCCACTGGCTAACCAGATAGGCCCCCAAGATTAAGACCAAGGAAGTACAGGAGTGCCCCGAGGAGCCGCTTCAGGCCAAGAAGGAGGTAACCAAGACTCTGTCCAAGCAGGAAGAGATCAAGTCGTGAAGGTGCCCCTCTCTTACGTAAGCACAGTGGTTGATATAGTTTGGCTCTGTGTCCCCACCCAAATCTCATTTCAAGTTGTAATCCCTGTGAGTCGAGGGAGGGTCCTGGTGGCAGGTGATTGGGTCATGGCGGCAGTTTCCCCCATGCCGTTCTCATGATAGGGAGTTCTCACAAGATCTGATGGTTTAAAAGTGGCAGGTTCCCCTGGGCTCTCTCTTTCTCCTGCTGCTTTGTGAAGGAAGTGCTTTCTTCCCCTTCATCTTCTGCCATAATTGTAAGTTTCCTGAGGTGTCCTCAGCTATAGGGAACTGCAAGTCAATTAAACCTCTTTTTAAAATAAATTACCCAGTCTCAGGTAGTATAGCAATGTGAAAATGGGCTAGTTATATCTATCAGTCACTCAGTAAAACAGGCCTTCATTTGCCGTAAGAAAAAAGATTAACGTTGTAATTAGCCAAATAAATGTATGTGTTGGATTTTGTTTTAATAAGGCATGTGTGAGTTGATTATGTACCATTTGTTGTCATGTCTGAACACAGCCTCCTGTGATATGTATGCACAAGGTTAAAAAAAGCACAAAACCTAGATACTGTTTAGGCTGAGAACTAGAATGACCACAGTGGGGGTCAGCTTCTCATCTATGGGGTGGACACTGTCGGGTAAAGTTAATAAGAAGTCACTCAGTAAAGATTTAACACTAGATTTGTCTTTACAGTAGAAACTTACGTCACTAATTCAGATTAAAAGGAGGAAAAGAGATTTTATCTTGAGAAAAAATTATTTTATATGTCCAGACTAACAATAAGCATTTACAATTTTATACAGAAATTTGAACAATAAATTCTGACCAAATGAGAACAGACTTATTGAATACGTAAGAGTGATTTACAGTTAGCATACTTGCAAGTAAATGGGTATAAATAAATGACTTCTTTAGAAGTGTTTGGGATCCTTAAATGATTGTCTAAAGTAATTTAAATATTCTGTCTTATACCCTTGGGCATGCTACTGATTTTTTAAAACTCTTGCAGAATTAAACCTTAGCCCATCCCTGTCAGGCATGTCACAAAATACAAATTGTTGAGGTCTGAATTAATGAGACTTTAGGTATTTCAGTACATAATTTAAAGCCACTATGTTACCAGTGTTAATAGTGACAAGGGAATAAGCAAATTGAATGTGTTACCAATTGTTAATTCTTACTGAGGTTGCCAATTTGCAGATTAAGAACTTAATAGAGGAAGTAGGGATTTAACACAATAGGAGAAGATACTGTATGAGGTCTTTCATTTTTTCCCTTTCCCATCTCCTATGATAGATTTATTAATTTTCTGCTGATATGAAAATTATATATTCTATTTGACTAACCCTCTACAATCTATACCTATCAACATTTGTGTTTTCTTTCTGATTAAGACAGGGACTTCAGAACTCTATCAGTTCCCTCTTTTCTTCCACTCTTCCCCAGTCAAACTACACACGCCTGCTTTGTTGCTGTTACATGGAATTTTAGTTTCGGATCATCACACACACACACACACACACACACACACAATTTTTTCTTATAAATTATTTAAATTAGTTATTTATTCAACCCTTAATCCCTTATGACTGCCTAGATTTATTTCTCTTAGTATATTTTTTCCAATCATCTTTTCAAAATTGGGCTTTGAATACAAACTTTCTGAGCCTTGAATGTCTGACATCATATTTCTTGCTCCATCATTTTTAGATATTAGTTTTTCTGGGTATAAATTCTTTTTACATCAGTACCTTGAAATAGTACTTCATTATCGTTTTGCCTCTGGTATTATTATGGACAGGTCTGAGGTCAACCTAATCTTTTTCTTTTGAAGATTTTATATTCTTCCTTTCTGTAATTTATTATTTCTCTCTTGTTGATCTTAAATTTTATCACAATGTGTCAAGGTATAGGGATTTTTCATCTATTTTGTTTAGTTCTCTATGATAATCCATTTGAAGATTGAAATCTGAAGGATCAGAGATTTTATCTTTCTTTGATTCTAGAATATTGTCAGTCTTTGAATATTTCCTTCTTTCTACCTAATTGTTTTTCTTATCAAGGATTGCTGTGAGTTACATGACATGTTTGCTTCTCTCCTACATCTCCCACAAATAGCTCTTTTGTATTTCCTACTCCTTAAAATAATAATAGCTTATATTTATGCAGAATTAGCTATTTGCCAGAAACTCTTACATGTACTGTGCATATATTAACTCATTTAATCCTCATTACAATCATATAGTGTAGGTACTATTGTTATCTACCCATTTTATAGATGAAAAATAAGTCATCACATATTAGTTAAGTGAATTGCTCAGAATGTTTCAGCTAATATTTGGCAGAGTTGAGATTTGAACCCAGGCTTTGGGATCCAGGGTTCACACTTTTAACCACTACGCCATGTGGCCTTTTATTTATCCCTGATGCTATTGGTAAAGTTCTTTGACTTTGTAACTTTCAGCTCCTAATTAACTTATTGATTGTATCTATTCTACTATTTATCTTTCCTGTTGAGTTTTTATTTTAAATCATATTTTTAATACACAACTGTTTCCACCTGTTTGGTTTTTTTTCTTAAATAACTACTAGTTCTTGCTTCGTGTTACTGTTAGTCTCCTTTATTTCTTGGAGAATATATGTTAGCTTATTTTCATTTGGAAGATATTAACTTAATCTACTATAGTTTGTTTATTGTGTAGGTGTTGCCCTATTTACTTATCTAATATTCTTTGTGAGTTTATAGTCACATCTGCAGTCTTCATTAGTAATGTGAATTGGCGGTAAAGGACAGTGTACCCTTCTTGGTTATTTAAGGAGTAAGCAGCTGGCCATAAGCCAGTAGGGTCTGCATGTGTTTTAGTCATAGTACCCAGTGCTCGTGGAATGAATAGAGAAGAAGGGACAACTCCAGGACCTGCCTCTATTTTCTACTCTTCACCACAGCCAGCACAACCCTGATGTAACTCTCCCACTAGGTGCTATAGCTAGTGCTGACATTTTCCTGCTTCTCAGTGTCAAAGTTGTATTCCACCCAGTAGAATTTGAGGGAATGAAATTATATCACACAAGCTCTTCCCAAAATTTATCCCACGATCATGTCCACCCTGCTACATCTTGACTGCTGTTTTATGCCAAAACATTTTTAGTATTCTCAGGGTTTCTCACATTTTTAACAATAGGTTTTTAGATCCTTTGAGGTCTGTCTTGAAATTATGACATCTCCAGGGTTTGGTCCTGGGAAACTGCTTGCTGCCAATGCAAAGTAGCCATCTAATGAGGAACCAGAAACCCTGAACTCAGTCGTTAAATAAAGACAGAAGTGGGAAGATAACTTTTTTGATATAATACAAATAAACAATTCATAATGTAAGTGAAGATTATCCCTCAGAAGTACTCAGTTGATAAACTTATTTTGTCATTTCTTGCTAATGGTACATACCAACCTGTAGGGACAGACTCCAAGGCTTCCCATTTTTTATCACTCCATCTCCTTAGAGGAAGTTTAATGGAAGAAGTATAAGTAGACTATAAATGGAACTTGGCTTCTATAACCATCTTCTGCTATTCTTTCTTTCTCTTTTCCCATGATGTAATTAGGGTGACCTGGAATACCGGAAAGTGGGCATGATGGGGTCCGGGGGGATGAAAGGCTGATTATGGATTTGGTTTTATAACCCTGGCCCCAACAAACTGACCTGGTAAACACTGGACAAACGTGGCAGCACTGGGTTTTCATTCTCTTATTAATTTTGATGATGTTTGAAGAAGTAATTAAAAATGGCTTATTTTCAGAAAAGTGATCCTATTTTTCCCATTTATTAAAATCCTAAAAGATTAGGTTTAAAATAATGTATTTTATGAAGTTTAACAGATGTTTTATCTTCTGGACAGAAACACACAAGGAAGATGAAACATTTAATAAAAGGAGAAAATACAGGCCAGGCGGGGTGGCTCACACCTGTAATCCTAGCATTTTGGGAGGCCAAGGTAGGTGGATCACCTGAGGTCAGGAGTTCAAGACTGACCAACATGGTGAAACCCCATCTCTACTAAAAAAAAAAAAAAAAAAAAACACAATATGAGCCAAGCATGGTAGTGCATGCCTGTAATCCCAGCTGCTTGGGAGGCTGAGGCAGGAGAATCACCTGAACCTGGGAGGTGGAGGTTGCAGTGAGCCAAGATCATACCATTGTACTCTAGCCTGGGAAACAAGAGTGAAACTCCATCTTAAAAACGCAAAAAGGAGAAAATACAAGCCATAACTATCATTTATTGAGCACTTACTTTGTTAGACACTGTACCAGAACTTTGAATATCTTATCTCATTTATTCTTCACTGCAATTCTATGAAAAGTGCTATTATTATGCCCATTTTACCTAAAAGAAAACTAAAGCTTAGAGAGTTTAGGTTTCTTTGTTTTGTTTTGTTTCTACAATCAGTTTATTGACTTACAGAGTCTGTCAACTTGGGTAAGCTGACAGACTCTATAAGGAATCTGGAAACTCAGGCAAACAGCCAAATTGACTAACCCTATTTTAGAAATGTTGGATAATGAATGTGCTGAAGGATTCAGGTGACTGTTTCCAAAATTTATAGTGAGAATCCCATAGATCACCAACAGGTATCATCCTTTACTTCTGAGCACCACAAACAACTTCTCATTCAAGTAACTGGTATTTCATTAGCATAATTATCACAGTCATGAATTGCCATAATGTTGGAAAACATATCTGAGAAGTTGGAAGTTTATTTGTAAAGCGATGTCTTGTGTGTGCAGGTATACACATACATACATATATGTTTGTCCATAGGTATACATGTGTGTGTTTATATATATATATATATATAAAAAATAAGATACCATAGAAACAATACAGTGAGCACTTAATTGCTTGGTGTGTAGGACTGGTTTTTGTTTTCCTCCCCAGGAGACTAGTAGTATTGAAGGACTTGGTACACCGACTGGACTCACGCTGTCCTGGTAGCAAGCTCTGGAGGAGACACCAGAGGCAAAATAGCCACCATATTTGAGAAACCGTATTGTCACTGCAAAGCTGCTGCTCATTGTTTTGTGGTTGAGTCATATACCTAGACCTTTCAAAGTAATAGAAAAATGATCTGCCAAGTGTTCCTCAAGGCTGTAAACAATTAAGAAACATTTTCTCGGTAGCTTACAGAAAAAAATTAGGGGTGGAAAAGAAGACTTCTCTTAACAATCTATTTATTCTGCAGACTTTGATGGACCATCTTCCACTATTTGTTATGGTACCAAATCCTGCAGAATACAAGTAAAGGTATGATGTATACAATCCCTGTCTCTGATCTGTCTCTAAGATATCAAAAATTATGTATCGATCTTGTATCTCATGGCAGTTTTTTCAAATTTGATTGTGTCCAAGAATTGTCCTAGGTGATTATCAAAAATGCAGATTTCACAAACCTCATATATTTTAAATCAGGAGAATTAGCAAGTGGCATTAGGTCAGCTGCATATAAGAGAACAATCTAAAATAACTTCAACTGCTTGAATAAGTTAGCAGCTTATTTCCTCTGGAAGAAGACAGTCCAAACCTGACCTACTGGCACCACAGGGACCCCAGGTTCTTTCTGTTTTACTACCACATGTGCCTGGCTTCCGTCCACAGAGGCACCTCATGATCTGGAATGGCTTCTTGTCTCTGGCCATGGTGTCTCCTTCCAGGCTAGCAGCAAGAGAAACGGGAGAAGAAAACTTCATATTCTTTCCCTTTGAAGGAGGCTTCCTGGAATTCCTACACAGCATATCTCCTTTTATTTGATTGGTCAAAACTTTGTCACATGGAAAAGAAGGCCAAGTGTATGGCTAATTCCACTTAAGTCAAGATCATCTTACTAAAGAGGAAAGGGACTATGATGTTAGGGTAGCTAACTCGTAAGCTCCAGTAGATGTAGAATGTTGCCCCAGGAACCTGAAATTTTAACAAGTTTCCTGAGAAATTCTGATGCAAGTGGCTCGTGGAATGCACATTAAGTCACAGTACCATAGGAAATCAGAATAAGGGGGAAATTGGCTGATGTTATGGCGGTTTTTTAAAGTCTGTTTGATGGAGGCAAGCGCCAAGGAAAATGTACTCTCCTTTATAAAAAATATTGGAAAATTGGGTATCAGTGTTAATTAAAAATTTTAATTAACTAAGTATTACCTTATTATATGTGTGTTATTATTTCCAAATATTTAGAAGAAACACTGAGCACACACATGTACACACACACAGATTGATCTGTGCAATCTTTCAGGTGGAAAGACAAATGAATCTTTCAGGTGGAATCTTGAACGATGTAAAACCTCAGAATTATCAGTATGATTGCTAATTATAACTGAACAGTTATTTTACATTTCTAAGTTCTGTTTTCAGAAAAAGAGGTGTTCGTTTATAAAACATGCTTTCGTTTGTATTCCTGGCTTCTATTTTTAAGGCCACACTTCCTTTTCCCTCCCTCCTCCTTTCCCTGACAAACAAACTTTCTTGTTCTGCAGCTTTGCCAAAAAAAAAAAAAAAAAAAAAAGAAAAAACACCTTACAGTCCATATCCTTTCTCTTCATAAACTCATTGCTTTAAAAGAGCCATCACATCTAGTTGCTGTAAGCTAAGCCAGTCTGGCCACTACAGGATTTTCCAAAAGTTCCAAAAGTTCAGCAGCTGGGTCAGATCAGTCGAATGGAGTGGCTAGAGGGATTAACAGCCACCCTAGGACTCATGGTGCCACCCAGAAACCACAGGGCCTGGACATGCTTCCCAAAGTTTGGCAGCAGGAGGGCCAAGCAGCTGCTTTGATTCTGACAGCTCAATTGTGGTGCAGAAGCTAGAAGATACAAGGATCTCTTTAATAAACATTAGCAGAAAGAATTGATATGTAGGTAATAGGAGGAACTGTAAGCCTAGAAATACTGTTCAGGGTCGGGCGTGGTGGCTCACGCCTGTAATCCCAGCACTTTGGGAGGCCGAGGCGGGCGGATCACGAGGTCAAGAGACCGAGACCATCCTGCCTGACACTGTGAAATCCCGTCTCTGGGTGTGGTGGCAGGTGCTTGTAGTCCCAGCTACTCGGGAGGCTGAGGCAGGAGAATGGCGTGAACCTGGGAGACGGAGCTTGCAGTGAGCTGAGATTCCGCCACTGCACTCCAGCCTGGGCGACAGAGCGAGACTGCATCTCAAAAAAAAAAAAAAAAAGAAATACTGTTCAGAATATGAAGGGGGTGATACTACCTAGAGCCTCTTGGTTAACATTTATTAACATTATTAACATTAACCAAGCCCACTGAAGGGCTCAACATACTTTAACCTTCACAGTAATCCTGAGAGATAAGTAGTAATACCCCCATTTATACCAGAGAAAATTAAAACACATAATTTTCAGTGGATGTAATAACTTTCAATGGGGATCATTTTAATGGAGCAAGACAAAAAAGTCAGACCTTTGTGTTTTATCACAGAGACTTCCCCGTGGAGACTGAATAGACTCATCAGAGAATAACGAAATTATGGTGAGGAACTGCACATAAATGTGATCATGGTTGTGAAACAACACAGAAAAATTAGAGAATTGAATAACAAAACTTCCAGTTTAACTAGTTATATTCCCATTAAATCTAGAAATAAGAAAATTTTTCTGACAGTCTCCCATTAAGTTAGATGGTAGACAAACAGAAGAACATCCAAGAAAGGAACAGTGGTTTTTTAAATTTTTTTTATTTATATATTTATTTTTTTAATGATGAGAGTAATGATGGAAATGGGTAATGTAGCCAACCTAAAAACTCACATGCTGAATTGATGGGGTTCCCACAAGCAGGCAGTGGGGGGACAAACATCCCGGCAAACTGTGGTGCTCTCAGAGCCAGTCAAATCCACTTCATATTGGTACACACCAAAATGGTTTTTTATATGATAGTCATCTGGGCAACAGAAGAAATTTAAGAAGACAGAAAGGAAAAATCCTTTGTACCTTAAACCCAGAGCCAGTCTTAAGAATAGAGATTGCAAACTCTGGGATAAGATTGTAGAGATAAGCAAATGGTTAAATAGGAAATTTACAGTGCGTGGAAATAAGTGCAAGGTTTATGCACACATGTAAGCCACAGCCTGAATAATATCACCACTAATACTGTCAGGCATAAGATTGAGACCACACAGACCTACCCTCTGCATTCTGATTGTGAGGAAGACTTGGTGTTTCTTCTTCCAAACCAGAGCAGAAACAGGCACAGCACCTGCTTTGTGCTCAGGTACGCAGTATAAACTTGTTGCAGGGAGGAAGGTAGAAAAAAGAAAAAGAATGGTTGGTTAGATGTTTGAACGTAAGTCTCCTGAGTGGCTAGAAATGAAAGATGTTTCTTACCTTGATTGCCTGTCTATAGAACTTTCTAAAAAATAAAATAACTCTGGGGGACCATGAAATTGTATTCACGCTTTATAATTTATGAGTGCTATATACACCGTGACTACTAGACACTAAGAAACTCCGTTGAAAAGTGTATAATTTTGTTGAGGAGTAAGACAAACTGTAAACAAGGCAAACTCATCAACTTCAAACTTTTAGCACAGAGGTGTTTTGGAATGACTTAGCCTCTTGAGCTCTGCCTCCCTCCACTGCCCATTTTATCTATCATCTATTAGATGGGGTCTCATTGTGTCATCCAGGCTGGAGGGCAGCGACACAATCATAGCTTACTACAGCCTTGACTTCCCAGGCTGAAGTGATCCTCCCACCTCAGCTTCCTGCAACTGGGATTACAGGGGTATACCACCACACCTGGCTAACTTTAATTTTTTTGGAGAACATGTCTTGGTATGTTGCCCAGGCTGGTCTCAAACTCCTGGCCTCAAGTTATCCTCCTGCCTCAGCCTCCCAAGTAGCTGAGATTACAGGAACCAGCCTTTGTGCTCAGCCTCCCATCCCCCATTTTAGAATCCCTGATAGAAGAAGGGTACTGGGCCTGCATCCACCAATTGATCCCTCATCTGCAGAAGGCACTTGGTGTGGTCTGTTTTTCCACACTGCTGCAAATGTTCAGGTTGGCACTTAGCAGGTGCCTAGAGGGGCCACGTGAAGCTGGGAGGACTGTCTTTATAAGAATAGACTGGACCACATGGCCTTCCAACAGGCACTGTCATGAAGCACTTACCCTGCCTGTCTCCCACTTTCCCATCTCCTAGGCTAATTTATTCTTCAGGACCTCACCCTTCTGACCTGACAGAAGCCTCGCTCTTGGCTTCTCAACAACATCAGCAAAGATTCCAGGGATTGGTTTATGAGTGCTAAAGATTCTGAGGGAAAACTATAGGAGGATTAAGGCCTGTCTACTCTTAGAAAATGGCCAAGACAGATTTCTGCTGAATCAACATTACATACATCACACATGTAAATGATATCCTTTGATTTGTAACCAGGCCTGTCATTGCAGTAGGCCTGGAGGCCTTGAGAAGGATTGCACCATTCCCCACTGGTGGAGAGCCAGGGTGGTCCATTTGCCCCCACCGCATCCCAGCTTCTCAGCATTGGACCAGGTGAGTTTCAGTACTTTAATTTGGAATGCAAATTTTGTTGCCCAGAAATAACTTTTCCTCATAAACCTAGAGAGTAAATCCCAGTTACCAAGATGCCCAGTTTAGGAACCTATGTGTACATCTGTATGTATACCAACAAACAAGATACAGGGACACATCTCTTACTATTACAGGCTTTTGTTTTATCTTAATACCTTTTGTAACATTGCTTCACAAAAGGAAGTTGCTTTGCAAACAGTTCACTGTGGAATATAGACTGTTCATAATGGTGTCAGCTCATAAACCCCATACTGTCCTCATTGGGGACTGCTGAACATGAAAAGTGTGTGGTGTAACTGGGTGCAACTTGCATGGCTACTGTTTTAGCTCAAGTTGCTATAAGAAAATACCATAGACTCTGTGACTTAACAGACATTTATTTATCATTGTTTGGACTCTGAGAAGTCCAAGACGAAGGTGTTGGCAGATTCCATTCCTGGTGGAGGCCCTCTTCCTGGCTTGCAGATGGCTACCTTCTCACTGTCCTCACATGGCAGGGAGAGAGAGATTTCTGGTCTTTCTTCTTCTAAGGACACTAATACCTTCATGGGATACCACCCTATGGTATCATCTAACTCTAATCACCTCCCAAAGGTCCCACCACCAAATACCATCACATTGGGTGTTAGGATTTCAGTATATGAATTCAGGGGATGCACAGATATTTAGCCTGTAACAGATACATTAACAAACCTAAAACCAGGCATTAATTGTGTCAGCTGAAATTTCAGGCTCCAGGGGCAGACACTGCCATATCTTTCCATATTTATTGGAAATAAATGTGTTGCCTTCTCATCATGTCAAGTGGCCACTGGCTAAATGTAACAGTGTGATCTTGGAAAGAAAGTAATGACTATATTTACCTGGTTTCCCTGCAAATAGGGCAGTGTGATATATTACAAAATTTTGAGTGAAAATACTGAGTTATGAGTCTTAATATAACATCACTGACTATAGGATCTTGAATAAAACATTTAGTGTGTTTAGCCTCAGTCTTCTTGTTTGTAAAATGAGAATCACAGTTACCTTGTTGGTTAAAATGGCTATATGAAAAGCTAAGTCACTTGATATTTATAGGCTTAGTTTCTTCTTTGCTTTATGGGGTGACAGTTATTAAATGAGCAAACTTATGTGAAAGTATGTTATGAAATAATAAATCCTAAAATGCTATATATTTTCTGAAGCTGTTTTCAACTCAGATAATTATAACACTGTGGTCACAACATACCTTTTCCATGAGAATGGAAACTTTTGTCCTTTACCTCTGTAACCCCACTGCCAAGTTCAATGCCTAGCATATTGTGGACAGTGAATACATGTGAACTGAATGAAAGGAGTGAAGGAACTGAATTCTCTGTCATGGGAATAAGCTGGCTGCCTTGCCTGCCAGGAAAAAGTTAATGCTTTAAGGCTACATATGTGGAACCCTACAGATCCTCTGGGTTCTTGGAAGAACTCCGTGATTCTACCAGGTCTCTTCCATACCAGGCAAAATTTGTACAAGTTATTTGAGCCTGGCAAGGAAAAGAATCAAGCAATCCAAAAAAGGGGCAGAAGAGATAAAAATTGACCTTTTCTGCTTTTCTAAGAGTCTGCCCTGCTGTCTAGGTGGGACAATAACTTTGGAATCAAATTTTTTTTCTCCAAATAAGCTACTAATGTTACCAGTGTGGAATAAGAATCTTACCAGCTGGCGAGCTTGCAAACTATACATCAATATAGAATCTCCAGAGCAGAATGGGGAGTAAGTGTCAGGAAAATCAGATTTTTGCTCTGGTTCTATTACGAAATTTCCTGGAGTTTCCTATGTTATTATAGGTCTCTAACTTGCATATGAAGAGAAGGGATTAGATTGGCTCTGGCCTAAGTCTCTCTAGACCTATCATCCGGGAGCTCTAAATGTGTTGTCATCTCTGTTTCAATAGATCACACCAACGGTTGCCATGGCTGTCTACTTCTGACTGATAGTTACTGGAGTTCAGGAGTGTTCATGATCTAAAGATTCTCCCCTACACTTGGGCATCCATGGCTCCTCAAGAAACTTGTGATCCCATTCTGTGCTATTATGAATGATACTCAGCATTGGTCACGTAACTACAAGATAGCATTGCATTTCACTGCACTTTGATCATAAATCAGCTTGGCAAGGTTGTGGTGACATTCCATGGTTTCAGTATATTAATAAAGCTTTCACACTCTGGTCTCCAGAGTGCTCATTCTGCATGTTGCATCTGTTCACCTTGCATGGAAAAGTCCAGAAGAGTAGGTGAAGTCCTTGAGAGCTAAGGCACCTGAGCCTAGACGCGATGGGAACATGAGCACAAAGTTTTCTTTTACATTGGAAAAAATAAAGACCAAATTCTGAGAATAAAGGTTGATTCATCTTTCTCTAAGTAAGAAAATAAAAATAAAATAATAATAAAACATAAAGGGGAAACCGGCAAGTTGACAAATTTTATGTAATTAATTACACTGTACGAGGGTAAACGTCCAAACTCTCAGGTGAAGCCATGATGACAGTTCTTTCAGTGATGCCCATTCAAACCACAGTACCCCAAAATAGTGACTGAAACTTGTATTTCTGCCCTATTAGAAGAAGAAAAAGACTGCAACTAATCCATGCCATTCATTCCCACTTTCTAGTATAAACTGAAGAATGGACTTCCTTTTGTGGGGATAAGTTTGGTTTGAAAACCAAGTAAAGAACCATATTTTGAGAATCACTGTTCTAAAAGGAAGTCTCTGTTTCTCCACCTCAGAAGTCCAGAAATCCTACAGCTGAGGTGTATCGAGAATAAATGCAAAAAGAACATTGTCTCAGAAATCTCTGATGTGGGAGGATCCCCATTGCACTGGCTTGCAGGGTGGTCAGGAGGAGCACTAGCAAAGTGGAGAAATCTGGCTGAGCTATGGCGATGCACCAGCTGCTGCTGCAGCAGTGAAAGGAACCCTGATGGTTGCCTGCTGCTTCACTTCACAGAGGAGTTGCCCCTCAAACATAGTGAGGTGGTGCAAATCCACTGCCTTCGATCTCGTTTTCAGATTTTCTCCCATTTTGAAAATGCCTTTATATTTTTAAATTCTTTAAATTCTCTAAATGCCTTTATATTTTTAAATGTAAAGTTTATTGTCACCTCAACTTGCCATCCAGAAAAATTGCATGTAGTGTGCAATAAATTTACCATAGTTAAATTCCCTGGCAGTCATTTTTCTGTAATTTGTCAGAGGTGAAGTAGAGAAAGATGTGTGTGGAGATGTGATGTGTGAAGAACAGAATTGGGGGCAGGGGGGATTGAAGAAGAAATAAATCTTGACATTCATCAAGCAAGTAGCAATTGCTGCCTTTTAGGTTTCTACCCAGCAGTGAGACACCTGGTCAGATCAGGTGTCTGCACCAAGATAAAGCTTAAAAAGCTCTGATTCTTCTGCCTGAACAGATTCTTGGGGGCAGCTGCTGCTGAGCCAGGCTTAGCAGACAAGTGTTGTTTATCTGATAAATTTTTCATTTTGGAATCATTGTTTGGCTTATGATAAACAAGCAGGTTTTCTCAGGAATACTAACATATTCTTATTCAAAGGATGGTGATTCAGTCAATTGCCAGATAAAGTGGTCTCAAAATGCTATGTGAATTGGGCTAGTATAGGACAAAGGGGGGATAAGAAACCATTACTTTATCCGATTGTCATTGGCTCTGTTAGCCACCTGGATTTATTTAACCTTCAATTATATTTTTCAATGAATAATTTAATAATAAAGAATCTGAAGTATTTTTGAGGTCATGCTGGTCAAAAAGTTTCCAAAAGAGTTTGAGTCTTGCACTGTGTCTTGATCTCTCTATTCTATCATTCTGTGAAAGGGAAGGAATGGTAATGAACTTTCCTCAACAGGTTGTTTGAATGAGAGCCCAAGAATTGAGAGTCCCATGCAGTGCGGTTTTAATCTCTACCCTTTCCCAATCCTCTGAGCCTGTTAGACTCTGAATCTGAATATGTGTTCTTTTCAAAGAAGCCAGTAGAAATGGGAATGCTCATTGATTAGACTGAACCTCTGATAGTAATCAGTCTTGGAAAAAAGTACAATTATGATAATGTCACAAAAAAGAGTGTTTGTCCCTCAGAAAATAATTACAAAAATTAACTTGTGACAGGTCACAGTACATTTTGTTCTAAAGCATGCTGAAGTAAGAGATATCACATGTTATACTGCTTTCTGAGTCTTTGGGCTTTATCTGTTTCTTCCTTCTCCCACCAAACTGCTACAAAGAGAAGTTCATAGTTGTTTTCCATTTACATATCAACCTACAGTCTGCCTTCTCCCCGCAACCGCAACATCCCTAACAGCCCCATACTTGAAGTTAGTGGAATGCCTGTTAATCAAGGTCACTCACAGTCTCCCTATTGCCAAATCCAATGTGGGCACTAATCAGTTCTTATCTCATTTCTTTATCTTGATGCTGTTCACACCCATACCTTCAAAAGCTCAGTCCTCCTTGGCTTCCTCATACAATCTCTCCTGTATGAGGTCTGCTCTAACTTTTTGTGCCATTATTTTGCAGTCTTCTCCTGGAACTAGTCTGCATCATTCTTCCTTCCCCTTATTTGTAACCCTAGTCTTCCATCCTTATCTTAAAAAAAAAAAAAGTTCTTCCTAAACTTCCCCAGGATGGTCTAGCTCACTCACATCCTTGGCCTGAACCACCACTGTTATAATAACTCCTAAATACATTCCTATCCCTGAACTCTGTCTTACGAGACTCCGATTTCCTATTGTCTACCTGTGAGAACTGTGAGACCCTGGGCTACTCAGACATCATAGATCCAAATCCAGATGCACACTTCTCCCAAGCCTCATTTTTTAAAAATTCCCCTAAATTAGCCATGATGCCACAGTACAATCAGTCACACTAATCTGGTGCCTGCCTCAGCCTATTGTCCCTCAGATACGTTTTTTGCCCTGCTCAGCAGGCTGTTTTCCAGGCTCTCCTGTTAGCTGGTTTCTGCATTAGCTACCCAATGTGAAGTCCTCACAGGAGATTGGAGGGTAAGAGGAAAGGAAAAGAGAAGCCAGGGTATCTCTTATGCACACACACCACCAGACAGTACCTAGAATGGTTTTTGTTTCCTTGGTTGGACCCTATATGAAACACTCTCCATCTTTCACACCCCTCAAATCAATCCATTCTCTCCCCTCCATCTCCACTGACACTGACTTCCATCTAGTCTTCATCATTTCCCTTCTGCATCTTGGTAATAGACTTCATATTCTTTAATTTACATCTCCTTGTCCAATCCATTCTGTATGTTGCTACAGAATAAGCTCTCTAAAGTGATCATCAGATAAAGCTCTCCCATTTAAATTAAAGCAGACAGCTATCCTCCAAGTGACATCAGTTATGAGTAGCTCCTTAAGAATAAGAGTAGATCTCCATGCCTGGGAACACATGGTCACGCAATTTGGCAACAAGTGATAAGCTCAAGGATGTCACCTGATCTGAAGGTACCAGACCTAAAGGCCATCAGGGGAATCAATGGTCCATGCAGTAGCCAGGCTAGAAACCGTTTACTGTGACCACAAATATTGCATAGTGACTGGTCAGCTTGGTTAGATCCCTTTGCAATCTTAAATGAAAGACAGCGACCAGGTAGAATGGAGCAGAAGCTAAAAGTAACAGGGTAGAAGTGTAATGAAAACCACAAGGCAGCAGAAACAGTGGTGCAGTGTGAGTTAGTGGCAGTAGGTGGGCCGCCATGCGAGTAGCCATCATAAGCTAAATGGGAACAAACAGCAGCACCAGAATCTAGACTCAAGAAGATATCACTAGAGTTGTTTGAGGACACAGGAACAGTTGTGAGCTAAGCAGGGATCAGTGACCGTTCATCTGCTGAGTGCTGAAGTGATTTCTTTACTTTCCACTTCTCCATGTAACCTTAAATGAAACCCCATCAAAAAAAAAAAAAAAAAGTGTTTCTTTTCCTCACAAACTAACTACACACCTCTTCTTTCTGTGTTTCAGAAAATCACATGCTCCTAATACTCACTGGACCCAGTTGAAAAGTTTGGGAAATGCTTTCTTTCCACTCCAAACTTTCACAATGCAAAGTCCTCTGTGAACTTGCCTCTTGTCTCCAGCATCATCTGAGTCAGATTTGTTCTTCTCCAAAGGAATGGTGAGTTCTTTGTGGCAGGACTGGCACCTTTCTCTCAAAGCAACAATATAATCTCAAGTGATTGTTCTTAACACCCTGTTGTAACCCAACTGCAATATGGGTTCTCCTGACTCCATCCCTTTGTGTAATAGTTGCTCCTCCCTGTGCCTGAAAGACCTGGAAAAAGGAGGTCTTTTTCACCTTAAGTGTTCATATTCTTTACAGGTCAGTTAAGGCATCAGTGAAGACTTCTGTGACATGACACCCCTGTCCTTCATTGGTCCCCATCAGACAGGTAAGGGTTTCATATCTGCTCTTCTGACACTTGTACAGCTTACCATTATTTTAAAATCTTGCCATTCTTTTACATTAGTCTGAGCAATTCCAGGACTAAGATTCTAACCAGTTTATTCTTGTATGATCCTGCTTAAAGTACATAGAAGGTGTGCAAGAAATAAATACATTCATTGGAGAAAAGTTTGTCTAATCCCTGGGAGACCTCAGGGAGCCATATGGTATAATGGAATGAAATCTGGCGCAAAGTTCTGGATCTTACTCTGAAGCACCTCAACCCCTAAGTGCCTGATTTTCCACATCTTTAACTGTCATTGGATGGCTAAGCATTAAGCTCAGTAACCTCTATGGTCCTTGGCACTGCTATGAATGCATTTCGAGACTGGCCCTGGAATTTGCTTCTACTCACATCCCATCCCCTCCTCACCCATAAATCTGGTTACAGTGTTCTCTCGATATCTTCAGAGGATTGGCCCAGGACCCCCATGTACACCCAAATCCACGCATAGTCAAGTCTGGTAGTCAGCCCTGCAGGAACTGGAACCCACATATACAGAAGTTGGTCCTCCCTATATAAGCAGGTTTCAGATCCTAGGAGTACTTTATTTTCTGTCCACATTTGGTTGAAAAAATTTGCGTGTAAGTGGACCCACCCAGTTAAAACCATGTTGTTGCTGGGCCTGGTGGCTCACACCTATAATCCCACTGCTTTTGGAGGCTTAGGTGGGAGGGTCAATTAAAGCCAGGAGTTCAAGACAAGACCAGGCAACATAGCAAGACCCCCTCTCTGTGAAAAAATTTAAAATTAGCTGGGCATTGTGGCATGCACCTGTTGTCCCAGCTACTTCGGAGGCCAAGGCAGGAGGATCGCTTGAGATCAGGAGTTTGAGGTTACAGTGAGCTAGGATTGTGTCCCTGCACTGCAGCCTATAAGACAAAGAGAGACCCTGTCTCAAAAACGAAAACAAACAAACAAACAAAACTTGTTTTGCCCAAGGGTCAGCTGTATAGAGTTCGTGTTATGACTAATTATTTGTTGTCATTGTTACTTAATTTTGTGCAATGGAGAGGGGATATGTTATTTAACATTACACAGAACCTATTCCTACACAATCAAGGTAGGCTTCAAGATATGGATAACATAGATCTTATCAGTCTGAAGACTGATCCACATAAAGTTTTAAATTCAAATGCATAAAACTATGTTTGGTAATCTGTAAAGGAAGCTTGGAGAGGCAAAATTCTTCAGGCTACCATGCTGAAAAAAAAAGTTTGTGATCTACATTTATGTATTTAAAATTCAAAGACAAGAGAGGATAGTATGTAAAATTGACTTTATTTGACATACATGTATACCAAATATAAAATTAGCTTAGCTGACAGATCTAGGTTGGTTAAAACTCTACGTAGATCATACGAAAGTAAGATTAGCAACCATTTCTTATATGCTTCTCATCTACAACAAGGACTTTTGCCATTGCCATAACTTGATATTGCTGGAAAACACTTTTGATATTTGACATTAACAGTATGAAGTAGAAAAATGGAAAAACAAGAAACATATATATACTGAAAAAAAATTAAACAACAAATCTATACATACTTGCTTGTCCTTAGAAAGAAACATATCTAACAGAGCTAAAATTAGGAGTATCCAATATACACATAGTCATCAATTTCATCTATTTTGTAAGAACCAACTTTCTGGCAGGAAAGAAAAGTGAATGACTCTTCCTTGACACTCCATCAAGAGTTATGCATGAATCAAATAAAAGGATTTTGCTAAAGTCTGTTGACTGTTCCTTCAGTTTTCTCTCTACCCTCACGATTACAGACCCTTTTATTTTTTTTTTTAAGAGATTCAGCATCTTAGCTAGTCCTTTAAAATGAGTCCCTTTGTCCTCCATACTTTTGGGATTTATCTTTCTGAACCCCAAATCTCGATTGCCAGTTCAAAAGTCTAAACTTCTTGTTCTACACAAGACTTGTACCAGACCATTGCTCTCCTTTTCTGACATCTTTACTCATCACTCTTGCTCTGCTCTGGCCCCTGAACCACTTGCACTTGCCTGAATGCCCTGTGCAGTTCCATGTTTTCAAGTCAGCAACTCATAGGGTACCTCAAAGCTATGTCCAGGCATGTTGTAGGCAATGTTCATGCATTTGTTCATGTTATTTCCAATGCATGGAATGTCCTGCCCGAAATCTGTTTCCTGGAAAATATCCACCCATCTTTCAAGTGTTGGTACATGGTTTGTATAAATTTGGTCATATCTGTTAAAATCAACCATCGCACTTCCTGTTCCTTCAGTCAGTCAGCTTTATGCAAATGTCAACTGCAGAAAGTCTTAATACAATTATGTCTACTAGGCCATAAACTCTGAGGAACAGGTCCATGCCTCATTCATCATTTCATCCCTAACACCTGCCTAGTATCTGACACTTACATTAATTCATCTTAGCCCCAGTTAGTCCTATTCTGCCTTAATCTATGACAAAGAATAAAATAAGCACAAAAAACTTTATCCGACACTACTAGGTTATCAATTCAGAAATCAGGATAGAAATACATAAATACAAGAGACTTGCAGAAGCATAAGGATAAATCTTAACTGATGAAGCCCAGAGAAATTCGTGAACTTCCTCAAGTTAGGAGACACATTAATGGCTCAGGGGTTTTTTTGGTTTTTTTTTTTTTGAGGTGGAGTCTCGCCCTGTCCGCCAGGCTGGAATGCTGTGGTGTGATCTCCACTCACTGCAAGCTCCGCCTCCTGGGTTCACGCCATTCTCCTGCCTCAGCCTTCAGAGTAGCTGGGACTACAGGCACCTGCCACCACACCCGGCTAATTTTTTGTATTTTTAGTACAGATGGGGATTCACCGTGTTAGCCAGGATGGTCTCGATCTCCTGACCTCGTGATCCGCCCACCTCAGCCTCCCAAAGTGCTGGGATTACAGGTGTAAGCCACCGCGCCTGGCCTCAGGGTTTCTTTTATAACTGTGATCAGGAAGATGTGCTTTTCTTTCTACTTTGTTAAGCAACTAATCAAACTCAGCACAACAAAACAAAGACTCTCCTTTTCTCCCAAGAAGTTCAACAGTTCTAGTGTTGTAGAACATTTCACAAATAAAACCATCCTAGTTTCCTTTTCCCATAAACAGTTGAACACATCAGTGTGATAAGATCACCTCACACTATTTCTTGGCTTAATGCTAGCATTGCCTCCTGCATATAGATTTCTCTTACCCTTCTGGCAGATTTAATTGCTTCTTCCCCTCTGTTCCCACAGCACTGTACATACTCAATTATAGCTAGTTTACAAATAATAATATTAATTCTGGATCATAAAATTGCAACTGGTCAATGCCTGGCATATAATGAACACTCAAATGAACAAGGAATTGAATCTTGCTTTAATGAAGTAAGTCAAGACTAATTATTTCAATTCCAATCTTAAGAACGTCCTTAGCTTTTAATGAGGGGTCTTTGAACACAGATTTAATTTCAGACAGTGGTTTTTGCTGCCTGTAATAACTAAAATTTGCAAAAGAATTAATTATTTGAGGACACTATCTTTTTAAGAAATGAATTTACTTAAACTATTCCTACAAGGGTAATACATAGTAAGTGAAAAACCATTAAGACAGTAGTTCTCATAGTTGTTGCTTTTATATATGCATACTTAAGATAATTTTAAGTGGTTGGAATAGGTCCAGAGAACACCTATATTCTGTGGTGTTCCATTTAATGTTTTAATTATTTATAAGACTTAAATAAGTTAATATTTAATTTGAAAAATTAAACACTAAGTTTGTTGTGGGCAAATTAGTGATGATAAAACATTATTTAATCTAAAATCCTGTTCTTAAAATTTGTTCAGATTATCATTGACTGGCCCCGCCCTCCCCATATTCACTCATAATATGATTGAATTGTTATTTTGTGATTCTAGACAGTTAAGAAATGCAAGTCTAGCTGTGGCTTCATTTTAAGAATTTGGTCATTTTGTAAAAGTGCTTGAATACTTGTTTTACCATTGCTATATCTCAATTCTTATAAGACCCTCAGCAAAATCAATTTACATGACTGGCAGTACTAAGCCACTTTAAAATTATTTTAAACAATTTTATTTGTTTGGGTTCTACTTGTTTGGATTTTACATACTGCTGTGGCATCCTTCTTTTAAGGATATAAACTATAATTCAAAATGATATGGAGAAAAGTGACTAGAAAACAAATCGGAAGGCTTATAAAAATTTCATAGTACATTAGTAAATGCTTTAAAAGACAGCCCATCCAATAACATATATACAAGTTAACACTACAAATTCAAGGACATAAGAAAATAGATTGGACTTACTTTTACATTCACTTCTATAGATACTCTATACCACACTAGTATTATGATAATAAAGCAATCAAGAACAATTTGTCTCTCAGTCTGTGTATATGTGACTATCTACATATTTATTTCACACACACATGCCAAATACCCACATAACTTCAATCCTATATCCATTTACCTCTGAGAGTGATTTAAAGTAACCACAGTGGCACATAAAAGGAAAAAAATGATGAATTCCAGGCTTCCTAGTAAGTAAAGCCAAATCCAATTATTCAAGTGATACTATGGTGCTGTTTTTACAGGAAAACACAGATTTCTATACTTTCTGGTCATTTACTTTATCATTCTGGTCATTTACTTTATCATAAAGTACTATTTGCCAATATCATTAAAGTACTATTTGTCAATACTGGTTTCACGTAATGACAATAAAACATTCTTGACCTATATACTACATGAAAAAAATAGATTATGAGCTTATTTTTTGACCAGTCATCAAACATGTTTTCATTTGAATAAGGAAAGTTCTTCCAGTTTAATATAAGTTTACCAATTTGTTTTTTCAATGAAACAAAGTAAATTTACAGTAAAGTTACTGGTCTCAATGTAAGTCTTCCAATCTCCAAATTCTGCTTAACAATACAAGGATTACAAGAGAAAAAAAACACAATTAATTGCCTGTGGCTATGATCTTAGGGGCTGGTTTTCTCATATTGCTGAGTTCTACCACAACCTGTCATATTTCCAAGGTTTGGATGGTGCTTTAAATCTGAACTGCCTGAGAAGATTCAGAAAGCCTTTGTTCTTGGGCTTACACAGTAAGCACTCTGCGTGATTCCTAATCACATTTTTATCCAGAACACAGTGTTACAGGTCACATTTTTCTCAATAATGCTTATACTGATTGATGCTCTATAAATATAAAAATATTTACATACAGAATACACACACTGACATGGGGGTATGAAGTTAGCCAGCCATCCATAGGAAGAATGGAATAAAAATTGCAGGAAGGGTAGTGTATGACACCAGGCCCATACAGACTATAGACGCCAATCCCAAGACTGCTGAAGCAAGAACACTTCTCTGATCACGAATAATTATCTTCACAGTCTCACAAAACTGGAAAATAAAATTTTGGAAAATTAGAAAAGGTGGCTAAATCCAAGAATATATCAAACAGTAAATCAGTTTTTGAAGCTATTTTCTGTCTACCAGAAGAATTAGAAATTCTCTTATGACTTACAAAAAATTTTACAATGTTAAGAGTCCGGTTCTGATTCTATACCCTATAGTAGTAGAAATGATCCCTTAGGCAATTAAGTTAATAATGGCAGTTGCCTATGTAAATACAGCATTTATAGGAAACTATAGAAAGTATAACCACATAGTTGTTCAGGACTAAAGGTTTAAAACAACAAAGTGCTTATCAATAACAATAGCATATTTTAAAATTAGATGAGCAAAGAGGTGTCTCTAATCTTGAGTAAAAATAATAAAATTTGGCCAATTAAAGGTAGATTCAATTCCTCCAATTTGCCATTCTAAAATCTAATGATACCAATAATAACTTTTTTATAAATCTCAAAATCTACAGGTATAGAAAGTCTAATTTTATTGTCAAATTCCATTTCCTGACTAAATATGCTAAATTCAGAATCGATTATATGACACATAACCGGCTGCTGGAAAAAAAGACAAATATTGTCCCTACCCCTGAGGAATGCATCCTTCTAATATGTATAATGTTTTCCTTAGAAAAATAATGTTACTCGAAAGTGATGGCCTATGTCTGAGTCCTGGCTCCTGCTCTTATTGGCTGTGTCACCTCAAGTAGTCATTTAACCTGTCCAGGCTACTCTCTTCTGCTCCTCCATGGGAACACTCAAATTGTTCTGAGGATTAACTGAGATGTTTCATGCACAAGTACTCTGTATTCTTCTACGTGCTGTATAAATGTAAGGTATTACAATGATTATTATTACTACTGTCTTTGTTGACAATTATCTCTACCATATTGCCATCGATGCCAGAATGCAGTGATTGTCATTTCTATATGGGTTTTGCTATTCATACTAATTTTAAGCTCTTTTTCTAGACATGGCATTGTACCTGCTTTTAGGGTTTTCTACAGTGGCTTACATGGGACTGGGCAGCTAGGTTTCCAAATTCTTAAGGAATAAAATGAACAAGTTCAATAAGTTTTAATACACCATCCCGACAGTATGGTTATCTCTATCCATACTTTTACATAATACCTAAACAAGTGTGAAACTCTTATCTAGATGTTGGCCTATTTTTCTATCATACTATTTGTCTCTTTTTAATAAACTAGCAAGGTATTGAGAAGTATACTATTTTAAGGTGGTGAAGATCAAATTGAAGTTTTTCAGGACAGAGAAAAAAGGAAGTTGATGGAAGACATATATTTTGGTAAATGACTAAGTTGTACATACAGTTGTCCTTATTTTTTTTCCTTGATAATTTACAATTAAGTCAATCAGAATCATTTTGGACTGTATTTCCCACAAACGCAGATTTTTCTCAAGAAGCATCGCATGTCTAATGCCCTGTTTACTTGGTCAGCAGACCAGCAGGCATCTTTAGTGGTGCTCAACAGTAGGAAATTTCTAGAAGGGGTCAATAAGTCTGTAGGAACACTTTTGTGAGCACTCAATCCACACAAATTAAAAGGGGCATTTGCCATCATTTTTGGCAATGAAAGAGCAGTATTAACAAAGTGAAAAAATCATAGTAGTAAAAGCATAAGGAATAGTAATAGTTATTAACCAAAGGAATTTCTAGTTTACAAAATACTGATTGTCAACAGCGTTATAAAAATCCCATAATTTTATGACTTATAAACTTGTAAAAAAAAGAGTATTACCACAAAGGAGTAAATGTTCTTTTCCAGTTCATTCATTTGCAAACTAATTGCAGTGTTTTCCTTAGGGGTAGTGTGTTCTTGAGAGTTTTTATTAACTCAAATTTAAGAAAGAGGCAACGTTGTAACTCTCATGTTAATATTAGTTGCATATATGGAGAACTCAACAATCAGACCCAGAATCAAATAATTTCTTATGTTTCCAAAAGGTAGAAACCAGTCCTTCCTTCAGTATTAATGACCTACTTCTCTCAGCGCATGTTCAAAAACAGTTTGTAGAATTAGGAAATTTGGGATGAAAACTTTTTTTTCTCCCGGGAAATCTACTCTGTGGCCAAATTGTTTGTTAGACCATTCAAAGTGAAGACAAAACTCAGTTTCACAAGAGGTGCTATGCAGCAACAGCAATTAAAACACTTCTCTACTTCTGTAAACCCTGACAAAGTTTCCAAAGATGAAAAACTACTCCAACTAGTTATTTATGCAGATTAAATATTTTACTACCTTACAAAAGCCTTAGTTACTGTTTTTCTGTAGAAATATATAATGCAGCACTATATGTGTTCCATGAACGGGGAACTCCTAATTACCTGATAGAAATACTGTTTTTCCTTAGAGAAATGATTTGCTTGGTTCCTAAGTAAATCTGACATGTTTCCTTTTGTACACTTTGGGAGCCAGTGTTTGTAAATGTGGTGGAGTTCATTTCTAAACAGGCCTGGACTAGAGCTGTGATTCTTGAATCGCTGCACAGTGCTCTAACTGTATTTTTATTTTACTTGGAAAAGAATTCCTAGATTGAGTCTTTTGTGGCTCTATAAAATCTACAAGGAGTTTCATACACTGATCTATAAAAGCAAAATACTTCCATGTTCTCCCACAGAGGATAAAGAAAGATGTTCCCAAATGGGTCAAAAAAATTAACCAAGATGTGGAGCAATTAAGAACTGGTTACATGAAAAAAACTGACTCAGATTTTTCTGGTCCCAAAAATATCTAAACATGAAGAGTAACACTAAAGCTCATTATGTTACTGCCCAGGTTTCCATTATAAAGACTGAACATTAACAATGACTTCTTTAACAAGTACAATGAAGGCTGAGAAAGTTTCCAATTGTAAATAAAGTTTCAGGCTTAAAATCTTAACTATTTTTAAAAATTAAGAGGTTTTAAAAGGAAATAAAAATCCATTTTTCCCTTTGGATTTGTGGCTAATTTAATAATCTTAAATTCTGTTTTTTTTTTTGAAAAAAAAATACTGTTTTTCAAAATACTCATAAAAATTACCTTCCAATGTTTAACATTTCTTCTTGAAAACTAATTGTATTGATCTCTGGGGAATCCATAAACACTCTAATCTACCTTTAGGGCTAATGGGTAAAGGATGCTTAACAATGAGGAAGTCTAGATGGGGATTAAAGCCAACCCAGAAAGAATTCAGCATACCAAGGAAAATGCAACTCTGAAGCACCAACACAAGAATAAGGGACTTACCAGGGAGCCCATATTACTGGGAATTTTGATAGCTTATAGCAAACAATGAAAAATCCCTCTATGCAGCTTTCAAAGGGAGAAAACTGCGTGGTTCCTTATTTTAAAGTCACACACTTTGTTTTTATAGTGTTATGGATTAAATATAAACTCTGGACCTCTTCCTTTCAAGTGAAATTCTTGGTTAAAGTTGCAAGCAGCGGTGACTGATTTCTTGTATACCCCGCCCCCAGTCACTTGCCCTTTGTCATTTGAACTACATGGTGGGTGGACACCTGATGACTTCTGCAGCAATACTGGGCAGCTCTGGAATCTCTGGAAGGGGTCCTGCATTGCCACACCCTTTCTCTGTGCATTTCGAGAGATCCTGCAAGGCATGTTGCCATTTGTTTATTTACTTAGCCTACCTTAGGAACACTAGAACTTTCCTTACTTAATCTAGAACTTTAAGAATGGTATGGAAGACCGGGCGCGGTGGCTCACGCCTGTAATCACAGCACTTTGAGGGGCCGAGACGGGCGAATCACGAGGTCAGGAGATCTAGACCATCCTGGGCTAACACGGTGAAACCCCGTCTCTACTAAAAATACAAAAATTAGCCGGGCGTGGTGGCGGGCGCCTGTAGTCCCAGCTACTCGGGAGACTGAGGCAGGAGAATGGCGTGAACCCGGGAGGCGGAGCTTGCAGTGAGCCGAGATCGCGCCACTGTACTCCAGCCTGGGCGACAGAGCAAGACTCCGTCTCAAAAAAAAAGAAAGAAGAATGGTATGGAAGTGGTGGTGGAGGTGTCCAGGAATTAGATCCCTACTCGCAGGAAAGAGAAAAGGTCAGGGATGGGAGGGGGCATCCCGCGGAGCCCACTTCCCTGGGAGTCACACGTCATACCTTGTCGGACTGGGGACTGATCGGGGTGCCATATCTGCAGTAGGTCACGAAGTGCTCGCAGTTGTTCCACAGCAGGCTGTAGGGGGTAAAGCCCAGCAGCTTCTCAGCCCTCCGCGCCACCTCTTCGTTGAGCAGTGCCTTCTTCTGGAGGGACTCGTCCAGGTGATTGACCAGGATGTTAGCTCCGTAGGCGAAGTCCTCCACTGTGTCCACGCGAATGCTGGCCACTCTGACAATGACGCCCAGGATGAGACGCTTATTGGAGACCACCTTCTGCGTACGCCCCAGGTCGTCCGTCAGAGCCAACAGGATGTCAGGCATCATGTGGGCAACACGGTTGTCCCCTAGGTAGATGCCATAGTGGGTCAGGTGGGTCCGGGGCACCTCCAGCACGTCGCCTCGGTGGAAGGAGCTGGTTTCATAAAAACTGTTCCTCCCTTTGTCTTCGCCCGTGGTGCCCGAACTGAAGAGCGTGAAGTTGGAGATAAGGAGCAGCTTCTCCAGTAGTAGAGACACCACCTCCAGCATGGGGTTCTTCATCCTGCTGGGAAGAGGGAGTCTTGGAGAGGTGCCGGTGCCACTCCGGCAAGGGCCGGGCTGGGCAAGGTAAGCTCGCCGGACAGGGGCGCTGCGCTACTGCTCACCTGCAGGCCAGGTGAGGTATGGCGCAAAGTACGGCCGCTGAGGAGGAGAGAGGAAGGCAAAGAAGACAGCGAGGCCTGGCGACGGGCTCAGTAAAGCCACAATGGGGAATGAGACTGATAAGGAACTGGTGGCTGACGGCGGGGACAGTGAGACCGGTGCTACAAGCAGCCGGAGAAGAAGCGCCCCTGTGGGCAGTGCCGGGGGCAGGACCGCGCGCGGTGCTCGGAGGTGCAGGCTTTGCTGTGACTTTTTATGGCCGTCGAGGGGGCAGAGCCGAAGGCCGTCACAGACCCGGAAAGCTCACTGATTGGACGCCGCCTGCGCGCGGCGCTCGCGGAGGGGAGGGCGCGGGATCCCGGTTTCTTTGGAAGGGGGGCGGGCCGCCTTCTAGCTCCAGGGTTCTGCTCGGTGATTCTTTCCCGACGCCGGATCCCGGCTGCGCTACCGGCTTTTAAGCGCTCTATTTAGAGAGGTAGAGTCCCAAGGTGTGGCGGGACGAAAGGTCCTGCACCTGTCGCTACTGGGCGAGTTCCTGGCACTTCCGGGTCGTATTCGGTGGAAAATCCTCTTGGGCGAGATTTCTGAGTTGGACCACCTCCCTCTGAAAGGATGGATATCCGGGACTTCGGCTTAATAAAGAGATTGAATTTACTTTGCAAAGTGTGAGCGCCTCGAATGCCTGCGGATTCTTTCCTGACCGAATCTTTTGTTTTGTTTTGTTTTGTTTTGTTTTGTTTTGAGAAGGTGCCTTGCCCTATCACCCAGAGCAGGAGTGCGGTGGCGCGATCTGGGCTCACTGCAACCTCAGCCTCCCAGGTTCAAGCGATTCTCGTGCCTCAGTCTCCCAAGTAGCTGAGATTACAGGCACCACGCCCGGCTAATTTTTGTATTTTTAGTAGACACGGGGTTTCACCATGTTGGCCAGGCTGGTCTCAAACTCCTGACTTCAAGTGATCCACCTGTCTTGGCCTCCCAAAATGCTGGGATTACAGGCGTGAGCCATCGCGCCCAGCCCCTCTTTTTTCAAATGCCGTAAATCCCGCATGCTCTCAGCCGGTGCGCGTGGGGGAGGGGGGCGGAGGTTGCTACCCGCGAGTCCAGGCCCTGCCCGCCGGCGATTCGAACCCGAGGCCTCTCTGCGCTCCTAGGCACCTGTGGCCGTTGAGCACGAAGCTTCCAACCGTCCGCATGAAAAACGGCGAGGTCCAACGTCCGCCAGGAAAGCAAGATTCCTGTTAAGTTTATTTCTCTGGCTTCAGGGTCACATGGACCCAGCTTCAGTTCACCCACCGAAACTTTGCCCCCCTCCCTTTATTTTTATTTTTATTTTTATGTTTTTAAGCATAACATCCCGGAGATGGCCAAGGAAGGCGAAGTACTTGGATAAGATGCTAAGTTCTTTGCCCGCGCGCCTGCAGCCAACTCCAGTGAATCCTCGAGGGTGGTCCTAGGGCGCTGCCGCGTGAGGGAGCCGCTGAAGCGTTAGCCCCTCCAGGCTCGGCACGCGGTGTCCCCAACCCGGTGCTGAGTTCCGTGCTAATGCATTATGTAAATGCTTAAATTCTGCAGACAAAGACCACAATGAAGAGCGTCGGTTGGCTCCACAAAGCTGCCCAGTAGGGGCTAATAGGTTTCATCAGCAGATTCTACACACGCCTGAGGGAGGGTACTCTGCGGATGATGGATGAAGGAACATTCATCTTACCTGGAAGACGAAGGAGGCCATAGAGACCAGGCGTGGGGGAAGACGGCTCCCCATTATCCTTGGAGGCCGGACCTTTGCTCCCACCCTTAATCTGCCGTCAGCGATCTGTCCCCGTCGCCCTGCTTGCAGATGACTTTTGTTCATTCACAAACGATTGCGCATCGCATTATAGTTCCAGCAAAGAGGAGAAAACTCCCACAAACGAGTCGAGAGAGGAAGTTGGGGAAGGGGAGAGAGCCAGTGGACGTGGAGATTTTTTTGTTTGTTTTCGCAGTTTACTCCCCAAATTTAAAGAAAAGCGCCCAGGTGGCGAGTTGCTGAAACTAATCAGCTGCGCACAGGGAGCTTGCTAGCCTCTAGCAGCACAGCAGTTAACACACTTCGCTAAAATCGGGGGAGTCTGATCCAGACCTCGGTGTGTACGTTAAATGCTGAACTGACGTCAGACTCTGAACTGGCTCCTCTGGTCCAGTTCTTGGAAAGCGCCAATACCAAAGCCTCTTGTGTGGAGATCAAAGGAGACGTGGTAATTAACGGTTTCCGTCCCTGGTGGTCACTAAGGCGGCTTATAATGATTATGACTGCCTCCACCTGGGGAACTTGAGGGAGACAAAAGCATGGATAATTGCTTCACGGCTCCATACAACTATATATATATATAATTTTGTGTATAAAACATATACATATGTATACATTTTATATATATAAAAGAATTACCTATAGACTCTCAATAGTCTTGTCCCCACCGCGTTTTGGAAGACGCAAGCAGTGCCAAGGTGGTTTGCGTTTCATTTTTCTTTTTCCCCCGGTGGGGTCCATTTTCTGGCCGCCTTCTTTGGAAAGGGCTTTCCTTTAAAAAGAAAGGAGGTGAGAGCGATACGAGGCATGAATCTCTATAGGTTGCTCAAGATGCAGATACCCTGCTGCCATGGAAATGAATGAGGGCGCGGAGTGTCCATAGTTTCTTGAACGATATTTTTGCCTCTGATAAATTCCAAATTTTAAGCCAGAACGTTATGCCATTAAATGAATTTGTTTTGCTCAGTGGAACTGCCTGAAAGCAGCCCTCTCCTGCTGCTCTGCGTGCTAGGGCTTCGGCTTCCGGAAGCAGCAGCCCGAAGGAGGCAGTTGAAAGTCTTCATTTGCCTTTTTTCTGGAGTCTTCCCAGAACTCTTATGCGGGAAGCGGTTAGCGATGATTAGGCAGCTTTTCAGCTGCAAAAATATAGCATGGAATGAGCTCCTCTCTCGGCTGGACTTCTCCCCGCCCCCGACCCCCTTTCGTCAAGGACCATGGTAAATTTACTTTGCAAAAGGCAGCTTCTCAATGTTCTCAAAATCTCATCTATTTCTGTGGTTGAGAGGTCGGTTCTGAATGGCTCCCTAGAGGCACACTTCATGTAAATACGTTTACACGCTAATAGGCTCATGCCCCCAATCATATTGTCCTGCTTGCCTCAATTTTAGCTAAACAAAGGGAAGACTATCGCTGTAGGTGGAAAGGCCCAAGAGAAATCTAACATTAGTTCTTCTAAATCAGAAGATGTCACATGGAGATAGGAGAAATTCCTCTACCCTGAGTTGCTGGAGAGACCTCTGGTTTCCCGGATCTTAAGAAAGGTGGCTGCATTCTGTGATAACGTTCTGTGTGCAAAAGCCTTAAATACATGCGAATGGGTCTCCAGGTCTGGCGGCGAGATTTAGAAAGAGCCTAGACTTTCCCGGCCAACACTCAGATTGCGCTGAGCGGTCGACTCCCACTTTGGCCACCGCTTCTCCTACCTGCCTGCAGAAGGAGTAATGACAGCTACAGGGGCCCCGCTGGGTCGTCGGCCTGGGGGCAGCGCCCTCGCACCTGCGGCACTCAGGCCCACGTCCATTTCCCCCAGTAACGCATACAGGCCAAGCAAGATCCGCCTGGGTCTCAGCGCAGAAGAGGCTGAAATTGAGGCTCGCAGGGCCCACCTTACTTCTGCACCTCATCTTCCCACCGGCTACCTCACCGCAGGCCCCTGGAGAGTTTCTGTTCTTAAGAACTAGGAGAGGGAGGAGGTGCAGTTCCGCAGAAGTCTAAAGTCCTAGAAGGATAACAGATTTCCCACCTGCAGGCTTCTTTGGATCCTCCCTGCTCCTCAGAGAAGTCTTTGGATGGAAGATATGATCACAGTATTAGTAATAATAATAACTAATATTCACAGTGTGCTTCCTATGTACTAGGCACTGAGCTAAGCATTTTCTTATTTAATCCTCATAACCCTATGAGGTATTATCTCCATTTTCCATAGGAAGAAATGGAGGCTTATAACTTTGTCTAGTCACTGTGTTAATGTGTAGGGATCAGGACTCAACCACAGGTCTCTTTTGCCCCAGGTCCTTTACCATCACTGGGAAAGCCTGCCTTTCCATCAGTCTAACCACATTTATTGAATACCTGCTATATGGCAGGTGTTATGACCAACCCTAAAGGTTCAATAAAACACCTCACCCTAAAGTTAGATCCCACACTTTCTTTGTAATCTGTAATTAGTTTCCCCTCTTCTCTCATGTCACGAGGTCTAATTTTTAACATCATTTTACTGGGATAGTGAGAATAGAGCTGGTTAAGGTTCTGATTAATAGTATGCCATCTATTCAGTGTCTTCCCCAAGGGCACAGAGTCAGGAGCAGAATGTAGACCCAGTGTTCCAGACTTCATATCTCAGATTTTCTTTTACTTGAGCCCTAGGCCTGATTAATTTGGTTTTCTAAACTGCATGTTTTAAAATTCTTGTCCTTCTTAGGGATTATTTTGTTGTTCTTGGATTTTTTTTTTTTTAGAATACTAAATCGTTGGGCTATAAATAATGGTAATCTTAACATTTGGTTTTTTCTTAGCTATCCATCTATATTCAGTCCTTTTACGAATGTCCAGGTCCTGTCCCCTGGACATAAATAGGGGCCCTAACTAGCTAACACCAAGGGTGTGGGGAAAACAAAGGTGTTTGTGAACTTTGTTCTGACAGCAGAGGAAAATAAGCAGACATTTCTCCATGGAGCCTCCTAACTCAGTGCTACATGCAGTGTTAGGCCAATAGGGATCAATTACCCCCTGGGAGGAGATTTTCCCTGGCTTCCTTCCTGGTGACTAGCACCTTATTATGAGGACCTCACTTTAGCCTATTGTCTTTAGAAAGATTAAAAGCTGCAGCTTCAGTTGGTTGTTTCTGTTGTTGTCAGTGTTGTTTTGTTGTTTTTGTTTGCCAACCATAAAATAAGAACATTGAACAAAACAAAGAATTTACATTTAGCATTATGAAGACTCCTAGCACCAATTAATACAGCTAAATATAAAATTAACAACAAGCTGAGGCAGCTGTGATCAGAGGAAGGCGGCAGAAAGGCAGAAATTCTGAGTTAAGGGCCTGGAAGTGCCATTTACAATGAAATAAACTCAGATAAGTCACTTGCCACCTCTGAGCCTCAATTCCGTCTTTCTAAAATGGAAATAATATTCTACAGGGCTATTTTGAGAATTAAACAGAATCAAATACATTGCAGCATTCTATGAAAATTCATAATGTGATGCAGATGATCACATTATGTAATAATTTGTATTATTCAGAGAAACAGAGTAAGGCAGAGGGGCTTTTCCATTTCTTCTTTGACAGCACAGTCATCCAAGCACGCAGTGTAGACAAAGGACATGCCTTTACTCACAGACCCCTTCTGAGTACTGGCACAGGGCACAGGGGTGAGCAAGAAGCAGGAAAGTGTTTTGGAGTTGAATAAAATGGACACAGACAGTCACTAGGCAGCCAGCACACAGCACACAGATTTGGGAGCTTTCTCAGAGCTGTTCCTCTGGCTCTTCACCAATGAAGTGGTTTATAATCATAAAAACAAAGACTAAAACCTGTCATTTGTTCAAAAACGCCTCTCACAAAGCAGAAAATACCCCAAATGTCTATTTCAGAAATGATAAAATGATATCAAGAAATGAGTAAAACATTTGATATGCCCAGAAAACATAAAGCATATTCCACTTTCACATATAAACAATAAACAAGCCATGTTACTTCTTCGTCACTTGGAAGAAATATAGCAACTACTTTATAAGTTAATCTTGTTTCCTTTTGATCCTAATTTATTATTATGAGACAATAATAGATATGAATATTGGATGACCCAGGATTGTTAACAAAAGGAAATATGACTATAGCCTTTGGCTACATATTCAGAAATGCAGAAGACAGCTGCAGTGCCACTGTATTCATATAGGAAATGTACTGAGAAATTGGGTATTGCTATCATCAAACAGAACGGCTTGAGAAGCATCGGTACTATCAAGTACCAGAGGAGCAATGAATGCTGTTATTATATTTCAAAAATCCTAAATAGTTAGACATTCTAGAGACAAAAAGACAAATAACTTTTAATATCATGCTTTGCTTTAAATACTCCCATCTGATGCTCTGTGAGATTGCTGACTCTCTTGAGGCCTCAGAGGCCTCATGTGTATAGTGTCCTGCCTGCGCTAGACTGGAATGAGATGCTGTCTAAACTCCTCCAAGGGTTCATGGAGCACCAGCCTACAAAAATCAAATTACTCAGGCTCTTCAGAGTGTCTTAACTGCTAGTCAATTTTCAGGGGAGTAATTATGAGAAAAAAGAAGATTAATCACTGTCTAGTACTTAGAAAACCTAATAGGATCCATAATAACTGTTTTAAAAGGAAAAAAATAAGTCATTCATACTGCAGTAAAGGAGTAATTCCATAGGAAAACAAGAAGAGATTGATTGAGCAAGTGTTTGGCAGCAATTGGTGTTGAAAATCAATGGCTCCTTTGATAACATATCTTCAATTGCAGAGAAATTTTAAGTGACATAGGTACAGTATCTCATCAATGATTTGTCACAATACTTATTATTGATATGTTTTTTGAAAATATAATGTCTAATATCTAAAGTTAATTTGAAAGGAGGTTAGCATGTCATTCTGATCTTTTGTAGCTACATTTACTTTTTCAAATTTTTTAAACTTTTTTAGTTGAAAATAACAATTGTACAGTATCATGGGGTACATAGTGATGTTTTGATACATATCACGCATAGTGATCAGATCAGGGTAATTAGCATATCCATCATCTCAAACATTTATCATTTGTGTTGAGAACACTCAACATCCTCCTTCTAGCTATTTGAAACTACATAATATTGTTAACTATAGTCATCCTAGAGTGTTATAAATATACTCTTATCTTACACCATGCTAAAAATTCAATGTAGTTCAAATGAAGCTGATTCATACCTAAAAGTCTAATGCAACTATAGAAAAAAATGGATTTTTGTCTCCAGCTTCTTAATTGGGAGAACTCCAAGTGGGCAGCTCTCTTTTAAGAACCAAGCTGCCTGTGTTTGCCTCTGTAGGCACAAACCGCACGCTTGACCTAAGTCCACTTATTTTTATTCTGGTTGCCCTCTACAATGACTTGCCTTTAAGTCAGATTACATAAAATTACTTTCATTTTATTAACATCCAGACTTTACCTATAAAGAATGTGAGTGGAACTGAAATTGGATCACATAGGATTAATTTTAAAAAGTTCAGTAACTTTTCCTTTCCTTTTTTTTTTTTTTTTTTGAGACGGAGTCTCACTCTGTCATCAGGCTAGAGTACAGTGGCATGATCTCGGCTCACTGCAACCTCCGTCTTCTGGGTTCAAGCAATTCTCCTGCCTCAGCTTCCTGAGTAGCTGGGACTACAGGTGCATGCCACCATGCCCAGCTAATTTTTGTATTTTTATTAGAGACGGGGTTGTCCAGGATGGCCTCAGTCTCTTGTCCTTGTGATCTGCCCGCCTTGGCCTCCCAAAGTGCTGGGATTACAGGCGTGAGCCACTGTGCCCAACCCAATGTTTTTCTTTAAAGATAAATTAAAAATCTATAAAGTTTTAATAACTTTTATAAAAGTTTTAATTGCTACATAGCAATTAAAATCAGAAATCACAGGGCTTTTAAATGTTAACTTAGTTTAACTTTCAAAGAATAATCTAGAATATTTGCCCTTTGGTCATAATTATTTCATGTTGTAACATACATTACACTTGTTCTTTTTCATCTATCATTCTTTTATCTCTTTTACTTCTAGGGTGTTGGAATCTGGAAGGGAGGGCTCTAGTTTTTTTCTGTGATATCCTCTAAGGACATTGTATTAGTCCATTTTCACACTGTTTGATAAAGATATACCCAAGACTGGACAATTTACAAAAGAAAGAGGTTTAATTAGACTTACAGTTCCACATATCTGGGGCAGCCTCACAATCATAGTGGAAGGCAAGCAGCGGCAAGTCAGGTCATACATGGATGGCAGCAGGCAAAGAGAGAGAACTTGTGCAGGGGAACTCCTCTTTTTAAAACCATCAGATCTTGTGAGACTTATTCACTATCATGAGAACACCATGGGAAAGACTTGTCCTCATGATTCAATTACCTCCCACTGGGTCACTCCCACAACACATGGGAATTCAAGATGAGATTTGGGTGGGAACACAGCCAAACCATATCAGATATTATTACGACTGGTTCTAATCCTCAGAGGCCAAATGGCATCTCAAAAATCAGCCCTAAATGCATTAGAACCTAGGAAATCAGGCTAACAATCAGCGGGGAGAGTGACCTGGAGTCTCTTAGATCATGAGTTTTATCCAACTGTGACCTGCCTCCCACAGAAGAGCAAGTAACTGAACCAATAATGCTGTCAACCTCAGGGTGCCAGGCCACACTCAGCAGGTCCTTGCCAATAGAGGGATCTGTAGAGGGTGGCCCTGGAGCCAGGCCCAAAGGTTTAGCCAGACTGAGACATCCTCTAGATTGTTATTAGAGTTCCTCCTTTTAGTCCTGTGTCACCCAGAATATTGGCACAACCTACTTCATGATTCTAAGTAAATCAGTTGAACTCTTTGCACCCTGGTCCACTCATCACAGAAAAGGCAATAGATACTATCCATTACTTCCCTGCTGGTGACTCTCATCATCTCTTCAGCTTCTGAACCTTCCTGGAATTTAGTCTAGTGATAGTTATAGATGATCATTCTCACATCTCACTGCCAAGTCCAATATAAGATGACAAAGTCCAAACTCTCTTTCTGTTTCCTTAAATTATGTCTCCTCTTACATTTGTTTTTATTTCTTTTGAAAGGGACTGGATTTTCTTGTATGTTTTTTAGGGCTGCACCATTTGGTTTCCAAATAACAGTTTTTTTATTTTTCATCTTTTTTTTTTTTTTTAAGTAGATGGTGCTTAATTATAATTTAACCAAGTATTTTGCTTTATAGGTGAAATGATAGAAATTTTGAAGATTTCTCTCTACTTGTTTATGAATCCTCCAATGTAAAATGTCTAGCAGAGGTTTATTCTTTTTTCAGAAAACCAAATTCAAGAAGAATAAATAAAGAGTAATTACTGATATTACAAAATAAAGATTAATTGTCAAGAAACTATTTTAATAATGTGCTTTACCAAAAATGTGACTTCATATAACTAATTTTAGCAATATTATCTAGAAATGGATCTTCCTGGAGGAAGGCAACATATTCATAAGAATGAGTTCTGAGTTCACAGTGGGCATTCAATAAAGTTTTGCTTACGATTTATCTAACAGGTATATTGTAAGTTACACTTATTTGGATTAGTTAAGAATTTTAACTGTATTGGCTTATATTCCAAAATTATTCCTATTTAAAATTTATGTTTATTACCTTGGGTAAGGAGTCATCTCTCCAAGTGACCTTCAAAGTCCCTTTTGACTCAAAAATTCTACACTTCTTTGAGAAAGTCAAAAGCAATACATATTTTATTTAACTTTTAAAATTACAAATTATGTACAAAAATTATATCAATAAAACATTCCCATACTTACATAGCCAAATAGATTTAAATATACTGACATAATATTTATCTATTCCTGAAATCACATGTGTCATTGCTACCAAATAAGGAAGACAAAATGGTAGGCTGGGACAGTACACTACAAATGGAAACAGTGTGGGGTGATGGTTAAGAAGGTCTGCTCTGTAGCCAACTTGCCTGGGTTCAAATCCTGGCTCTTCTACTTCCTAGCTTTGTGACCTCGGGCAAGTTACTTCACTACTCTGTCTCAGTTACCTCCTCTCTAAGGTGAGGATGATGATAAAGATGAAGCCTACCTCATAAGGTTGTTGTAAGGATTAAATGAATTCATATGCATATATTACTTAAAAGCAGCACCTAGTAAGAATGCAAGAAATGATGGCTATGTAATATTTTTCTTCTGGAATACATAGAGCAATCTCTTCATTGCCTATAACTCTCATGTAAATTTGCAAAAGGTAGCAAAGAGCCATAGGGCAGTAGGAAATTCTGTAAATGGGGATAGGAGAATTCTAGTCTTGAATCCACTTCAACAGGTATTTATGGAACATTTAGTCTCAAGTTCCATGTGGACATTCTAAAATACAACAGTGAATTAGATGCAGTCCCTTCCCTAATAGAACACAGAGCCTGGTAAGGAGGAAACAGACCTGAATAAACTTTCATAATTCTGTATGATGTATTGGAAAAGCATCATGCACCAAAGGTGAGCAATTCATCTACTTGGGGTAGGGAATGTGAGAGAATAAGTAGCTCCTAAGCAGTACCATGAGGAGTCAGAGTTTGTTAGATCTATAGGGGTAGGCAGGTGGGTACCAAGAAGCCAGGCAAAGGAAGCAGCGTGAACAAAGATGAGATTTAAGTAGTCCAGCTCAACTAGAATGTAAGGTTTATACCTCTCTAAGGGTAGGGGTCAGATCCACACTGGGGAGCTTGTGGGGCCCAGGTTGTGAAGGGCCTCCTGTGCCATGTGGGGAGCTCAGACTTTATTCTGCAGGTAGTTGATAGCCATGAGAGACATTCAAGAAGGGGAATAATGTGATCCAAGGCAACTGTGGAGCCCAGACCAATTAGAAGGACACTTAGCAGTCCAGGGAAAAGATGAAAAGGGCCAGATTAAGGTAATGGAAAACGAGATGGAGGGGCATGGAAAAAGGTTAGATTTTTTTGGTGACCAACTGGATGTAGTGGTGGTGGCAGAAGTGGGAAGAAGAATAAAACGGAACCAGGGATGACTCTGGGCAAAGAGTGAAACCCTTCATAGGGATGAGGAAGGTAGGAGGAAAAGCAGGTTTTACAGGAGGAACAAATGAGTTCACTCTTGGACATGTTGAGTTTCAGGAATCTATGGCTTTTCAAGTTGGGATGTTAAGTAGGTGGATACGTAGATTAAACAGATCTCTGGAGAGAAGTATGGCCATAAGATACAGATTAGGGAGTCAGAAGTGTGTGGGTGCTACCACTTTGGAGTAGATAAAACTGCCCAGGAATAACACATAGAACGTGGTGAGAAGGCAGCCAGAATGGAGCCCTGCATAAAAGGAAGGCAGCACTAAGGAGTCAGCCAAGATGCTGGGGAAGGAATGACAGGTAGGAGATGGCCAGGCCAAACGAAGTCTTAGGAGAGGTATGTTCGGTCATGTCAAACACAGAGGAGTTAGCAAGAGCGTCAAGAGACCATTTGATTAGGCAATAAGGAAGGCACTAGTGTGAAAATAGTTTCATAAGTGCCTGACTGCTGAGGGTTGAGGGAGTGAGTTAGGCAAAGGGAAGGGCTAGGCAAAGAATAGAGAAGCTTTTCAAAAGGCTTTGCAGTAAAGAAAATGAGAAATAGAGGATCAAATGGAAAGTTTTTTATTGTTATTCATTTTTTCAATTTTCACTTTTTATATTTTTTATGTTTTTTTAATTACTATTTTTTTGAGATGGGGGCTCTCTCTGTTACCCAGGCTGGAGTGCAGTGGCACAATCTGGGCTCACTGCAGCCTTGACTTCCCAGGCTCAGGTGATCCTCCCACTTCAGTCTTCCAAGTGGCTGAGACTACAGGCATGCATAACCAGGTTTTTTTTTTTTTTTTCTTTTGTAGAGACAGGATCTTACTATGTTGCCCCAGCTGGTCAGAAATGCCTAAGCTCAAGTAATTTTCCAGCCTTTGGCCTCCCAAAGTGCCTGGAGGTGTTACAGGTGTGAGCCACTGCACCTGGCCTGCTTTTAATTTTTAAGTTTGTTTTAAATGGAGAACACAGAAGGATATTTGTACATAAAAGGAGAACTGATGGAGAGGAAAAACACAGCTAAATAAATAAATAAATAAATAAATAAATAAATAAATAAATAAATAACTGATGGAAATCAGTACAGAGGAGGTGGGAAGCCATGGGCTCAAAACTACCGATGGAAGTTAGAACTGGTGAGGAGGAAGGACTTCTGTTCCTCTGAGACAGGAAAGGAGGAAGGAGATTAAGAAGTGCAGCTCCAGAAACATGTGAAAGTGAAGTCAAAAAGGGTTTGTTCCCACCCACTTTAGTTTGTAAAATAGATTCTGAAGAAGTAAAATCCTAAACCCAACCAGTTGGTGAGGTCATCTACCAGCCCACGTAGATGCCTCTAAGCTTGATGTAACCAGGAAATTTATGGAAGTTATTGGTGTGTAATGAATTGACAGAGTGACAGTAGTAGGTCAATCTTCAGTATCAAACTAGGTATGTGGCAGGATGCTGGTGAATCATATTAATGATAGACGCTAGGAAAAATTAGGCTCAGAGTAATTCATTAAAATTTGTAATCACATTGTTATTGCATAAAATAATTGTAATATCATTATTATAGTACGTACTACAGAACAGAAAATATGTGTAGTTAATTAAAAGTGGTTCAATGTCCTCTGGGCCAAAACGCAAAAAGTTTTATAGCACACCTTGAATTTAATTTGAGCTCAAATATTAGGTCACTGTACCATTCATTTTTTTAACTCTGAGAAAGATAAAATATTCAGATTTCCTCATTTCTCCAAATTTAGTACAAGAATCTTATGAAAGCATTAAAATTGTGTAAGTAATTGTTAGATTGCTTCTTTGAACATGAACTTAATGTATAATATAAGCTTATACATGCAAATTGCTTGTAGTAAACAAGATATCTATACATTTAAAAAGAAGAGTAAGATACTCTTAAATGAGGACAAGAATAGTTCAGCTTGGATTTCAGCATCAGAGAAAGATACTCTAAACGTGAATATATTAAACAAATCACAGTTTATCAGAGTTTTTAAGTATATGCTCTACAGAAAAAAGAACATCTTCATCAGATGCCTACAGGATACATATATACACACACACACATTCAAATATATATATTCAAATATATATATTCGAATATATTCGTCAGCCTTATGATGGCCATACAAATTAAGCTAGGAGGTTTAGATGTAAATATGTGTATAAATAGACATTTTACTAAGAATGCAATGAGTCAAACAGCAAGGCTGAATTCACCAGAAGAGGAAGACTCTTTTCCCTTTTTCCTTTAAATTTTGACATCATTGCAGATGATCCATAGCATTTGGAACAATTGTGTGAGGAATTCTCATATATTCTTTACCCAGATTTTATATATATTCAAATAATAGATTGAGAGAAGAACTACAGAAGAGCTGAACTGAGGATATCTTAGGTAGTTCTGGACTTCAAGATCTTGAATGAACAAAATTATTTCTGTGGTTTCTTATGTGTTTAATTTGAGGTATTGACAAAGTATGTGATGTGGAAAGAAATATGAGAGAGATGGAGTATAAAGTGCATTCTTTTTTTAAAATTTAATTTAAGGTAAGTTCTGCGAATGTTTTTCATACATTAGGCATCTAAGAATCACTTTAGGGAGCTTATTTAAAAAGCAGATTTCCGGGTGTCACAATCAGTTTTCAATGGAGTAGTTCTGGGGTGGAGCCAGGAATCTTCATTCTAATCAGCACCCCAGTTGATTCTGAGGTAGGCAGTCCTCACACTTGCAGAAACACTGTTACTGAGGCTGGTTCTTACAATTTTGTCAAACCTCAGGTCATTGCCACAAGGTAATGGGGCCCAGTGAGATCGATGGTATAGTCCTGAAGGTAAGGCAGTCCCCCTGACATATTCATGACAACCTAAGAGATACTCCTACTAAATAAGATATTGTTCCTATGCATTTATTAAAAATTATATAGTCACCGCCGATTGTTAATTATGATTAAGAAGAGCTAAATATAGCAAGGTTTCCAAATCATTTGCAGATGTTAAGGCTCAATGATACGATGGACTGAGCTAAAGTCCTGATTTTATTTCCTTCTTAGGATGACCCAGGCACTTGTCAACCCACTTCCATAGTACCTGACTTTAGCTGATTCTGGACCACATAATAATAAGATAGTAACTTTCTTTGCCTCAAATAATGACTTGTCTTAATCTATAGAATACTAAATAATCTTTAGCTTTAAGATTACGTCATTAATGACCACACACGCACACACACACACGAGCTTAAATGTAAAGGCACTATGTTTTCTCTTGTGCTCTATGATCTTCAAATCCTCTAAAACAACACTCATTAAAATAAAGACAATTATGTTTCACTAAGAAGCTATCAAAAATGATTTCACTCCTATTTTATCCCTAATTCTCTACTCTCTGCTATAATGAGTTGTGTGTTATAATGCATATACTTAGGGTCCTGTTTTATAGAATGTGTTGATAACAGCCTGATATCAACAACACACGAAAGAAAAAAGCACAGAATAGAAAATGTTCAGTGCTTAGATGCTCACCTGTGGATCACTTCTCAGTGATGCAGTGCATTGGCATCAAGGGGATCTTTCAAAACAAAGTTTAGTGCATATATTGCCAGCAATTCATATCTACAGAAGAAAAGATGAATTACAACACATTTTACCAAATACAAGGACTGCTAAAGGAAGTATATACATCTGAATAAACCCCACAGTCATCAGCCTTATAATGGCCATACAAATTAAGCTAGGAGGTTTAGATGTAAATATGTGTATAAATAGACATTTTACTAAGAATGTAATGAGTCAAAGAGCAAGGCTGAATTCACCAGAAGAGGAAGACTTTTTTTCCTTTTTCCTTTAAATTTTGACATCATTACAGATGATCCATAGCATTTGGAACAATTGTGTGAGGAATTCTCATATATTCTTTATCCAGATTTTTGAAATCTCGTTTTATTCTTCCCTTTGTGTGTATGTGCACACATGTATATACATATACAAATACATGTTTTTTCTGAACTATTTGAGAAAGGGTCAGATATAATGCCCCTTTACCCTTGAATTCTTCAATATACGTTTCCTAAAAGTAAAAATATTATCTTACGTATCATAGTATAATTATCAAAATCAGAACATTTAACATGAACACAATTACCCAATCTACAGGCTTCTTCAGAATTTGCCAACTATCCCAGTAATGTCCTTTTAAGCAAAAGTAAATTCTAAATTATGCATTGCTGTCAGTTGTTATGTCTTGCTAGTCTCCTTTGATGTGGAATGATTAATTACTCAATCTGTCTTTCTTTAATGACATTGACATTTGGAGAAATACAGGCATGCTATTTTGTAGAATGTCCAGCAATTTGTATTTGTGTCATATTTCCTCATGATTAGATCCAGGTTATGAATTTTGGACAGGAATTTCACAGGAGTGATGGTGTTTCATTTTCAATGCATCGTATCAGTAGGCAAGTGATGTTGATTTGTCCCTGACATCTGGGATCTGAGAATACCGCAGTAACCTTGGTGTTGCTAGGAGATACACTGGCACTCACAGCTGAGACTTGAAGTTCTTTTGTTGAACATAAACTATTAGCCAGAACACCAGTCAAGGTCCGTTTTATTGAACCAGAGCAATCAGTCACGGTCACTCTGTGATCTTGTGTCAAGACCATTCATTATCAAGTCTGAGCATAGACAAAACCATAAACATTGTCATCATCATACAGATGACTAATCACCCCTCGATCCTGGCTAATATGTATGACTGTGGCTTCTTAACCAATTACAGCTCAAACTTCAGTCTGGTCTTCCTTCCTCCTATATTAGATTTAATAAGTTATCCAACCATAGAATTACCCCTGCTTCCCAAGAACATCCAATCCAGAAATTCTTTAAGTCCTCCACAAATTATCTAACACAAGCCCAAATCCTATAATTCCTGTCTAACACCTTCTTACTGAGATGTTCCCGTGATTTCTCATGAGGTGCATTCTCTGTCACTACAATAATTAATAACTCATCTTGTTCAACTGCAGGTGTGTTCCTGTTGGTCTTAGGCCACAAGGCATTGACACTAGTGATCATAATATTGATCAGTTGGTTAAAGTATGTCTGCCAGGTTTATGCAATGTAAAGTTACTATGTTCCTTTTGTAATTAATATGTTTCTTCTGGGGCAATACTTTGAGACTATGTACATATCCTGGTACCCCTCAAAGTTTTTACCATTAGTTTTAGCATCATTGATAATTCTTGTCTGAATCAGTTATTATGATGATGATTGCCAAATGGTAATTATTCTAGTCATTCTTTCTATAGTAAGGAGTTACATTTCCATCATAAGAAAAAGGTTTCTATTATCTCCTGCCTATTAGTATTGCTGTGGACTTCATTGTATTATGTTATTCAGTGGATTAGATCCATTAATATTTTTATTTATTCTGATGATCAGGTTGTTCCAATTTGTCCTGTGAAAGTTCCTGCAGGCTGGCCTGTATGTTCTTCTGACTTGTCCCTACCATTCTTTGTTTGCTTGTTTGTTTGTTTTAGAGACAGGGTCTCTGTCACTCAGGCTGGAAGGCCAAAGTGTAGTGGACTGATCACAGCTCACTGCAGCCTTGAACTCCTGGGGTCAAGTGATCTTCCTGCCTCTGCCTCCCAAGTAGCTACAACTGCCTAATTTTTTATTTTTCTAGAGATGGGGGTCTTGCTTTGTTGCCCAGGCTGGTCTCCAACTCATGACTTCAAGAAATCCTCTCACTGGCCTCCCAAAGTGCTGGAATTACAGGCGTGAGCTATTGCACCCAGCCCCTACCATTCTTTGAGCACTTCTTTACTTGTTGCCACCATAAAATGTTCCAGGCTCATCTTGTTCTTTCCCAACCCCAATTCTACAATCAATGTATATTTTTTTATGTAGCCCTTGTTCCTTTTAGTGTATAGAATGGCATTTAGAAATACAAATCTGGACACTTTGTGTGTAATTGGTAGTGGGGTGCCATTGCTTCTAGATTATCTCAGCAAACAGAAGTAGAAAATAGCTTTATGACATACAGACACACACATGCATACATGCACACATGCATGCATACATTTATATCTATTTCCATGTCTATCTCATGGAAAGTCATGGTTTATTAGCATAAACTATGAATTTATCCTAATACCTGTAATCTGACCCCACAGGGGTCCTTCTAGAGTTGAAAGGCATTTTAAGTATACATACACATCATGAATGGTAGGCAAAAAACCATGTCCCCAACAATGGCAGCTTTAACTGAAGAGCATTTTAAAAGACTGAAGAGAATTTTCCAGGTATTAGTATGGTCCTTATGGCCATGTGTATCCAGTACTGTCTATTGGTAATTCCTCTTTATAAAGCCTTGCTTACTGTCTAGCAATAGTTTCTTCCAGCCACCTTCCTAAAAGTTAGATCAGTCCTTCCAAATGTCAGCAACGGTACTAGTCCCCTTCATATCAGCAATGGGCTTCCACCAACCTTAAATTGATTTTTGCTCACTGTTTCACTGACAATCAGTTTGAAGAAGTTTTAAGTCATGGTAAAACCTGCATTTTAACACACAGAAACATCTTTTTTTTTTTTCTTTGCTACAGTTGCAGCACTATTGCTAGCATTCTGCTGTCAGCCTTGGAATTCAAAGTTGTTTGCCAGGACACAAAGCTGGTGGTAGAAAACAAGAAGTCTGCACATAGCATATTAATAATCATGAGAGTGGTATCAGAGTGGATATTATTTCCTCCAAAATTTTTTACCTTCAATCTGTATTATCCTTTGAGTAGAGACTAGCCTAGATATCACAGAGTATACACAGAAGTCAACATATCTCAATAGAGGTTCATGAAAGTATTCACAGGAAGATTTACTAATGAGTACAGGACAAAGCTATTTTATACCTTCTGTTCAGTGCTCACTGCACTTACACTGTGAGAAAAAAAATATGCGTATTTACACACATACACACACACACACATTAATAGTATGTCCTAATGGATTGTTTTATTTTTATTTATTTATTGTATTTTTTGAGACAGGGTCTCACTCTGTCTCTAGGTTGGTATGATCATGGCTCACGGCAGCCTCAACCTCCCGGACTCAAGAGATCCTCCCAACTCAGCCTCCTGAGTAGCTGGGAACACAGGTGTGTGCCACTGTGCCTGGCTGATTTTTGTAAGGACAGGGTCTCCCTATGTTGCCAGACTGGTCTCAAACTCCTGGGCTCAAGCAATCCTCCTGCCTTGGCCTCCCAAAGTGCTGGGCCACTACACCCAGCTTTATTATTATTCTTGACCAAACAACTTCAATTTCTAGTCTGTGATCTCTTGAAATTCTCACCTGGCTCTTGTAAAGAGCTTAGTCTACACTTTCAGCCTTCATCATTAAAAAGGATACCTAATTCTTCATCTGTCCACTGAGAAGCCTCTGGATATAGAAAGTGACCCAGCACAGCATCTGAGTCATGACAAAAGCACCAGAGAATCCAGAACCGTATGGTTGCACTGAGGACCTCAGCCTAGATCACCTGAGATCTGGTCAGTTGGGGAAACTGTGCCCAGGCTGGATATGCACACCACCGCCCATCCGACACACTCTGCCACCTCCAGCCGCCTGCGCTGCAACTTCGGAAGAGACGGCCTCCAACACCAAGAAAAGGCCAGCTGGGTCAGAGCCCATGTGCAGCCACGTGCCCACAGTGTCACCAGGCTGCCGTGCTATCCATCATGTGATGGATTGGTTAATATGCGTGTGTATTTATGTTTATGGGTATATGTGCTTGTGCAGGAAAAATAGTTCAGAGAATATCAGTGCTGACCAAGGAAGTGTGAAACAGGGCATTGTGATTAATATGTGTAACTGTGAAAGGAGGAGAGGTAGAAATGGGAAATCAAATGAAATTTAATTCGTTAATTAAATTAACGAATTAAATTAATTAAATTGAATTTAATGGTAAAAAAAAGCAATTGCTTTTGCACCAACCTAATGGTTTCCTTTACTTGTGATATTTTAAACATTGTTCTTGTTATTTCTTGAATATGTAAATAAGTATAATTGAAAATATACAAAGGATGTATAGAAACAAAAAATGGATTTAGAATAAATATCCTGATTAATTGCACAGGCACCAACAAGAATTTACACATTACACAGTCAACATTTATTCTAGCATTAACATTGGCAGAAGACAGCTTCACCATCTCTCTCTTTTTTTTTTTTTTCAGATGGAGTCTCCCTCTGTCACCAGGCTGGAGTGCAGTGGCATGATCTTGGCTTACTGCAACCTCTGCCTCCTGGGTTCAAGCGATTCTCCTGCCTCAGCCTCCTGAGTAGCTGGGATTACAGGCACATGCCACCAAGCCCAGTGAATTTTTGTATTTTTGGTAGAGACAGAGTTTCACCATGTTGGCCAGGCTGGTCTCGAACTCCTGACCTTGTGATTCACTCGCCTCAGCCTCCCAAAGTGCTGGGATTACAGGTGTGAGTCACCGCGCCTGGCCCATCATCTGTCTTTGAAACCATTTTCTTCAAATACTGTTTTCACATTTTTTTAATTTTTACATTTTTCATCTTTTTTTTTCACATTTTCACAGAGCATATATTGTATCATAAGACTGGTATCAGGAAGGATTTTTTTTTCCTGTCAACCTTTTTACCTTCAAGGAACTGAGACAGCTAGACTTTATATATTTTCCTTTTTACTGTGCAATTTTTGCTACATAGTACTAAATACATTCACTATTGTTCAAATGAATACAAGCTATATTTAAGAGCAATTTCTAAATATGTTATTTCAAGCAGAGATTAATTTTAAATAAGAAAACCTGACCTAGGTTTTCTATTTTCTTTGTAAGTTTCTAGGTTTACTATTTTCTTTGTAACTTGATGGCTGTTAGTATAAATTTGAACTATTTTTTTCCTCACACATATAACCAAGAGGAATGTGGGCTTAATGAGGAGACTGAAAATTGTATAAGAACTGTTATTAATCAACTTTCATAATTACTGCAATTATATTTAAAAAGAAAAGTCTGCTTATGAATTTCAGGTGACACGGAAGTCTACCAGATTTTTTCATTAATTTCCTTATTTACTGGACAAATATTTCAGTCCTGCTGTGCTGGATGTATACCAGCCTTCCCTAACAATCCAGGTCAGTGTGTGACAGGAATAATATAAAGTCCTTTAGGAGTTCAAAGAAGGATAAAATGTGGCCAAGACTGATTCATATGTATAAAGTTGAATTGCTTTAATCATATTAGTGCTAGATCACAGCAAAGCCCCAAACCCACATGTACCCCATATCCCATTTATCCCTTGGAGGCCTCAGTGTCCAACTCTGCGCAAAGAAATAATGCAAGAGACAGTATTCTGGCTATAGAGAGGGAACTGTGGGTAGGATCAATTCCCTTACAAAAACAGAACCAAATTTCAAGTAATGAAGTATGGAAATCCAATCCAATATTTAGAAACTATAAACATATTTTAACAGAGACTTTGTACATAAGTTCCAGTATTCTATTCAAACTAGCATCAAACTAAGCTCAATAGATCCACACTATTCAAATTTGAATCACTTTCAACTTAGTGCTAGGTGAGGGCAAAGCCCAAAACCCACATGTACCACCTCACTTATACCTGGGAAGCATCAATGTCCAACTCTGCACAAAGAAGTAATGGAAGGTAGGATGTCAGCTGCTTGCAGGGAGAGAGACTGTAACAGGCATTCCTTCCCAGAAGCATGGTGATGCAGTGCAGTGCTCAAGAGCATAGACTTGGGAGCTGCATTGCCTGGGTTTGAATCCCAGCCAACCACTGTGACCTTAGGCAGATTATCTCATCGCTGTGTGCTGTACTTCCTACCCAGTGTCCTAAGTATGTTGCCAGGAGGAATAAGTGAATTAGTAAGTGCTGAAAAGCTATGACTGGGTCAGATAGACTTTCAATAGATAATACCTGCTGAATGAAATGATTAGCTCAATATATGCTCACAAGGTCTTTCTACATGTACAGTCCTGTGCTTGGATTTAGACGCTACTTCCTATGAAGATCTTTAATATGGTTAAGGTAAAATTACTTGATAAGCTTTAAAAAATATGATAGAGTGACCATTTTAGTTCCCAATAAGCCTATGTCCTGTGTACTCACTTTCACATATTTAATCAATAGTAAGTGGGGAATATATACTTATGCTATATTAAGTGCTGATAATATGAAGTGTGAGACATCGTCTCTGCCTTGAAGGGCCTTAAATTGTAGCGGAGGAGATAGGACATAATAAATAAGAATGAAAAAGGGGCTATGTATCCAGCGATAACTGCATGGCATAGATAGAAAGTATATTTATATGTGTACTGATATACAAATGAAAAATTGTTATCTATGTCCTTATTTTTTTTTTCAGTTAAACACGACTGACTCAATTATTTTTCCTGGAATTGCTGTTCCAGTTTTATATTATTAGTTAATGCTTGGTATTTAATTGGTCCACTCTAGCCCAAAATTCTCTTTCTCTGTGATTTGTTTTGTGATTGTCTTGTTTTGTTTTATTTTCCTACTGAGTTTCAAAGCAACTGGAGTTCTGAATCTGTGTCTAAGTTCCTTTTTTTAAAAAATCTCCAGTTCACTTTGTGCAGTACATTATAGATATTTAGCACTTACATTTTATATGTAAGTGCTAAATGTCCAACTCTGCACAAAGAAATAATGCAAGAGACGGTATTCTAGCTATAGAGACAGAACTGTGGGTAGGATCAATTCCCTTACATTGTATATGTAAGTGCTAAATATATACATATTTTGTTTAATAAATATAATATATAGGAAAAAATTTATTCTGCAAAACCAAGTCTGAATCAAACAAACCTCTTTCCAATTTAAAATATATAGAGATTCAGTTCAGTTTGCATATCTACACTGGAGGAAGATGTAGACAACTGGTAGAAGGCATGAAAGAGAGATATAAGAGTGCTGCAAGGTTTACAAAACAGATTTTATAAAAAGCTAAAGAAACTGGTGTTGTTTAGCCACAAAACGGAATCTAATGAGTGGATGTCCCTCAACAGGAGTTGTCTGACAGATCATTTCCAGTGGAAGGAGGGTCCAGGTGATTGGCTTTAAACTATATCCAGAATTGGATATAGTTTAAACCAAAAATTAGAAAAATATATAAACTGTAAAGCACTGCTACTCCACCAGTGGTCTGTGGGCAGACAGCATCTGTGTAGCCTGGGAGCTAGTTAGAATTGCAAACTTGTGATCCCCACCCCAGACCTACAGGTCTGTGTTAACAAGCTCTCCAGGTGACTCTAATGTAAGTGCAAGGTTCTTAAGCAGTGCGCTAAAGAATCTTTGCTGGGGAGGGTGCACTTGAAATACTCATCAGGGAAGGTTGGGCCTTTCTTTTCACAAGATTGCTAATCTGAATAGCAATCTGACTGAGTGAGTGATTATCTCTGAACCCAATCTAACACAGCAAGTGCTCTATTCTTTAGAAGTGTTGCTTGCCTGACCCCCCTGGACTTCCCAGGCACCCAGCCTGCCTGTCAGCCTTACCTGCTCCTATGATATGGGAACAAGTGAGCGGCTCAGTCTCAGGAGTCTTGAGCACCTTGAGAGCTCACTGCTCAGCAATGGCTGTCAGCTAAAAATTCCAGGAGAAGCAAAAGTACTGAAACCTGCTATAGAAAGAGGGAGATAAAACAAAATGTCAGGAATATAAAGTGTGATACAAGTAGGGAAAATGGGTCAGAAAAATATTAAAATAAGAAGTATGAACATGAGAATAGAAGAATAAAAAGAGGTGAGCTTATTTAAAGTCAGAATTGGGTTAAATGAGAAGCAAGGGAAAGAAAGGGAATTTAAAGGTAATATGTGAAGAGTAATGGAAAACCTATCTGACGAGATGCTGTGAGTTAAGTGCATCAGTATGTGTAAAGTGCAACCATGGTTGGCAAACAGTAAGCACCGTATATGGGCTAGTTATGACTGTGACTTCAATGAAAAAAAGGGGTGGAAGAGTAACTGGTAAGAAACCACATTAGTTAGCCATGCCCCATGGTTAATACAGGAACAGCCCTTTCTGAAGATGATGAAACAAATGACTGACCTCTTACAAACTTTCACAGTTAACAGTTCTTACATGGCTAGTATGCTACACAGCATGTATACACACACACACATGCACGCACACACACTTACCACTGTGTATATATATATATAATTATGTAGAAAATACCTGTGGTATTTAATACTTTTTTTGCAAATTGAATAGGTACTTTTATTGGCATGTCTAGGCATTATTTTTAAAAAAATCATCTTTAAGTTACATGAAGAATAATTTTAAAAATAAATATTTATAGAGTAGCATAGCTACAAACAAATTTCATTAAATTTTTGTTTTAAAATGTAGACGTACTTTAAATTTGACAAAATCTCATAAATATAAAAAAAAAATCCTCTGTTTTGGCTGACCTAGCATACCTAAACCCAATAGGGTGCCTTCTTAATTACTTCCTTTAATGTGTTGAACTTGGTTTCAGTATTCATTAGAGATCAGACTTTCAGGAGAATTTCTTATTAGTTTTGGCTAAATTATTGATGAAATGTACAGAAAAATAGAAAATATCAACCGATAACAGATAATCTTTTGAAAGTATTAAATGAGAATACAAGAAAGAAAATAGATCTCTGTAGAATCCAGGAATGGAAACGATACAGGATCAGACTAAGTCTTGAAATACACAAGTGAAATTCACCTCTTTCACTGGCCAATGTTGGTATTGATTGGCACCATATGGCTTGCTCAAAGCAACTAGAAACACATTTACTCCTTCCTTCTTAGTGAAGTTACCAGATGCTCCCCCTCCGAAAAGAATATGATTTTTCTCCAATTTAACTTATCCAGAAAATAAAAATCTTAAATTTAAATGTATTGTAGCTTTCCTGATTGCATCATGATTGAGCACACCCAGGAAATGAGTCATTCAAAGATACTCAGAAAGATGCTTTGTGTGTAGTTCCCTGGTACTTATAGAAAACATCAAGAGCGAATTACTCTTTCTACGGTGAGTTTATTAAGAAGAATAACAAACCATGCTCTTTGTTCTCTGGAGAATTTCAGCAATGTGTGTGTGAGGGGTGAGGTGGGTGGATGGTGGTGATATTGCTGACCAGAAGGTAAGCCATGTGGTGGCCACATGCTTCTCTGGTTGACAAAATCAGAGAGTGTATTTCTAGGTCTAGATATTTCCCAGGATTTGGCTTTTCAAGTAGAGATTCCAAGATTATCCAGATACTGAAAACGGCCATTCTATTTTTAAATTATTGTATTCTGGAGTAATGATTCAGTTCAGCATCCCACGATGTTGGTGCCAGTTATCCAGCTGATTAGAGCAAGTTGTTAATGAGTACAAAGTGGAATCACACAGGGTAATTAGTTTTTCAGTACCTTGTACAAATGGCTCTAATCTCAGGACATTCAAAAAATGCATTTTACAAATAAGAAATGGGACAGGGTGAGAAAGTAGAACTAACTGGTGGAAATGTATCAATATCTTTAGAGATAAATAAACATATCACATCTGCTTAAATACTCAAGTTAGAAAGTGGGCAGGTTTAGATGACACAGGCTTTAGGCCACTATATGTTTTACTGAACTGTACAACCATCTCCTTCAGAAACCTAAAAGTGGGCACCAATCTCTAACTCTGAGTCCTACTTACACAAGAAGAAGCATAATTCAATGCCAAATACTTAAGGAACTATTATATTCTTAGGGAAAATATACTTTGTTCAAATACTGAATACTCACTGAAATGGAAACTAAAGAGCAATAAAATGTATAAGGTTTGCTTTTGTTGGGGAGGGAAAAAATAGCGTTCCTCTACCTTCCTAGGTTCTTCTGCTGGGGTACAAATTAAATTGACAGAAGATAGATTAACAGGAGAAAAACCATATTTAATTTCTTATGTGCACACAGGAGTCCCACAAAATATGAGACTTGAAGAAGTACCGACGATTGAAGCTTCTATTGCATCTTGAGCTACAGTAAAGGAATAGGGGCATGGGGCTTCTAGTGGATGGTAGAGAGAGGTTGCAGGAGGGTGAGGGGAGGAAATGTATGATTCATAAAGATTGTCTTATTATGCAGATAAAAAGTCTCTTAGGTAATAAAAGTTGTCTCACAGCAGCTCTCTTCCCAGTACAGATACTTTTACTAATGTAGACTTCCTTCATATGTGTAAGTTTCTTTTAAAAAGGGCAGCTTTTCAGAGCTACTCTTGTGTCTGCAATTTCCCAGAATAACCACTCAAAACATGCCAAAGAAGCATATTCTGGTCACCTACAGTCACATTTTGGGGTGAAGCCTCCTAAGCCCCAATGCTTTCTTTTGACAAAATGCTTCTATTATGATACAAATTAATTTCCTTGGGCACAGAAGTGTTTATAAAAGGCAGAAAACTGAAAATAACTAGACATGTGGAAAGTTTGTTAGTTAAGTCATTGAGAGTCATTACAAATTTCCTTTTTGGGCGTGTGGATAAACAAGAAAATAATAATCTATCAATCAGAGCTGGATTTCAGGAAGTCTAGTTTAAACACTATTTTAAATTATAGATTAGGAAAAAATAGTCGCTCAAGTCAGGGGGAGCAATTAAGATGCTTTTTTAGTAGTCTAGTTCTAGATTTTCTAGACTTGTGTTCTGTAGAACACCCAGGAGATGTTAATTGATGTAGCATCAGAAAAATGCTTCCATTGTAAAATAAATTTGTAAACCCCTATATATTATATTGCCTTTAAAAGATATTTATATTTTTTAAATCAAAGATTCAGAGAGGAAACTCAGCAATAAAACCTAGTTACTTACATCTGACGCAGTGTCTACCTCCAAAACATATTTGCTCCTGAAGAACTCTTTTCATTTTCTTTGTGTGCCTCTATGAACCTTCGATAGACTGCAAGAGAGCAGATTGGAAATACTGGTCTAAGTGAAAGCACACACTAGGAAGGTAACAGTGGAAATGAAATAAAAGAGAAATATTTAACATTTTTGAGGAAGACTTATCAGACTTGACTCTGGATTTAGGGACCAGGGAAGAATCAGAGAAGACTGAGGTTTGTAACATTGATTACTAGGAAAATGATGGTATCATTGACATTGATAGGAAAGAAAACAGAGGTGACTCTGGAAGAAGAGATGACAGATTCGCTCAAAAAATATTTGTTTAGTACAGTTGTGCTAAGCACCGTGCTATACCTGTGCTGGGCACTGGGCCATGGATATGACACAATCCATTTTCTAAAGGAACTTCAAGTCTTCACTCTTCTTTATCATCCAATTAACATTTTTTAAAGCACTATGCTAGATGCTAGGGGCAAAAAGAAATAAAATAAGAAACCATCCTTGTCTTTAAGGAGTTCTCAGGCTGGTAGTTGAACAGTCATGTATAAAAATGATCACTAAACACAAAATAGTATAAAAGAAATATGCCAAAATATTTTGGATGTCATTCTGTTGAATTTCAGGAGTGGCAGTGGGCATCCAAGTGGAGTTATCTGTCAGGAAGCTGGCAGCTTGGCCTGGAGTGCAAGAGAGGGGTTATAGTTAGCCATGTTTGTATTTTTCAGAACACTCACTCAGATGAGAAGAAGGCTAAAGGCAGTCAGCAGAGGGAACCCAAGCCCAGTATCCAGTGTATGGGAAGAGGATGAGGCATAGGAGCCCCAAAGATGGAACAGTGATAATCTTGGATTTATGCAGACAGTGCAATATTAAAGTGGAATTCAAGAAAATGAAGGGGCTCATTTGGTGTGGTCTCAGTCTTCCTAGGAGCGTCATGGGGTAAACTAAAGCAAAGTGAGAATAAATGCTCTTTAACAAGGGATTTATCACAGATCCAATTTTGCAGATAAATCCAAGGAATTTGAAGAGTGAGAGAGAGAGTGGTTCTGGCAACTGGGCATTGCTCAAGAGAGCAGAATTAGAGGGGTAGGAATCAGATTACAAGAGATTTAAAAGCCAATGGATGGCGAGGAACTAGAGGCAGTGATTGCACAGAGCGGTTTATAGACTCTGAGGCTTCTGCTGAAGAAATGATAAGGAACATTAATTTAAGGAGTTAAGTGGCAGGTTTAAGAGTTTTGGTTTTTGCTTTTACTTGGTATTTGGCATAGGAACACTTAAGCACTTGTCTAAGGAGAAGAAGGGACTGGCAGGGCATTAAAGATGCAAGAGACAGAGTTGGGGATGAGATGCAGTGGGATGTTACCAAAGCTTTGAATGGAGCTGTTGTTATGTTTGGAAAGAAGATGAACGATTTCCATCTGTAAGTGTGGAGGAAAGAGAACAGGGTGAACACAGATGAAGAATAGTAAAGGGAAGAGGGAGAGAATTCAAGTTTTTGTTGACTGATATGAAGTATCTGAGAAAACAAAAATATGAAATTGTAACAGCAGATAATCCCCAGTGTATTTAGGAAGAGCAGAAATAGTTTCATACAAATGCCAGTGCCAATGCCCCTGGGAGTCAACTAGACGTCACTACAGGTATTGCCAATCATGGTAGTGCTAGGGGAATTCTTGGTTGTGCAGGATTTTTGTCTTGTGCATTTATAGAAAGCTTAGCATCACTGGCTCTTCTCCACTTGTGTTAGTCCATTTTGTATTACTATAAAGTAATATCTGAGACTGGGTAATTTATAAAGAAAAGAGGTTTAATTGAATCACAGTTCTGCAGACTGTACAGGAAGCATGGTGCTGCCATCTGCTTAGCTTCTGGGGAAGGACTCAGGGAGCTTACAACCATGCAGAAGGTTAAGAGGGGGCAGGTGCATCAGGTAGTAAGGGCAAGAGCAAGGTGGGAGAGGCGCTACATTTTTTAACAACCAGGATCTCATACAAACTGAGAAGAAGAATTCACTTATTATCAGGAGGACAGTACCAACATATTCATGGAGGATCCACCCTCATGACCAAAATATCTCCCACCAGGTCCTATCTCCAACACTGGGGATTACATTTCAACATGAGTTTTAGAGGTGATAAAGATCCAAACCGTATCAGCACTAATTGCTGGTATTACTCCCTTGTCATTGTGATAACCAAAAAACACTGACACTAATTTCCAAGAGTCCAGGTTGAGAATCACCTTGCAGATGTTAGACAGCCTAACAATACAGCAGATTCAAATGACCTTCCCCAGAGACACTTCAGAACCCAAGATCAGAGTTTAGTCATTTTAAAAGCTTTGATAAGGAAAGAGTAAAATAAATATTTCTAGATGTGCTTTTCCATTCATTGAGAATATTTATGTCATTCCCAATCTCTCTCTCTAGGCCTATTTCCAGTAAGAACAATCCCTAAGCACACATAGCATTTTAGAGCTAAATACAGTTACACAGAGTAATTATTGCCAATTCAGACATTTTTATAGGCAATGTACATCTGAACCCTGATGCTAAGTCTGGCCCTGAGCCCAGGATGTTGCAGGGTGGAGGCAGGACCAGAGTAAAAGTACCATGAAGGAGGCTAAAAGGCAACTGGAGAACTTAGCCTCGGGGAGATTCCCTGCTAAGGTCTCAGCTCAGAGCACTAGCACCCAACACAAACATGGGTCAGGTTTTGGGAGTTTGAAAATGCTGCTGCTGACCTGCCTCAACAAACACAGTCCTAGAAATACTGACATAGTAACAGAGATGTCAGTGGAAGACTTCTACCTGCCCATGCAGAGAAAATGCAGCTGCTGACCTGCCTCAACAAATACAGTCCTAGAAATACTGACATAGTAACAGAGCTGTCGATGGAACAGTTTTACCAGCCCATGCAGAGATAAAGGTAAGATAGCCTATTATCAAAATAACTCATGGGGACTGATAGTATTATCTCAGACCTAGACCTCAGCTTCTGCTTATCTGGTTTTCTTATGTTCATTAAGAAAGTCTCAGTATGCCTTGCTAACTTGTCTGATGATGACATTGGCCTTCCCTGACCTCGTCCTATATAGCTAAGCCAATGGGCTTCATCCTCCATAGCTTTGCCCTATTTTGACCCTAGTGTACTGAATTATGGCCCTCAATTAAGCTTGCCAGTGGTTCTTCAGTTGCTATCTCAGTCCATTTCAAACACTTTTCTCACTCAAAATACTGATGGTGATCTCTCTGGTTTTGGTCTCTGCCTATGTTCCCAAAATTCACGGATAGATCTTCTTAATGCAATGCCCTGCCTTCTAATTTTTGTTTGTTAAAGTGAAGTAGCATATTCCAGCCCCCGTAACTATTGATCTGACATTTTCAAATGTCTAAAGTAACCAAGGCATTTCATAAGACCTACATTAATGTGAAGATGGGGCTTTCCATGGCTTTATTTTAGGTGAGGAAATGCCAAGAATAAAGTATAGCTTAATTGTTGCTTTTAGTTAAGTACAAAATGCTAATGAGCTAAAAAGAAAAAAAAAAAGAAAAGAAAACTTGCAGTGTGCTTAAGTAGGATCATATTCTAAAATCAAAGACTTCATTCAGAAAAGATTATTTATAAAGAAATAGTAGCATCTATCATACTACCTTTAGGTTTGAATGTTCTAATTGTTGATTTTGAAGTGTAAATAAATTCATTTAATTATTTTGATCTTCTGTTCTCAAACTGTTAAGATATATGAATTTCTAAAGTCAGCTATCAGAAAATGAAGCTAAATAATTACAAAATAATAAACTGATTAAAAAAATTATGTAACTTATTGAAAATGTTAATTTTTAACAAAAACATAACATATTCATGTCAAACAACAGATACATAATTTAGAATTTTACATGCACATAATATCTCATATTTTGAATATATTCCTTTTTTTTTTTTTTTTTTGTGAGACAGAGTCTCACTCTGTCGCCCAGACTGAAGTGCAGTGGCGTGATCTCGGCTCACTGCAAGCTCTGCCTCCCAGGTTCTTACCATTCTCCTGCCTCAGCCTCCCCAGTAGCTGGGACTACAGGTGTCCGCCACCATGCTCGGCTAATTTTTTTGTATTTTTAGTAGAGACGGGGTTTCACTGTGTTAGCCAGGATGGTCTCCATCTTCCGACCTCATAATCTGCCCGCCTTGGCCTCCCAAAGTGCTGGGATTACAGGCGTGAGCCACTGCGCCTGGCCTATATTTCTTTTCTTTTTTTCTTTTTCTTTTTTTTTTTTTTTTTGAGACAGAGTGTTGCTCTGTTGCCCAGGCTGGAGTGCAGTGGTGGGATCTCAGCTCACTACAACCTCTGCCCCTCTGCCTCCTGGGTTCAAGCAATTCTCCTGCCTCAGCCTCCTGAGTAGCTGGGCTTACAGGCACCCACCATGATGCCCGGCTAATTTTTATATTTTTAGTGGAGACGGGGTTTCACCATATTGGCCAGGCTGGTCTTGAACTCCTGACCTCTGGTGATCCAACTGCCTCAGCCGCCCAAAGTGCTGGGATTACAGGCGTGAGCCACCATGCCTGGCTTTGAATATATTTCTTATACTTTTTTAAAACTCTTTAATTTTAAGAAAATCAGACTGTTTTGTGAGCAACTGAAATAGACTACAATTTCATTAATATAATTTTTCCAGCATATGATACAATGATAATAAGATTTCTGACACTGAGGCAATGTCTAAAGAGGTGATATAACATCATATGCAATATTACTACACTCAGTCCTATAATATAAACTTAGTTTTTCTATACTTGTATTTCTTTAAAATATGTCACACTTTGTATTTTAATCACATGGTAGATCATGTTTCTTCCTGTCAAGTCCTACCATTTCTACCAAGTTTTTCCCAACCCATGTCTCTCCCACCTACTAGGTTTAATATTTGAAACATCCAATCGAGCATTTATCCCCAAAGCGTCTCCTATTGACTTCTAGATGCTGCAAACCCTGTCAATTTCACAAGTGTACAAAGAATGTCAATTAAGCAAGACCACCAGTTCATTTTGGAGGATAATGATCATGTCTTCTGTTTTCCTATATCCTCCAAAATGTGGACAAAAGGTAAAAGTCCTAGAACTGGAATAAAAACATTTGATCTAATTCAAAATCAATACTCAGGACTATTTATAAACCCAAAATATAAATGTGACAATTTAGCCACTTAAATTGAGCCATGCCTTATTATTGATTTTCCTTCAGGTTGCTCTTTATGCACAATATTTTGGAAGTAATCTTCTATGACCTGATCAGTTAGATATATTTTTTAAGTATGGATAGTAGAGAGGATGCTGTGTATGATATCTTTTTTTTATTATTATACTCGAAGTTCTAGGGTACATGTGCATAACGTGCAGGTTTGTTACATATGTATACATGTGCCCATGTGCCATGTTGGTGTGCTGTATACAAAACATCACATTAATAAGCACATATGCTGAAGATGGATTGAGATGACTAGCTAGTTTGAAGTACAGTATCAATCTGATTCTGAGATGATACTGTTTATCGGGTGGCTAGGGTTGGGGATGAGAATGGTGGGGGTTGTGGGATGTAGACTGGACAGGCTGTTGCCATTACAGTGAATCTGTTGATAGTGAATGTCACTCTTCCTGCTTTGATGACATCCGGAGATTCTCTAATTTAGACTTTCCAGATTTAGGTATATCCAACTTAGGATATACCTAAATATTGTACAAGACATACTTATGTATAAAAAGTTACTTATTGTTTATCTGAAATTCAAATTTAACAGGGAGTTCTATATTTTTTTCTGGCAACTCTAAGTATCTCAAGGGGTATTATGAAACTCTACTAACATTCATTCTCATTCTTTTAATTTTTGAAACTAAGCATATGCTGTATAGGTGCAACTTGCAAAGAGAGGATTAAAAATTAACAGAAAATCAAATGAATAGTGTTAGGATATTAATTTCAATAGACTTCAAGTTTTATGAGGTCGAGAAACTTGACTATCATGCTCACTGATATAACTGCACTCAAAGCAATGCTCTAGGGAATGGTAAAGGCTAAATATTTTTGAGTGAAAAATAACAGAAATATATATCTTAAGTTTTTAGAAAATGCAAATTCTTCTCTTTTATCATCAGCAATAAATGACTGACTAATCCATTCTTTTAGTTACCTCACCTCAAATAACTTGGCAGCAGCTACTGGTGAAGCTGAAGTCCACAAACTGGCTTTGGCCACAATCCAGATATCTTTCCAGGTGTAGACAAAGTGTACATGGAGCCACTGTTTATAAAAATACAATTATGGGCACCTTTAATAAGAATTTGTACACTTTCATTCTTTTCAGCTTACAAACTCACTAGACAATAGAAATTTAGGTCCACTCTGATTTTTACATATCAATTTTACAAAAGGAAAATGGCTTTTACAGTCCACCTAAAGGCATTTACTAGAAGATAGCCTCATTATTCTCGGGATTTCAGTAACGAGATAAGTGAAGTTAAAAAGGAGGAAGAAGTCATAAGGGAAGGATCTGACAATTTCCAGAAAGAAAAAGAAAGAAGAAATTTTAAGAGGGAAAGATAGTTTTTAAGTATATATAAATAAGGAAAACATATGTGAATAAAAAATAGAAATATGGTGATAATGAACAAATACTGTACTATTTAAGAGCACTTAGAGAAAAGAAAAAGGGAGCTGTTAATAAAAGACCAATTAATAGAATGAATAAATTAATACTATGAAATAGGAGTAGATTTTCTGATCTCACATATGTTTAATATATTTCTTTTTTGCCAAAATGAATTATTATATTCAGAGTCCCAGCTTATCTGAAGCATACATTTCTTGTTTGTTTTGTTGGTAAGAAAATGGCTTTGAAGCAATGGACTAATTAATATTATTGAATACAGTAAACACAGATTTTATTTAATTGTTTGATACAAATGAAAACACTAAATGACTGCAATCACATTTAGAGATGGGCAAAAGTGTTTTTGGTAAGCAAAAGCACACATATTGGTGCAGAGTTGCCTTTGTCCTGCTTCTTGCATGGGCCAGATCTTCCAAGTGATGTATGAGTGAGCCACTTGGTAGATCTATGAATGGAAGACAATTAAAAACATATACAAAAAAATAAAAAGATGGTCCTATGGAGTGTGGTTGTTCCAACATTGAAGTTACAGAGAGCAGCTTAGTTTGTCAAAGTTAGACAATCCCTTTTTGGAGGAATCTTCTCTCAGCACACTACATAAAAGACATGTTTCTTTAGCCCTTCAAAAACACCTAACATTTATGAGGCATAATTAAGTGTTTTGCTTAAGAAAAAAAGTCCAATTTTTATGTAAAGCTAATAATAAAATGAGAGAAGTGGAAACGTTAGTTGAGATATTTGTACCATTCTTCTGAATAGCCCTGCAAAATTGCTAGAAAGGAAAAGAGATCTATCGTGTCAAGTAAACAAATGGGAAGCTTAATATTTTTTGTTTTTTTTTCTTTTATGATATAGGAGTAGATTTTCTGATCTCACATATGTTTAATATATTTCTTTTTTGCCAAAATGAATTATTATATTCAGAGCCCCAGCTTATCTGAAGCATACATTTCTTGTCTGTTATGTTAGTAAGAAAATGGCTTACCATTTATCATTATAAAAACAAAAAATAATTTTTTTCACTATAAAAAGAAAAATTCTTTATAGAATTCATGGAAATAATTACCTTTTGTCTACATTCTAAATTCACGTCTCATCTTTATGGGAGACTAAAACTTTCTAAATTCTCACTGAGGTTGAATAGCATTTACTTATGCGGAGAACCATACAATGAATACCAGTTCACAAGATAAAAAAATATGCAAAACCAGTAAGACCTCCTTATTTTGAATTAGTAAGAAAACCATTCCAAACAAGTGGAAAAAAGCCACCCTCAGTTATAAAATATCCTTAGAGCAAATTTCGTAGGGATACAAAAATTAAAATTAAGCTCAGAAGCTCATGGACAATTACAGTGTAAGTCCTTTGAATATATAGGCAACCCTCCCTTTGCACAGTTCAAATATGCACAAATTTTAGTTATTACAAATTAGTTGAATAATACTAGGCTCCCAAAAACATAATTCCTATTTTAGTTACCATAGTATATTAACTGGGTATAATTGCATAACTATTACAGTTCATGCACACACAGCAAACCATGTAGCTGTGTTGCTTCTTTGTCTCCCAGTGATAAACTCACATGACATTTTACAAAAATGCAACAGAGAACCGGCCAAGAAAGACGAAAGTGCACCACTAAATGTTACGTGAAACATTGGAAGTAAAATCCGAATCCGTTGCAAATGGAATTATAGAAGAAAGAGCAGACAGCGAGAATGTTGATACTGCTGACCTTTTAGAGACTAGAGAAGGCAAGTTTATCCATGTAAATGAGGAAAGTAATTGTGACTAAAAGGATGAAGATGTTCCGGAGGTAGTGATGCTAGCCAAAACAAACAAACAAACAAAGCTTCACATTAAAGCAATTCTCGGAGATATTTCACAACATTTAAAAGCACAGAGGACAAAATGTTGGAAGTGGATCCAAATGTGGAAAGGAATATGAAAAGTCAGAGTGGATCTGTGGATTTATTTTAGCTACCTAAAGCTGACTGTAAAGGCTGAGAGCTTTGCAAAGTTCTCCCTCTCTTTCTCATGTTAATGGAAATTAACATTTCCATTTCGTGACTACTTTCCACAATGATGATTGCCTTTTCTGTACCCTTTCCACCTTCTCTAGAGTGTTAGATCTCCCCCAGCTAGGATAAGATCATTTCCCTGAAAGTCTCTCTCTCAAAATCCAGTCTAAAATTTTAGACTTCCAGTTATGTAGGCCTATCTTTGATTTATGCAACAATAACTTTTATATTTGCTTTGACCAAGGGGAATATAGGTCATCATTTTTTCCCCATGAATCTCAGTCTAGTCAGTATCTTCCATGAACTCAACCCCAAGCTCACACATGTATGCTACACTCAGGTTCTTACCAATCACAGACCTCAGATTAAACTATGTTAGTACTTCCTGTCAAAGTAGTGTACATACTTCCCATATCATATTTATGTCTACCAACAATATACCAGGAGATAGAATCAGTAATGAAGAATGAGAAAAATAATTGATTTTGCAGAAAATATCAGGTAGAGAAAAGGAACATACATTTTAGGTCATCATCTATCCTGGGAGCATTTGTATGAAGCCAATATCTCCAGTGTAAAGGTGAGATTTTCGTGCAAGAATTCAGCACGTTCCCCATTAATGTGGATAATGACTTAGAAAAAAAAGTTAAAAAAAATCCATTTGCTCCCATCCCCTAGCTAAGAAGTGGGAACAAAAGAAGATTTTATGAATAAGAAGGTTGGCACCTATCATTTAGTTTCATTGGAATACTAACTGATCAGTTCTTCACTCTTAATTGTTTTTGAAACTTTATGAAAGCTTTATGAAGCTTTAAGAAATCACATGGAGTCTATTGCTCTGTCGTTCTACTTAGTGTCAAAAATAATAATAATAATAAAATAAAAATAACCTGCATTCAACCTCTTCTCTTCTGCTTCTGGACAAGCACTCCTTTCTCAGGAGTTCCTGACTCTGCTTGCTGATGGTGAAGAGAGAGTGGCAATAAACTCTATCTGATAGTCTGGGACAAACTCTGTTGCAGAAGCCCTGAGCCTGGCACCAGAATCAATGACTCTTTGTTTCTCGTGGGCTGGTGACTGATGCCTGCCTCATCAGTACAGTCTCCCAGGAAGAGCATTTCCAGCTTCTTCACCCTATCCTCCGAGAATTCAATCACGTCTGAGGCACACCTTCTCTCATGTGCCAGGCCCACACAATGGAGCTTTCTGTGCCAAAAGCAATGTCAGCTTCATCTTTTTGTCAGGGTGTGGTGAACCTGACTCATGCATTGATGTACAGTCAACTCACATGGTGACAGGAATCTATAATAGCATGTCTTCTCAAGTGGCTTATATGACTGCATTAGTTTATATAATTATACAAGAGGAGAACCATGTCTTTTTCTCCTGTGTCCTAATATCTAGCACAGTCAGTGCCTCCAACATATATAAGCTCTTACTAAATGTTATACTAAACTGTATACTTTTTATTTGTTTGCTATGTTTTAGGACTGACCCTTGCAAGTTAATTTTTGATCATTGCAAGTGCTGTGAGAACTGGAACCAAGTTGCGCAGAGTAGGCAGGCAATAAATAATTGCATTTATCAAATCATTCATCTTACCATTCTGTATATATGACAGGACAATTTTTATTTCCGAGCTGTTCCACTTAAACAAATAGTATCTTCACTCTCCTCCTGTGCTGTTCATTCTATTTAAAACAACTACTTAGCTTTTCTTGCTTAATGTTACTAAGGCAAAAGTGGTTGATTTAATGGTGCCACTGTACTTTTATATACAGAGAATCTGCCATTGGAAGTTCTAAACAAAGCTTAGATTCCTGACATAATAAGTTTTATTCATTTTACAAGGTGATCTGGCAAAAACAGAGGCAGCAATCCTGAATACTATTACTAGGTACTTGCCTGCAGGGTCTCATTCAGGATGTGCTCTTTCCAAATGTTAAGAAATATACTGAGGCAGCAGCATTTAAATATTTGCCCTGAGATACTATCAGATATATCCAGATGGAGACATTCAGCAGCAGTAAATAAGGTTATCCATTTCCCTATTGTTTATGCCTGTGAGGAACAGATGAGTGGCTCTAACATTTTATTAAATGAGTAAAGAAAAGCCTTTTAAAAATCAAATAATAAAAAAGAGTTGTAAATCTCTTTTAAATTAATATTTGCATCCATGCCGCTTACTGGAAGCCTAAAACTCCTTATTAATTTATTTATGGCCTAAATTTCTTTTTTTTTTTTTTTTTTTTTTTTTAATTTTAAAGTTTTTTAATTATGCTTTAAGTTCTAGGAGTACATGTGCACAACATGCAGGTTTTGTTATATATGTATACATGTGCCATGTTGATTGTGCTGCACCCATCAACTTCGTCATTTACATTGGGGTATATCTTCTAATGCTATCTCGCTTCCCCCTCCCAATAGGCCCGATTGATGATGTTCCCCTTCCTGTGTCCAAGTGATCTCATTGTTCAATTCCCACCTATGAGTGAGGAACATAAAGTGTTTGGTTTCTCTGTTCTTGCGGTTTGCTTTCGAGAATAGTGGTTTCCAGCTGCATCCATGTCCCTACAAAGGACCGCGAACTCATCCTTTTTTATGCAGCTGGTATTCCCATGGTGTATATATTGCCACATTTCCTTTTCTTTTCTTTTTTTTTTTTTTTTTTTTTTTTGAGGTGAGTCTCACTCTGTGCCCAGGCTGGAGTGCAGTGGCGGGATCTCGGCTCACTGCTGGAAGCTCACGCCCAGTTCCCATGCCATTCTCCTGCCTCAGCCTCCCGAGTAGCTGGGACTACAGGCGCCTGCCACCTCGCCCGGCTAGTTTTTTGTATTTTTTAGTAGAGACGGGGTTTCACTGTGTTAGCCAGGATGGTCTCGATCTCCTGACCTCGTGATCCGCCCGTCTCGGCCTCCCAAAGTGCTGGGATTACAGGCTTGAGCCACCGCGCCCGGCCCACCACATTTTCTTAATCCAGTCTGTCACTGATGGACATTTGGGTTGATTCCAAGTCTTTGCTAGTGTGAATAGTGCTGCAATAAACATACGTGTGCATGTGTCTTTATAGCAGCATGATTTATAATCCTTTGGGTATATACCCAGTAATGGGATGGCTGGGTCAAATGGTATTTCTAGTTATAGATCCTTGAGGAATCGCTACACTGTCTTCCACAATGGTTGAACTAGTTTATAGTCCCACCAACGGTGTAAAAGTGTTCCTATTTCTCCACATCCTCTCCAGCACCTGTTGTTTCCTGACTTTTTAATGATCGCCATTCTAACTGGTGTGAGATGGTATCTCATTGTGGTTTTGATTTGCATTTCTCTGATGGCAAATGATGATGAGCATTTTTTCATGTGTCTGTTGGCTGTATGAATGTCTTCTTTTGAGAAGTGTCTGTTCATATCCTTTGCACACTTTTTGATGGGGTTGTTAGCTTTTTTCTTGTAAATTTGTTTGAGTTCTTTGTAGGTTCTGGATATTAGCCCTTTGTCAGATGAGTAGGTTGCAAAAATTTTCTCCCATTCTATAAGTTGCCTGTCCACTCTGATGGTAGTTTCTTTTGTGGTGCAGAAGCTCTTTAGTTTAATTAGATCCCATTTGTCAATTTTGGCTTTTGTTGCCATTGCTTTTGTTGTTTTAGACATGAAGTCCTTGTAAGGCCTAAATTTCTAAAAATTCTATTTTAAAAATCTGCAGATGGCATTGATCAGTAGCACTACCCACTCCTTTTCCATCATGGCACATTTTCATCATTTTTCATGACCAAGGAGACTGGATCACCTCACATTTCAATAACATCATAGAGACCCAAAACTTAGCATCCATATTGTCAATAATCAAGTTGATGTGACCCCTACAAATGAATTCATCAATATAAAACATTATAATTTGTTATTGTATCCCCTCAAATTCTATGCAATTGGCCTTTAACAGCAGAAGATAATTCAGGAAGATTAGGGTTCAGGCAGATTATAAGGGCAAGTTCAAAAACTCCTATGTAGGATATATTTTCTATGGCTTTTGACAAAGGTGAAGTAATCCTAGGAAGGTGTTTTTGACAAGACCATGAGTCTCACATATTTTTTTTTATTATACTTTAAGTTATAGGGTACATGTGCACAACTTGCAGGTGTGTTACTTATGTATACATGTGCCATGTTGGTGTGCTGCACCCATTAACTGGTCAGGTACATTAGGTATATCTCCTAATGCTATCCCTCCACCATCCCCCCACCCCACGACAGGCCCCAATGTGTGATGTTCCCCACCCTGTATCCAAGTGTTCTCATTGTTCAGTTCCCACCTATGAGTGAGAACATGCGGTGTTTGGTTTTTTGTCCTTGCGATAGTTTGCTCAGAATGATGGTTTCTAGCTTCATCCGTGTATCTACAAAGGACATGAACTCATCCTTTTTTATGGCTGCATAGTATTCTATGGTGTATATGTGCCACATTTTCTTAATTCAGTCTATCATTGATGGACATTGGGGTTGGTTCCAAGTCTTTGCTATTGTGAATAGTGCCGCAATAAACATATGTGTGCATGTGTCTTTATAGTAGCATGATTTATAATCTTTTGGGTATATACCCAGTAATGGGATGGCTGGGTCAAATGGTATTTCTAGTTCTAGATCCTTGAGGAATCACCACACTGTCTTCCACAATGGTTGAACTAGTTTACAGTCCCACCAACAGTGTAAAAGTGTTCCTATTTCTCCACATCCTCTCCAGCACCTGTTGTTTCCTAACTTTTCAGTGATCGCCATTCTAACCGATGGAGTCTCACATATTTCTAATTGGAGTTAAAGGAGACAATAGAAAAAGAAAAGAAAATACTTAGACAGTGATTTATAATCTTCAAGAATGAATGAAAGAGCAAACTCTCTGATGCAAAAAGAAACAAATACCACAGTGAATTCCAAACAAAGCAAATAAGAATAAATGCATACCTAGAAAGAACATGGTGAAACTGCAGAATGCCAAAAATAAAAAGAGCCTTTAAAGAAGCCAGAAAAAGATATTGCCATCAAAACATTGCCAAACTGACAGCTGATTTTTCAGCAGCGATAGTGGAATAATCAAAGTTTTACAACTTTAAGTTTCCAGATATTTCTAGTGAAACTATCTTTCAAAAACAAAGGAGAAATAAACACAATTTTAAAGACTATTTTTAGGGCAGTTGTAAAATTGACAGTAAAATTGAGCAGGAAGTACAGGGTAACCATATATCCCTCAACCTTACACATGTACAACCTCTCCCACTATCAACATCTGGCATCAGAATGGCATATTTGTTGCAATTGATAAAACTAAGTTGGTACATCGTTATTACCCAGAGTCTATAGTTTACATTAGGGTTCACTCTTGGTGGTGTACATTCTGTGAGTTTGGATGAACGTAATGACACATATCCACCGTACAGAATAGTTTCACTGCCCTAAACATCCTTTGCGCACCACCAGTTCAGCCTTCCTTTTCTGCTAACCCCTGGCAACTCCTGATCTTTTACTGTCTCTATAGTTTTGCCTTTTCCAGAATGTTGTATAGTTGGAATAATACAATATATAGCCTTTTAGATTGGATTTTAGCAATATGGATTTAATGTACCCCATGTCTTTTCATGGCTAGGTAGCTCACTTCTTTTTACTGCTGACTATTATTTCATTGTTGGAAGGTACCACAGTTTATTTAATCATTCGCCTACTGAAGGAGACCTTGGTTGTTTCCAAGATTTGGCACTTATGAATAAAGTTGCCATAAACCTTCATGTGCAGGATTTTACATGGACATATGTTTTCATCACCTCTGAGCAAATGTCAACAAGCGCAATTACTGGATCATATGTTAAGAGTATGTTTAGTTTTGTAAGAAACTGAAAAACAGTCTTCCAAAGGGCCTGTACCATTTTCCATTCCCATCAGCAATGAATGAGGGTTCCTATTGCTCCACATCCTCGCCAACATTTGGTGTTGTCGGAGTTTTGAATTTTGACCATTTTAATAGATGTATAGTGGTATTTCAATGTTTTAATTTGCATTTCCCTGATGACATACAATGTGGAATTTCTTTTCATATGCTTACTTGCCTGCTGTATAACTTCTTTGGTAAGATAATGCTTAGTTCTTTGGCCCATTTTTAAAAAATTGAGTTGTTAATTTTCTTTTGTTGAGTTTTAAGATTTCTTTGTATATTTTGGATAACAATACCTTTATCAAATAGGTCTTTTGCAAATATTTTTCTCCCAGTCTGTGGTTTGTCTTCTCATTCTCTTGATACTGTCTTTTTCAGAGCAGAAGTTTTTAATTGTAATGAAGCCCAATTTATCAATTACTTCTCTCAAGAATTGGGCCTTTGGTGTTGTACCTAAAAAGTCACCACCATACCCAAAGTCATAAGCTTTTTCCTATGCTATCTTCTAGGAGTTTTATAGTTTTGAATTTTACACTTAGGTCTATAATCTATTTTGAGTTAATTTTTTTGTGAAAGGTGTGAAGTTGTCCCATATTCTTTTTTTTTTATGTTGATATTCAATTGTTCCAACACCATTTGTTGAAAAGGTTGTCTTTTGTCTATTGAATTGCCTTTGCTTCTTTGTCCAAGATTATTTGGCTATATTTGTGTGGGTTTAATTCTGAGCTCTCTATTCTGTTCCATTGATCTATTAGTCTATTGTTTTGCTAAATACCACACTGTCTTGATTATCAAAGCTTTATAGTAAGTCTTGAAATTTGGTAATGTCAGTCTTTTGACTTCATTCTTCTTTTTAAATATTGTGTGGACAATTCTGAGTCTTTTGCCTCTTCCTATAAGCTTTAGAATCAGTTTGTTGATATCCTGCAAATAACTTGCTGGGATTTTGACCAAGATTGCATTGAATCTATAGATTACATTGAAAAGAACTGATGTCTGACAATTTTCAGTCTTCCTATACTTGAACACGGACTATCTCTCCATCTTTTTATTTCATTGATTTCTTTCACTGCAGTTTTGTAGTTTTCCTGATGTAGATCTTGTACATACTTTATTAAATTTATACCTAAGCATTTTATTTTTGGAGATGATAATATAAATGGTATTATGTTTTTAATTTCAAATTCTATTTGGTCTTTGCTAGTGTATAGAAAAGCAATTGATTTGTATATATTAACCTTCTATACTGTAACTTTACTATAATCTATTATTTTGTTGCTGTCATCATTTTTGTTTTTTTTTTTTTTTTTTGCTTTTTAGAGACGAGTCTTGCTCTGTTACCCAGGTTGGAGTGCAGTAGCACAATCATAGCTCACTGCAGCCTCAAGCTCTTGGGCTCAAGTGGTTTTTCTGCCTTAGCCTTGCAAGTAGCTGGGACTACAGGTGCACACCACTGCACCTAGGTAATTGAAAAAATTCTTTTTGTAGAAACAAGGTCTTGCTTTGTTGCCCAGGTTGGTCTCGAACTCCTGGCCACAAGCAATCCTCCTGTCTCAGCCTCACAAAATGCTGGGATTACAGGCATGCACTACTGTGCCTGGCCCCAGGGATTTTTTTTGATGTTATTGATTCTTTTAGATTTTCTAGATGAACAATTATGTCATGTGTGAATACAGACAGTTTATTTCTTCCTTCTCAATCTGTATATATATTTCCTTCTCTCATCTTACTGCATTAGTTAGAACTTCCAGTATCATCTTGAAATGTGAGTGGTGAGAAGCGACATTCTTGCCCTGTTCCTGATCTTGGCAGGTAAGCTTCTAGTTTCTCAGAAACAAATTTTTTGAAGACAAAAACTGAGATTTCTACCAACAGACTTATGTCAAAGAAATTTTTTAATGAAAGATTTTTGTTTCCAAAATGAAAGAATTTTGGAATTTTGCTTTAGTTTATGCATCTTTGTTTTGTTTCACCTGCCATTCTCCATTACTGAAAGTTGATGGTGGTAGCTGAATAGTCCATGTTTTCTTGGTTGCTTATTACATTCTTTTTAAAAACAACAATAGTACTTTATTAGGTACCATTTACATATGGCAATATGCAGAAATACTAAGTGTACAGCTTAATGACTACACAAACAAATATGTGTAGATATATATACACACACACACACACATATACATACACACTAATAAAATTTAGGTAATGCTGATATTAACAAAATACACTTTAAGGATAAAAGCATTAAAAGATTTTCTTGATCTAAAATAACTGTGAGATCAAAACCAAGCAAAATTACAGATTAATCTCCTTTATGAATATATATGAAAGTCACCAAGGAAATATTCACAAAATAAACTACACAGTGTACATCAGGCTCAAGTTGAATTTGTTTCAGGAATGCAGGTTAATTAAACGTTCTCAAGTTTATTACTCTAATACTACCTTAACAAACTAGGAAGAAAGAAAACATACAATTATCTCAATATGCAAGGCAATTATGGAGAAAATTTTAAAAATTAATTGGAAATGCATTATCGAGTTTCAGGTTGGACAAAGGACTTACATGTAAAAGGCAAAACTTTAAAACTTTTAGAAGGAAATAGAGGCGAATAAATTACCTCATAATAAGTAGGAATTTCTTTAACAAGACATCTAAAACAAATCATAAAGAAAAAGGTTAATACATTGAACTACATTAAAATGAAGAATTCTATTTATCAATAAACCCCAATTTGTGACATATATACCTAGCAAAGGATTAGTCTCCAAAATATATGGAACTCAAAGATAATTTTTAAAACTCAAAATCACTGAAAAAAAAGGCAGACAACCTAATAGAAAAAAATGGGCAAAAGACACAAATGGGCATTTTCCAGAAAGACAGTGGGACTGGCAACAAACATATGGGGAATGCAAATTAAAATAACATAAAATACTACTTGTACCAATCACAGCAGCAATAATTACAAAGTTGGATCAGTAACAAGTGTTGGACAGATTCTCAAGCAATAACAGAAGGCAAGTATGAGTACAGTTGGCCCTCCATATCCATGGGTTGTATATTCGTGGATTCAACCAACCATGGATAGAAAGTATTTGGAAAGAAGAGGGTGCTTGCATTTGTACTGAACAAGTACCAACTTTTTTCCTTATCATTATTTCTTAAACAATACAGCATAACAACCATTTACATAGCACTTACATCATATTGGGTATATTAAGTAACCTAAAGATTAAAGTATATGGAAGGGTATGCATAGGTTATATGCAAATACTATGCCATTTCTACATAAGAGACTTTAGTATCTGTGGATTTTGATATCTATAGGAAGTCCTGGAACAAATCATCCACAGATTCTGAAGGATAACTGTATAAATTAGTACTCTGGAAAACGAGTTGGCATTATCCAGTAAATAAAGTTAAAGGTGCCCATGTCCAATAACGCAACAATTCTACTTCTAGATAGATAAACCTAGATAAACTTTTACATATGAATACCAGGAGATATACAAGAATGTTCAAGGCAGGCATGTTTGTAAGAGCCAAGCAGACACACAAATAAATAAAAGTCTATAAAAATTTCAATATTCACCCAAAGCAAAAATAAATTATGCTGTAAATTATAGCATATTCATAAAATGGAATACTCTTTGGTGATGAAAAATGAATTACTCCTACGTGCCTCAACATGAACAAATCCCAAAAGATAATTTTTTAATATACATTTTTATTGCATATATTTAAAGTATCCAACACGATGTGATGGGATACATATAGTTACATATAGTGAAGCAAATTAACATATCCATAATCTCACATAGGTACCTATTTCTTCTTTGTTTCTGTGGCAACAGTAACTAAAATCTACTCAGCAGGTTTCCCAAATACAGTGCAATTTTATTGCCTATATTCTTCATGATGTACCTCAGATCTCTAGTCTCATTCAGTTCACATATTTGACCTTCATCTCTCTATCCCCTGCCCATAACAACAGTTTTATTCTCTATCTCTGTATACTTCACTTTTTCTTTTAGATTTCACAAATAAGCAAGATAACGCAATATTTTTCTTTCTGCATCTGGCTTATTTCCCTTAGTATAACATCCTCCAGGTTCACTATGTGTGGCAAATGGCAGAATCTTCTTTTTCAATATTGAATAATATACATTCAGTGTAAGAGAACTATACGTATATGTATATGTATATGTATATGTATATCACAGTTTATCCATTTGTCCATTAACAGACATCTAGGCTCTTTTCACATCTTGGCTATTGAGAATAGTACTGCAATGAACATGGGAGTGTGGATGCCTTTACGAGGTGATTATTTCATTTACTTTGGGTCTATGCTCAGAAGAAGGATTGCTGGGTCAGATCATGATGGTTCTCATTTAAATTTCTTTAGACATCTCAATATTATTTTTCATAATGGTTGTACCAATCTATAACCCTACCAACAATGTACTAGGGCTCCCTGTTCTCCACAACTCCACCAACATTTATCTTTTGTTTTTTTGATAACAGCCATCCTAATGGGTGTGAGATGCTATCTCAATGGTTTTTATTTGCATTCTTCTGACGATTAATGATGTTGGGTGCCTTTTCATATATCTGTTGGCCACTTTTATGTCTTATTTGGAGAAATGTCGACAAGTGCTCTTTTCCCATTTTAAAATCAGGCTATTTGATTTCCTATTATTGAGTTGTATGAGTTCTTTATTAATTTCGGATATTATTCCCTTATCAGATGCATGGTTTGCAAATATTTTTCTCAATCCATAGGCTGTCATTTTATTTTGTTGGTTATTTACTTTGCTGTACAAATCTTTGTAGTTCAATGTAGTTTCATTTATTTATTTTTGCTTTTGTAGCCTGAGCTTTTTTTTTTTTTTTCATTTTTTGGTGTGATATTAAAAAAATTATTTCCAAGGCCAATGTCCAGGAGCTTTTTGTGTTCTCTTTAAGGAATTTTATAGTTTTAGGCCTTATATTTTATAAATTTTGCATATGTGTGGAAATTCAATTTTCTCAGCACTATTTATTGAAGATCCTATCCTTTTCCCACTGTATCCTCTTGGTGTCTCTGTCAAAAATTAGTTTACTGTATATGTTTGAATTTATTTCTGCACTCCATTCTGTTACACTGTGTCTGTTTTTGTGTAAGTACTATACTTATTTGTTTACTATAACATTGCAATATAATTTAAAATCAGGAAGTATGATACCTCCAAGTTTTTTCAGAAGACAATTTTTAGTGAAAAAACTGAGGTATGGAAGGAAACAAACAGCGTGATTCTACATATGTAAAGTTGAAAATTATGTAAATTTAAGCAATAGATTGTTTAGACATATATACACTAGTTGCAAAAACTATAGAGACAAGGAAGATAACAACAAACATAAAATTCAGGTATATTAATATTAGCAGCCCGAGGAGAAAGACTTGCAACTCATATTTATTTTTAACCTACTCCTCTCCCTGCCCCCAGTATATAGACATAGTTAAGCAGGGAACTCAGTGCATTGCAAATTGGACACTGAGGAAGTATTAGATAAACCAGTTTGTGTTGACTTTCCCTGCTGTTTTCTTCTGATTTACTTCTTGACTTCATAAAATAATTTTTTTTTCACAAAGCATGGAGTGGTAATATAAGTAAAGAATATTTATGTTTTCAAACAATTCTTCAGTTTCTCTTTTCTCCCCTCATGTAGTTCTATAGTCCTAGTTGTTTTAGAAATCAAAGCTGTGCTAAGAACAGCTACTTTGAATATTTCAATAGCGCCTTTTCAAAAGCTGCCTCTCTGAACCCTTCAGATGAAAAGGAAATCATTTGGTCTTTCAAGTGACCTGATTGAGACTCTACATCTGACAAATCCAGCTCATAATTTGGATGAAACTGTCCATGATCTCATCCATAATCAGCAAAAATTTTTGTGGTATGCTTCTTTTCAGTAGATGCATTTCTAAACAATACCTGAATCCCATTTTGAAAGAACTTATTTCATATGTATCAGAATTTCTGACTATAACTGTGAGACGTAGACTTCCAATTATGGGTTCATGCTACAGTTTATAATTGCACCATACATTTCCTTTTGTAAAAATACATATTTTCCTCATGTCTATTCTTCTTGGAGCTCCACTTTTCATGAAGAGTATCTCTGCAAGAAGAGAAAGCTGGTTTCTCCATCAAAGCTGAGGAACTGGCATGTCAGTGTCTTGTAGGATCTGAACATTTTTCAACAACGTTTGGGTCTTAATCCTAAGAAAATAAACAGAAGTTAATATGAGTCAAGCAATATAGACCTCTTCTTTGGAGCATTCTTGTGCTTTGGTGTTTAACATAGTCAGTGTCTGGCAGGTAACTAAAGTCAAAAAGAAAAATAGGGAGATTATCTTTCAAAATATAGTCATGAACTGATTTGTCATAAAATTTAGTATGTAATGCCAGAGAAAAAGCAGAACTATGTATAATTCACGGTTATATACTTCAGTTTTTTCTTTGCCACTTCTTAGATAGAGTATATAAATTCTCTAAAATATGCAAATTAACTCATTTATGTAATTGATTACTTATAGTTAATAATTATGTAACCATTTATTTTAAAAGGATACTGTACCCACTTCTGAAAAGGCTTCGGGGCAGTTTACATATTAACCCATAGTTCAAAGGCACATTATCATGTCTCAGTACTAAATGAATTAGACCCTGGAAAACATAAAGGAGGTGGTACTATCAAAGACCAGTTATGGTTGGAGTTTTTTTAATGGCTCCCACCTCAGACACTACCTCCTCCCTGCACTCTGAACTGGAGGCTGCTTGTTCTTGAACCTTCCACTTAACCACATGGGTTGGCTGGGCTGGTGGGCAGAAGCAGGAAGAATGACATGGGCAAGAGTGTAGACTTTGCGGATGACAAACTACCTGGTTTAGACACGGTTAGACTTTGGGCAAGTTATTAACCATCTCAGAGCCTTAGTTTCCTCATTTGTAAAATGGGAGTTACAGTATTAACCTCACGGATGAGAATTACATGAATTTAGTAAATGTACATGTAAAGCACTTAGAACAGAACCAGGTACACAGTAAGTGCTAAATAACTATTAACACTTGCTCATTCAATATTCCTCAAATGTCCTATAAAAATCCTTCTTCCTTTGAAACTTATGCCTCTCAAATTCACCATTGTCCATCTTTTCTTGTTGTTCTTATCATTTCCCGACATGGTTTATGATTTTTCTCTCCCTCCCAAATCTACCATAATCCTGGTGTCTTCAGTGTCCGTGTGGATGACCTTTCCAATACCCAGTGCCTTCCCTTCTTCAACATCACTGACCTTCATCTCCACACAGATATCAGCAACTCACCCCTTCCCCTTCGTATTACCTGGAGCTACTCCACCTGTTCAGTCTTCTTTCCATCAGCTCCTACAGTCCACATTGCTCCAATCATACCTGCTTCTCCTCCACAGTTGTGAAGCCCCATCCCTTTCTTTCCTATTCTGGTTTTGCTTCCTTCATCCTGCTTTGGTTTAGCTCTTCAACCTGTCTCTTTAAACAATACTTTCAACTTCTCACTCTTCTTGCTTTCTTTTCCTTCTGCAACACTTACCCAAATGTGGATTGATCCATCCTTCTTTGCTCCTAAAACCACTTTAAGTAAATCACTCGACCATGTGCACTAGAACCATTAACTCTTGGTCTGTGTCCTCACCTGAGCCCTTAACACAGTCTGGCAGCCTCCTCCATGCCGCTAGCTAGCTCTGTGTTTCTTTGCCAACCTTGCACTCCCCTCTTTTCTGAACTCTGATATACACTCACCAAGTTCTAAACCATTTCCTAAGTATGTCTTGAATCTAAAAGCCTCTTTTCATTGCTTCTCTGCAGCACATCAACTCAATTGGTCTCCTTTCCTCTTCTCCAAAATATTCTTTCTGTTGCCAAAGTGATCTTCCTAATATGCAAGTACCGTCATGTTCAGCACATACTTAATATCCTTCAGTAACTCCCTTCCTACTGTTTGCTGAATAAGTCTCACCCATAGCTTGGCCAAGGTGCTTTGTGAGCAAGCCTCTGTTTACCTCTCTTACATTCCCTCCCAGTTCTTCTAACCTGCACCCTATGTACTCAATTACTTGTACTTCCTCAGCTGTGTCATATTCTGTCGCATCTCCATGTATCTCATATGCTACCTTCTTTGCAGGGAATACCCTGTTTTTCTTTATCTACCTGGATAATTCCTACTGGTCTTTTTGGGTTCATTCAAGTGTTACTGCTTGTCAGCTCTGGTACAGAGTCTTCCCAAACCCTTCCTCTTAGAACCCACCACCAGGCTGGTTGAGTATCTCCCTTTGCTCTTCTGTAGTGCCTATCTCTATGAAGTACTTACCATGCCTGCCAGCAATTGGCACACAGGAAATGGCTAGTAAATGAATGAATAAGTTAAGACATCCCATTTCCAAAAACTAACAATAAAAACTATCAAAGCATTTCATTTTACATATGCATTTGTAATAGAGATTTCGAAAACTGTGGAGCTGGTTTTGGTAGGGTATGTATTACAGAGTGACTGATACTCCAATTATCTGGTTCCTGGGCAGCCCAAATGCTCAGGTAACTATCTTAGGAAAACCAAAGACTTGACTGAGAGCTACCACTTTCTGAACAATGCTGGGAGTCCAACAGTTTCTTAGGCCCCTGGGGTTGTCTTCTCATTCCCCTCCTGGCAGCAAGATGGCTTCAGGAGCTGTGGCATCACATCTCCATGCAACAACACTTAAGAGTCAAACAAAGCTCCGTTTCTCTCTTGTGTTTCTTTGTTAAAGAGGCAACAAAAATCCTTTCCCAAACTCCTCCCCGATCTGTACCATCAGAATATTTTATCCAATCTCACAGCCAAAACCAGGTCACATTCCAAACCTCTAAACTGGTTACAGAAATGGGGAATGGGGCCAGATCAATGAGGATTTACTTGAATCACTTAAGGGTCTAGGGCACTAGTACACAATAAAGGTCTGTCCTCAAGGACATGGAGAGAAATGACAGTTGAATAGCCAACTCTCAGTCTTTGCTAAAACAAGTGTCATAGAAGAACAAATATTGGATTTAGAGTCAGGCATACTGTAATTGGATTTCCATTTCTGCTGTTTCCTAGTTGTGTGACCTTGGGCACTTTCTTATCTCCCTGAGATTCAATCTCCTCATCTATAAGATGAGGATACCAAAATCTAATTTTTAAGATTACCAAGAAGATTAAATAAGATAACATCTGTAATGTTGCTAACCCACAACGAACATTCATTCACTTAAAAATATTTTTGGACACTTACTATGTGCCAGGCACTCTGCCAGGGATATAGGGGTGAACGAGACAGATATGATCCTCCCTTCATATAATTTATTAACAATTGATGTTAGTTTTTTAAAGTTTTCTAATTTTGCCAAGAAGTTCAGTTTCCTAATTTTGCCATGATGAGGATGACAGCAAAATCTAACTTTTTAAAATTTATTTTATTTTATCTTATTTTATTTTATTTAGACACAGTCTCGGTCTTGGCCAGCCTGGAGTGCAGTGGCGCGATCTCGGCTCACTACAAACTCTGCCTCCCGGGTTCACGCTATTCTCCTGCCTCAGCCTCCCGAGTAGCTGGGACTGCAGGCGCCCACCACCATGCCCAGCTATTTTTTTTTTTTTAATTTTTAATAGAGACGTGGTTTCACTGTGTTAGCCAGGATGGTCTTGATCTCCTGACCTCATGATCCGCTCACCTTCACCTCCCATAGTGCTGGGATTACGGGCGTGAGCCACTGTGCGAGGCCAAAATCTAACTTTTAAGATTACCAAGGAGATTAAATAAAATAACATCTATAATGTTGCTAACCCACAGTGAACATTCATTCACTTAAAAATATTTTTTGAACACTTACTGTGTGCCAGGCACTCTGCCAGGGATGTAGGGGTGAATGAGACAGATATGATCCCCTCTTCACGTAATTTACTAACAATTGATGTTAGTTTTTAAAGTTTTCTAATTTTGTCAAGAAATTCAGAAGCACTTTTTGATTACCTTGACGATCACGTTTTAAAGAAACCTAATGTCTCAGATGTGCTTACAGCTTCTGAGATTTTATATTTAATGTGTGATTCAAAACTTTTTTTTGCTTTATTCTGTTTAATTAAAAGTTTCCTACTAGTTCAACCATTGTGGAAGACTGTGTGGCAATTCCTCAAGGATCTAGAACTAGAAATACCATTTGACCCAGCCATCCCATTACTGGGGATATACCCAAAGGATTATAAATCATGCTGCTATAAAGACACATGCACACGTATGTTTATTGCGGCACTATTCACAATAGCAAAGACTTGGAACCAACCCAAATGTCCACCAATGATAGACTGGATTAAGAAAATGTGGCACATATACACCATGGAATACTATACAGCCATAAAAAAGGATGAGTTCATGTCCTTTGTAGGGACATGGATGAAGCTGGAAACCATCATTCTGAGCAAACTATCGCAAGGACAGAAAACCAAACACCGCATGTTCTCACTCATAGGTGGGAATTGAACAATGAGAACGCTTGGATATAGGGTGGGGAACATCACACACTGGGACTTGTCTTGGGGTGGGGGGAGCTGGGAGGGATAGCATTAGGAGATATACCTAATGTAAATGACAAGTTAACGGGTGCAGCACACCAACATGGCACATGTATACATATGTAACAAACCTGCGCATTGAGCACATGTACCCTAGAACTTAAAGTATAATAAATAAATAAACAAATAATAAAAGTTTCCTGTCAAGAAAATGAAAAGACAAGCCACAGACTGGGAGAAAATGTTTGCAAAAGATATATCAGATAAAGGGCTATTACTCGAAATACAGAAATAAATCTTAAAATTCAGCAACAAGTATATAAACAATCCAGTTTTAAAATGGACCAAAGAATTACACAGACACCTCACCAACAAAGGTACAGATGGCAAATAAACGTTTGAAAAGATGCTCCACATCCTGTCATCAGGGAAATGCAAAATAAAGCAGCATCAAGATACTACTATAAACCTATTAGAATGCCCCAAATCCAGAACCCTGACAACACCCAGTGCTGGTTGAGGATGTGGAACAACAGGAATTCTCATTCATTGCTGGTGGGTATGCCAATGATATAGCCACTTTGGAAGACAGTTTGGCAGTTTCTTACAAAACTAAACATTTTCTTACAATATGATCCAGCAGTCGTGCTCCTTGGTATTTACCCAGAGGAGCTGAAAACACATGTCCACACAAAAGCCTGCACATGAATGTTTATGGCAGCTTTATTTATAAGTGCCCAAAGTGGGAAACAACTAAAATGTCCTTCAGTAGGTGAATGGAAAAATAAACCGTGGTACCTCCAGACAATAAAATAATGTTCAACACTAAAAGGAAATGAGCAATTCGACCATGAAAAGGCATGGAGAAATCTTAAATGCATCTTCGGTAAGTGAAAGAAGACAAACTGAAAGGCTCCATGTGTACATATGATTCCAACTATGCAACATTCTGGAAGGGCTAACCTATGGAGCCAGTAAAAGATCAGGGAGTGCCAGGGTTTAGGGGAAAAGGGGAAATGAATAGGCAGAGCACAGATGGTTTTTAGGGCAGTGAAACTATTCTGTATGATACTCTAATGGTGGAGACATGCCATTATACATTTTTCCAAAGCTATAGAGTGTACAATGTCAAGAGTGAACATTAATGTAAATTATGAACTCTGGGTGATAATGATCTGTCAATGTAGATTCATCTGTTATAACAAATGTACCACTCTGGTGGGAGACGCTGATAGTGGGGGAGGCTGTGAGTGTGCTGGGGACAGATGATATGTGGGAACTCCCTGATAAATTTTGCTCAATTTTACCATGAACCTAAAGCTGCTCTAATGAATAAAGTTTATTGAAACAAAACACAATTATCAGAGACATTCGTATTTTTGTGAGTATACTGTCACTATGAATACCATCCTGTTCCTAACCTAAAGATGACTGGCAAAGTGCAATTTTTAGAAAGTGGACAATGAAGACAATATCCAAAACAACCTTATAAGCCTAGAAAAAAGTTCAGATGTGATACATATGGTCACCTCATCTGAGTAGTCATGTACATGGTCCAGAGTCAAGGCAGATGCAATTCACAGGAAGGGTTAACCTCCATTTAGTAGGAACAATCAGGTAATTAGAGTGACCCATTCCCCAGCCAGGTCCACTGAGAGTTTTTCCTCTTTTATATCAAATAAACAACATAGTTAAGAGGGATTATCAAGATACATTTGCTATGTTTTGGTGATAAAACAAAAAAATGTTCTATTAATCACAAACTCTATCCCATTACAAAAGTTTACTGTTTTGAGTTGGACTGCATTATTTTTCAGCGAACACTCACTCCCTCCCACCTTTTCCTCAGAGCGGAATATATTTTTCTACCTTTGGGCTTAGCTATGTGACATGCTTTGGCCACTAGAAATTAGCAGATGTGACGCAAGCAGCAGCCTTCAATATGATTGAGTGGTGGACACATTGTGTTGTTCTCCAGTGATCTGCCTGGAGAGCAGGGCCTTTTTGGCCTCTGTCCCATCATCCTAAGTTGCAGAATAAAAAATGTGGAGGTGACTCAAACCCAACCCCAAACCTAGAACCAAACCCAGCCAACGTGCAACTTGAAGCAGAGCTGTCCTGCCCGGCTGAACCTGCATCAGCCTGGCTGAAGTTGACTGTGAGTGTGAGAATAAGTGCTTGCTATTGTGAGCCACTGAGCTGTGGAGAGTTTTGCCATTATGGTGGCAATAACTGTTTTACAGCTATAATCAGAAGTGTAAAGGTCAGGTTGCTATGACTCCTCTAATAGTAATGGACTTGGCTCCATTTACCTCACTCTGCACTGCTCTATGAAACTAGGGATTCAGATTTCAAGGTGTTTTAGTGCCTTGAAGGCCCAGGGGATCCCCATCAGATCCCTGTGAAATTTGAAGGGAGGTGGAAGGAGACAGAGATGGGTGTCCCTGGGGTTAGTGAAGAGGAGCTAGAATTTGGGACTTCTAGGGCCATAGCAACAATGGGAAAAATAGTGGAAGAGACTATACCTGCATTCAGGTTAGCAGGCATGCTGTTCGGCATTTACTTAAAAAAACGGGATGTCCTCCTTTGGAGGGAGATGTACAAAGAGTTATTTTAGAACATAGGTAAGTTATGTTTTTTAACGGCCAACTGTTGAGATCAGCAAAATTATAACCTAGGAAAAGTGTCACTTTCGAGGTAAAAACTGCATATATTTAGAGAAATGATACACTGTATATGCTTGCAGTGGGAATGTCAATTGGTCTAAACCCTTTGGAAAACTTTGGAGTAACTGGGAAAACAAACACATATTGGGTAAAGTTGAAGAAGATCATATCTTATGAGACAGTGGTTTTGCTGCTGGGTATGTACCATAGGCCAATGGGTCTCAACAGGACTGGTGCCACACCTGGGAGGCAGGTCTGCTTATAATAGTGACAGAGGGTGTGTGCGTGTGTCTGTGTGTGTGTGTGTGTTACTGCCATTTAGTAGGTAAGAGCCAGATATCCTGTATGTCCTGAAATTTGGATGGTCTCATTGAAAAAAGAATTGTCCTGGGTCCTTCATGACTTTAGAAGGATCAGTAGAACATTTATATAGATGGGAAATCTGATTATAATTATCTAAGAGTATAATATAACCCTCTTTTAGATATAAATAATAAGTACTCTGTAAGGTCTTAATTGTATGCCAAATTTTTCAGAGATGCAACTACTAAATAAAGGCAGCCTGAATTGTGTTTTGTTCAGAACGTTACCAAGAGTTCTTCACATCACCAATAGTTGCATCACTTGCAATGTTTGAGTTACCAGTCTCACAATCTTCTACCACTCTTCATCTGTGAACTGCCTCATCATGTCTCCTAATGTAGTGTAGTGTATTTGTGGTTACTGACATATTGAAACACATATTATTTTATTAAAATTACTGTTCTTACATTTTTACTTTATATCATAGAAAGTATATTGCAGTGATTTTTTAAAATGTGTGAAGATAAGTTATGAATTTCATTTCAAGATAGTAAGTGGGGTGATACAAAATATTTATTAATAAAGAGTATATCAGGTCTGATTGTGGTAAGAACTACAGCCCAAGATTAATTCACGTATGTGCCCAAAGGTAACATTAGGTAGAATTGTGTTCTCCAATACAATAGTTATTAATCTTATTAATTAAAACTAAACAGACTAAGAATGTGATTCTTCAGTCATGCTAGCTACATTTCAAGTGCTCCATAGCCACATGTGGCAAGTGGCAACAGTCTTGTTGAGTGCAGATATAGAACATTTCCATCATTGCAGAAAGTTCTTTTGGACATTTGGCAACAATATTTATGGTATCAAAAAACTGGAAACAACCTACAAATATCTCACTTATCCATTCCCCTTTTAAGAAACAGGGGACATGGAAGAATGGATAAGTAAGGCAACAGGGGACAGGGAAATGCATGAGTGAGATATTACACAGCAATGAAAATGAATGCTTACGTGTATCAACACAAATGAATCTCATAAATAACGAGTGAACAAAGCAAAAAGAAGACATGCATTTTTAGAGCATTTAAACATAAAATAGTACTATATGTGGTTTATGGATCCATATATAGCAAAGATATTTTTAAAATGCATGAGGTTGATAAATAAAATATTCAGGTTAGCAGTTACCTATGGCAGCAAGGGAGGAAATGGAGAGGAGTAAAATGGAGGTTTACCTGCAATGGTAATGTTTCATTTCTTCATGGGTGAGGAAGGCATACAAGAATTCATTATTCTTTATATGTTTTTGATATAAAGAATATAAGTTTTTAATGTATTTTTATATATTAGATATTGCAAAATAATTTTTTCAGTGAAGAAACATTCATGAGCTCCTAAGGGCATGGAGACCTGTTTTGCTCATGGTTCTATCCTTAATGTCAAACAAAGTTCCTGGCACAGAGTAGATGCTCAATTAATATTTGTTGAATAGTCAGCCAAACATATAAAGTAAAACTTCACATATTATAGTTTGGACTCTAACACAGATGTAATGTGCTTCCATCCCACCCAATCAGGGTATCCAGTAACATAAACTCTTTTTTTTTTTAAGAGACAAGGTCTCACTCAGTTCCCAGGCTGGAGTACAGTGGTGTAATCATAGCTTACTGCAGCCTTAAACTCCTGGGCTCAGGTGATCCTTCCACTTGAACTTTCAGGTAGCTAGGACTACAGGTACATGCCACTATGCTTGGCTATTTTTTTTGTATTATTATTCTTATTATTTTTGTAGAGACAGTGTCTCACTATGTTGCCTGGCTGGTCTCAAACTCTTGGCCTCAAGCGATCCTCCCGCCTTGGCTTCCCAAAGTGCTGGGGTGATAGGTGTGAGCCACCATGTCTGATCAGAAACATTTTCTTAATCATGCATTAAAGTTACAAATATCTATTAAGGGCCAGCTATAGGGCAGGAGCTCCTCCAATGTTAGGGATACAACAATGAACATAAACTAACTAAATACGGCAGGAGAGGGAATACAGATAATAAAGAAAAAATAAGTACAGTAGATAGTAAGTCACATGGAGACAAGTGCCCTTAAGAAAAATAAAGCTGGAAAGGGAAGGGGAAGAGAAAATGTTAGATGTTAGGCATTATTAAATAGGGTAGTCAGGTTGTTCTCTTTGAACATGTGACCTTTTAGCTAAGATTTGAAGTGAGGGAGGGGGTGATGAGCATCTGAGTGGGAGGGAAGAGCGTATACAGACCTCAAGGCAGTGGCTGCTAGGAAAAAGAGGCCAGCAGGGCAGAAGGAGTCTGAGTGCCTGGGGGAGGGTCAGAGACTGGGCAGAGCTTTCTAAATCACTGTAAGGACTTTGGCTTTTATTCTACGTAATACTGAGGATTTGCAGCAAAGGAATGACATCACCTGGCTTACATGTTTAAAGAATCACTCTCTTTTGAGAATGAGTGATGGTAGGGAAGTAGAAACAGGGAGACCAGTTAAGATATTATCACAGTCATTCAAGTCAGAAATGATGGCAGCTAGAACCAGAGTAGCAACAGAGGAGGTGATAAGAATTAGTCAGATGCTTGGCTTATTTCGAAGATGTGGGCACAGCTATCATGTATCCAGGGTATGAGAAAAAAAAAAAAAAGAGCACTCAGGGATAACAAGAAGATTTTTGGCTTGGAGCTGCCACTTGCTGAGAAGAGGCAGGGAGCTGGTTGGATGGGGTTGAAAGTGCAGTTCAGTTTGGGAAGTGTTAAGTTTGAAATGTTTACTAGGCACCCAAATGGAGTTGCTAAGTACATAGCTGGTATATGAACTTGGGGTTCAAGGGACACGTAGAGGCTAGAGGAATAAATTGGAGAGCCATTGGCATATAGGTGGTATTTAAAGGCAAAAAATAAGATCAGATCATCCAGGGAGTAACTGTAACTAGCAAAGAAGAGAGGACCAAGGGCCATGTCTTGAGGCACTGCAATGTATAGAAGTCAGGAAAAGGAGGGGGTGGAGGATCAGATAATGAGGTAGTAGACATCCATGCAAAGGCAGTGCCTTGGAAACCGAGTTGAGAAAGTACTTAAAGGAGGGGAGGAGTGACCAACTGTGTCAAATTATGCTCAGGATTTAAGAGGATGACAATAATAGACCATTGTATTAAGCAAAATGAAGGTTATGGAGGACCTTGGCCTGGGCAGTTCTGGAGGAGTGGTACAGGGGGTGTGAGACGCTTCTTGTACAGGGCTCAGGAGAGAAAGGAATAAAAAGATAGACAACTCTTTTGAGGCCATTTTCTGACTAATATGACTTTTAGACAGAAAGAGAATCCATGTATTCCTGACTAAATAGACGCCAATACATACTGGAATCCAGAAATGTAAACATATCATATCTTATCTCAAAAGGATAGAACACAAAGCAGCAAGAAAAGTTCACTTAAGTATAAGAGTTTTCTTCACTTTCTAGAAACGAAAAGAACCACCCAGAGAAACTGTCTGAACTAGGGATCCTGGTAGAAGAAATACTCACCTAAGTGAGTTGATCAACTTTCTCTAATTTTATGTGATGTTAAATAAGCCACCTTTAGTTGTCATTGAATCAGATTTTCCTACTTGTACATTAGTGGTTGGAAAAATAGATTATCTCAGCTCTATTATGTTATTTGCTAGAAAAGCCACTTATCTCATGAGAACTTTAACCCCAGGGACCAATTAACCTGTCGATTTATCCAGGATCAATACAGATGATTCTCAGATAAGTCAAGCTTAACATTCAAGAATCACGACAGAAAACCAAGTGTGGTCATGCGTGCCTGTAGTCCCAGCTACTCAGGAAGCAGAGGTGGCAGGATCTCTTGAGCCCAGGAATTTGAGGCTGTAGTTGTGCAATGACTGCATCTGCGAGCAGTCACTGCACTCCAGCCTGGGCAATATAGCAAGACCCTGCCTCTTAAAAAAAAAAAAAAATAGAACCCCCAGTGAGCTCAGGAGAGTTAATAAACAAGATGTGCCGGAAGGACAGGCCTCCGACCCCTACACCTGCCTGCTCTTACCTTTACTCAGCCACTATCTAAGGGGAAAGACTTACATGTGAAAGACTGACTTTAGCTTATCATCAGAAACACTTTTGGACACCCTTCAACAGCTGCTGTCAGACCAAGAGCTGAAGAAAAAAGAATAGACAAAGCAATTTCCTTCTTACAGTAAAATAGTTTGCTAAGTTATTATAATATAACTCCAGTGCGGTCCATTATAACAGAGGGTTAATTTTCTAATATAAGGCACTATTAGCTCTTCAAAACATACAAGTTAAAACAGTGTCCAGAATTTTTCAGTAGGAATCAGTAAAGGAAGGAATACTTTTACAATTAAAAATTCTTATGGAATATGAGCAAATTATTGTTAGAGCTGAGAAAGCTGAAAGAGCTAAGAAGGCAGACAATTTTCATCACATTTACAGAATTGAATAGTATTTATTGGATACATTCTTTCAATTTAAGTATTCACTTTGTAGAATTAACTATTTTAACAGACAACAAAAATCTTAAAACGTGTTGAAGAAAGTCTCTTTTTTTTTTGTTTTTTTTTTTTTTATGAGAATTTCCCCTTGCTCCAAAAACCAAAATGCAATCAGATATTTTTAGTCTTTTCCTCAAACAGAACCTTTTCACATGAGCTCTTTATGTCAAGAGTAGAAAAAAATAAACTTTTTGTTCTCTCTGAACATGTACACCCTCTAGTGGTTCTAGAATTTTATTTAAAAAAAGAATGAGAAATAACTGTATGAGGTAATAACTCGAATTATAGACTCTAGATAGAAAGAATGCCTTAACCCTCATGCAGTGTTGGTAGGAAGGTAAATTGGTGGAGCCACTATGGAGAATAGCTTAGAGGTTCCTCAAAAATCTTGAAATAGAATTACCATATGATCCTGCAATCCCACTGCTAAGTACATATCCAAAAGATAGGAAATCAGAATATCAAAGCTATATCTACATACCCATGTTTACTGCAGAACTATTCACAATAGCCAAGATATGGAATCAACCTAGGTGTCCATAAGCAGCTGAATGGAAGAAGACAATGGGATACTATTCAGCCATAAAAAATAATAAAATCCTGTCATTTGTAGCAACAGGGATGAAATCAGACAACATTATGTTAAGTGAAACAAGCCAGGCATTGAAAGACAAACATTGCGTGTTCTCACTCATTTGGGAGCTAAAAAATATTGAACTCATAGAGATAGAGAGTAGAATGATAGTTACCAGAGCCTGGGAAGTGTAGTTGGGAGGCAGGGGATAAAGAGGGGTTGGTCAGAGGGTTCAAAAATACAGTTAGATAGAACGAATAAGATCTAGTGTTCAGTAGCACAATAGTGCAACTATGGTTAATAATAATTTAATGTATATTTAAAAATAACTAAAGAATGGAATTGAAGTATTCCTAACGTAAATAGTAAATTCTTGTGGTGATGAATATCCTAATTACACTGATTTTATTATTATGTTATATGCTTGAATCAAAATATCACATGTACCCCATCAATACATACAACTAATATAGATCCATAATAATCAAAAATTATAAATGCCTTATAAAAATATTGCAAAGAGGGCATTATAAGAAAATTAGGGTTTGGCATATTAGAATATACTAGTCTGCATATTAAGTTTATCTTTGAATGTTGTCTGGGTATCTGTGGATGTGACATATTTGTAAGAGTTAGGGGAGAAATTAGGAAACTATTCTCCGAGGAATAATCATAAACTTAAGTAAATCTGAAAAGAGAAATTAAACATTCATTTGTAACGTAAAATACTTATACAAGCATTCAATATTTAAGTGCATTCTGTGTTATATAAAGAGTATACTAGCATTCAACATTTATATGTATTTCACTTTATACTATGTATTCACAGTGTTCTAATACCACAAATTATAGGGCCTTAGAAATCAACCAGTCTGTTTTTCTCATTTTACAGGTAAGAAAATTGAAGCCCAGGGAAGTTAAGTGATTTGCTGAAGGCTGCAGTTATGCAGTGGTAAGATCAGAATTCAGATTTCTTGAATCTCAACAAAATGTTTCTCCCACTATCCCAGAATGATGAAGTAAAAAGTGGTACCCACAGCAAAGACTAAAATCCAGACATATAAATAAATAATTTCATCCTTCTATGACAGAGACTAATAAGGGGACCCAATTTAGATTGGAGAACTTTTCTCTGCAGACCAAAAAGACTAAGTAAAGGAAATAAGCGGTTCAGGGAGCAGGGAGAATGCAAAGGTGCATGAGCTTTCTCACTGCTGAGGTGAAAAAGAGACCATGTTAGAAGAACTGAAAGATGGCCTGGAGTGTGGGAACCAGGACAGAGTCCCCAAAAGGTTCTGGGGAGACAGACAGGCCTGCCCAAGCAGACCATGCAGGCCTGGACCGGGTTTATCCTCACAGTAAAAAAATTCACAGAAGGATGTTAAGCAAAGGGGCCATGTGACTATATTTTGACTCTAATTTTTTTTGCCCTTGAATATACAAACTACATATACATTATCAAATCAGGAAAATAGTATACCTTAAAAATTATCTCCCTCTTATTTCTGTCCTACAACCTCCAAGTTCTCTGTCCTGGACCAAATAACTTAAATGTCCATCAGCTGGAGACAGGTACATCTGCATATAATGTGGCTGTTAAAAGGGAAATTATGAGGAATGAAGTCTATACTCTATTTGGTTAGGAATGCACAGTGTAGAATGGTATGCCTTGCAAGCCACTGTGTAAAAAGTGGAGGCATTGTATAGAATGCTACTTTTTGGTTAAAAAAAAAGGAAGAACTGTACGTAAATGCTTGCCCATGCATAGAGTACCTCTGGAAGGATTTGCAAGACAGTGTTGACCCTTGGGAGGGGAATCAGTGACTGGGAGTTGGGGTGGAAAGCTGACTTAATTCTCATTCGATTTTCTGCTGTCTCTTTGAATCTGTGCTGTGTGCATGCCTTTTAAAAGCTTAGAAAGTAAACACATAAAGAAAATCATTCCTCCCAGCTTCTTCCACACATACTCTCTCCCTCTTGTTCCATTCACCCGCCTGCGGGAAGCTGGCCCAGCCTTTTGCCTGCTGTGCGGCCTCCACCCTCAAATCTGCACTCACTCCCTGATTACATGACCCTAGCCAACCTCCACTTTCTGAATTAATTCTTCACCAATTGATGTTAATCCCTTTTAGAAATGTTACATGCCTCATGGGAAAGCTTCTGCTTGAACTCTACCCTGCTGATAATCTTAATTTATTCTAACAACAAATTACATCATTCAGACTTCTGTATATCACTCTTGCTTCCTGTTCTTTCTATTCTGTCATCCCAAGTTTTCCTTGCCCATGGAAAACTGAAAACTGTAAGTAACTATTATAAAATGTTTATGATAAAAAGTAACTTGGTTTAAATTTTAGTAGTAAAGCTGAGATAATTTTAGAGTTGAGGCTTGATAGGAACGCCCCTTTTGAAAGACCGTGAGACCAAAGTGCAGGAATGAGTTGACCATGTGTACCTTTGATCCCTGAGAAACTGCCTTGTCCTAACATGTTCTGTTGCAGAAAAGGAAGCGGCAAAAACACATTTTAATGATGCATTCTATATATATATATAGAGAGAGAGACAGAGAATACGTATACTATTGGCATCTCATTACCTAAAGTTAATCTACAGAAGTATCTATCATATTATCAAACTACAGGAATCTGAAGCTTAGCACTCTCCACAAAGTAGTAATTTCCGTCCATAGTATTAGCCTTCAATTTTGGTTCTGTTGAGTTCAGCTACATGTTTTAAATTATTCTATTTATCTAAATTCAGAAGACAAAAGCTTTTTTTGAGTGATACTTCCCTTCAACCAAAATGGGAGAATGCAGAAAACTGTTAAACCAAGGACCTTTCTTAAAGTGTCTTCCAACACACTTATGGGATCAGTCATAATATTTACATATACTCAAGCACTTTGAAATCTCAAGCTGTTTTAACCAGCTGTCATGTTGGTGTTAAACTTCGGTCATTTTAATGTGAAACAAAGGTCAGCAGCGAGTTTGTCTTATTCTTTTCCTATTAGTGAAATCCTTTATAGCTACTGAACTCTGCTTAAACTCCCAAGAAAGTCACTAGTGCATACTCCTGTTATCTAGGTCACATGGAATATTATGATTGTTCACAAACAAAGTACACAGAAGAAAATTAAAAACACAAATTAGAATTTAAAGTATTATAAACAGCCAAACATACAAGCCTTTACATATCTGGCACTGATTATAATGACACATGTACATCTAAGACTAACTTCTTGTATGTACACAGCATCAATTCAATTGTCTATGTATCTAAAATAGGACAGCATGGATACTTTTTCATCGTTCATTCTAGAACCTATACTGTAAAGATTATTTCAATTTTTGTTAAATTTTTGGTCTTTAAAATAAAGATATGTTATTTATTTTTGAAGCTCATTCTCTCAGTTTATTGTTTAATTACAAAATAATATCTTTTGTCTTCCAATATGTATCCCTGGTTTACCTGGAGATTTTCTCTAAATTTTTAACTCTGACCATAAAGAAAATTAGCTAATATTCATCAGGATGGTAAATTGAACATAATTATTTTATTATAAGGGTTAGCCATCATATAAAAAGTAAGGGCTTAGAATTATGCATTAAAATCATGACAAATGAGGAACAGTATTTGAATATACCCATTTAGTTCCCTTTAAATGAGCTTTGGCCCGTCTAAGAGATACATTCTTCTGTATAGTATTTTTGCCATCGTTGGCTCCTAGTTAATTCATCCATCCATTGACCATAAATGCATTGAGCACCTACTATGAGCCAGGATGATTCTTAGTGCTGGAAAGCCAGTAGTGATTACAACAATAACTTACCCTCTGGGAACTTACACTTTAAATGAAAGAAATAAACACATGAACAAGTAAGTAGTAAATTAAAGACTAAAATAAGAAGGGTAATAGGACAGAGAGTGACTAGGGGAGGCACTATTGTAGTTGATGGATGCTGGCCTCTCTGGGGAGGTTGCATCTGAGCTGATACCCAATCATGAGATGTCAGAACAGCGCTTTCCAGGGAGAAGAGGCAGCAGCAAGAACAAGAAACCTGGGCTTGCATGTTCAAATAGCAAGAAGGCAGTTTATTAGGGGTGAGAGGTGGGAGGTGAACTCAGTGAGATGGGCATGGTCCCTCTGAGGAGGGCTCTGTGGCCATGGAAGAAGTTTGTTTTCTGCTCTAATGGCAGTGGGACACCACCACAAGGTCACTCTGGACACTGTGTGGAGACAGGCTGCAGGATGTCGCAAAGATAGTGACTGTAGGAAGATCAAAAGTTTTGGAGCAATCCAGGCAAGAGAGGAGAGGGATTTAGACTGAGGTTTAGCACAATTATGTGTGTGGTGTGTGTACGTGTGTTGGGGGGCAGGGTAGGCAGTATTGGAAGCAGTGGGTGCTGTCAGAAGATTATTGAACAAACGAACCAGTATGGATACTGTGGAACTGACTTTGAAGATAAAGCCAACAAAATTGCCACTGGATCAGATGTGGCTTGTGAAAGAGAAGAGTCAGGGATGATTCCATGGATTTTGGTCTGAGCAACTAGAAGAATGGAATCACCTGTTACTGAGGGGGGAAGACTGTAAGAGGCACAAGTTTTGGGAGTAGGTAAGAATGGAGAGCTTGATTTTGGACATGGTAGATTTGAGATACTAGATATCCAAGAGGAAATATTGAGTAGGCAGTTGCATACATGAATTTAGAAGCTGAAAAGGGAGGTTGTGGCAGAAAATATACTTCAAGGAGGCACAGACTTTCATGAATTCCTTTGAAAGTCTGTTAAAGCCCTCAGATTCCTTCTCTGAATATATATATATATTTTGAGATGGAGTCTCACTGTGTCACCCAGGCTGGAGTGCAGTGGCGTGATCTTGCTCTGCCTCCCTTGTTCACGCCATCCTCCTACCTCAGCCTCCTGAGTAGCTGGGACTACAGGTGGCCGCCACCACGCCTGGCTAATTGTTTTTTGTTGTTGTTGATTATTTGTTTGTTTGTTTTTAGTAGAGATGGGGTTTCGCTGTGTTAGCCAGGATGGTCTTGATCTCCTGACCTCGTGATCCACCCCCCTCGGCCTCCCAAAGTGCTAGGATTACAGGCATGAGCCACTGCACCCGACCTGAATAATATTTTAAATGCATAAAATAAAACATTTTTATATTTTTGGTGTATCTAGAATTGGTATAAAAGGAAACAAATTATAACAAAATATGTCATCAAAATATTTTAAAAGTTACCCTATAGTAAAATACATACCTTTAATTAACACATCAAATAATGAGATCAATCAGTGAGCATAGTAACTACAGTTACTTCAAAGCAGTCACGCCCATACTTATTTCAAGATATCTGTAAGAAGTGATATGAGATGCAAATATCTGTAGATTTTTTAATTGGAGATACAGTCACAGCTACAGCTAATATTCCTATGGTTTGACTATCTAGGTTCACAATTGCAAGAAATGCTAAATTTCATCTCCGGGTCAGTGAAGATAAAGAAAATGGAGAAATGTGGGCTTAAAGAGGAAAGCAGTTACACGGATGTAGATCCAGATAAGTTTGTAGATACGATGATGATGGGAGAAGGAAGAAATTATCTTCTGTTGTTTTCATTTTCTTAGTGAAATATGATGCAAAACCACCAGTTGGGAGTGTGTGAAGGGGGACAGAAAGGAGATAAGAAACAGTGATCTAGTCCTGCAGGTGAGTGAATGGATTTGAGCTACAGAGTCAGACCCAAAAAGGCCATAGATTCATGGTCATAAATTAAAATAAGGTCCCATCAGTGCAGTCATGTTTTTATTCAATCAGATTTGGCTGCTCAGGTGCTGGCCACAGTTGGCTGGCAATCTAAATTATCTTTCAACCTAAGTTCATATGCGTGCATTTATCATCAAAAGGCCCTGAGAAAAGATGATGAGACATGTCTGTTTCAGTGTAGTTTTATGTCTTTAGTTTTTAAATTATAAATAATTCAAACACTGGAAACTGACTAGTCCACTGGGAGCAGAGAAGTTCATTGTTAACAACCGGGGCGCATATTAGGAGAGTGTGTGCACGTTGGGCTCCTGTGGCTGATGCTGCGAGGAGCTGAGTGTGAACATAAAAGTTTCAAGTTTAATGGGACCTGCAGAGGCCAAAAGCTTGTGGCCAGTCCTGTAGAATACAGCATACATCAAAGCAGTCCAACAGGAACCAACACCACCCCATCTGACAACTTTTTATACTTTTGCACGATTTTGAAAATGCTTGTAAATTTACCCAAATCACAGTCATCCTATTTTAATTTATTTACAGATTAAATCTGTATGAAAATTTAAAAGAGACAAATAAATCATCAAGAAATTTGCGCCTGTTTAAATATCTTCGATCTTATTCCTGTATTTGGCAAATAATCTCTGTGTACATGCTCCATTTCTTTATCAAGTCTTTTATTTACATGTTTGTTTCAATGTTGTTTTAGAAGTCCAGTTCCTTGATAAGGAGTCATGTCTGTATTTGGAAAAACCCAGTGTTTCCTACTGTATCCTGCATCCAGGGAACATTAATCACCAGCATTTTCAATTTCATATAAAGTAAATTTAATTTTCATATGAAATACCTCCATCTCAGTCACTGGGTTCTATTTTATTAATTAATAGTTCTAATATGCCCATAAAACAGCTACTTTATCCACTTGGATAAAAAGTATGTTAAATTTACCATTTTAAAATGAAAGCAACAGTTTATAATAGTTACTCAAATAGAGGCTTTAACTGGTTTGCAGAAGAGATAATATAGATATCTTTTATCTATCACACAGTACTCAGCCACAGTCAAAGTGGAGGATGCAAAGGTTGGTCATCAAATTGGGAAGTAAGAGGATACTGCTGAAGAGAAAAGCCAATATAGGTTTCAGTTATACATCCACAGGCAGATACTGTTAGTGTGTGCATCTAAAATGAAAATCTAGAAAGACTGGAAAAGCCTTGACAAATGGAAACGAAATTTCAACATTACGTCTACTGCTAAAGGGCACTTCCAAACCTGTTAGATTAATTTATAAAAAAAGAAATGTAGTTTTCAAATATTCTTCTTTAGCTGAGCGTGGTGGCTCATGCCTGTAATCCCAGCACTGTGGGAGGCTGAGTCGGGTGAATCACTTGAGGTCAGGGGTACAAGACTAGCCTCCCCAATGTGGTGAAACCCCATCTGTACTAAAAATACAAAAATTAGCCAGGTGTGGTGATGTGCACCTGTAGTCCCAGCTACTGGGTAGGCTGAAACAAGAGAATTGTTTGAATCCGGGAGGCAGACGTTTCAGTGAGCCGAGGTCGTGCCACTGCACTCCAGCCTGGGTGACGACTCTGTCTCAAAAAAAAAAAAAAGAAAAAAAAGAAAGAAGTATTCTTCTTCAGACTCTTTGCGTCAAAAGACAATTTAAAGACAAGTGGAAAACTTAAACACACTGAAGTTTAGGGATTATATTAGTGTTCATTCTGATTGGGTGCAATTCTTGCATTGTGGTTACATAGGAGAATGTTCTCATTCTTGCCGGATGAATGCAGAAGTATGTAGGGCTGAGGTGTCTTATTGTCTACAACTTAAAGTTTTAGATGGTTCAAAAAAAGTGTGTGATGTGTGTAAAAGAAAGAAAAAGAAAGAAGAGGGGAAGGAAAATGTGAGGAAGTGTTAATTAGTGGAAGTCAGTGAATGGCATGGGGGTTGTTCACTGTACTACTTTTTCAAGTTTTCTATATATTTGAAAGTTTTCAAAATAAAAAGCTGTGGGGAAAAATTCCACATAAATATATATGTAAATTTATAAGAGACATACCTATAACAAAACAAGTAGGTAATGATTTATACAGCATAAACATATTTTTTTAAAATTACAATATGAATTTTATACAAACAGTTCAAAATCAAAAGCATTCAGTAGGATGTTTTATATTTACAAGAAGTATGATATAAATGAAGAATAAGATTCTTATATTCACAAGAAGTATAATATAAATGAAGAATAAGATTCTCACTGTCTGGTCTTCACTCTTTGATAAGTCACATAATTCTCTAGGCATGTGCCCGATCAATCTCTAATCGCAAATGAAATCTCAGTATAGTTCAGAGATCACTGTTTCATCAGTCCCCAGTTTTTCAAGTTCTCCAAAGAGGTCATTTCCTATTTTCACCACTCTCAAAAGTTCTATTCCTGACTTCACAGATTATCTTATTTCCAATTTCAGAGACAACAGAAATATCAGATGGGAAGTCCTTCACCTGCATGCTACCAAATTTACAAATTATCTGCACTTGCTCTGTGGTAGATGCTGCCATTTAACTAATCTGTTATTCCCAAATCTTAACTCTCTTGCCTTCTCCTACTATGAGGGTAAAAAAAAAAAAAAAAATCTTTCCCAGTCTCCCTTGTAGTTACGAGTGGCCACGGGACACAGTACTGGCCAATGAGCTGCAAGCACAAGTCTCCCGGAGGCCTCTGGAAACATTTTCCTGATTAAATGACCAAGTGTAGCCAATACCATCCCTTCCCCCCTTTTCCTGCCTTAAGCACAGTTTGAAAGGAAAAGATGAAGACAAATGCAGTGATGTCAACCCCTTAGTGCTGACATCAACTTGCAGAAGCAATGTCAGCAACTGCTCACCCTAAATTGCTTGTCATACAAGAAAAATGAATATCTGCTTGAGTGAGGTACTATTGGTAGCTGGGTTTTCTGTTATTTGCAAGTGAAAGCACTCCTAACTGCTACTGATCTCACTCTTTCCTCCCTTTACAATTGAAGAGAGCACCCTTAGATGGGACTGTGGATCCCATCATTCTCCACCTTCTCAGAGGCCCCCTTCTATTGATTGCAACCCTCCCCCAGCCCCTCAGTATCTTCAGCCTTCCCCTCTCCTCCAGTTATTTCACATTACCAGTGCTTAAACACACTCAGGTCTCTCTCATATTAAACAAAAAGGAAACCGTCCCTTGGCTTCCCGTCTTCCTCCAGCTACAGCCTTATCTTTATCTCCCTTTCATTAACATTCTTCTTACAAGAACTGTCTACATTCACTATCTCCAATTCCTTATTTCCCATTCATTTCTCAACCCACTGCATCTGGATTCACCCCTGACCACTTGACTGAAACTGTTAAGCGGTCACCAGCAACATCCTCAATGCAAAATCCAATGGGAACTGTTTTGTTCTTATCTTATTTGACCTCTTTGTAGCATTTGGCATGATGATCATTCAGTCCAATTTGAAAGACTTTCCTTCCTTGAATGTTTAAAAGCATTCTTTGTTTTTCTTCTCCTCTCTGGCAGATCCTTCTAAGCCTCCTCTTATTTTGCAAACCCTTTGGGTATTGGTATGAAATTAATATTTTTATGCTGGTGTCTCCTCAGTCTTTATCACCAAAGCAGCTCCCCACTGGACATTCTGAAACGTCCCAAAGACTCCCCCCAAATCTGCTTCTTCTCCCGTGCTGTCTTTCTCCATGCATGACACCACAACCACCCATGTGCCCAAGGTGTCTGGAAAAATCCTTGATGCCCCTTCCTCTTCCTTGTTTCTTGAAACCTGTTAATCAGTAGGTCCTCCTCTTGAATCTGCCCATTTCGCTTAGTGCCACTAATCTCATCCCAGGTCAGGCTTTTTCCGTTATCAGTTCCCTAACACCTCTCTCTTGCTTGACCCCATCTCTCTGCTGGAGCTGAAGTGAACTTATTTTAGTTTCTCCATAGCTGCCAACCTCTCTTTCACCTCTGGGCTTTCATACATGTTATTTCCTCTAACTATGATTCTTTCCACAAGGCTCAGCATCATTACTAATAATCTTTCCATTCTCAGTTTAAGCATTACTTCCCTGGTACCCGAGGCTGCAATGGATGCTTCTGCTGTGTATTGCTATAACATATTAGACTCCCACTATCAATGTTTCTGTTGTGTTCCACAAGGATACTTTTCATCTTTAGTAACAAGTCTCTTCCAATAGACTTTCCAATTGGATTATAATGCTAGGCTTTTAATTTTATTTGCACCAAGCCTACAACTGTCTATATAAGATTGGCACTCATCAAAGGTTGCTGACCAACTTCATGGAATATGAAAGATTTCCATTTATATTTAAGAACCACTTACTGTAAAATGAAAAAGAAACAAAAATGCTGGAATACATAGTCATTAAAATGACTTTGGTCTCATTAAAAGTTATGTTCCACTTACTGGAATGTTTAAAAGCAAAAAGTGATTCTCCATTATCCCTGAGGTATATAAATTAGTTATTTCCTATTGCAATACAAATTTCTAGAAAGAATAACTATACAGAATATGTATATTTCACTACATCTATAGACATTGTTCAAGTAGAAAAATGTATAAAATGCACTCAAGAGCCTTGACATGACATATAAATGTAAAATCTAATTAAATCATACAATTATTAATAATCATCAGAGAAGCAGAGGCCAACAAGACTTAAAACAATGTAAAAATAAAACCCTTATGTAACAGTGTTACAAGTAAATTCAGAAAAAACAATGTGACATTATTGAAACATCCAGCTTATTTCCAGGATTTACTGCAATTAGTTTTCTCTACTTAATATGCATGTGCTTCAGATTATTAAACTAAGAAGCACATTTGTATGATGAACCAAAGGCTGAAACTTTGATCAGCTGAAACTTTTCACACATTTTCAACAATCTAATTGCCAACAAAGTATAACTTAGTGTGCAAAATGCTACTAAAGTACAGATAAATTTTAGCGTGAGCTACCTATTTTTTTGATTTCAAGGAGGAAATATATTTTTTTCCTGTTATATAAGCTATGTTGATAAAGCATAAGATCAAAAGGCTATATTGTCATATTTATTGCTAAAGCAAAACATATTCCAGTACAATAACGTAACTTGTCAAAGGAAAAGTCTCTAAATACCAACACAGTCGACATCCAAAAAAAAAAAAAAAAATAGATAAAAAAGCAAAAAGTTCAAGGAAAAAAAATCAATTTTACATTTTACCTGTGATCTTTTAAGTCAAATATGAGTTGGCTTAGGTATATGACTTGGGGCAAAATCTTTGGCAAAAAAAAAAAAAATAAGCTAGTCTCTTCCTTCAAGTTCCATATTCATCTGCTGTAGGATCCAGATAATTTCCTAAAAATATTATTATATAGTTTATTTACAGATAAGACTCCATACTGTGTTTGCTTTTATCTACAGAATTCGATTTAAGCTCCCTGAATGTAGGTTGCAATGATGTCTTATTGCCCATTAAGCCCCACACAACATTATTATAGATAATAAGGGCCTGAAAACAAATTAATAAACCCCACATTACATATTGTGGCACACTACATTTTGGAATCTGCATTGGTCACAGACTGGGGTGGCTGACTGCCTCAAAACACTTCTCTGGTTGCCTGCCTTTCTCTAGTTAAAAACTCCACTCCCTGACCACAGGACTGGGCACACAAACCAAGCTTAGCTAAGCATCCTTCTGAACCTTAGAAACTGATTCAGAGAAAGAGGAGCTCTTTTCCTCTCTGACCTCAGAGCTATTTGGATATGAGCCTTGGTACCATAAGAGGCTGCTTCTCCAGCTTCAAGGACAAGCTGGTTTTCATAGTTCACACACAGAGAAAGCAGAGAGGGGAGACAGGCCAGATGGGCCAGTTCCCCCAAAGCCAGCTTCACCCCTGATCTTCCACGGTGAGGTTAGGAGAGCCAATAAATTCTACTTACTTAATTTCACAAGGTCACGTAAGGATTCCATCACTAGAAGCCAGAATTCTAACTAGTACAGACCCAGAATTGTATTACTGTAAGAACTCTTGGAATTCATGGGGTCCAAATCCTCATGTTACGTATTAGGAACATGGATTAGTTAGAGAGGTTAAGTATCTTGCCCCAAGTCCCACAGTGAACTGTAAGGAAGCAAGGCATTGTGGCAAATTCTGTAGGCTGGCTCACTCTGCACTCATTCTAACTCCTCTGTTGCTTGCCTTACTGTACTCCAGGGGCTGGGAACTGAAAACATTTCCCCATCTTCCTGAAGCTAGAGTGCAGGCATACGGCCGAAGCTTCTGACAAACAGAGGTGTCTGCCCAGGACTCGGATGAGAAACAAGCATCGAGACGGAATTTGTGTCTTCTGGAGAGCATGGAGGTGGAGCCACGTGGTTCTTCTGAGAAAACTGAGGTGGACTCTCTGGCATGCTGTGTCCTACCTGCCGAGGGCAGCAGTAGCTCCCTAGAACCCCTGGTGTTTTCAATTTTTGTTTTGACTGAAGTGTCCAAAATGGTTGATACGGCTCTCCCAAAATTCTGTGAGCCACCTAATAACTTCCAATAAACCCCTTTCAGGTTAAATTAATTAGAATGCTGTTTGAGACCAAGAACTTTGACTTAGATAGAATTTGGTACCTGGAAGTGGGGTGCTGCCACCTGAAATGTAGAACTGGATTACTGAAGGAGGTAGGGCTTTGAGCAAAGATACAAATATTGGAAACCAGAAAGCTGTAACTCTTATGATGCAGTAACATCAAAGTGTGTCAGGCTGTCCCACCCTGCCCCCCGGAAAGCAGACCACGTGCTGCAAATGTTCTGTTAGAAGAAAGAGTAAGAAAAATTTGGTCCAGCATGAAAATGTTTAACAGGATTTGGAAAATAATTCTTCGTACGCAGAGTTTCCAAATTCCTTCCCAAATTCAGCATCATTTAGATTATTTTTAACTACGTCAAAAACTGAAAAACCAACCAACCAACAGCACAAAAACCCACAGTGACTTAAACAAATTGGGGGTTTATTTTTCTCATACCTGTAGAATAATGGACATTAAAGGGAGAATTAGTCTATCCATTTCATGTGCTCAACAGAGCAATCCTAAATCATCAATGAAAAAGTAAAACGATGGGTAATGTGCTAAGAAGAGAGGAGTAGGTCACATGCTGCAGAAATATCTCATTAAGATCACTTTGTATTTTGCTCATGTATATTGCTTTGCAGCTCAAAACATACTTTCACATTCTCTCCCCGTCCCTTTCTATCCTTCTTCCTTCCTCTTGTCCCCTTCTCCCTGCTGTCTTTCTTTTACAACCCCACAGACCTACATGCATCTGAGCAAGCATTAGTATTATTCTTCTCGTTTCAGATACAAAGAAACTGAGACTTTAAAAAGTTTGGTAACTTCCTCAACATTAAAAATTATGTTAACTAGACTCAATATTAACCATAAATAGAACGGATCATCCAGGGTTTTGTGAGGCCTGAAGCTAATACAAGTTATGGAAGCTTTGTTAAAAACTGCAGATAAAATATCTTATTCTTAGAAAACTTACAAAAACATCTTGACTGTGTGAGCACAATGGTAAGGACTTGGAAGGGGACCGCACCAATGAGGTGGCTGGAGCTTAAGTTTCACTAGCTTTACAGTGAACATGCCTCTGCTCTTTCTATAATGTGGTTCTTGTTTTAAATTTAAAATGTAATATTATTTTGTATTTTAATTATATTTTAGCCAACATTCTATTTCTCTCTTCATTTTTAATCATTGGGAGAGGAAGAGGCAAGTGGAAACAGAACAGAAATTTTCCCCATGGCACCAGTATTTCTAGGAAATGTTATTTCTCTTCACAGGAGTCAGAGTAGGGTTCCTGCCTTCTCCCATCCCCGACTTCACCTCTCTAAGCCTCAATCTCTCCATACGTAAACATGGAAGCTGGAGGTATACTGAATGTTATGGTGCAGTGAAAAGTTAGTTCATTGCATAAACTGAATTGAAGCCTTGAGAGGCCTGGTCCCTTAATGATCAGATCCAAAGCAAGTCCATTTCAGTTGCAGTGTGGGGAAAGCAAGGGCACTGTGGGAAAGGGCCCAGTGGGCCTAGGCTGCACAGCCCAGGACACATGAGACCTCATTAGAGGGCACTAGGACGGAAGAGAGGCTTGCGGGGACATGGGATCCTAATGTAGAGGAGACTGGAACATAGGATGGGGATGGGGATGGAGGTGGGGCAGAGGAAAAACTAAAGTGAACTTTACCAAGTTTTTTTTTTTTTTGTCTGGGATCATCATCCTAAATTCACAATTCAGCTTACACAGAATCTACAAATATATACTGCCATAATTAATGTCAGGACTGTTTTAATGTTGATAAACTTGAAATAAATGTGACAAAAAAGGGTATATTCTTGACAAATGCTTAAAGATATTAACATGCTCACAGGCAGCAGGTTATGAGTACTGCATAACCCATGTAGTTTAGCACACCTTGCCAAGCTCAGAAGGGCTAACTAATGAGTATTATAACTGATGATGGTGAGAAAAAGCAGGGATTCTTAGAGTTGTAACTGTAAAAATATGTGTAGTTATCCATTCCAGTCCCTGCTAGTACAGTTTCTCTAGAAAAGATTTCCACTGCCATCTTCCATTTATGATGGACTAAAAGACAAAACACAACTTCTAAAGAACCCTAATAACAAATAATAGAAACTAACAAAAGCAAACCTGAAAATAAGGCACAAATTTGTATTTGCATACCATGAAAGAGAATTTTTTTCTGGGTCATCTAGTTTGTATGATTACTATGAGAAGGTTATAAATGTTTGTACTTATGCCACACACATACACACAAGATAAACAACTTGTTAAAAACAGAGAATAACCCTTTTGATCCCCTATAAATTAATAATAATTAATTTTATCTTAGGAATACAACTTGACACATAATAACAAAAGCTTGAAAAAATCATTTAAATTGTATTTGTAAAATTCCTTTGTTTTTTTACTCTTTTATTTAACTGATAGCCATTGCTTTGTTTCATATGACTGCTGATTTTAAATGACATGTATGTAACTGAGACAGTTCAATTTCCCCTATAGAATATCTGTAACAAAGATGGTCTGTAGTAAATAGATAGCTTATTATGGAATGAATCAATTCTCCTAGTTTGAAACAGACTTATGGTATAAATATGTACATTAAAATATCTAATTTGAACATTTTAAGAACTTGTCAATCACCTTTGAAAGGTGCAGTCATTTGGAAAGTTTCTGGAAAGGAGTGGAAGTCTGAGGTCTAGTTCTGCTTTTTATTCTAAATACCTGCCTGTCCTTAATTAAGTCAGTTCATTTCTTCATTTTCCTTTTCAGCAAAACATAGATCATATCGGCTTCCTAAGTGCTTCTTAGAGCTATTATGATGAAAAAAAAAAAAATGTTGCATCAGACGTGAAACACTGCAAGTACAAATATGAGATATAATTATTTTAATCAGACCAATAATTACAGTAAATTTCTACCTTTCCCATCATGTTTATTCTCACTCACTGTCTCTCAAAACCCAACTTAAGGAATTCATTTGACAATTTAATTATGTGACTAAATTGGAGTTTATAGTCAGACCATGAAAAATAGACATAGGTACTGTTTTCAAGCATGTTTAATAAAGAGAAACTTCTAAACAAGATACCGTAAGTTGCTTTCACAATAACCTTTCATTTTAAGTTTAATATTTACTAATTTTCATTTAGTGAATTAAAATATGGCAATTACACTGCCAGGCAATTAACAGAGCACATATTTCTGTGTATCGTGAAATATCTGCACTGTGACACCTACTTTCTGTTTCTGGATTTTATCAAGCATCTAAAATTTCCCATATAATTCTAAATAGTCCCTAAGTTAATGTCTTGACCTTACCACACACTAGTCTACAAAATAAAACACAAGAAGTTCTTGTCGTTTTTAGAGCTCGATAAAATAAAATTAATAACAGGTTGCAGGAATTATGAAAACAAGAAGCCTTTCTCCAAAAAGTATTTCGAAGTAAAATATTCAGCCAATACTTTGTTGAGTTTATTCTTATACAGAAGAGTAAATTTTCTAAATAGAAAAAAGTCTCAATAAAGATACTTGAGTTATTTTTACTTTACTATATCTAGGACTCTAAAATACATTATTTTAATTTTATTCTCTTCTAAAATTTAATAAGTGATCTTTTCATGTTATTCAAGCTTTAATAATTCAGCTACAACAGTTTTATATATTTTTAATTGATTCTTTACACCAAATGAAACTTGTGATAAATGGAACTAGACTGTAGAGGATTCAATATCTGGCCCTGTCCCTCATTAGCTGTAACATCTTATATATGACTTATAACCTCATGTATATACGTAGGACTCAATCTCTACACCTGTTTTCTCATCTTTAAAAGGAACTAAAAATGGAACCTACCTAAAAGAAAGTTGTCGGGAGCACTAAATGACTTAACACAAGTAAAGCACTTAACAGCAGCGCCTGCCACATACTAATCCCTCAATTAGTGATAATTGGTTTTTTTAATAATACTATTTGTTATTATGCTATAAGAGCATAATTATTATTATTTTGTTTTTACAGAAATCACTTCTGGCTTTTGATACTTGAAACTAGTACAAAGTGATCTTCCCCCTTTCTAGCCCTTTCCCTTTTGACATTCACCCATTTTTGTCTAGTGTAAATCATATACTAATGTAAACTGCTTCACAAAAGCCACAAAAATTGCTTTAGTAAAATGTAACTCAAATTAACTTTGGTATCAATGCATATAATTTAAGTTAATTCTAAACAAAAGAATGTAAATGCATATAATTTAAGTAAATTCTAAACAAAAACTAAACTGGTATCAATGCATATAATTTAAGTAAATTTTAAACAAGTTTAGTTTTGAGAAATAATAGATATTTGCAGAATGTCCCCTACCTACATTTTAAAAATATCAACTTCCATAGGATAAACAATAGAAGATCATTTGTACAACTGGCAGTTTCTGGTATTTAATAAACAAGAGTTTATGCTTCAATTCAGTGATTTAGGAGATATGATATTGAAGTCTCAGAAAAAATAACAAAAATTAATACCATTCAATACCCATCACATCAGGAACAAGAAAGTCTCTTTTCATTCCATTAAAACAGAGAACATAACCAACCAGGTGAAGGGTAATTACCTCTGCACTGCAAGTGTTTCCATTTATGTAATTTAAGGAAAAGCCATCACATACTATACCTCAAATCAAGAAAACAATGGTTTTAGTTAACACCTGTTTCTAGGAATTGACGTAATGGTTTATTTTAAAAGCAAATTTCTACATCAATTACTTTCAGCAATTTAAGCTGGTATTCAACACATATATATTTTAAGTGTTAATTGTTAATTGTTATTGTTACTGTTGTCATTATTACTTCAAACATTTTCCTATCTTTGATTAACACTTACTAAATGAAAATAATCACTATAGACCAAAATGTCTATAAATATAATCCAGAATTAGTAAAATGACCAAACCTTTGTGAATATGATTACTGACATTAAAAGTTCTAAAAAATTATTCAAACAGATAAAAGATGTGAATAGAAAGCCTATAAATAATACAAAACACATGAGTAATAATGCTGCTAGAAATAAATATATGGATAGAGGAAAGAAACTACCTAGACAAGGTGAAATTTATTATCCATAATTTAATAAGATATTGATTATACTTTGTTTAATTCTCTCATTTATATTTTTAAAGTAATCTCAAAATGCCTCAAATTAAAATAGATTAATGAAATTAATTTTAATGGGTAGTCACAATAGATTAAGACATGCGTTATATGTTAAAATTTTTTAAAGGTAAACAAAAAAAATCTAATTCTGAATATTTGATCCCTTTTCTAGTGAAAAGCTAGAAAACTTTCAGCAAAAATAGAAGAAATATTACTTCTGTTTTTATTTATAAAGAACAGCATGTATTAAGAAGTAGAAGTTGAAAATTTAAAGATTCACAACTCCCTAAGAATTTTTTAAGAAAACCACGTATGTGACACCCCAGTGCCTGAACATAGCATAAATATAAAGGTGGAGCAAGAAAGGAAGAGAATAGAATTGGGGTATGCTTTGCCATAGACAAATATAAAATTCAAACTTGTCATAGAAATATAGATCCTTCAAAATATACACAATATGTGTGTATATATATATATATAATAAACTTGTCATAGAAATATAGATCTTTTTAAAAATACACACTATAAAATAGAAGTAGTCCAAAATGTATAACCCATTAAACCTTAACTGGGTTGGCCTGTACAATAAATATTTTTACACATAAGTGATTAACAATTTTCCAACCCATTCATTTATACTGGAATAAGAAATCTGTTCTGCTTACTCCATTTAAATTTACTGTAGCTTATGCCACATATGTTTTTTCAGATCCTAAAATTTGAATGTGAACCTCACTATAATCTAAACCAGCTTCTTGAAATATGACACTAGTTCTGCACCAAAGTATATGTAATAAGTATATCCATGAATGTGTGGTAGATCAATTCTAACATTCCCTTAGTTTGGGATCCTGATAGAGTTTACCCATTTTGGATCTCAATAACAATTACAGTTAAAGCAACAGGGCAATCTAAATCATTTATAAGTCATACAGTAGTATAGTTTTAGCTTCAAACCACATTTGATATGTCATAGACTCAATATTCTTATTTTGTCATTAGTCTAAAATTGAACGTTTCTTCTTTGATCCAATAGTTACATATGACAGTGCTTTTTATATCTATAACGGGTTAGAATTTTTTATTTTTGTTGTTGCTTAAGGTTTAATTATTAATTTATTGTACTACACGTGCCCAAAAAAGTGGTCTATAAAATACCTACTTTCTGAAAAGGATTAAGGTAGTTTTGAGGATACTTGGAAACAAGGTGTATGCGTGGTTTGATGGGGGAATGTTCTATCTGCAGCTATGAATTAAATCCCTATTATATTATTCTAATATTTTCTGTCCTGTTGGGGTGCTAATGGCTTACAAAGGCTACCTAAATTCGGATAAAATGGGATCTGATTAAACTACAGAGCTCTGCACAGCAAAAAAGAAACTACCATCAGAGTGGAACAGCAACCTACAAAATGGGGAGAAAATTTTACAATCTACCCATCTGACAAAGGGCTAATATCAAGAATTCAAGCAAAGAACTCTAAAACAAATTTATGAAAAAATCAAACAATCCCATCAAAAAAGTTTGAAAGCAAAGGGTATGAACAGACATTTCAAAAGAAGACATTTATGTAGCCAATAATAGACACATGAAAAATGCTCATCATCACTGGCCATCAGAGAATGCAATCAAAACTATTAATGAGATACCATCTCACACCAGTTAGAATGGCAATTGCCATAAAGTCAGGAAACAACAGGTGCTGAGAGGATATGGAGAAATAGGAATACCTTTACAATTGCTGTGACTGTAAACTAGTTCAACCATTGTAAAGATACAGTGTGGCAATTCCTCAAGGATCTATAACCAGAAATACCATTTGACCCAGCTATCCCATTACTGGCATATACCCAAGGGATTATAAAATCATGCTGCTATAAAGACACATGCACATCGATGTTTATTTCAGACACTATTCACAATAGCAAAGACGTGGAACTAACCCAAATGTCCATCAATGATAGATCGGATTTTGAGAAAATGTGGCACGTATACACCGCAGAATACTATGCAGCCATGTGGGCAAGGATGAGTTCATGTCCTTTGTAGGGACATGAATGAAGCTGGAAACCATTATTCTGAGCAAACTATCGCAGAAGGACAGAAAAACTAAACACTGCATGTTCTCACCATAGGTGGGAACCAAACAATGAGAAACACTTGGACACAAGGTGAGGAACATCACGACCTCAAATTCGTCGTGGGGCTGGTGGGGGAAGGGATAGCATTAGAGATATACCTAATGTAAATGACGAGTTAACGGGTGCAGCACACCAATATGGCACATATATACATATGTAACAAACCTGCATGTTGTGCACATGTACCATAGAACTTAAAGTATAATAATAAATAAATAAATAAACAAATATTTATTTATTTATAAAATTAAATTATATTTAATTTTATTTATTATATTTATTTATTTATTATTTATATTTATTAATATAAAATTAAATTAATAAATAAAATTAAAATAAATCAACTTGATAAAATATTAAGATCGGTTAAAAATCTTCCACAGTAATTGTATTTCTTTTGTTTCTCTTTTGGTATCTAATAGTTCTGATTTAAGTGCCTCTATGCTGTTATTTGGCATATGAAGATGCATGACCACGTTATTTTCATTGGAAATATTTTACACCACTTGAAGCCAACTTTACTATTGTTAACGCAAAATTTCTGGACAAGTCTCAGCCAGTTTAGGAAGTTTATGTTGCCAATGTTAAGGATGTGCCTGTGACACAGCCCATTTGTCCTAAGCAGTTCCCAGCTTGACTTTTCCCTTTAGCTTAGTTATTTGGGGGTCCCAAATTTTATTTTCCTTTCACACTATTAATACCATCTCCATCTCCCCTATTTTCCCCCTCTCATTCTCCTCCTCCTCCTCTTCTTGCTCCTCTTCCTTTTTCTTCTTTTTCCTTGCCCATTCTGAGTTTTTTTTTTTTCAACTTTCCCGCATTTTTTTGTTCCAGTGTGCTTCCCAGCACTTAGTTGGGTTGTGATTTTAATCAACTGCAAGACATTTGTCTTGCAGCATTATAGTATTTGTTTATTTCCACTACTATAATTTTGATTTAACTTGAGAAATCTTGTTTTATGCTTTCTCTTTTAACACATTGTTTTCTCATGTTTTGGAAGAGCCATTTACTGATTCAACAATATTAACTGAAGAATAAATGTCATATATTGTGACATATAACTGTGTTTTCATTGCTTTTATTTTAAGTGCCTAAGAAGGTAACTCATACTCATCTTTCAGGTTTCTCGGGTTTTTTTGCTTTTTTGAGGAGTCTCGCTCTGTCCTCCAGGCTGGAGTACAGTGGCGCGATCTTGGCTCACTGCAACCTCCGCCTCCCGGGTTCACGCCATTCTCCTGCCTCAGCCTCCAAGTAGCTGGGACTACAGGCGCCCGCCACCACGCCCGACTAGTTTTTTTGTATTTTTAGTAGAGACGGGGTTTCACAGTGTTAGCCAGGATGGTCTCGATCTCCTGACCTCGTGATCCGCTCGCCTCGGCCTCCCAAAGTGCTGGGATTACAGGCATGAGCCACTGCGCCCGGCCGGTTTTTTTTTTTTTTTTTTTTTTTTTTTTTTTAATCATTTAGGTAAAGACTTCCTTAGCGGCTAAATTATGTTCCCCTATTATTCTTTTTCATAGCATCCTTTATTTTTTCCTCAAAGTATTTTGCAATTCTTTGTTTGTGAGGTTATTAGTATAATTTCTATCTACTCACTACATCCCAAAAGGATAGGCACCTTGTGTGTCCTGCTCACAACTATATACCAAGGGCTTAGAAGGGGTTGCAATGTAGCAAGGGACTCAATAAATGTTAGTTAAAAGAATAAATGGCTGAATGTATGAATTAACGATATAGATAGTCTTGAAAATTCAACTGTGATTATCTTTAATTTAAAAACACTTTGATTCTCTGTTGAGTGATGAGATCAAAGACTGTTTTCATTTATTTTGCTGTTTACATTTTTTGTATTATTAAATGTTTTATGATGCTCGTTTTTGATAAAGAATGACATGATTTGATATGAGTCTCTTCATGTAAAGAAAAAACAGAATTTTTTTTACATCTCTCACCAACACTCATTTTTATTAATAGGGCTTGCATTTTTAAACCTAGGTTTTCTTGATTAACTCTATAACATACTTTAAATACATGATATAATTCAATTTGGTTATAGAAATAATACACAATTTCTTTATCTGGATATTTTTAAGGAAAAGAGAAGTTTCTGGAACAAATGAAGTGCTCTCCAGACACCAAACAGTGGGATGTACCATATAAGTGGCCAGAAGGTCTGTTACTTCTGATTCTACCACCTGTGTACATTACATTACCTTTCTGAACATAATCTCTAAGTCAAGACAAAAAATGTACAGGTTTTCTGGTAAAATTTGGCATCTATAAAACTTTCCTAATGCTTAACTTTTTTATAGGTCTGTGTGTTACTACACTGTAAAGTTGTTAGTACAGGGCTCATTGGTATTGCCAATAGTACCTGTTGCTTAACATATAATGTGCTGAGTGACTACATAAATACTCCAGGAAAAAACATTGAGCGTAATAATGACTTCTGTCAAATTATTTGATCACTATCACACTTTAAATTTAGTTAGTCCCAGCTACTCAGAAGACTTAGATGGGAGGATCATTTGAGCCCAGGAGTTTGAAAGCAGCCTGTGCAACACAGCAAGACCCTGCCCATAAAAAAAATATTAGCTACACTGACATTCCGTCTTTTGCTTCACATGCAAACCTTTAAAAAATACTTTCAGCTGTTCTCATTTCCTTTTCGGTTGCTTTGGGCCCTCCTACCATGCAGACTGCAGTTGCTCTGAAACCATCATGGTAACAAGCATTCACCTGAACCATTTTTGAGTCAAAACTGACTTTGATAAACAATTTAAAATTGTCAAAGATTACAAATATAAACAATGAGATTATATAGGAATAACATGCCCTAGAATGGATCATACTACTGTACATGAGAAGCTTTTTTAAATAAACAAAAACTATTCTAAATATATAAATCAGTAATTATGTTATTAATGAAATAATAATAATATTTATAAAGATAAAATATAGGTTTGAAAAAAATTGTGGGGAGATTATAATAGAAACATAATTTCATTGTAGAAAATTAGAAAAATACCAAAAAATTAAAAACTGTTTTAACCCTAGGTGGCTCTATTTTTTAACAAAGGCATATATAGAGAATATGTCTATAACAAAGTTTCAAGTAACTCACGGCTCTAAAAGTGTAACTGCAAACTGTATCATAAATGTTACGGATACTGGTTAAAATTATATGCCGAAAACTTGAAAGGCTGGCACAGTGCAAACTGACAAAAGCCCAAAACAAAACAAAAAAGACCAAAAGTAAATTGAGACTTTAAGTTCATTATAAGAAATGTGTTAAAAACTATTTTTGAGTCACACTGAATTTAATAAACAATTAAAAATATTCACCAGTGGCTGGGCACAATGGTTCACGCCTGTAATCTCAGCACTGTGGGAGGCCGAGGCAGGCGGATCATGAGCTCAGGAGATTGAAACCACCCTGGCTAACACGGTGAAACCCCGTCTCTACTAAAAATACAAAAAATTAGCTGGACGTGGTGGCGGGTGCCTGTAGTCCCAGCTACTCGGGAGGCTGAGGCAGAAGAATCACTTGAACCCGGGAGGCGGAGGTTGCAGTGAGCCGAGACCGTGCCACAGAACTCCAGTCTGACAACAGAGTGAGACTCTGTCTCAAAACTTTAAAAAAAAAAAAACACTAGCTGAATACTAAATAACTGATTGCAGCTGCCTTTGAGTTTCATTTCTGAATTCAGACAAATATTTTGTGGCTTTAAACTTCATTGCTGTTTAAGTTTCCAATTACACTTTTTGTTCTACTTGGGCAGAGAATTTGGAAACAGTGTATTGGCAGCAATCTAAATGTCTAACAAGAATGGGATGGTTACATACACTTCCATATATGTGGATAATGAAATGCTATGAAGCACTTTTGAAATAATGTTAAAGAGCATGTAATCATAAAGAAATACTCCTCTTAAAATTCTTTAAAAGATGCAAAAATGGTATACAATATGATCCAAATATTATATGTATTTACATTCACATATGACTACCACCCTTTTTTTGTTTATGCTAGTTTAAACTTCTGTCACTTGAAATAAAAAAGTCCAAACTAATATATTTTTAGATTATTAATAGAAAATTTATAAAATTTTATGTTAACTTTCTATTAACAGTCAAGCTTTTTTAGCTGACACTTTATACTTTATACTATTTGAAACAATATTGCTTTGTAGTTTTCAGAAGCCTGTGTTAAAGTAAAAGGACAAAAGAAAAAATTTCATTACAGTGTTAAAAAATGCTTAAATTTGATGTTTTCTGCCATTTCCATATCATGTCTAAAAAAATATATCATTTTGAGTATTATGCAGATATGTTCCTGTATTAAAATTTCAAAATCCAAACTAAACTTCCCCTCTATGACGCTTTATAATTGTAGTGCCAAAGTATACACCTGTAGTTTAAGATAAACAAGGAAAATCTCAAATTTAAGAAATTTGAAAGAGTAAGGAATATTTTAAGAAATCTTGGAAGAGTAAGTAACTATAAAATTTGTAGTTTATATATACCCATTAATCTTAATGTCATGAAACCACAGATAGTCTGTGGACTTATCCCCCAAGTAAGGTTTCTCCCTGCTTTCTTTGGGAAATTAATATTTAACCCCTAACTAAGTCTCTTCCCTATGTACAATACATAGGGAAATTAGTGTGCTCCTCTCTCAACTCTTAACAGGATAGAAGGTCTTACTAATGAAAGACGGAGCTACGTACAATGGGGCATGACTCTAGTCCCATGACTCTGCTTGGGCAGCTAAGGCCAGAGCCTAGGAGTTCATGTCCAACCTGCACAACAAACAGAGATCACATCTGTAGGAAAAATAAATAAATAAAGGAAGAAGGAGTAGATCTCTTTGCTCTTTCAGCCTACACTGCTCTACCTTCAAAAGCTAAACATTGGAGAGAAAAACAGCATCACTTATTTTAACATAAAATCTGTTCCTACTTTTAATGAAAAAAATTGTTTTTAAAAATAAATGAAAAAATGCAAAAATTAAAGAATGAAGAATATTAGAAAGTCTCTTAAAGTGAATACTAACTTATTTTAACTTGTTATACATTTAAATTACATCACTGACAAGATCACAACAGGTCTTTTAAGCTTCTGAGCACATCCTTGTACAATGGAAAGATATCTATCTGCCTGACCAATGATACTGTCATTACTAAGTCAAATGTCAAAAAAGCTGGACTAATGATAGCTTGACACAGTTCCCATTCTGATCTTATAAATGCAGTTATGTGCCATTTCACACATCCTTGTCCATTAAATATGATCTCTCTCAACTAAATAACATCTAAAACACTACTTAGAATGAATAAATTATGGTCTGAGAATAAAGTGGGTGTTAAAAAGAATTGATTCTAAGGAAAGAGATGCATATCAGAAGATAAATAGTATATATGACTGCATTATTTGGTAAATATAATAGATGTATAGTTTTTTTGTCAAGAGAAGCAGAAATCTTAGCTACTATCTTTAAACCACTGAGAGCTTTCTGAAATAATTTATTCATTCTAAGTTATTTAAAGATATTATGGAATAAATATAAAGAAACTCTTTAACATTCTCAAAACGAAGATTATAAAAATATTACAGTTTTATCACACTTGGATCTTTAGCAGTTATTTGATCAAACAAAATATTTTGTTTCTGGGAGCATGAAGTTGTCCAAGGAGCAAGGGTTTGAGTGTCTGAGAGAACTGAAGTTGAATACTAGTTAGCTGTGTTTTCTTGGGCAAGTTACTCAACCTTTGTCTCCCTTCTCTGTAAAATGACCATGATTTTGTCTTCTGTAAAATGAACTACATTGGAAGAAAGTTGTCAGGATTAAGTAATTCTAAGAAGCCTATATCACACCATAGCAATAATAGTAGCATAGTTAGTGCTCAGTTAATTCTCCTCTTCTTTTCCCAAGTGACCTTTCAGAAACCACATACATTTTGACATGAATTTCTAGCTGAAAACTATTCAAAGGAAAAGACATTATAGCTGATTCATATTCTACAATCTGAAATGAACCTTTAAAACCCCCTAGTATCTAAATGATTTGAAACAATATTGTTTCAATTGATTCAATAAAGTTCTCTTAGAATTTGTTAGATTTTATGACCCAATTCGTTTTTTTTGTTTGTTTGTTTTTTTTTTTTTTTTTGAGATAGAGTCTCACTCTCACCCAGGCTGGAGTGCAGTGGCACGATCTTGGCTCGCTGCAACCTCTGCCCCCTGGGTTCAAGCAATTCTCCTGCCTCAGCCTCCCCAGTAGCTGTGAACACAGGTGCCTGCCACCACACCCAGCTAATTTTTGTATTTTTAGTAGAGATGGGGTTTCACCATCTTGGCCAGGCTGGTCTTGAACTCCTCACCTTGTGATCCACCCGCCTTGGCCTACCAAAGTTAATTTTGTCTTTAAATATATACGCAAGGACTGGTTTAAATTAAGGTGTCAGTCAAACACAAATATAACTGAACCTCTCTGTTCAGGCATATAATGTAACTAAACAGCCTGCAGTACAACAAAGCCAGCAAAGTAAACACTGGCAAGAGATAACCAGCCTTGTTGCCTCTGTTGAGCATGTCAAAGTCCTGCATCTGAAAATATTTGAAAAATCTGCCTATTTTCCATCTGCTATATTTCTCAGAGGATAACTGAAAGTTCATGTGTAAGTTCATTGCAAGTTCAAATGTGTCATATCAGGTCATTTACAGGGTAAAAGTTCACTGGGAGTTTATTATTCGTTTTTAAAGACTGCAGTGGAAAAAGAATAAATATACTAATTGAAGCTATTTTATATTATGACCACCGCATTTTTAAGCATCATAAATAAAAATTACAAATTTTAAAAGGCCACATGCTATGCATAATTACAATTAAAATGACCCTACAGAAGATGATAAAGATACTATTCCTTGGGACTATCCTTAGAGAAGTTATAGATAAATCTTGGTTGTTCTAGATATTATTTAAAGTAAAACAGCTGTCATATTTTACATTTTGTGTTGAATGTTTTGTTTAAACCACACATTTAAATGCAGAAATATAGAGACATAGAAAAAAGAGGAAACATCAGAAATAATAAGTGGATATCATCTTACTATTTAGCTGAATAGAGATGATTTTTAATTTGCAGTTGCTAAGAATGCTATTTAAGGTACAATATTTGTGAGATATTTATAGTAAAAGTAGGCAGCCAGGAGAAATATGTCTCATTTGGAATACATCACTGAATAATTAAGAAAAAACCTAAACCACACAGCATTCGTCAATATGATTTGAATCACTGAGGCAAAAATTAAAATTTTTCTTTTGGATAAAACTATAATATTTTTTAAGATTTAGAAGAATGCTTTTCAAGGAAAATAATAGTGAACACACATATACATTTAGGGGATAATTTATGGCTTCAAAGATTAAAAATAGTTTCTTTCTATAAAGTACTGGTACATCACAGGGGGTATTTGAAAACTGAGGCTAAGTCCTGCCAGCTTGAGTTCATAACAATCTTTCTTTTACTGCAAGCGGTAAGAGGAGAGTGGGAAATCAATCTGACCACCAACGCAGTAAGCCCTGGAATCAGTCCGAAGTCACCAGGGACCACAGGAATTCTGTCACTGATAGAGGGTCGTGACTGCAAGTTGTCCAGGTTCTTGGCATTTTGAATAAAGAACTGAACAAAACTCCCAGCAAAGCAAACAAAGAATGAAGCAACAAAAGAAGGAACACAGGGATTTACTGAAAACGAAAGTACACTCCACAGTGTGGGAGCCAACCTGAGCAACAACTCAAGGGCCCAGATACAGAATCTTCTTGGGTTCAAATACCCCTTAGAAATTTCCCATTGGCCACTTCATGCTCACCTCATGTAAATGAAGTGGTAGCCAGCAGTCAGCCTGATTGGTTGCAGAAAGCAGCCAACCACAGGCTGAAGTGAAGTTGCACAAAGCAACCAATCAGACGCTAGGGTGAAGTTACAAAGTGATACTTCTATGCAAATGAAGACTCAGCTGGCAATCAGTCTGATTGGTTGTGGACAGCAACCATTCACAGGCCGGAGTGAAGTTACAAAGTTGCAAACAAAGACTCCACCAGCAATCAGTCTGATTTGCTGTGGACAGCCAATTTCCCATCCGCCAGTGCAGAAAAGGTGGGGGGTTTACAAAGGGAGTAGCCTCTGGTCCTTTTGTTACTTAGGCTTGGAAAGTTAGCGTTTTCCTTTCAATTAGTTATAGGCAGTCGGCGTGAAACAGCCTTAGGTTCCCAGCCTCCAGACTGTATTCTCCTGCCTCAATTTGACTGGGCAGGAACCAATCATGCGTAGCCCTTGTCAGGCCTCACAGCTCATGCAGTCCTATTCCTCTGACTTCTTTCCCTCGAATCCTTGCTCCATCCAGCTAGGATTCCCATCACAAGGAGCCAGACGCCGTTTCCGCACGTTTACAAAAACATTATCTGAATTTCTATACTAAATACATCCATTCCTCTCAGTATGATTTATTTCTCTTTGGCTCCCAGGCATCATCTGAATTTAGTCCTTGTCACACACCCATAAGTCATCATGTGATTTTAAGAGGTGTAATACTAAATATAGAAATTGAATATATAAAATACACAGTTTTGGATAATTGTTATTCATCAAATGTATCATTTGGTATAATGTAGTCACTTTTCCTCTGGTTTTCCTCCTGGCTGCTCTGAACCATAGTTTTCTCTGTTTTTCACCTATACACAATATATGATTTCTCATACTGGGATGCTTTCTGATGGACAGTTCCTTATACCCAAGCCCCCTACTTTCAAGGGATTGTCTCCTTTGGTACAGTGGCTGAACAGCTATCATATGAAGTTGGTGATCCTCAGCAGACGTAACTTGTGACTCTTCCCAAGTGTCTCTTACTGAAATTCCAAGTCAATGAATAATACGGTTTTATTCTTAAATGCTGCATCTACACACACACACAAACACACACACGCACACACACTCCAGTCTTTATCATACAAAACTGCAATTGTTTCCAACTTCATACCATCCTTTCTAAGCAAAGTGTGGAAGTAAGTTGACAATTCTGTGATATGATCCATGGCACATATTTCTAAAATGTATTGAAGAACAATAAAACAAGATATATAAAAATGGAAAAAAAAAACATTTTCTTAGATGGAAAGACATTATAATAAAAATGTCAATTCTACCAAGTTAATTATATACTCAAAACAAATCCAATTAGAATTTCCTCCTTTGGATAAGATAATCTTAAGGCTCATGTGAAAGAACAAGTGCCAAACAATAACAACAACAACAAAAATATATATATATATATATATTTTTTTTTTGAGACAGAGTTTTGCTTTTGCTGCCCAGGCTGAAGTGCAATGGCGCGATCTCAGCTCACCACAACCTCTGCCTCGCAGGTTCAAGTGATTCTCCTGCCTCAGCCTCCCAAGTAGGTGGGATTACAGGCACGAGCCACTACACCCAGCTATTTTTTTTGTATTTTTAGTAGAGATGGGGTTCTCTCCATGTTGGTCAGGCTGGTCTCGAACTCCTGACCTCAGGTGATCCACCCACCTTGGCTTCCCAAAGTGCTGGGATTACAGGCATGAGCCACCGTGCCCTGTCGCAAAAATATTTTTTAAGAAAAGGGGATGAGGAAGGACTTGGCTTATCAGATATGAGAACATTTTATTATACCCCAGTATGTTAATATGTGTATATGCATTCACATCCATATATGATTATCTGAGGGTTAACACAAAGTACAAAAGAATATGTGTTTGGTCTATAGCATGATTACACAGGCAGAAGCAGTGCCAATAAGCAGGAGAGAGGAGCAGTGGGAAAAGAGGAGGCAAACAAAAAATAATAAGAGAACTACATTAAAGAAAGCAGATGGAATATGACCAGACTTATTCATTTATGATAAATCTTTTATATGGGTATATAGATAAAGAAATTAATTCTTTAAATGTTAAGAAGGAAAGGAGACAAAGTCAGAGAAAGGTGGAAAGATGAGAACATGGTTGAGAAATGACTGGAGATACAGGCTGGGCAGGCACTACAGCACAGCCTACTAGGTGTCTTCCTTAACTTTCTTACCATAGCTGCCCCTCTTAGAACTCATGTGCTTCCTCCCACTACCTCTGAATCAGATGGACAAGAACTTACTAAAACCCAGCCCGCAACTTCCCAATACACTCAACTTTCCCCTTGTCCTTCCCTTCCCTTGATTCCTTGATTCTCCCCTTGTGGTCCTCTACATCCCCAAACCACCTCATCCACTTCCATGGCTTCAACTATCAATGCTCACCCAATCTCAAGTAAATCTTGATGTCTTTTCCTCACATTTCCCCATGCTGCTCTCAATTTCTTATATGTCCCACAGTTACAAGAAACTAAATGAAATACTGCTGCCCGCTCCATTACTACTATTATTGCTACTGTTAAAACCACCACCATCACTGCTACCACTGCTTTACTACTAATAGTATTGCCATTATTTCTATTTCTACTGGGTGCCATTTATTTAGTATTTACTATATGTCAGGCACTGGACTCAGCCCTTACCAATGGCAGCTCATTTATTTTCATCTTTTTTTTTTTTTTTTGTTTGAGACGGAGTCTCACTCTGTCACCCAGGCTGGAGTGCAGTGGTCGGATCTCAGCTCACTGCAAGCTCCGCCTTTCGGGTTCACGCCATTCTCCTGCCTCAGCCTCCCAAGTAGCTGGGACTACAGGCGCCCGCCACCTTGCCCGGCTAGTTTTTTGTATTTTTTAGTAGAGACGGGGTTTCACCGGGTTAGCCAGGATGGTCTCGATCTCGTGACCTTGTGATCCGCCCGTCTCGGCCTCCCAAAGTGCTGGGATTACAGGCTTGAGCCACCGCGCCCGGCCTATTTTCATCTTTAAACAACCCTATGAGTAGGTGTTATCCTAATTTTATGCTTGAGAAGCTCAAAAAGCTAAGAACTACATCACCATAATTAAGATAGGCAACATATGTTCAGATGCAGTAAAAGCACATGTCTGTTCTTGTGGTCATGTAGTATCAGTTGGATTCATTTACAAATATTTGATGAACATCTAAGTACAAAACAGTAAAATAGAGGTGAACATTTTACTGAAAACTTACTACATATCTTTGGCACTGTCCTAAGTGCTTTACATTTATTATTTGATTCACACCAACTTCCCACTCTACAACCTGACGAGCATAGATTATCCTTATTCTACAGATAGGTGAATTGAAGCAAATAGAAGTTAAGTAGCTTGACTCATCTCACAGAGCTAATAAGTGGTAGAACTAGGATTCCAGGTAGTGTCTATAGAATTTATGTTTTTTAATTGCTATTTTGAGTGAGACAATGCTATTATGATAAATTCCTAGATATGCAAAGATCCATCTCTTCAAAGAATTTGCAATCTGGTTGAATAGATAAGACTATCAACTACTTCAGAGTTGGAAAGCCCTTGCACTAGAAACAAGAGATAGGGAAACCAATTAAAAGACTATTATAGTAGCCTGCAGAATCTAGATGAGGAAACTGGCAAGTGTGAGTGAATATGAAAGGAACAAAATGAGAAATATTATGGGATTGAAACACTTATCTCGTCTGGTGATTGATGGGATAAAGAAGACCATGGAAGAGAAAAAAGACTGCCTGAGTCCGGATTAGTGGAAGACTGACCATGTCACTGTCAGAAATGGACATGTCTTCAACAGGGGTGGATGATTTTGAGGTAAGAATAAAATTATAAATAAAGTCAAATCTATTCAGATCTTTCCAGTGGAGTTGTGACACAGAAGCTCCGGTGAGAGGCCAGGGCACTGGACATAAAGTGTGGGATCCACCTGCTCTCCACACTGAGACCGCAGATGCTCCCCCTGAGGGAGACAATGCAGAGCCGTAACAGCAGAGGGCCCCAGTCACACTTCCCATCAGTGCCATGACACTCGTGTTTTCATTGCTTCCTGCCAGTCTGGCGTCACATGACAGCCAAGGAGGAGGAAGAAGAAACGATAGAGAGAAGAGTGAGCAGTGCCTGTCTGGCTATAGACAAGGCTCATGGAGGCAACTACTGTCTAGACTGACAGTGGTTTGGAATGTCATCTAAAGGCTCCTGTTTTACACTAAAGCAGAGGCCTGTGTATTGTAAGCTTCATATTGGTAAGTGAAGCCAGACTTTGCTGGTGCATATTGCAGGAGTTTTTGAGAGCAAGGAGCTTCTAGGACCAAGGGCCTTCTGCTACTTCTAACACCGAAGCCTTGGATGGAATAGGGTGAGAGAAAAAGTAAATCATGAGCATGTCCTGGTATTTAAGGTCTCAGTATATTCAGTGTATTCAGTCCTTAAAGCAAGAGGTTCTATTTCTATTTCAGGTACTACATTACTTTCCTAGGGCAGCCATAACAAAGTACCAAAAACTGGGTGACTTAAAACAACAGGAATTTATAGGCTCACAGTTCTGGAGGCTAGAAATTCAAAATCAAGGTATCAGCAGGCAGGGCCATGCTCTCTCTGACAGTTCTAGGGGAGAATCCTTCCTTGCCCCTTCCCAGCTTTTGGTGTTTGCCACCAATCTCTGGTGTTCCTTGGTTTGTAAATGCATCACTCCCATCTTCTGTCTGTCCAAATATCCCCTTCTAATAAGGACACCATTCATATTGGATGACAGCTCTCTCTAATGACCTCATTTTAACTTGATTACCTCTTTAAAGACCCTATCTCCAAATAAGGTCATATTCTTAGGCACTAGGGGTTAAGACTTCAACATACTGTATTCTTTTGGGGGGGCAGAGTTCAACCCATAACAGATATAATAATGGTTTAATAACAACAAACACTGATAATAAGTTAGACATCATAATATTATAATGGGCATACAAAAACATTGCATATTATTTTGAGGAAGTATGATCTTTAAGACACCTTAAAGAATTCTCCTACGGCAAGGGGCGGTGACTCATGCCTGTAATCCCAGCACTTTGAGAGGCCAAGGTGGGCAGATTACGAGGTCAGAAGATCAAGATCATCCTGGCCAACATGGGAAAACCCCGTCTCTACTAAAAATACAAACATTAGCTGGGCATGGTGGCACGTGCCTGTAATCTCAGCTACTCGGGAGGCTGAGGCAGGAGAATCACTTGAACCAGAGAGTCGGAGGTTGCAGTGAGCCGAGATCACGCCACTGCACTCCAGCCTGGGCAGCAGAGTGAGACTCCATCTCAAAGAAAAAAAAAAAAATTCCCCTACAACTTAGTTCTGGATCCTAATTAGATAATAATGACTAGGATATAAAATCTGCTTGTGTTTCACAATACAAAGATATTTTCAAATGGGCACTACTTAAATACAGCTTAATAAATGAATGATAAAATTTATTAAATGTATATATTATATATGTATGTGTGTATATATATACATATATATGTGTGTGTGTGTGTGTGTATATATATATTCATTGCTTCCTATCAGTCTGGCACCAAATGATAATCGGTGAATATTCCACCAGTACTCTGAGTACCACATTCAGTGAGATTGCCTGCAAGACTGCAAAGCAAATCAAAACCTGGCATAACTATAGTGAGAAAAATGTTTTAATATCTGCTCAAATATAAAAAGAATATATTACAAATAAAACTTTATTTTTAAAGGTATTATGATAAAAACAGGGAAAATGATTTGGTTTTATATCAATGTCATTTTGGTTTTGCTTATTTGTTTGTTTTAATAAAATAAGTTAATGACACAAAAAGGCTAGCTTGGAATCATAGAAAAAACACTCATCTAAGAATAATGGGAACCTAGACCAGGTGGTAAAGTTTGAGCAAAATGAGGTTAATGACATACCCATGTGGCTATGAGAATTAATACATAAAACTATGTGAAAGCACTATGGAAACTGCAGAGTGTTTCAAAATGTGACTTATAATCAGACTTGAAGTGTGACATTAAATGATCATTATATTACAGGAGATAAAATTTATAAAATATTACTCTCCTGTTTGGTATGTTAATAAGCAAAAACTAACCAACAAATTCATTATTAAAACACATTTTTAAAAATCTTAATAATTGGAAGTTCTTTATAGAGTTGAGAATTTTGACCAGTATGGCATAATAAAATACTTTGGGTTTTAGTTATCTGACCTGTTTAAATCCAGGCTGTATCATTTAACTTACTCTGTAACTTTGGCAAATTATATAACCCTATTAGATATCAGTTTCCTCATCTCTCAAATAAGGATAATGATATCTACTCAATAAATACATTATGAGAATAAAAAATAATTTTATGAAGTACCTGTCACAAAGTATACAATCAGTAAGTGATAGTTACTTCGGAAAATTTCTTAAGTCTTTACATAAGGCTTATTTAGCTTTAATAATCTGCAGTATTAAAAAACCATAATTATATTCAGTTTTAAATGTATTTAGCATGACCTCCAGACATATATATTTTAATTTCAAAAAATAACTTTTACTGTAATATAGTTAAAAGTGTAAAATTACTGCTACTTTTATTATTAGACTTACAGCTGCTAATAAATCAAAATAATTACTTTTCTAACCAAACTATGAAAACACACAAAAGTTAATTATTTTATTTACAATACACCTTTTGTATGTAAAATATTTCTTTATATAAATATGTATTTGACATAAAGTAATTCATTCCCTTCTTAATCTAAAGTACAATTTAGATTACTGCTTAAATTCAAATAGAAAATCATATGGCAAAACTAAAAAAACCTTTTCATAAACACTTGAAGTAGAAATTTCACTCTGGAAAAGATGGAGTCACATGGACCAAATTTATATTCCTGGTTGAAATAACCAAGCAAACAGACAAAGTATATACAACAACAGTTTTCAAGATACTGCACATCAAGAAACAAAGAACAGTGATCCCTAAGAGATATAAAACAAAAGAAGTGTGTATGTGATTGAGTTTCCAGATCATGCACCAGGAGGAAGAACTCAGGTGGGGACTGGCAGATTCCCCGAGTTGAAGAACTAAGAGTCCAAAAAGAACACAAACAGATTACCAGGAAGTGCAGGGAGTTCACAGAACAGATTACAGGAGAGAGACAGACATCTGCTATACAGATAGATAACTCTGGAGATCTACAGAGGGTTCCTCTGAAGTATTCTGCAGAGAACTAGCAATGCATGGGTCTAAAGAAGCTACCTAAGTCTGACAGTAGTGCCTATTCTCACTAGCTAGACTGGGAAACCTCACATTCACAGGAAAATAGGCAGAATGCTCAGAAGGCTTTGCCTCAAAAGTGGGGAATTTAGTCCTAGACTAAATGCTGCTCTGGTCCTACCTAACATATCTTAAAAGCACGACCAAAATGGACCAGTTTCAAAGTAATTTAATCACAATCCAGAACAAAGCTCAAGATATGAACATAACTAGCAACTAACAAGGTAAAATTCACAATGTCTGTCTTCCTAACCAAAATTAGCAGGTATGCAAAAAAGCAGGAAAAGAGGCTCACATTGAGGGAAAAGAAATCCATCAATTACAATACACTCATATCTGACACAGATGTTAGAATTAGTAGAGAAGGTCATTAAAACCATTACTATAACTGTATTCCATAAGTTGAAAACATACCCATAAAACAGACCAAAACCAAAATCTCATTTCCAAAATCCAAATGTGAACTGCTAAAGATGAAACCTACAATTCTGAGAAGAAACAAACATGGAATGTGATAATAGTAGATTAGACATACATAATAGCAGAAGAAAAGATCAGTTAACTTGAACACATAGCAAGAGAGACTACTCAAAAGGAAACATTGGGAGAAAAAATGTATTTTTAAAATGAAAAGAGAATCAGTGAGCTGTCAAACAACTTTAGGTGACATAAAAATGTGTAATTAGAGTCCCAGGAAAGGACGAGGAAAAGAAAACATATTTGAAGGAATAAAAACTAATCTTTTTTCAAATTTGATGAAAACCATAAATTCAGATTCAAAGAGATTCACAAACACTAACAAGAATAAACATGAAGAAAAGACACATATAATAAAATGTTTAATACCAGTGATACAGACAAAATCTCAAAAGCAGCCCAAACAAAAGAAGATATGTACAAAGATAGGGGTGCAAAGATAAGGATGACAGTAGATTTACCATCAGAAGCAATGCAAGTGAAAACGCAGCAGAGCAAAAATTTTAAAGTACCAAAAGAAAAAAAAACCTATCAACCTAGAATTCTATACCCAGTGAAAGTATCTTTCAGAAACAATGATGGAACAAAAACTCTTCCAAGGATGCAAAGCTGAAAGAATTAAAACCAGCAGAAATATATTATGTAAATACTATGTACAATACTTCCTTTATGTTATATGTTAAAGGAAGCTCTTTAGGCAGAAGGAAAATGATAGCAAATGGAAATATTCATCCACAGGTTTCTGAAGAACACTATAAATGTTCATCACAAGAGTAAATATACAAGATTTTTTTCTTAGCATTTAAGTCATTTTAAAAGATAATTTATTATAATAATACCAATAAACTATAAATAGCAATACTAAATAAAAACAACATATTGTTGGATTTATAACATATGTAGAGGCAGAATATATGAAAACAAAGGCACAGAAGATGAGAAGGGAGAAAGAGAAGTATACAGTTTTAAAGTTCTTATACTCTATGTGAAGTATTGCAGTATCACTTGAAAAGTAGACTATTACATTGAAGATATAGACAACAAATGCTAAAGCCACAACTAAAAGAACATAAAGAGTTACAGGTAATAAGCCAACAATGGAGATAAAATGGAATCATTTTTTTAAAAAAACCAAACAAGGCAGAAAAAGGGAACAAAGAATAAATAGGGTAAATAGAAAACAAACAGCAAGATGACATTTATTTATTTATTTATTTATTTATTTATTTATTTATTTTTTTTGAGGCGGAGTCTTCACTCTGTCGCCCAGGCTGGAGTGCAGTGGCCCGATCTCGGCTCACTGCAAGCTCCGCCTCCCGGGTCCGCGCCATTCTAACATTTAAACCTAACAATATCAATAGTCACATTAAAGCAAATGGTCTAAATATCCCAATTGAGAGGTTATCTGATTACATAAAAAAGCTCAGAAGAAAGTTAACATGGCTACATTAGTATCAAACAGGGTCGATTTCAGAGGAAAGACAATTACCAGGAATAAAGAAGGTAAATTTCATATTGATAAAGAGGTCATTTAATCAGAAAACACATATAGTTGTAAATATGACTGTGCAAATCTAAAACTATAATCAGAGATTTGAACACCCCTCTCTCAATAAATGATACCAGTAGACAGAAAATAAGTAAGAATATAGATTTGAGCAACGCAATTCAGCCAACTTGACATGCATAGAATATTCCACCCAACAACAAAAGAACACACATTCCTTTCAAGTATACTTGATGTTTTACCAAAACAAATTATGTTCTGGGTCATAAAACAAGTCCCAATAAGTTGAAAAGGATTCAAGTCATACAAAATATGTGCTCTGACCACAATGGAATTGGATAAGAAATCAACAACAGAAAGATATCTGGAAAATCTACAGAATCCCTCTAACTACCCACTACTAAATAATCAATGGATTCAGATGAAATCAAATGGGAAATTTAAAAGTGTTTTGAATTGACTGAAGATAAACACACAACATACCAAAATTTGGGCGATGCCACATATATGAGTTTCCTATTGCTGCTCTAACAAATTATCACAAATATAGTGGCTTAAAACTACATGAATGTATTGTCATACATTTCTAGAGATTAGAAGTCTCTCTGGGTTAAAATCAAGGTGTCAAGTGGGCTGTGTCCCTTCCAGGGGCACCAGGTAAGAATCATTTCCTTGTCTTTTCCAGCTTATACAGGCTGCCCAACTGTCTCATCTTGGGTCTCTCTTCCATCTTGAAAACCAGCAGTTGCACCACTCCAACCTCTGCTTCCTTCATCACGTCTCCTCTTACTCTGACCCTTCTGCCTCCCACTGAGAAGAACTTTTGAGATTAAATTGGCGTCACCTAGAGAATCCAGAATACTCTCCTCATTTCAAAATCCTCAACTTAATCATTTCTGCAAAATCCCTTTTGACATGTAAGGTAATATATTCACAGCATCTGGGAATTATAGTATGGACACCTCTGGGGAGGGGCATTATTCTGCCTCCACACCACTAACGTAAAATTTAGAGGTAAATAGCATCCAAAGGCCTCTATTATAAAAGAAGGAAAATCTCAAGTCAGTGACCTCTAGTTTTCATTTTAAGACACTAGAAAAAGAAAAGTAAATGAAACCCAAAGTAAGCAGAAAAAAGGAAATATAAAAATCACAGCAGAAATCAATGAAGTTGAAAAAAGCAAAATATAAGAGAAAATTAGTGACACCCAAAGCCGATTTCCTAAGAAGATCAATAAAATTGGTAAACTTCTAGCCAAACTGAGTAGGAAAAAAGAGAGCAAACACAAATTACCAATACTGGGGGTGACAGAGATAATATAACTAAGATTCTACAGATGGTGAAAAATAAGGAAATATATATGATCTCATGCCAATAAATTTGACAACCTAGATGCAATATACACATTTCCTTAAAAGACAGAAGTAACCAAAGTTTACTAAAAAGGAAATAGATAACCTGAATAGCCATGACTTTATTTTAAAAATTAAATTTGTAGCTAGAAACCTTCCCACAAAGAAATCTCCAGGCCAAGGTGTCTTCACTGTAAATTCTACCAAATACTTATGGAAGAAATAATACCAATTCTACAAAACTCTCTCAGAAAATCAAAGAGGAGGGAATACTTACCAAGTCTTTGATATAAGCATTACCATGATACCAAAATCTTGACAAAGATATTTCAATAAAAATATAGACCAGTATCCCTCATGAACATAGATACAAAAATTATAATACAAATTTTTGAAAAGCAAATCAAACAACTATAAAAAGGATACTATACCATGACCAAGTGAGATTTATCCTAGTCATGAAGATTAGTTTAATATTCAAAAATCAATGACAGTCCAGGCATTGTGACTCATGCCTGTAATCCCAATAATTTGGGTGGCCGAGGTGGGAGGATCTCTTGAGGCCAGCCTGTACAATATAGGGAGCTGCTGTCTCTACAAAAAAGAAAAAAATTCAATGACTACACAAATAAATGGTAAGTATGTGAGTAATGCATCTGTTAATTATCTTGATTTATCCATTTCACAATGCATATATATTTTGAAACATCATATTGTACCATAAATTTATACAATTTTAATTTGTCAATTAAAAATAATTTAAATTTTTAAAATAAAAGATGAAAAATCAATTAGTATTAATCATCATATTAACAGATTGAAAACAAAAAAATACATATTCATCTTAACAGACATTTTAAAAGATTTCACAAAATCCAAACATCCATTCAAGATAAAAATTCTTAGCAAATTAGGAATAGAAAGGAGCTTTCTCGACCTGATAAAAACTCTACAGCTAGCATTATACTTAATAATGAAACATGAGAATGCTTTAGCTTAAGATCAGAAACAAGAAAAGCATACTTGTTGACGTAACTGCTTTAACTATTTGTATTAAACATTGTACTGGAGGTTCTAACCAGGTCATAAGTCAAGACAGAAAATAAAAGGCATTCAGATTGGAAAGAAAGAAATAACACTTTATTCACAGGCAACATGATCATTTATGCAGAAAATCCCACAAAATCTACAAAAAAAAAAAAAAAAATTTAGGCCTGATACAAGGTCAATATTCAGAAAGCAACTGTATTTCTATATAGTAGTAATAAATAATCAGATACTGAAATCATAAAGCAACATAATTAACAATAACATAAAAATATGAAAGGGTGAAAAATCCATTAAAATATGTGCAAGTCCTGTACACTGAAAACTACAAAACATTTCTGAGGGAAATTAAAGATCTAAATGAATGGAGAGGTACACATTGTTCAAGGGTCCAAAGAATCAATATTGTTAAGATGTCAATTCTTTAAAAATAGATCTGCAGAGTCCAGCAATCTCAAACAAAATATCAACATTTTTTGTAGAAATTAACAATCCAATTCTAAAATTCATATTGAAATGCAAAGACCAAACACAATGTTAAAAAAGGACAAAGATGACTTATGTGATTGCAGGACTTAGTATAAAGCTACATTAATCAAGACAGTGTAATATTTGCATTGCAATGATGAATAAATCAATGGAACACAAAAGAGAATCCATAGTCAACTGATTTTGCCCAAAGATGTAAAGGCAATTTAGTGGAGAAAGGATTTTTTTTCTAAAAATACTGCTAGAACAACTGAATATCCACATGAAAAAAAAGAACTTTTATCCATACCTTGCACTTTATGCAAAAGTTAATCAAAATGGACCATACACCCAAATGTAAAGCCTAAAACTATTACATTTCCAGAAGAAAACATAGGATAAAGTCTTCGTGATTTTGAGTTAGGCAATGATTTTTTAGATACAACACTAAAAGCATGATCTATGAAAGAAAGAATTAATAAATTGAACCTCTTGTCAAAATTTAAAACTTTCTTTTTAAAAGTCACTAGAGGAAATAGTGTATACATCTGTCCAAACTTTTCAAACTGTACACTTTAAATATGTATAGTTTACTGCATGTCAGTTATACCTCAATAATGCTGGGGAGCTTTTTGTTTGTTTGATTTTTGAGACAAGGTCTCTCTCAGTCACTGAGGCTGAAGTGCAGTGCACAATCAGAGCTCACTGCAGCATTGACCTCCCAGGTCCAAGCAGTCCTCCTGACTCAGCCTCCCAAGTAGCTGGGACCAATGGTGTGAGCCACCACGCTCAGATAATTTTTGTACTTCTATTTTTTGTAGAGACAGAGTCTCCCTATGTTGTCCCAGCTGGTCTTGAACTCCTGGCCTCAAGAAATCCTCCCACCTCAGCCTCCAAAAGTGTTGGGATTGCAGTTGTAAGCCACCACACCCAGTCAATAATGCTGTTTTTCAAAAAGACAATCAAGAAAAAAATATTATGTGCACTAACCTAAAATCATCTCTCCAATAATATAACCCTTCAGTGCAATTCATTAACTTAAAGCACAATGAACATTTTCTCGGCATATTTTTTCTTATAATAAAGGAAATGTAAAGCACAGAATAATGAATTAACAAATTTGTTTCTAAAGACATTTAAAATTAATCCTTGACGATGGACTAATAAAACATCTAGGTTAAAACCACTTCAGAAACATTTATTTCCTTTAAATTAAGCAAAGGAAGAATTTGTAATCCAATTCTATTTAGAGAATTTATGTCTATGTATACCATCAATTATTTTTTAAAAATATTTTTAATTTTTTAACTAGTTTTTTAATGTTTATGAAATATCGTAACTGTTTAGAGTAATCACTTTAAATGATTTTCAAAAGATATATCTAAAAGAGATGGCGTTTAGCCTTTTTTTCATTCAGGCACACTGGAGAGGACACTGCCTGTCAGCAGGTGCTCCCCTAGACCAGTGGTTGCCCAGGAGGGAAGGAAACGCCAACAGTGGCATTATCAGAATATTTATGGATGGCAAGAAGCTAGTAGAGTACACTTGCTGAAAGTTCCCTGTCCCCGCGATTTTAATGGGGCATAAGACAGCCGGAATGGACTACTGAGGATCCTTAATTTAAGGAAATATTAAAGCGGGTGTGGTGGTAAGCACTTGTAGTCCAAGCCGCTTAAGAAGTTAAGGTCAGAGGAGTGCTTTCAGGCCAGCCTGGGCAACACACCCAGACCCCAGTCTCTTAAAAAAAAAAAAAAAAAAAAATTAATTTAATTTTAAGTTCCGAGATACAAGTGCAGGACATGCAGGTTTGTTACATAGGTAAGCATGGGCCATGGTGGTTTGCTACACCTATCAACCCAGCATCTAGGTATTTAAGCCCAGCATGCATTAGCTATTTTTCTGATGCTCTCCCCAACCCCAAAATGGGTCCCACTGTGTGTTGTTTCCCTCCCTGTGTCCATGTATTCTCACTGTTCAGCTCCCACTTATAAGTGAGAAGATGCGGTGTTTGGTTTTCTGTTTCTGCATTAGTTTGCTGAAGATAATGGCTTCCAGCTCCATCCATGTCCCTGCAAAGGGCATGATCTCATTCCTTTTTATGGATGCATAGTATTCCGTGGTGTATGTGTACCACATTTTCTTTATCAAGCCTACCATTGATGGGCATTTGGGTTGATTCCATGTCTTTGCTATTGTGAATAATGCTGCAATGAATGTAGGCATGCATGTATCTTTATAATAGAATGATTTATATTTCTTTGGGTATACACCCAGTAACTGGATTCCTGGGTCAAATGGTATTTCTGGTCCTAGGTTTTTGAGGAATCACCACACTGTCTTCCACAATGGTTGAACTAATTTACATTCCCACCAAGAATGTAAAAGCATTTCTATTTCTCCACAGCCTTGCCAGCATCTGTTGTTTCTTGACTTTTTAATAATTGCCATACTGACTGACATGAGATGGTATCTCATTGTGGTTTTGATTTGCATTTCTCTAATGATCAGTGATGTTGAGCTTTTTTTCATGTTTTTTGGCCACATAAATGTCTTCTTTTGAGAAGTGTCTGTTCATGTCCTTTGCCCACTTTTTAATGGGGTTGTTTTTTCTTGTAAATTTGTTTAAGTACTTTGTAGACTCTTAATATTAAACCATTGTCAGATGGATAGATTGCAAAAAGAATTCTCCCATTCTATAGGTTGTCTGTTCACTCAGATGACAGTTTCTTTTGCTGTGCAGAAGTTTTTCAGTTTTAATTAGACCTCACTTGTCAATTTTTGCTTTTGTTGCAATTGCTTTTGACATTTTTTTCATGAAATCTTTGCCTGTGCCTATGTCCTAAATGGTATTACCTAGATTTTCTTCTGGGTTTTTATAGTTTTGGGTTTTACATTTAAGCCATTAATCCATCTGGAGTTAAGTTTTGTATAAGGTGTAAGGAAGGGGTCCAGTTTCAATTTTCTGTATATGGCTAGCCAGTTCTCCCAGAACCATTTATTACATAGGGAATCCTTTCCCTATTGCTTGTTTTCATAAGGTTTGTCAAAGATCAGATGCTCATAGATGTGTGATCTTATTTCTGAGGTCTCTATTCTGTTCCATTGGTCTATATGTCTTTTCTTGTACCAGTACCATGCTGTTTTGGTTACTGTAGCCTTGTAGTATAGTTTGAAGTCAGGTACCGTGATCCCTCCAGTTTTGTACTTTTTGCTTAGGACTGTCTTGGCTATATGGGCTCTTTTTTGGTTCCATATAAATTTGAAAGTAGATTTTTCTAATTCTGTGAAGAATGTCAATGATAGTTTAATGGAAATAGCATTGAATCTATAAATTACTTTAGGCTGTATGGCCATTTTCATGATATTGATTCTTTCCAACCGTGAGCATGGAATGTTTATGTCTTCTCTGATTTCCTCGAGCAGTGGTTTGTAGTTCCCCTTGAGGAGGTCCTTCATGTCCCTTGTTAGCTGTATTCATAGGTATTTTATTCTCATTGTAGCAATTGTGAATGGGAATTCATTCATTTGGCTCTCTGCTTGTCTATTGTTGGTGTATAGGAATGCTTGTAATTTTTGCAAACTGATTTTGTATCCTGAGACTTTGCTGAAGTTGCTTATCAGCTTAAGAAGCTTTTGGGCTGAGATGATGGGGTTTTCTAAATATAGGATCATGTCATCTGCGAACACAGACAGTTTAACTTCTCCTCTTCCTATTTGAATATGCTTTATTTCTTTCTCTTGCCTGATTGCCCTGGCCAGAACTTATGCCTATGTTGAATAGAAGTGGTAAGAAAGGGCATCTTTGCCTTGTGCCAGTTTTCAAGCGGAATGTGTCTAGCTTTTGTTCATTCAGTATGATATTGGCTGTGGGTTTGTCACAGATGGCTCTTATTATCTTGAGGTATGCTCCGTCAATACCTAGTTTATTGAGAGTTTTTAACATGAATGGATGTTGAATTTTTTCAAAGGCCTTTTCTGTATCTATTGAGATATAGTTTTTGTCTTTAGTTCTGTTTATGTGATGAATCACATTTATTGATTTGCATATGTTGAACCAGTCTTGCATCCCAGGGATGAAACTGACTTGTCATGCTGGATAAGCTTTTTGATATGCTGCTAGATTCAGTTTGCCACTATTTTATTGAGGATTTTTGCATCGATGTTCATCAGGGATATTGTCCTGAAGTTTTCTTTTTTGGTTGATCTCTGCCAGGTTTTGGTATCAGGATAATGCTGGCCTCATAAAGTGAACTAGGGAGGAGTCCCTCCTTTTCAGTTTCCTGGAATAGTTTCAGAAGAAATGGTACCAGCTCCTCTTTGTAACTCTGGTAGAATTCAGCAGTAAATCCATCTGATCCTGGGCTTTTTTTTTTTTTTTTGGTTGGTAGGCTATTTATTACTGCCTCAATTTCAGAACTTGGTATAGGTCTATTCAGGAATTCGACTTCTTCCCAGTTCAATCTTGGGAGGAGGCATATGTCCAGGAATTTATCCATTTCTTCTGGATTTTCTAGTTTATCTGCATAGAGGTGTTTATACTATTCTCTGATGGTTGTTTAGTTTTCAGGAGTCAGTGGTGATATCCTATTTATCAATTTTTATTGTGTCTACTTGATTCTTCTCACTTTTCTTCTTTATTAGTCCAGCTAGTAGTTTATTTTATTTTATTTTTTTCAAAAGAACAGCTCCTGGATTCATTGATTTTTTGAAGGGTTTTTCATGTCTCTATTTCCTTCAGTTCTGCTCTGATCTTGGTTATTTCTTGTCAACTGCTATCTTTGGGGTTTGTTTGCTCTTGGTTCTGTAGTTCTTTTAGTTATGAGGTTAGAGTATAAATTTAAGATCTTTCTAGTTTTTTGATGTGGACACGTAGTGCTATAAATTTCCCTCTTAACACTGCATTAGCTGCATCCCAGAGATTCTGGTAGGTTGTCTCTTTTTTCTCATTGGTTTCAAAGAACTTTTGATTCCGCCTTAATTACATTATTTACCCAGGAGTCGTTCAGGAGCAGATTGTTCAATTTCCATGTAGTTGTGTGGTTCTGAGTGAGTTTCTTAATCTTGAGTTCTAATTTGTGCTGTGGTCTGAGAGACTGTTATGATTTCATGCCTTTTGCATTTGCTAAGGAGTGTTTGACTTCCAATTATGTGGTTGATTTTAGGGTAAGTGCCATGTGACAATGAAAAGAATGTATATTCTGCTGTTTTGGGGTGGAGAGTTCTGTAGATATCTATCAGGTCTACTTGATCCAGTTAATTTTCTGTCTCGTTGATCTGTCTAATATTGACAGTGGGTGTTAAAGTCTCCCACTATTATTGTGTGGGAGTCTGAGTTTCTTTGTAGATCTCTAAGAACTTGTTTTATGAAGCTGGGTGCTCCCGTATTGGGTGCATATATATTTAGAATAGTTAGTGCTTCTTGTTGAATTGAATCCTTTATCATCACATAATGCCCTTGTCTTTTTTATCTTTGTTGGTTTAAAGTCTGTTTTGTCAGAAACTAGGATTGCAATTCCTGCTTTTTAATCTTCTCTATTGGCTTGGTAAATTTTCCTCCATATTTTGAGCTTATGTGTATCTTTGCACTAAGATGGGTCCCTTGAATACAGCATACTGATGAGTCTTGACTCCTTATCTAGATTGCTATTTTGTGTCTTTTAATTGGGGCATGTAGCCTATTGACATTTAAGGTTAATATTGTTATGTGTGAATTTGATCCTGTCATCATGATGCTAGCTGGTTATTTTGCAGAATTGTTAATGTAGTTGTTTCATAGTGTCATTGATCTTTGTATTTCGGTGTGTTTTTGTAGTGGCTGGTAATGGTTTTTCCTTTCTGAATTTAGTGCTTCCTTCAGGAGCTCTTGCTAGGCAGGCCTGGTGGTGATAAACTCCCTCAGCATTTGTCTGAAAAGGATTTTATTTTATTTCTGCTTTTCTTATAAAGCTTAGTTTGGCCAGATATGAAATTCTGGATTGGAAATTCTTTTCTTTAAGAATGTTGAATATTGCCCCCCAATCTCTTCTGGCTTGTAAGGTTTCTGCTGAGAAGTCTGCTGTTAGTCTGATGGATTTCCCTTTGCAGGTGACCTGGTCTTTCTCTCTGGCTGCCCTTAACATTTTTCCTTCATTTCAACCTTACAGAATCTGATGATTATGTGTCTTGGGGCTAACCTTCTCATGGAGTATCTTACTGGGGTTCTCTGGATTTCCTGAATTTGAATGTTGGCCTGTCTTGTTAGGTTGGGGAAGTTCTCCAAGATGATATCCTGAAGTATGTTTTCCAACTCGATTTCATTCTCCCTGCCAACTTGGTTTCATTCTCCCCATCTCTTTCACGTACCCCAATCAGCCATAGTTTGGTCTTTTTACATAATTCCATAGTTCTCAGAGGTTTTGTTTGTTCCTTTTCATTCTTTTTTCTCTAGTCTTGTCTGACTGTCTTATTTGAGCAAGACAGCCTTCAAGCTTTGAAATTCTTTCCTCTGCTTATTCTATTCAGCTAGTGATACTTGTGGTTGCATTGTGAAGTCCTTGTGTTGTATTTTTCAGTTCCATCAGGTCATTTACATTCCTCTACAAACTGGTTATTCTGGTTAACAGTTCCTGTAATGTTTTATCATCATTCTTAGCTTCTTCGCATTGGGTTAGAACATGCTCCTTCAGCTCAGCAAACTTCGTTATTACCCACCTCCTGAAGCCTACTTCTGCCAATTCATCCATCTCAGCCTCCTCCCAGTTCTGTGCCCTTGCTGGAGAGGTGTCGTGATCACTCAGATAAGAAGAGGCACTCTGGCTTTTTGAGTTTGCAGAGTCTTTTCATTGATTCTTTCTCATCTTCATGAGTTTATCTAGCTTCGATCTTTGAGGCTGCTGACCTTTGGATGGGGTTTTTGTGGGGACTATTTTTTGACCCTCTTGTTTTTGTTGCCTTCTGTTTATTTTTCTTTTAATAGTTAAGTCCCTCTTCCATAGGGCTACTGCAGTTTGCTGGGGGTCCACTCCAGACCCTATTCACCTGGGTCCTTCTCACACCTGGAGGTGTCACCCAAGGAGGCTGGAGAACAACAAAGATGGGTGCCTGCTCCTTCCTCTAGGAGCTCCGTCCCAGAAGGGCACCAACCTGATACCAGCAGAAGTGCTACTGTATAAAGTGTCTGGTGACCCTGTTGGGGGGTCTCACCCAGTCAGGAGGCATGGGATCAGGGACCCACTTAACGAAGCACTCTGGCTGCCCCTTGGCAGAGGGGGTGCACTATACTGGGGGGAATCCCACTTGTCCAGACTGTCTGGATTCCTCAGAGCCAGCAGGAGGAAAGACTAAATCTGCTGATCTGTGGAGATCACAGCTACCCCTCCCCACAGGCACTCCGTCCCAGAAAGATCAGAGTTTTGTCAGGAAACCCCTGGCTGGAGTTGCTGAAATTCCTGCAGGGAGGCCCTACTCGTTGAGCAGGGATGGATCAGGGTCTAGCCTAAAGAGGCAATCTGGCCACAATCTGCCACAACTGCTGTGCTGTATTACGGGGAATTCCTCCTGGGTCCAACCTGCTCAGTCTCCTCAGTTTTCTTAGGCATCAGTGATGATGGTTGCTCCTCCCCCTGAGAACTGGGTAGCCTTAAACAGTCTTGAGCTGAGCAGCCATAGAGAATCTGCACAGTTCTGCACTTGGGACCCAAGGCTCTGGTGGCGTGGGCTCATGAGGGGATCTCCTGACCTGTGGTTGCACAGATCATTGGAATAAGCATGGTTTCCAAGGTGGGGTAGCAGAATCACTAACCGCCTACCTTGGCTGGAGGTGGGAGCTTCCCTTGCCCCATGTGGCTACCAGGTGGACCATTGCTCTACCCTCCTTTTCCTCGCTCTCTGTGGGTCATGCCAACCACCTAGTCAGTCCCAGTGAGAAAACCTGGATGCCTCAGTTGACAGTGCAGGATTCACTCACCTTTTTCTTTCTTCTTGTTGGGAGCCTCCAACTGCAGCTGCTTCTGGTCAGCCATCTTGGTCCCTCCCTCTTACCGATCTCTTAAAAAAACAAACATATGGGGGCGGAGCAAGATGGCCGAATAGGAACAGCTCCAGTCTCCAACTCCCAGCGCCAGCGACACAGAAGACCGGTGATTTCTGCATTTTCAACTGAGGTACTGGGTTCATCTCACTGGGGAGTGCCGGACGATCGGTGCTGGTCAGCTGCTGCAGCCCGACCAGCGAGAGCTGAAGCAGGGCGAGGCATCGCCTCACCTGGGAAGCATGAAGAGATCACTGGCAGAGGAACTAGGACACACAACACCTGGAGAAAATGGGATGCTCACCCAATATTAGGCTGTAAGCAAACTGTTTCCAGGAGATGCCATCCCACACTGTGGGAGGATTGCGCCATGAGGCCTCCTCAGCACAGTCTGTGATCTACCCGGCAAGGCAGCAGTGAGGGCTTGGGGAGAGAGTAGCCACATGCATTAGAGGCTTGGTGAGTAGAAACAAAGCTGCTAGGAAGCTCCAGCTGGGTGGGCTCACAGCTCGAAGGCTCTGCCTGTCTCTGTAGACTCCACCTCTGGGGACAGAGGCACAGCTACACCACCACAAGCCTTAAACGTAACAACAAAGCAGCAGAAAACTCTGCAGGCATAGCGACTCTGTCTGACAGCTTTGAAGAGGCAGTGAGATCTCCCTTGGGAGGCTGAGATCTGAGAGCAGGACAGACTGCTGCTCAAGTGGGTCCCTGACCCCTGAGTAGCCTAACTAGGAGACACCTAGGGCAGTCTGACACCCCACCTCACAGGTGGAGTATACCCCTGAGAGGAAGCTTCCAAAGCAAGAATCAGACAGGTACACTGCAAAACAGGCAAAGTATATTCTCTTCTGCAGCCTCTGCTGATGCCCCAGGCAAACAGGTGCAGGTGGACTCGGCAATCCTCCAAGCAGACCTACAGCTGAGGAGTCCTGACTGTTAGAAGAAAACTATCAACAGAAGGACACTTCACCAAAACCCCATCAGTACATCCACCATCATCAAAGGTGAGCAGATAAAACCACAAAGATGGGAAAAAGCAGGTGAAAGCTGAGAGGGAATTCAAATAAATTTTCTCCTGGCCAAGGCAGCAGCTCATGTAGCTGGCAGGATCAAGCTGAGGCCAGGAAAGCTGTGCAGGCCGAGATGAGAGAAGGCTTCCAGTCCATCAAATTTCTTGATACAAAGGAGAATTCACATTGCAAGCAAAGAAACTAAAATCTTGAAAAAAAAGTGGAAGAATTGGCTAGACTAATTAATGCGAAGGTCCTCATAGAAATAGAAAGGGTGAAAACCATGACAGAAATACGACAAAATGCACAACTTCAGTAACCACGACTCGATCAACTTCCGGAGAAAAGTATAAGCGATTGAGGTCGAAATAGATGATGGCTTGAGAAGAAACTTAAAAGAAAAAAGAAAAAGAAAAAGAAATGAACAAAGCCACCTGAAGTATGGGATTATGTAAAAAGACCAAATCTCCGTCTGATTAAGGGGTGCCTGAAATTGAGGGGGAAAATGGAACCAAGTTGGAAGAGAAACACTGGGATATCGTCAGGAGAACCTGTGGGGCAGGCCAACATTCAAATCCAGGAAATACAGAGGCATGCAGAGATGTCTCGGAAGGCAACTCAAGACACATAATTGCCAGATTCTGCAGGGATTGACAGAAGGAAAAATCTTAAGGCAGAGGAGAAGGGTGGGTTTACACAGGGAAGCCATCAGGGCTCACAGCAGATCTGACTGGCTCCTCCCAAGCCAGAAGAGAGTGGGGCCAATATTCAACATTCTTGAAAGGTGCAACCAGAATTTCATCCAGCCAAACTAAGGTTTCTTAAGTGGAAAGGAGAAATAAAATCCTTTACAATCAGCAAATGCTGAGATTTTGTCACCACTGACACCGCGCCTGGGGCCCTGAAGCACTCAACATGGAAAGGAACAGCAGTGCCAATACATTGCAATGCCAAATGTAAGACCATCGAGGCTAGGAAGAAACTGCACATCAACTAACGAGCAAAATAACCAGTTAATATGTAATGGCAGGATCAAGTTCACATGTGTCTGTGCTAAGTATAGTGGTCATGCTCCAATGAAAACGTGTGAAACTGGATAAAGTCAAGACCCATCGTCCACCAGCATTAGATTATCTCTGCATGAGGCATATGAAGCTCAAAATAAAGGGATGGAGAGGAAAAGATTTTCACCAACAAATGGAAGAACAAAAAAAGCGAGGTTGCAATCCTGAGTCTCTGATAAAACAGACTTTAAACCATCAGTCAGGAAGAGACAAAGAGACATTACCGTAGATTAGAGGATCAAATTCAACAGGAAGGCTAACTATCCTAAATATATATGCACCAATACAGGAGCACTTGGTTCTTAGCAGTCCTTGAGACTTACAGGGCTTAGACTCCCGTACAATAATATTAGGAGGCTTCCAGCCTCCATCGGCATTGGACGGTCAGGGCGAAAGTTAACAAGGATGTCAGAAATTGAACTCTCTGCAGCCGGCAGACTATGAACATCTATAGAACTCTACTTTCAATCAACAGAATATACATTCTTCTCAGCGCACATGTACTCCCAAATTGACCATATGTGTGGAAGTAGCTTATACTCATGAAATATTTTAGGTAGAAATTATAACCGAAGCTGTCTCTCAGGACACAGTGCAATCAGAAGCTAGAACTCAGGACTAAGAAACTCAATCAAAACCCGCTCAACTACATGGAAACTGAACAACCTGCTCCTGGACCAGGCTGCAGGTACATAATGAAGCTGACGCAGTAAAGATGTTCTTGAAACCAATGAGAACAAAGATACAACATACCGAGATCTACCAGGACACATTTAAAAAGCAGTGTGCAGAGGGAAATTTATAGCACGCTAAATGCCACAAAGCTTGAGGAAAGATCTAAAAATTGACATAACATAATTAAAAAAGAACTAGAGAAGCAAACAAGCACATTCCAAAAACTGGCAGAGAGCAAGAAATAACTAAGATCAGAGCAGAACTGGAAGAATGAGGAACACAAGCCTCAAAATGTGAATCCAGGAGTTGGTTTTGAAAGATCAACAAAATTAGGCAGATTTTAAACAAGATGACAAGAAGAAAAGAGAGAAAAAGAATCAAATGTTGCCAATTAAAATGATAAAGGGGGATATCACCACGACCCACAGAAATACAAACTACATGAGAATACTATAAAACACCTCTCATGGAAATAAATAGGAAAACCCTGAAGAAATGGATGAATTTCCTGGACCTTTACATCTTTCGAAGACTAAAACCAGGAAGAAGTTAGATCCCTGAATAGACCAATAGTAGGCTCTAAGAAATTGAGGCATGGAGTGTAGCTGCTTAAAAAGTCAGGACCAGATGGATTCACAGCTAGATTCTACCAGAGGTATAAGGAGGAGTTGGTACCATTCCTTCTGAAACTATTGTCGTATAGAAAAAAGGAAGTCTCCCTAACTCATTTAGGTAACGTATCCACGATACCAAAGAAGCCTGGCAGAGAACTGCTAAAAAGAAATTTTGAACCGTATCCTGATGAACATCGATGCAAAAATCCTCAATAAAATGCCCCAGCAAACGGATTCAACAACACATTCAAAAAGCTTGCTCCACCGCTAGATCAATTGGGCTGCATACGGATATAGAACAGTTCAACATTCATAAAATCAATAAACATAATCCAGCATATAAGGCAGGGCAAGACAAGAGAACCACATGATTATCTCAATAGATGCGAGAAAGGCTTTTTGACAATTCCAACAGCCGCCTATGCTAAAGCTCAATAAATTCGGTATTTGGTGGGGCATCAAGTAAAGAGCTATTTATGGTGAGCCCACGGTAAATATCATACTGAATGGGCAAAAGCGAAGGTCATACGAACTGGCACGAGACAGGGGATCACCCTCTCCCTCCTATTCAACATAGTGTTGGAAGTTCTGGCTAGGAGCAGTGGGCGAGAGAGAAATCAAGGGTATTCCAGTTAGGAAGAAGTCAGTGTCCTGGTGATGACATGATTGTGGCCCCAACCCAGCTGTCTCAGCCCAAAATCTCCTTAAGCTGATAAGCAACTTCAGCAAAGTCTCAGGATACAAATTAATGTGCAAAAATCACAAGCATTCTTATACACCAATAACAGACAAAACCTGAGACCGTCATGAATGAGACTTTAATTCTGGTGGCTGAGAATCAAAATGCCTGAGGGAATCCCAGCACGAGGGATGTAAAGGACCTCTTTGAGCCACAAACCACTGCTCAGTGAATAAAAGAGACTACAAACAAATGGAAGAACATACCATGCTCATGGATAGGAAGAATCAATATAAGTGAAAATGTGCCCAAGGGTAATTTGCCAGTTCAATGCCATGCAATCAAGCTGCAATGAGTTTCTTCACAGAATTGGAAAAACTGCTTTAAGTTCATATGGAACCAAAAGAGCCCGCGCATCTCGAACGATAAAATTAAAAGAACAAAGCTGGAAGAAATCCTTCCACTGACTTAGAAACTATACTACAAGGCTACAGTAACCAAAAGCAGCATGGTACTGGTACCAAAACAGAGATATAGACCAATGGAACAGAACAGGTCATAAAATAATACACACATCTACAGCCATCTGATCTTTGACAAACCTAGAAAAAACAAGGAAATGGGGAAAGGATTCCCTATTTAATAAAATGGTGCTGGGAAAATTGGCTTAGCCATAAGTGATAGAAAGCTGAAACTGGATCTTCCTTACTCCTTATGAAAATTAATTCAAGATGGATTAGAGACTTGAAATATTAGACTAATACCATAAAATCCTAGAGGAAACCTAGGTACCATTCAGGACATATGGGCATGGGCAAAGACTTCATGTCTAAAACACCAGGCAGCAGAACTGACAAATGGGATCTAATTAAACTAAAAATGCACAGCAAAAGAAACTACCATCCAGAGTGAACAGGCAACCTACAGAATGGGAGAAAATTTTGCAATCTACTCATCTGACAGACTTCAATATCCAGAACCTACAAGAACTCCAACAAATTTACAAGAAAAAATAAACAACCCCATCAAAAGAAGTGGGCAAAGGATATGAACAGACATTTCTCCAAAGAGGACATTCCTTTGTAAACAGACATATGAAAAATATACATCATCACTGGCCATCAAATGCAAAGTAAAACCACAATGAGATACCATCTCACACCAGTTAGAATGGCGATCATCAAAAGTCAGGAAACAGGTGCTGGAAGGGATGTGGAGAAATAAGACACTTTTACTGTTGGTGGAAGTTGTAAACTAGTTCAACCATTATGGAAAACAGTATGAAAGCTGATTCCTCAAGGATCTAGAACTAGATGTACCATATGACCCAGCCATCCCATTACTGAGGATATACCCAGGATTATAAATTATGCTGCTATAAAGGCACGTATGTATTGTAGCACTATTCTAATAGCAAAGACTGGAATCAACCCCAAATGTCCATCAGTGACAAGGTGGATTAAGAGAAAATGTAAGCACATATACACCATGGAATACTATGCAGCCATAAAAGGATGAGTTTCGTCCTTTTGTAGGGACATGGATGTTTAGCCTAGGAAACATCATTCTTAGCAAACTATCACAAGAACAGAAACCAAACGCATGTTCTCCTCATGGGGTGGGAACTGAACTCGCGATCACTTGGACTCAGGAAGGGGAACATCACACACCGGGGCCTATCAGGGGGAGGGGGGAGGGGGGAGGGATTGCATTGGGAGTTATACCTGATGTAAATGACGAGTTGATGGGTGCAGCAGACTAACATGGCACAAGTATACATATGTAACAAACCTGCATGTTATGCACATGTACCCTACAACTTAAAGTATAATAATAATAAATAAATTAAAAAAAAAAAAAAAAACAAACAAAAAAAAAACAAACATATGAACCTGAAATTTCAGTTAGACACTAGGTGAGAGAGTAAACCTAACTCTGTAAATTAGTTATTTCATCCTCATATGTCCATAAATTTGCACACACACATGCACATTATGTTCAGTAATGTGAGTTCAGATTTCAAAAAAGCAAATCACTTGTCAGGCTCTGTGGTTATAAAAACATATGTAATACTTGAGTGTTAAATAAAAGTCCTGCTTTGTGGTTATATTTTAATGTAATCTAATTTTTTAAAATGTCAAATGAAACCTATTTTTCCAGTTATAACTCACTAAAAATAGATCAGAGAAGAAACTGCTCATTAACATGTCTACAAACAAATAGAAATGTATTAGTGCCACCCTGTAGTAAACTTCACACCTAATAAAATTTTATTCAAACAAAAAAGCTATTGTGATTTTTTTTTTAAATGCAGACAGTTGAAACCAATATTGATTTAATAAAAAATTCAGTTTTCTAACTTGTAAATATTTTTCTGGATCCCTTATTATATTGAGACTTCTCTGCAAGAAAATTTGATGTCTTTTATGTTTAGGATTCCCCAAAATTGTGCATTTCACATGCTCCATAAATGTTTACTGAATGTGCTTATGATGTATTAATACTTAAATGCAAAACTCTCTTACAGAAATCATCAAGAATAGACACAAAAGTATAGCTGGAAGGTTATTCACTGTAGCTTATTTAAAATAGCAAAAAACATTGGAATCAACATATCTATCCAATAATAAGTTGGTTAGATAATTTGTACCATATACTGGTATAATATACTGTCATTAAATATGGTATGGTGATGATCATCTGAGGTCAGGAGTTTGAGACCAGCCTGGCCAACATGGTGAAACTCCTTCTCTGCCGAAAATACACAAAATTAGCTGGGTGTGGTGGCATATGCCAGTAATCCCAGCTACTTGGGAGGCTAAGACAGGAGAATCTCTTGAACCCAGGAGTTGGAAGTTGCAGTGAGCTGAGATCATGCCACTACACTACAGCCTGGGAGACAGAATGTCTCAAAAATAAAAATAAATAAACAAAATAAATAAATACAAATAAATAAATACAAATAAATAAATAAATAAGCAAAGAAGAAGAAATTACTCATGAAGCCAGTATCAACCACAGCAACTGGTATAAATTCTTTCCTGATCCTTCCCTATGTATAGGATTTTGATACTTTATGTTTGCAGCATATTTTAAATCAGACTACTGGTACACTTTTATCATCATACACTTATTATTTACCTGAAATTAAATAATATATCTTTTGTATGTCTTATAACTGTTATAAACATATTAATTAATGATGATATATTACTTAATAGAGCAAAGAGTTTGCTTAGTCATTTCCTAACTGTTAGAGATTTTAAAGTGTGTATGGGTTTATGTCTCTTTAATATTACTTTATTAAATGTAATAAGCCTGGCACAGTGTATAAGACTGGGAGCTACTTTTCTCTAATCTTGTATATTCCCTCTACTATCAAATCTTGCCAGTTCTACCCCCTAAAAATTTATTTAATCAATACACTACTCACAGTTCTTTCTCATGCCCAAGCCACTAGCTCTCAATTGCCTTTCAGTAGACTCCTTATTTCCATTTCTTGTCTCTCAATCACTTTGTAGCCAGAATGATCCCTTCGGAACTCACATCTGATCATATAATTCATCTGCTTTTAATTTTCTTTAGTCGTTTTATACTTGTATTCAAAGTAAAGTACAAAATCAGAACCATGACCTTTGAAGTTCTCTCCCCTCTGGCTCCCGCCTATCTCTCCAGGCTCATCTCCCACCCTCCTTTCTCTGCAGGTCACCATTCTGGACTTCTCGGTTCCTGCATCCCAACAGCATATCCCTCCAGGGGTTAAAATGTGCAGTGTAGTCTTTTCTAATGGAAACCTTTTATTTTTTTCCAGAACAAATTATATTCACCCTGAAGGTCTCGATTTCAACATCACTTCTGCTGAAAGACCATCCTCATCCCCTTCAGAACAGGGTAGGACCCCCAGTTACAAATTTTCTAAGCTCTCTGAGCATTTCCTTTTGATGCAGGACAGAGAAGCCCCAACACTGGGGCTTAACCCAGGAGGGTTCTTAGCTTCCCTCAGGAAAGAATTCAAGGGAAAGTCAGTGGTGTTAGACAGCAATCTTTTATTGAACAGTTGCAGAGTAGGGCTAACACATAGGCAGTGTGTCCAGAGTCAGCAATGCATGGGTTCCTGTCAGTTGTATTTGTATTCATGTAAACCCAATTTCAATTACATGCAAATTAAGGAGTGGGTCAATGTAAATTGAGGCATGGGTAAATTAGAACTTTCTAGAAAGGGGTGGTAACTTCTAAGTCATTGCCATGGAAATGAGTGGTCACTTTCCAGTCATTGTGATGGCACTGGTGGGAGTATCTTATGCCAATAAGCAATGAGGGCAGCTAGGGATGGCTTTTGTTGCCATCTGCTGGTTCCTGCCCGTTTCTTTACTTTATCCTGTCTGGATCAGATCCTGTTTAGGTCAGCAGGGTTGTGACCAGAAAAAAAGTCCTGCCAGTCTCCTACCTCATTTTCATAATATTCATCAATTCTCTGGTAACAATAAGCATGTTGTTAGGGCTTTAGAAACATGATGCAAAGTGAAGCCTGGTGATTTAAAGTATAGGCTCTAGACCCTAGGCAACTCACCTGACTTCCCTATACTCAAGTTTCTTCATCTTTCTTTTTTTTTCTTTTTTTTTTTTTTTTTTTGTAGCTCTCTACAAAAGGAGGAAATTGCTTCATCTTTACAGTAGGATACTGACAGTATCTGTTTCATAGGGTTGTTATAAACACGTAGATATAATCTCTTCTTGCTCTTGCAAAGTGATTTACTATATTTCAAAGGTGCTAGTAGTTTATGTCTAGTAAAGAATGATGCTTCCTATCAAGCCAAAGTTAAGAATAAACATTATCAATATATTTCCTGAAAATACATGAGTTTTGTAGTGTTCTCTCTTATAATCATGAGGCATGTGTCCAGGGATTCCTGAAGCAGGCATGTTTTCCCAGGCCAAGTGCCAAAGCACTGGAGAGGACCTTTTTATAAAGGATGATCTCTGTATTGCCTCAAAAAGGAGGGCACACAGCTAGAGTTATGGAAAACAGGTAAAAGTCCCTGACAATTTCTAAGCAACCGTAGCATCACCTGATGCTGCTTGGATACAGCCATTCATAAAAACTGCATATCACCTTATCAAGCCATTATAGCTACCAAGGATATTTTCTGCTACTCTGCATTGACTGATTGCTGTGGATTGCCTGTCGACAGCACTCAAAGTCAAAAAGCAAGTTCCCTACCAAAAATTAAAGCTGAAACTGCTCCATCCTTAAGCCAGCAATATGGAATTTTAAAGAGTGTTATTATTTTGACAAGTATATTTTATGTTGTCTTCAGTTACTATCACAACAGGAAATAGAATTTCAGCTATTAAATTCTACATTCCCAGGCAGGTTCTACTTCTTCTCTCTGTTTAAGGTGTTACTGTTTCCACATTTGCTTTTTATGAGCAAATTAACATCTCTGAGGGTTATTTTCCTTTCCGTAAGGCAAAAATGGGCCCATGTTGTAATTCCATTGGATATGATTTAGCATTTTTGTCATCACATTGTGATCATTAAAGCAGAAGTCTGCCACAGGCTAACGAATACCGTATTTGAAATAAACCAACAGGCAGCTATGGCAGTGAAATCACTCATCCAGTTACTATGTCGGTAGTGTAAAAACAAGAACCTCTTTTTAGAAGAAAGATAAAGATAAACTCAAAATACACTATCTACACAGCAATAGAACAACTCTACAATGTTATCTCCAGAACAATTTTCACAAATCATAAATCTAAAGCTTCTGCATAGACAGCACATTTAGCAGGCCCCTGTGAAGGAGGACAATGGCTTTAGAAAGATAAATTAATTAGCAGAACTCTTGTGTCTACACGCAAACAAATTAGTGTTTTGTGCACCTGACAGCTCGTATCAATGTTGCAAATATCAGTAAGAACTGTGTTTGTGCACCTGACAGCTTGTATCAATATTGCAAATACCAGTAAGAACTGTGTTTGGATTTCATAGGTTGGATTTCCCACCTCTTGCATTTCACTGAGAGCTAAAGATGGTGCTAAAGAAACAGCTCCAAGGAAAAGTATGACACTTGCCTTCAACATTTAGCTTTTCAAACTGAAGTGTTAACTAAAGTATTTATTAACTTCATTTCTCTTTGTCTTGTGACACATAGAATGTATCACTTGCAGCAAAATCCATCAGTTGGAACCAAATCAAGGCAAGATGAGAAAGGTGGATAATGGATTGTGCGAAATAACTTTATGATTTATAAGAAGCACAATTTCAGTTTAATCTTCTGTGTGAATTAGAAATGTCTAGAGTTATTTTAAACATTGCTTTCAGTGAAACAACACATCTTGAATACCATACACATAGGTGGTTTACAGACATAAATCATTAACCAGTAAAGGCAGCTGACATACCAGATTTTATAGAAAAAAGTAACAAGAGATCAGAAAGAGATTTCTAGAGCTCAGTCCTAAGAGTTATCTATTAATTACACCAAATTAAATGATCATAATTGTATAGTACATGGCAGGATGGCTTCTTGCTTAGGAGCATATAATATAAATGTCAGTAACATCTCCCATGACATTATCTACAATGACAACTGTTGTACTCAAATCCACGCCAGCCTTCCTGGCCGTCTTATGAAGGGCAGCAGCATACTTGGGGGCTCAGTGCCCCTGCACTGCTAAGAGCTTACATGCCTGCCAGAAGAGAACCACCAAAGTAATCACCCTGATGGGAGCTCAGTCACCAGTTTACATTCAGTAAACTGCTTTTTCTTCCCAAGGTTTTTTTTTTCCTTTTGGAGGGAAAACACAAAAGGCAATGACATCCATATATGTTGAAGTGGTGTTGATGATCATTAGATGCATGGCTAGTAAATGGTATAAATAGTGATATAAAGGTTGTGTCCTAATAAAAATACCTGTGGGCTATTAAAGAAATGATTAACTTTAATTTTAAAAATTGTCTGGATTTTCTAAATAATCCTCTGGGGCTGATGGATACAGTCAATTACATTTCAGAAAATCTAATCTTACAGTGGTCTCTGAGAGTGATTTGGGAGACAGGCCATTTGGAATACAATAGAGAAACGAGTTAGAGATTAAAAATTCCTGATATTCTATACTAAGCAGGACTTTAATGATCACCTAATTCAGCAGTCCTTAACTTTTTAGGAGGCATTATCACTTTGGGGGATCTGATCAAAGCTATAGACCTTCTCCCTAGAGGTAAAATCTTTAGACGTCTCAGAATCCCTGAAGCTCATCCTTGGACATCAATTTAAGAAACTTCATTTATAGATGAAGAAATTAAAGAGAAGAGAGACGAAGTGACTCATCCAGGGTCATGCAGCTTTTTAGTGACAGAGGCGAGATGGAAAGCCTGCTTTTCCTGCTCCTTGTCTGCTGTCATCTGCTGCATCAGGCTCTATGTGGACTTAAATGTTCTACTAAACCACTCCTATCAACTGGCCAAAGAATGGTTACTAAGTGTCTATAATTAGAATTTATACCCACTAGTCCTCTTTCTAATCAAATACAAAATTTTTTTCTCTGTGTTCATTCTCCTGAACCTATTCGGTCCATGTGAACTCACTCTATCCTCCTAGCCTCCTCCCCCAGCACCACCACTTTCTTAAAACTCCCTCCTTCCAGGGTTCCTGTGATCATTCAGATTCTTCCCACTTCTTCCAGGGTTCACCTCCCTCCCTTTATGTGTGTGTGTGTTTTTAAGAGACAAAGTCTTGCTCTGTCACCCAGGGTGGAGTGTAGTCATGCAATCCTAGCTCACTGCAGCCTCAAACTCCTGGACTCAAGAGATCCTCCCACCTCAGCCTCTCTAGCAGCTGGGACTATAGGCATGCACCATGGTTCCAGCTAAGTTTTTCATTTTTTGTAGAGAAGTTGTCTTGCTATGCTGCCCAGGCTGGTCTTGAACTCCTAGGCTCAAGCGATCAGCCTGCCTCCACCCCCCAAAGTGTTGGGATTACAGGCACAAGCCACCACACCTGGTATTTTCTCTCATTTGTTATCTCCTTAGTTGCTACCATTTCTCCTCTCTCCAGGGCTTCCCTAAAGCTCAATCCTACTCTCCTTTATATCCATTCTCAACCTTCTTACTGTTACTTCTATTGAATAGAACTCCTGTGAAAATTGTCAGTACCCAAAATGGAGTCACTTATGTCAAACGCTAACAAAATGCAGTGGGAAGCCATGAAGGAAGGGCCCTCACACATGTGTGCCTGCACCAGGAACCGCCAGAAACCACTTCCTCAATTGGAAATTTCCAGTTAAGCTACTTCTATGAAAGCTCTCTCCTACCAACAGCCAGTACCACTAATAAGCAAACGCCACTGCATGCAACAAGACCCTGTAGTCAGTGGTCTTTATTTCAAAACAGGTACGTGGATATCTTTTTGCCTTTAAAAGCTTCCTTTTTTCTCAACTCCCTTGGATACCCTTATGGTCCTCCATAGCAGGCATGTATTATGTACTATGTCGATTGCAGTTCCTTGCTATTCCCCAATAAGCTTGAGAATTAATCCCCGTTGCTCAATTTAGGTTGACACCATTCTCACCCTGTTTACAGAAACACTTCCCAATAATAGTTTTAACAGGTACCTCTATTGAATATAATTTCCTCTCCCTTACCTGTTCCTATTTCCACCCTCTCATCTATGAGGCACTGGTGACTTGAACACTGCTTGTGCCCTGTGATGTCCAGCTCTATATTTGGCACATACATAGACAGCAAGAGCAGTATAAATGTGGATTAACTGACATGTGAGGGTTTCCTCACATCTCAGTGAAGATAGTATACAAATAGAAAAAAAAGTGATAGTATACAAATAGAAAATTTAGCAATAATTCTGGTGATTTTATAAGAAGTTTTGCAAATTTGACAAAATTTACTTTTTCAAATGAAACTTTGCTTTCTTTTTTTGCAAGACAGTATAACTAGTTTTATTGTTTTTGGGGGCAAGTGGTTTCTTAAAAGAGGATACAGCTCCCCCTCATGGATGATAACGATATTTTAAAGACAGCCCTTCCAACTCTATGGTGCATTCTGAAATGTGTGGTTAATAAAACTAAGTCGTACATAGCAACAACATTCAGACTGTTAATTATTCAAAGCTCCTCATGTAGATCTAAAACAACAACACGTTCTAAGGACTGATCCTTCTTAAGCAGAAGTATATTTTCAAGACTTCAAAAGGAGATATTCAGTAACATCATTTGATATTCAGTACTCAATTACAAAAGACTTTCTTCATTAGCTCAATAAATCAAACCACTGTGATAATGAGGCCAGAGTCCTGGATTTGGTTCTAGTTTGGGAAGCTGCTTTGATTGGTTCCATAGCCTCAAGTTTCATACTAACTCCCGGCAGTCATCATAAAATGATCTGTCCTGAGTCACAGGATATCCGGAGTGCCAGAGAGCAAAGAAACAGTTCAGTTCTGTCTTTCTCCGACTGGGAATCACCCCCCAAAATGCTGGGGCGTTAAAAGTGGCTTTATATTTCTAAAAATTCTTTCACATAATGGCAACTGCCTTCTTTCCCCAGAACCACAAGGCGGCTAATAAAGCCCTTTTTTTTTGGAGATGGAGTCTCGCTCTGTCGCCCAGGCTGGAGTGCAGTGGCGCGATCTCGGCTCACTGCAAGCTCCGCCTCCCGGGTGCACGCCATTCTCCTGCCTTAGCCTACCGAGTAGCTGGGACTACAGGCGCCCGCTACCATACCCGGCTAATTTTTTTATTTATTATTTTTTATTTTTAGTAGAGACGGGGTTTCACCGTGTTAGCCAGGTTGGTCTTGATCTCCTGACCTCGTGATCCACCCGCCTTGGTCTCCCAAAGTGCTGGGATAACAGGTGTGAGCCACTGCACCCGGCCAATAAAGCCCTTTTTAAAAAAATTTTACTTTAAGCTCCAGGATACACGTGCAGAACATGCAGGTTTGTCACATAGGTATACCTGTGCCATAGTGGTTTGCTGCACCTATTGACACGACCTCTAAGTTCCCTCCCCTTGCCCCTTACCCCACAACAGGCCCTAGTGTGTGTTGTTCCCCTCCCTGTGTCCATGTGTTCTCATTATTCAACTCCCACTTATGAGTGAGAACACACAGTGTTTGGTTTTCTATTCCTGTGTTAGTTTGCTGAGGATGATGGCTTCCAGCTTCATCCATGTCCCCGCAAATGACATGATCTCATTCCTTTTTATGGCTGCATGGTATTCCATGGTATACATGTACCTATTTTCTTTATCCAGTCTATCATTGATGGGCATTTGGGTTGGTTCCATGACTTTGCCATTGTAAACAGTGCTAAAATAAACATATGTGTGCATGTGTCTATTAAAGGCCTTTTAAATGTTCATCAAGTTACTTGCTTTTTGTGACTATGTAAGTCAGACAGTTTTACTAAGTGTGTGTGTGTGATTCCATCTTAAAATTTGACATTCCACTGAATACAAAAAAATTAAGATAATCTACTTGACAAAATACTTTTCAAATTACCTTTTTATTTGGTCTTTTATATCTGGAGCCATGGCAGTCTGTATAAAATCAGGAGCATATCCCAGGTCCTAAAATATAAAAATAATGTATTATTCACTATTAGATATATTTGGCTATCAAAGGCAATAATGCAGACTAGTCAACCTTTTAATTGTTTCCAAGGCTATAATGAACATTAAGAAATTGTAATATTTATGTTGCTTGATGTGAACTAATCCCATGTGAATCTGAAATATAATCAATTGATGTAAAGATCTAGTATTATGTTCAAGACACACTAAACTTTCATTATCACCAAAGTGAAAAAATTGGGCTTTAAAACAACTAAACAAAGTAACCACTTCTCTTTTACGATCTCTTAGCAGCTTTTTTGTTCACTTGTTTTTGAGGCAGGGTCTCTCTGTGTCACCCAGGAGGGAGTGCAGTGGCACAAGCACAGCTCATTGCAGCCCCAACCTCCCAGGCTCAAGCGATCCTCCCGCCTCATTTTTTTTAAAAATTGTTTTGTAGAGATAGGGTCTCACTATGTTGCCCAGGCTGCTCTTGAACTCCTGGGCTCAAGTGATCCTCTCACCTCAGCTTCCCAAAGTGCTGGGATTACAGGCCTGAGCTATCACACCCAACTAGCCACAGTTTTAACTGCAAAGTTTCACTAAAACCTAAAGTTACCAACATTATAAATGCCCTAAACATTCATTACTAAAAGCCTACACTATTCCTTAGAGAAACCAGTGATTTCACATTTAGTTGATAGATTATAGAAACAGATACAGAAAACCAAAAGGGTAGATTGGAGTAAGAGTCACCACAGGTGATGTAGCTATTCAAAAGTACCTCCTTTGTGATCAAACCGCCCTTTAAAGCACAAACTAGATAATTAACCTAGGTACGTTATGATGGGGACTTTTTAAATCAATTTCTCCAAATCAAAGCAGCTTCTTACATAGACTACAAATCACAAAGTTGATGCTATAGCTGTAATAATACTTACATATTCTCTAACAAGCTAAATAATTTGAATGGTTCTCTTGTCTAAATGGAATTTCTGCTGGGGTATTCCATGCCTCAGGCCAATTTCTAGGCCTTAAATATTAAAATAAGAAAATTTAATCCATCTGTAGCAACTGAAATATTTCAAAATTAAGACTAAAACATTTATCAGGTACTATATGTGACAGCATAAGCAGTTCTCCATGGTAATAAGGTTTTCCATAAATAAAATTTTAATGGCTATGTAAGATTTTATTGCCTGACTCTCTCCTCATTTATTTAACCATTTCCTTATTGTTAAGCATTTAGGTCTTTCCTTCTGTGTGTGTTTTATAAATAAGGCTACCATATCCATCTCTGTGAACAAAAGTTCTATAATTAGCTGTATTTCCTTAAGATATTCTGATATAAAGGTCATAAATAACCAAACCTACCTTTTTTCTACCAACAATAGCACTTAATATTTTTAAAGTTTTACAATAAATCACTTACATAAACACCGCCTTGTATAATTAGCCTTTAAGGTATTGTCTTTAAGGTCTAGCCTTAGCGGTATGGCTGGGGGCTATTAAGGTGACTACAATAATTAACTTATAGGTGATTTTACTTTTGTAGCAGTTAGCAGGAACATAGTTTATCTCTGAGAGATAATAAAAAATCAAATAGGCTGACCAAAGCAGGCGGATTGCTTGAGCCCAGGAATTAGAGACCAGCCTGGGGAAATATAGAAAGAATCCATCTCTACAAAAAAAAAAAAAAAAAAAAAAAAAATTAGCCAGGTATGGTGGTTCATAACTGTAGTCCCAGCTACTCAGGTGGCTGAGGTGGGAGGATCGCCTGGGAGGTAGAGTCTGCAGTGAGTTCAGATAGCACCAGTGCACTCCAGCTTGAGTGACAGAGCAAGATTTTGTATCAAAAAAAAAAAAAGAACAGAAAATAATCTAGCTTCTTTCCATACAGTAGTTGTCTCAGTCCGTTTTTACGCCGCTGTAAAGATGCTATGTGAGTAATTTATAAACAAAGGAGGTTTAATTGACTCACATTTCCACGTGGCTGGGGAGGGCTCAAGAAACTTACAATCATGGTGGAAGGCAAAGAGGAAGCAAGACATGTCTTACATGGTGGGAGGAGAGAGAGAAAAGGAGAGAAGGGGGAAACACCAGACACTTATCAAACAACCGGATCTCCCTCACTATCAAGAGAACAGTTAGAGAACAGTATATGAGAACTCCCTCACTATCAAGAGAACAGTATGGGAGAAATCACCCCAGTGATCCAATCACCTCCCACCAGGTCCCTTCCTGGACACATGTGGGGATTATAATTCGACATGCCATTTGGTTGGGGACACAAAGCCAAACCATATCAGAAGCTGAGGAACTAGAAGAAAAACACAAAGTGTATTTTACTTTTTAAAATTTAAATTTAACAATGAATTAATCAAAGTTGAAAAAATGTATGAGTAAAATATTATTTTACAGTACATTATCCAAATATAGAAGTTGTAGATATATTCTCATTCATTTGGAGGTACTTCCTGGCAACCCTCTCTATCTTAATGAGTTGTCACTGTACTTTACATTTCAACCATTGGCATATTAGAGTGGTAATCCATATACTTAATCATGCTGACAAAAAGTAAATTACTATATGGTAACAGACAAGTAAGGAAAATACAGCAGTGGTGACAGATTTCCCTATTCCCGGTGATCTCCAAGAATTATTTCCTTCCAATGGCAAAGGTCTCATTTTAAAACAAATCATATATTTCCTTTACCCAATGTACAATTGTCTTTGCTATTCCAAGTTCATAATTAATTCAGGCAAAAATTGATCCTGCTTATTGACATATGATGTAAATATGAGGGGTCAGTAGCATCCTGAAAGGAAAGATTTGCTGTTACCAAGCCCCCAGTTTTCCATAATCCTAAAATAACTGGTTTTCTTCAAGTTACTTCCTTATTAAAAAATGTTATGCAAAGGCAGTTCCAAGAGTACAAAAAAAGGGCTATAAAACCCTAAAGAAAAAGTACCATCACAAGACAGTGTTTTCTTCTAAAACAGTATTTTTAAAGGTAGGAGCTTTGTCTTGATGTGTGTGTCCCCAGTCTCTCTCACTGTACCTGATGAGCACTTAGCAGATGTTGGCTGAATGATGGTTGAATTAATAGGAAAGCATATTTTAAAACAGCTCTCCACCTTACGTTTCTTGATTTCATCTCTCTCACTTTTCATAAGCTCTCATGGCATACTCCAGGTTTTCTTATCTCTAATTTCTTATTAACTACCAAAGACTCTTTTATTTTGAAATGTTGGAATTCCTAAAACCTACCAGAAATATTTTAGGTAAAGATTTACCAAAGATGGAAATATTTTCCACTAGGTCAGAGGCATTGGCATAGCAGTCTTATGTAAATGCATAAAATAAATGCAGCATTAAAGGTATTTTTTAATTACTGAAATACACATTTGCACATTTTTTTCTGTATAATGCAACCGCAATACCCTATAAGACGGATGGTTTTTACAATCATAAAAGAGTAAACTCAGACATGATGTAATATGCATATGGAAAACCATTAAGATATAATAAGGGAAATACTGAAAGATAAATGGTCCAGTAATGAATTATACATTACTTCTCACGGATAATGATAACTTAAAAACAGCTCGTCTGTTTTTAGAGCACTTGAGCTCAGAAAAATCAACAGCAACTATTTCACTATGAGATGCAATACCCTCCAGTGAAACTCTGACAATCTCCAATTAAGCATTTCTACAAACTGCACGCAAAACAGTAACTTTTCCTCAAAGGCTTCAGCAAAGGAAGAAAAATTTCACTTTGGGATTTGACATTGAGACATTTAGTAAAAAGGGATGCAAGTGCCAAATTCAAACAGGGCACAACCAGCAGTTGTGTCAGTGATCGTGGGAATATAGTGGAAAGGAAGAAAAGAAAGACAAGAACAAATGGATGCCACAAAAATCAGACAAAGCTGGCTTTGTGAATGATGGATAATTCAAATGACTGCTGTAGGTTCCAGAGACAATGTAAAATCCGAGACGAAGATGTAAACTGCACTGCAAATTAGTGTCATGTATTTTTAAATGTTTCCGTCCTCAGATCCTTAAATCATATCTGCCAGTGTCTCAATAGTCCAGAAGCAAACGGAGTTGTCCATGAAATCTGCTTTCTTCAGGAAAGGTATTTGAATAAGTTGAAGACACAGTGGAAAACTCAAAAGGCAGTCAAATGGGCTGTCAGTCTTCCTTCCCTTCAGTGTGCAAGAATCGGCAAGCAGTCCAAAGCCAAGCCATTAAGGTTCAAGGATACAGCAGCAGCACAGGTCTAGCTAGACAACCCTCTCCCAAGGGCTGCACTGTGCCCTCCCTAAAGCAAGTCATTCTCTACAAGGGATGGAGCCCCGGGGAGCGCAGCTGGACTCTGTCCCACTCCAACTGTGGGGTTGAAGGTTTCTAAAGAATTTAATGAACGAATGTGCTTATATGCTGTGTTCATCAGAGCTTTAAAAAATAAAGATGAGAAGATAACAGAAGTAATCATCTTAAAGTATTTCTCTATGGTTTATATTTACACCCGCTGTGGATTTTAAAAAGGTAAAAATTGTGTTAATTTTGGTATAAATCTGGAAACAACAATATACCAAGACAGCATCCCGGGTTCAGGAAATAGGTCGTATTCTAGTTTGTACTCCCAAGATTTAGCACAGTGCTCAAGAAATATTTATTGCCAAGTAAATGTGAGGCCAAAACAATATCTATGTATTTCAAATTATGTAGTTGTATCTGAATTCCTGGTGAATAAATGTGAGGCAATGAATATTCCTGGAGAATACATCTTTGTACAGTTGATCAATACTGTGCCAGGCAAGGATGAATAAATCCTGGTCCCAGTCTTAAGAGTGCTTACAAGGCTGTTTTACTTGATAGGGAAATGAAGGCACTTACTGGCCACAGTCAACTTCTTCATGGAAGAATTTCCTTTAACTTCAAGTGTACTGTCTCACGGTCAAGCAAGCTGTTCTGCTATCCAGATCTAGAACAACTCTACCCTGGTTGAGCCCTCATACGTGGGGATCATCTTCTGGTGACCTTGCACCATTTTCTCCTTAACCTCCACATCTGGAAGAAACACAACGTTATTTGGGGAGGTGGGGCTGCTGGGGAGGCAGCTGGTGAGAAGGGTTTGGGGAGCAGGTGGACATAAGATAGGTCAGCAATGTATCTGGGTTCTTTAAGTCCTGTTTTGAGCCTGTGTGGTCATTGGGGAAGGGATTGCAAACCAGGGAAAGGGTACATCACAACCAAGACAAGACGACTTGGGTTCTGAAGCTGTCCGCATTTACCTAGGAGTCCTGTAGTCTGTGATTCTTAAACTTCAACAAACAAGAATACAGAACTGAACCTGGATTTCAGGGACCTTCAACTCACAACTCTTTGTGTCCTAAGGCTTCAACTCTAACTCAGAGTCTAAAGAATATGGCCTATACCTTGAAGTTTTTGTGGAAAACCTCAAGATGAAAAGGGGAATCAGCATAGCATTTATCTGCCTTTCTCCTGTCTTCAAACCGTGGCAGTTAAAAGCTCATACGTATCTATATGCTAGCTGACCTCCTTCCTGTCCTCAAAGAGCCTAAACTGTATACACCTTGTAAAGTTGGCTAGACTACAGCAAGAGACTATGAGTACCCTGAAAATAAGGACATACTATATTTCCCTTTGAATCCCCAAAACCTAGCAATGTGTGCTGAACTAAAATAGACGAGTCAGTACTCATCTAGCAGGACCATGCTGAGGAAGTGATGACTGGCAGCTTGTCACCAGCTAATTATTTGGGTTTCATATGAGTATGTTAAGTGGCTGAATTTGTGCACACGTTTTTTTTGACAGATTGAGATAATAAGATAAGATACAATAAGATAATGTATTGCCTTCTCAGGCACAACAGGACTACAGAAAATTATGCAGAAACAATAGGAAGTCAGACATTCAGTTCCATTAGAATGTGTAAATATAGGTATAGATCCTAGCCATTATTCATTTTCTAATTTTCAGTATGCTACAAGCACTGAAACCACTCACCCTGAAATGCTTTGCACAGTACATTTCACACAACTGTCTCCAGTAATATTAGTTCTATATGTATAAATGTGGCTTTGTAGCTTACAAAACAGATTCACACATATATTCTCAAAACTGTTCATTTTCTAGCCTCCTCATAGCTGAGTCTTTTATGAACATTTTTGTTCCACCTTATGCCTAAAATAAACCGTCAACATATTATATTATATCTATCACAAAAGTGTGGAAAATGGACCTTCTGAGAAGTTCACACTACCAGTGAGTGTGCAACCATGATTGGAAACCAGGTTTCACTAATTGTAAAGCCAGTTTTTTCCAGTATACAAACTGGCCTCACAATGTGATCTTCACTTTGGCCCTATGGTATAAATATTATGAATATAATTTATTCAGTAAGGATACATTGGTAATCTTGCACACCAAGCACTGTTCTAGGCACTGGAGACAATGCAGTAATCAAAATGGACACAACCTCTGCCCTCTTTGGAGTTCACTTTCTGGAGTGTAGGTAGGAAAAGAAACAACAACAAAATATTTGTCAGCTGTCAAGTACTGTGGAGAAAACTAAAGCCAGGTAAGGGGTTAGGAAGTATCGAGAAGGCTGGGCACAGTGTCTCTCACACCTGTAATCTCAACACTTTTGGAGGCCAAGTGGGAGGATCACTTGAGCCCAGGAGGTTGAGACCAGCCTGAGCAACATAGCAAGACAAAATCTCTACCCAGAAAAAAAAGGAAAGAAAAGAAAAAAAATCTTAAAATTAGCCAAGTGTGGTGGCATACACCTGTAGTCCCAGCTACTTGGGAGACTGAGGCAGGAGGATTGCTTTAGACAGGAGTTTGAGGCTGCCTTGAACTATGTTCATGCTATTGCACTCCAGCCTGGGTGACAAAGCAAGACCCCATCTCAGTTAAAAAAATAATACCGAGAAGAATCCCATAGAATTGTACCTATTGGATGTAAATTGGTCAGGGGACAGCGTCTTTGATAAGATAATATTTGAATGAGTAGAGACCTTAAGGAAGTGAAGTGCTTGCCAAGCACTCTTTGTGGAAAGAGTGTTCCACATGACGTGCCTGCAGTGTTGGTGAGCAAAGGAGAGAGTAGAAAGAGATAAGACCAGAAAGGAAGATGAAACTAAATCACAGTCTTGCAGATCTCTAAATGAGATAAACCATTGGGAAGTTTTCATCCAATGAGGGATATAATTCTCCTGCATGAGTACTCTTGCAGCTGTGTGGAGAAAAAAAAACTTTGGGAGTGCAAGAGAGCAACTAGGATGACTAGATCAGAGGCCATTGATATAGATCAACTAGAAAGACGGTGGCGTGGACTAGGATGATGGTGGACATCAAGTTTGACTGCAAAGATTTTGGCTTGAGCGTGGAAAGACAGAGATTCCATTTAATGAACTGAACAAGACTTGGGAAGAATCAGATTTGGGGTAAAGATCAGGAGTTCCGTTTTGAACATGTCACTTTTGATATGCCTATGAAGATGTCAAGAAGGCAGCTGGATACCTGAGTATGGATTTTAGAGGAGGACAAATCCATGTTGGAGGCATAAGTGTGGGATTCTTCCAAGGTGGTGATGTTAAATATCATAGATAGAGAGCACTTAGAGAGGACAGAATCAGAGAAGAGGCCTCGTACACATCAAACTTTAGCTTTTAGAGTTGAGGAGGAACCAGTCAAGGAGACAGAAGTAATGGGCAAGGAGGAAGGAGGAAAACCTCATGAGACTTCAAGAAAAAAGCATTTCAAGGAGACAATGATCACTTTGTTTAAATGTCACTGGTAATCGAGGAAGAAGACAGCCAAGAATCGAAGACTGAATTTAGCAGTCACAGGACAATGGATGGAGGTTATTGGTCCCAGATTCCCTGAAATGAGAAAACCAAGGTTCCGAGAAGTTAAATAAATTGAACCACCAAAATCACATAGCCAATTAGCAGCAGAACTGAGTCCAGAACTAAACACTGAACACAGGCCATCTGAATCCTGTTTCCTGAATCCCAGACCAGGACTTTCCTTCAATAACATGATGTCATCCTTCTCACGGTAACTGTGATTCATTAGGGGGACTGGAAAAGAATATTAAGACTTTAAACAAAAGGCATAAACTTCAGTAGCAGAATGTCAATGACAGACAATGCTCAAAGGCCCTCAAATCAAATGAAACAGGCAGCCACGGCAACCAGGGCATGCCCAAGTGTCAAAACACATGTCAACACACAAAAAAGTTCACGGCCCCTCAAAAGAAATGATCTATTCATTCTATTTTGCTCGATGGTTTCTACATAAATATCCGAGGCCTGATTACCATTACTTGGTTTCTTTACTAAGTTGCCAAAAATGGGGTAGGGGAGGATTTTAGTAAATCAAACTAATGTTTAGGCAGAAAAAAGGCACAAGAAAGCCCTAAACAATTTAAGTATTAAAAACTAGTTTTAATCGTCCCTACCGCTACCCTCAAATCCACAACCACCACCAAACTAAGACGCGCTATGATTGCAAGAGCCGACTGTGTTGCAAACCTCCGCTGGACGGTTTTGCAGACTAGGAAGTGAAGATTTCCAGTGGGAGGAAGAGCGAAGAAGAGGACATAGACAAGCTAGCAAAGGGAAGGTGCAAAATAGGAAAGTTACCAGGACAGGCAGGGAGGGACTGTCACAGGGGAGGGAGAAGAAGGAAGGCAGCCACTTTTCCAGGGAGAAGTTGTTTCCAGGGAGAAGTTGAGCAAAGAGTTGGCACCGGGCCCTCTCTACCTCTGGAGAGAAGGGAAAAGCAAAGCTGGTTCGCGTGTTAGAGAAGAGCCCAGCTGGTTCGCGTGGTAGAGAAGAGCCCACTTCCAGAGTCCAAATGGCATCGCCTGGTGTTCGTTGTCTGCCTCTGGGGCTGCAACTAACTCCTCATGCCTCTTTTGCCGCCTTTCCTCCCTGGAAAGAGGAGGTGAAAAGGGTCCCCGGGCTCGGGTGGGCATGATCGCGGGACGCAGGCAGCCGGGGGTAACGTTACCTGATACCTCCGTGTCTCCCCAGAAGGCGCGGCGCCGCCCTCCAGCCCCACCCGGCCACTCCGCGGTCCTCGGGCTCTGGTGTCTGTCCAATCTCCGGGACCCGACGCCCGAGGCGGCCGTCCGCGAGACCCGGAGCACGAGCCTCACCCTCAACGCTGGGCACTGCTCAAGGCCGCTCGAGGAGCAAGGACACACACTGGCCGCGCGGCTCGGCTCGGCTCGGCGCGGCTGGGCTGGGCTGGGCCGGGCCGGGCCGGGCCGGGCTCCGGAACCCAGGAAACACGGCCCCGCACGCCCCCTACCGGGCGGGCTCCATCTGCGCCCCAGCCGAGTCCGGTACTCGCATCTTGGCAGCCTCACCTACCTTGAGGTTCCCAGCTCCTGTCATCCTGTGAGCAAGTGATTTCAGCAACCATCACAGCAAAACCTAGTCGAGGGTTGCTGGTTCACAGTTTCTCCACTTTTTTGGAGTTTATGCCAAATAATTTAAAGACCCTCCCCATCTTTTTCCAAATTCTGGCGTTTGAGAAGGGAAAATTCAAAAAGATGGGGATATAGGAGCCCCTAAGTGCTCTCCCCAGAAGCCAGGGAATTGTATTTCTGTTCCTCTAGGGCCCTGAAGAACCTGGCTTTCTTGTAATTACAAATGCCTTTCACTGAAAAGTGGCTTCTTTCCTCCTCCTGCTCCCTGCCCTGCGACAGTCAGTCCCTCCCTGTTCTGTCCTGGTAACTTTCCTGCTCTGCGCCTTGTTCCTGTGCTAGCTTATCTATCTCTGTTTCTTCTTTTATCCCGCCTTTTGGAAATTTTCACTTCCTGCTCTGCAAAACCATCGGAGCAAGGCCTGCTGCGGACATGAGGACCACTGCAAATATTTTTTTCCAGGTTCCGAGATGGATGCAAAAGACGCAGGAGCTGACAGTCTAGTTAATTTTTAGCTGACAAAGTCTCTCTCTCTCTCTCTCTCTCTTTCTCTCTCTCTCTCTCTCTCTCCCCCCCCTACTATTTGAGTAGTTTTGTTTCCATCAGCACTCTCGTCTGTCCTTCCAGTCCTTTCATCCTGACTCTCTTCCTGAATTGAACTTAGGGAGGCAAGAGTTTAAATTAGAAGCAGTAAAATTGTATAATAAAAGGAAGAAACAAACCAGGCCTTGCTTCTTAACAGGATGACTAATACAGTTTATGGATTATCTTGGTAGTTACATGACTAATAATAACCGTTAACATTTATTGAGTTCTTACTGCTGACCAGAAACTGTTTTAAGAGCTTTATTTATAATAATAATAAAATCAGCTCTTATGTAATGTTTTAAATGTTTACATTTATTAACACATTAAACAAAACAACCCTGTAAGATGGGTAATAATATTATCCCCTTTTTACAATTGAGGAAATTGAGACAAAGAAGCAGGTACATTTCCTAAGGTCACACAGCTAGAAGTAAGTTATAAAGCTGGAATTTAAGCCCTGACAGCTTGGTTCCAATGCCCCTATTCTTAATACTCTTAGTTACCATGTTATACTGCCTAAATAAAACAAACAAAAAACACTATGATCCCAGGTCTCATTTAATTTTCACAATAAAGCTACAGGACGGGTACTGTTACCGCCTCCTTTTATGAAAAAAGGAAACAGGCACAGAGAGGCTAACTAATAGTCCAGGAACACAGAGCTACTAACTTGTACAGGCAAGATTAGAACAGTGAGTCTGATCCTTAACTAACCATGGGAGGGAGATACTTTTTTTCCTACATTCAATCATGCAAAGGGAGAAAGAATTGCCTAGAAAATGTGTGATGCTTTCATAACCTTCAATTAGTGAGCCCCAACTGGGCTTGTTGGCTCTTGCCTATAATCTCAGCACTTGGGGAGGCCAAGGATTGATTGAGGCCAGGAGTTTGAAACCAATCTAGGCAACTACCAGGACAACATTGTGAGACCCTACCGCTGCAAAACTAAAAAATTTAAAAACTTAGCTGGGCGTGGTGATGCATGCCTGTAGTCCCAGCTACGTGGGAGGCTGAGGCCGGAGGATTGCTTGAGAACAGGAGTTTAAAGCTGCAGTGAGCTTTAATTGTGCCACGAAACAGCAGCCTGGGCGGCAGAGGGAGAGCTCATCTCTTAAAGAAAAACAAAAACAAAAACAGCCCCTTGTGTGATGGTTAAACAAATCCAGCCCCTTGATTAGATTGAAGGATGCAAAGTATGGATCCTGGCTGTGTCTGTGAGGGTGTTGCCAAAGGAGATTAACATTTGAGTCAGTGGACTGGGCGAGGCAGATTGACCCTCAATGTGGGTGAGCACCATCCAATCAGCTGCCAGCGCAGCTAGAATAAAAGCAGGCAGAGGAACATGGAAGGAATAGACTGGCTGAGTCTTCTGGCCTTCATATTTCTCCCGTACTGGATGCTTCCTGCCCTAGAACTTCGGACTCCAAGTTCTTCAGCTTTTGGACTCTTGGACTTATACCAGTGGTTTGCCAGGGGCTCTCAGGCCTTCGGTCATAGACTGAAGGCTGCACTCTCGGCTTCCCTACTTTTGAGGTTTTGGGACTCAGACTGACTTCCTTGCTCCTCAGCTTGCAGGCAGCCTAGTGTAGGACTTCACCTTGTGATGATGTGAGTCAATTCTCCTTAATAAACTCCCTTTCATATCTACATTTATCCTATTAGTCCTGTCCCTCTAGAGAACCCTGAGTGATCCACCTGGGCTTCAGGCTGAGTCCCTGAGAGTCGAGGCCTGACATTGGGCTGAACTGTCGGTTCAAGCAGCTGCTCTCTTCCTGCACTCCACTAGCAATGCCAAGAGCACAAGGGGCCCTTCGCCAAACTCAGGGCCAGACTAAGGTCCAGCCGTATTACCTACAGGTGAAACAACTGTTCCCTTAGGAGACCAGGGCATTAAAAAAAAAAAGCCTCCACACAGTGTGGCACATGGTGCGCTCTCATCCCTTCTGTGGCCAGGTCTCCTGGACACTTTGGGAAGGGACAACTAGGGGCGCCAGTGTCACCAAGTAACCTTTGCCCTTTTAGAGGAAATAACGTTGCTTTCTCCAGGAGCACAACAGTAATTGAAGAAGAGGCACAGAGGGCAAGTAGAACCATGACCATACGAACATCTGGAGTTATCAGAGTTTATGACATTCATTTATTTCTCCCTGCCGAGGTGAGGCCTTTCTCACCTGATAGAATGAATTTTTCAAGGGATTTTGAGGCTGATCAAGGGAAAAAACATAATCATGAAGTGGGAGTAGCACACAATGAGCTCTATTTGGGAAGCACTTTAGGTTTGCGTGGTGAGGGGGAGTCCCCCGCAGCGTGGCCCCATCCAGAGCTCTGGCAGCATGGAGGCCACCACCCCGAAGGAGAGGAGGATAAAGGAGGCCCTGAAGAAGAGGAATCAGAGAGGGGACTTCCATATTTAGGTAGCGTCCCTCAGCACACTGCAAAGTCTCAGGATCACATACCCCCAAAGGGCTGCTGCTGAGTGGGTTCTTTTTAGATGCAAAGTTTATCTTTGCAGAACTTGGGTGCAGTTGCTCAGGGTTGACGGAGCAGGCAGTTTCTAAACAGCTAAAAATCTGTTTATTTAGGCTGTGTTTAAAGCATTAAGATATAGAAACATTTGACTTGTTGCCAACCTGCTGTTAAAAAAAAAAAAAATCAACAACCTTACCAACCTTGGCAACATAGTGAGATCCCATCGCTACCAATTTTTTTTTTTTTTTTAATTAGCTGGGCATGGTAGCATGCACCTGTAGTCCCTGCTACTCAAAAGGCTGAGACAGGACAATCACTAGAGCTCGGGAGTTGGAGATTACAGTGAGCTATGATTGTACCACTGCACTCCAGACTGGGTGGCAGGACGAGAGCCCCCCACCCCCATCCATCCCTTAAAATAATAATAATAAATTGTAAAAAAAAAAAAAATCAACAGCTTAGAAGTCAATATACAGAGGCAATTTGGGGGTCATTTATTATACCCTAACTGCTAGATTGGAAGTACCTCCAAACACACAGAGAATCCCAAATTCTCAATTTCAGATTTTGACCTGAGGACCCATTTCAAATGCTGTTGACTGACACTAAGAACAATATCTACCTCACCACCCCTTCAGCACAAAAACAGAGAAACATAACATATGGATAAGAACTTACACACATACAAAAAGAATGAGTGGGGGATATTTAATATATAATAATCTATGTGGCAATTTGAGTGCACAGGTGTATCCACAGAAGTGGCTGTTGCTATCCGGTAATAAAATAACTTCACCAGCAGGTGGCTCTATTACACTATTACACTGACTATTAGAGAGGACTGGGCTTCCAACAAAGGACCTTAAAATACAGTTCTTTTCTTTTCTTTTTCTTTTTTTTTTTTTTTTCTTTTGAGACAAAGTTGAGACAGGGTTTCACTCTGTCACCCAGGCTCTGAAATGGAATGCAGTGATTCAAACACAGCTCCCTGCAGCCTGGACCTACTGGGCTCAAGGAATCCTCCCATCTCAGCCTCCTGTGTATCTGGGACCACAGGCACACACTGCCAAACCCATCTAATTTTGTTACTTTTTGTAGTCTCATTTTGTTGCCCATGCTGGTCTTGAACTCCTGGGTTTAAGTGATCCTCCCACCTCAGCCTCCCAAAGTACTGGGATTACAGGTATGAGCCACAGCACCCAGCTAAAATAGAGTACTGTATTTCTAAGTTATTTGAATTTTGGTTTGAATTAGCTCTAATAAACCCTATGTATTCATCGAAATCTGTAATGATATATGCAACATAAAATCCATTCACAATGAAATCCAACAGATTCCTCCAAGCATCTCAGGAAATTAGGCACAACTAGATTATATCACAGAATGTACTAATTAACAAAATCTATTTACTAGACAGCCAACCCATTTCTGGCACCATAGAACATGAAACGGGTAAAATGACTACCACTCATGCTGTATTACCTGACATATCTAACAGCAAAGGTTTCATATATATGTATACATAATGTGTATACATATATCTGTGTGTATATATGTGAAATATTGTTTATAATTCTTTCATTTGAAAGCATTCCAGGGCACAGATAAATAGCTAAATCACATCCAAGCGATGTCATTTGGCGATCTGAAAGTCTTTGGCTTTTGTGTAGGCACAGGGCCATGAGGTAGAGCCAGAGCCGTTCTTCCCCTCTCTGCCTGTTCTGCCAGCTCTTAAATTCAGTCCAAATTCTGTCCTCAGGTTGTTTTCTCCTTGGAAACTCACTTCGCCTTCCGTCAACTCACCACTAGTTCTCATTCCCAAAGCTCTATCATCTCTAGCGTTCTGACACCATCTCCTCTTACAGGTCTCACTCCCACCCAAACTTAAAATGCTGGAAATTGGACTCATCATTTTCTCTCTTCAGTAAACCAGTTCCCCTTCTCATTTTCCTATTTATGTTAGTGTTCTCTCATATTTACTGTCTCTCAGAGTTATTATCCTGTGAAACTCTTCCCCCTCTCCTATGTCTTCATTCAGTCTCTCCGTAAGTCCTTTCTATTCTACCTCTGTAAAGCGATTGAATTTCTGGAACACCTACTTCTGCAATGTGTTAAGGCACTGGGGCTTGGGGCCACTCTACTTTTTATTCTTTGGGCAGCATCGATGCCATATTCATCAATAAAGCAATATACATCAGTAAACTGGATTATCCACAATCTAATTTGTTTTTGTTTTGTTTTTTATTTTCATAGATTTAGGGGGTACCAGTGCAGTTTTGTTACACAAGTATATCATGTAGTGGTGAAGTCTGGGCTTTTAGTGTAACTGTCACCTGAATGATGTACGCATACTCAATAGGTAATTTATCATCCCTGACCCCTCTCCCACCCTCCCACCCTTTGGAGCCTCCAGTGTCTATTAATCCACTCTGTATGTCCATGTGTGCACATTTTTAGCTCCCACTTATAACTGAGAACATGCTGTATTTGTCTTTTTGTTTCTGATTTACCAAAATCTAATTTTAAGCTTCAATAGAAAACAAACTGATACAGTTGGTTTTTAAATTCTTTTTGCAGCAGGAAATGATTACGGCATACCTTCAGTATTAAATACTCTAACAAAGAGAAAGTATACAAGATTTGAGATTGTCTAATGGAAATAAGCCCTTCTTAGGTAAAGCAGGTATGGTTAATCTCCTGTGTAGGTCAGTGGTTCTCCTATTTTACTGTGTATAAGGATCATCTGGGTAAGCTTGTTAATAAAATGAAGATTCTTGGGGTCCACTCCCAGATACTCTTCTTCAATAGATCTGGAAAGGGGCTGAGGAACCTAACATTTTTAACAAAGTGAAACAGAGTAATCTAAGGAGCGTTTTAAGAAATAGTCGCATAGAAGAAATTCTAAGTACTTAAAATAGAAATAAAACACTGTCTTTACATAATTAAACGGCTTTGTACAACTGCTCTTTGTTACCTAATTTGTATTTGATCCCATAATTATCGTCTAATAGCTGACTATTTTGTAAAATTCTCTCTTTAGATTCTGATGTCTTCAGTTTTCTCTCAAGTTTAAATTTCAGTCTTGGTAGAAGTAATACCTTAGGCGAGCTCAGTCTTTCCTACCTTACTTCATGTGAGTTTACCAGATCCTGTCATTGGGAGAGCAGGAAGTAGAGAGGGATTCCTGAATGGAGAAAGAAGGGACCACAACAAACCGAAGTAGAGTTGGGTGCTGGGGTCAGGCTGGGATGCACTAGTGCATTTCCTGACAGTAGCCAGAGGCTGTGGCAGCCTGAGGCCCAGTTGCAAATTCTAGTTGAGAAATGGAGTGTAGACCATTTCTCATAGTGGGTGACCCAAGGTGCTGCAATAGTGTCCGAAATGTAGGTCATGACCACTTGCTGACTTGGAGCACAGCTGAGTGAGCTGAGCTAAAGCATGGGACCAAGACAGACAAACCTAAGGACAGGGTCAGGTGAAGTTTGCTTGACTTTCTCTATGACATACTCTAGCCCTAGTTGTACATATTCTAGAGAATTTTTTTAGGTTTATATAAGTCCAAAGCTGCACAACGCAATGCTATAAACTCCCTCATTTCCCCATCTTCTAGGATTTGATTGACCTTTGTTAAAGTTGTACTGTTCGGTTAGGGCAACCCACCTGTTCCAGCCAAGCAGGAGTGGTTCCGAGGCCTATATGGAGCCTTCTCTCCTCATATTTTATAGAGCAAATCAGGAGAAACAGTGACCAATGGCTCTAGGCAATTCTTCCTAGTGTTGTGATTTTCTAGGACTTGCCCATTCTATTTTATGTTTATCATTCAAACTTGGAGTTGTTTTAAAATATGACACAATTTTGCTTTAAAATATGACACAATTTTGCTTTAATTTTCCAAAAATTAAATATATATAAAGTTTCCTTCAGTCAACAAGTCACGGTGAGTGTCTTGCTCCTCTCCTGATCCACTCAAATGGAGTCAGGAGGATCACTGTGGGCCCTCCCCGGTACTCTCCATCAGCTGTATCACTGATCCACACTGAGATCTGATTGTCTTGCTACAGATTTTTGCTGTGAAACAGATGGTTTTGAAATGGGTGTATTTCCTTTTCTTGACTGATTTTGTTATCTTCTTAATGGTCATGTTCTCTCCCTCAAACTGCATTTTAGTATTTTATGTTCGTGTTTTAGTAATATTTAGTAATTAGTAATATTTTAGTAAAATATATTTTATTCACTCAACAAGTATCTATTGGGTGCACTGATCAAGCACTACAGATAATAACAGATAAAAATCTTTGCCTTCATGAGGCTTACATAAAATTTATTTTATTTAAGGTATTATTATATGATAATGAAGGCATTAAATTAAGGTATTATATAATAATAATTGTATAATAATTATATATTATATAATAATATACATAATCGTATATATAATAATCTATAATATATTATGTACAATATATTATTTATAATATATAATATAACATATAATAATTATATATAATAAGTGTATTATATAGTAATAATTGTATATCATATAATAATAATTGTATTATATAATAATTTTATATTACATAATAATTTTATATTACATAATAATAATTGTATTACATAATAATTATATTATATAATAATAATTGTATAACAATAATAATGAGGCTTTTATGTAAGCCTCATGAAAGCAAAATTTTGAAATTTTATGGGATGTGCTACCTCAGTCCAATTTATAAGATATTCCTAACAAGTTATATTGGCCTTTTTTTTTTTTCGGAGAAGCTTAAATACAAGGCTGAGAAGTTTATATTTAACTGGATAGGAAATGGGAATTCCTTGGAGGATTTCGATGAGGAGAATGGCATCACTCATAAGCTCAGTAGTAATGTGTGGATGGTCGTCCTGGTGTTTTCTGGCTAACTTGCGCAGTGTTCCTCTCTCAGTATACTTCTCATTCTATTACCTACACTTGTCAAATCTCTGACAGCTCTAAATAGAAAAATATGTATATGTTGGCTTTAAATCATTCATTCTCCAGATGTATTGGGGCCTGCAGGTGGCAATAGTGAGCCAGCCATGAGCTTTGTAACTAGCCTCACCAGAAACCCAGCAAATGTTACCTTAACCTAGAGCGCTGCCCGACCACCGTATCTAAAACAGCACCTCCTCTAGTCTCTCATTTCCTTAATCCTTCTTCATTTTTGTTCACAGTCCTTGTCACCAACGGACATTATGTAATATTTTGTTTATATCCTCTTTCTCTCCACTAGAATGTAAACTTATCAGCAGATACTTTGGTTCATTGTATAGAACAGGGCCTGGCAAATAGTATATGCCCAATATGTATTTACTAAGTGAATGACCACTTTGGTCTAAGCATCCAGCAGAGGAACACCGTGGGACAGTGTGCAGTTACCTGGCAGCCAAATTTTGTGGTGCATATTTGAATTCAACATTATTTTAGGTATTATCCTAGATACATTCTGTAAAGTTTCTCAGTCAGAGCTAGAAATAGCTTAACATATCAGGATAATATGAGGAGGGGTATGTAGCCTTCCATAGCCATAGTTAGATGATGTAGTATTAAATATCAGTAAAGTACTAATGAGGAAATTAACTTTATAAAGCGTAGTGAGATCCAAAGGACATATTGATATGTAAATATCATGTAGTTTTCCAACCCAGAAGGATGCATAATTAAGCAATCGGTTTCCTGGATCTTGGTCAACAGAATTTCCTCTGTGCGGTTTATAAAAGATAAAACACGGTGTTCTAAATTTTGACCTAACCTTGTTTCTTTGTGAATGAGCTTGCTCTGGTCAGCCCGGAAGCCAGGCTATTCTTTAGTAACTTGCAGCCATAGTGTTATCCATCAAGAGTGTGGTTTACACTCTAGGCTTTCTTGCAAAACATTCAATAAATATTTGGGTTTTTGACTTAATCTGTGATTTTGCAAATCGTTATCTTTGTTTACTTAGCGGAGGTCGCTGCTCCAGCATTCAAGGTAAAGCATACACAGAAATCTACACTTGAAGAAGACTGACATATGTCACCTTTCATGGATGAAGCAAAGTCCTTCAAAGTGTCAATAGAAAGTTAGCCTTTGTACACAGCAAATCCTATATGGATTTAACTTTGAAAGGACTATAGTGCAATTACACTAAGACAGTAAACTAACCCAAGTAGTTAGAATTTAAAACAAAGATCTAAATCTTATAAATGTTTGTTTGTCCTCATTCAAGATTGCAGGTTAAAGCAAATGTGTGTGTTAAGCTAGATAAGATGACTGAATTGCTTTGATGATCTCATAGCATTTTCTATTCTTCTTATTTTCTCTCCTTCTTTAGGAATATATATATATATATATTTTTTTTCCTCCAAAAATAGTTTATATGACAAAATAACCACAGTGTTTCTCAAACAAGGGCCTGTCCACTTTCAACATAGACCAATATTTCTACTCAAGGGTTAAAAAGTTTCTTCTTTCCATGTCACATTCTTGTGAATATAACTTGGCCCCTTTGTTGGTGGTGTTCCACACCCGCCCCCCACCCCCCACACACTCATTTGCTCTTGTAAATCTCCTGCTAATCACATTTAGTAGTGAAAATTCTTTCATGGGGTGAGAGATTTGAAATCATAGATTACACAAAGATGTAAAAAAAAAAAAAAAAAAAACCAGTAACAGATACCAATGTAGCACAGCAAAATACGTAAATCCAACTTCTCTGTTCCAATTTGTCTCAATCCAGGGCACCTCAGATCATTCCTTAGTCTCAAACTAGTATTAAAAATGGCTATTTTCCAGCCTCTTTGGCCTCTGTAATTACCAATGGGATAATCCTTCTTTCTCTAGGCACCCAGTTACTTAATTTCCTAAATTCCAATCACAGCAGATTTTTCAATATCCCTGCCACTAGGACAGATCCCTCAAATGACACACATAATGAAACTTTATGAAGTTAAGAAGTGCAAAACTCAACCTGTGGCTGCCGTTCTTCTGCCAGTGAGGGAGTCCATTTTACCTGTGCCCAATGTTGTTTTTGTCTTTGATTTACATAGTGAAACTAAAAGCACATTGTTAATAGACTACCAAGAAAGCTTTTGCATTTTCACTTTCCCTGGGCTATTTTTATACACAAAGCAAATATTCTAACAGACAACTCTGCTGCCCTTAATGGGATATTTTTACTATTAGGTTGGACTGGTTTTCAATATGCCAATAGGTCATTTTCTTTCTGCCAGTTTTTAGGAAATTAGTTCTAAGGGTTCAGGCTATAAATTTAGCTTAGATCTAGAAATGGTTTACTTATTAGAAAAACAGATATATCATTGTCGCCATTGATTTGAGCTTCCTTGACCACGTAGTGACTGTCTCTCCCTTTAACCTACTGATGGAATTCAATTTATCAAGTCCTATTAAACTTGAACCATGCAGTTAGCATTGAAAAATTGCTTCAATGCAAACATTGCTTCCATCTAAAATTGGACTCAATCTAAAATTGCTTCCATCTAAAATTGGGCAGTGACACATGCCCATTGTCCGAGCTACTCAGGAGGCTGAGGCAAGAGGATTGCTTGAGTCCAGGAGTTCAGTCTGAGGCCAGACTGAGCAACAAAGCTAGGCTCCATCTCTAAAGAGGAAAAAAAAAAGGATCGTAAACACAAGCTGATCATAAAACAACGCAAATCTAGGTTTGAGAAATACTCGAAGACTGTAAAAGATCATTCACAGAATCTTGTCTCTAACCCTGAGAAGAAGATAGATAAGTTGATAGATAGATGTAAATATGTGTTCAAATAAACATGCATACACTTATATAGATGCATACACACATCTTTAAAATCCATTCTATCAGTGAATAACTTTGAGTCTCATAACACCTTGTATCTGTGTATTATTTTAAATTAGAAGTGTTTCATGGTTATATTAAGATTCACTGTTAAAAGCACAGGCATTGGGCCCCATGGGTTTGAGTTCCTGTTCTGGCACATGGACCCTGCATATGTTACACAACATCTCTAGGCCTTTCTTTTTTCATTATAAGATACAGGTAATTATATCTACTTCCTAGGCTTGTGGTGAGGATTAAATGAGAGAATATACATGACAACCACAACAACTATACTACCACATAATATCTAGCATAAAGAAGATTCTCAAAATTGGTAGCTCTTTCCTATTATTCCTTGGGGCCTATATCATTTGTCACCAGGTCAAGAAGTCTTCTACATAATCAAATTTAAATTCAGCAAATAATTTTGGAGCAAAGATGAACGTAACAGACTTGACTCACAGAGTAAATTATCAATATACATGAAGACTGTTGGCTGTAGATTTGTGTTTTCAAATCAGAACACAAACAGTTGGACGATAGGGAATTTGGGACATAATTATTTCAATAAACAAGCCCATTGACCTCAGAATTACATTAAATGATTATTTTGGCTTAAATACTACCTATGCTATTATCTCAAAAAAACATACCTGGAAGTAGAAGAACTGTGATTTAAGAAATATTCTTCATTCCTGGAATTCATCAATCATTTATCATTTTTCAAAGAAAAAATTGGCTCAAACATGAAAAAACTAGTTAAAATTTAATAAACCTAAGTGATACTAGATTGAATGCAGGGCCAATGTAGACCGCTAAATCAATGTTGACCCTTTTTTTTTTTTTTCTCAGAGAGCAAGTATCTTGTCTTATATGATTTGGATTTAGGACTTGAGATTGTAGTAAAAGGAAATTATTTTCTCTAAAATTGTAATAACACATCTAGATTCCAATACAAGTCAGTTAAAAGCCAGTAATACAAGTATTCCACTTCTCAAATGGGATAAGATAGAATTTCTAATGTGTTCAATTTAAATGTTTTTCAACTTTGTGAATATTATATATATATTAATACAATCAATGAAACTTTATGATGTTAAGGAGCTCAAAACCCAACCTGTGGCTGCATGAACTGTTACCCTAAATTCGACAAACTAATATTTTATGGTCTTCAGCAAAAAGAACCACAAAGACATGCTCTGTCTAAAGACACTTTGTTTGAACATTCTTACTAATAGGAAGTATACCTTCTCATAAGGCATGCAATCCATTTATATTATCATTTGATCTTTGATTGATAAAATCAATTTGAATGGAATTTCCTAAACTAAATGACCAGGTGCTTTCTTCTCTGGAGAGTCTTACAGAATGAGACTGCAGTTAGTTGCAACAGATTTTTTATTAAAAAGAACTTTCTGTAGCTGGAACAACAAAGCTTTTTTCCCATGAACCAAATCTACCAATAATGGCTCTAATAAATGAGTTTCCTATTTATATAGATTGTATACCAAATACATTTGGTAATTCATAAACCTTACAAACATTTACTAACACTTACCAAGAATTGGGCAATGTGCTCAACACATTATCCCACTAAATCTTAGTAATAGCCCTATTAAGTAAATACCATATCATAAGTATTATCTCTCTTTTACTGACATGGATAATAGAACTCAAGGAGATTGAGTAATTTGTACTGAATCACACAGTCAGTAAATTGTAAAGATGGGATTCAAACCTAGGGAGATGGACTCCAGAGCTCTTAACAACTATTTATTTGTACATTCTCCAATTGAGCTATATACTTCTTAAAGGCAAAGGCAATGCCTGACTCACCTTTCATATTAAAATCATATTAAAAAGTTAGCAAGATGTGATTATCAGTGTACTATGTAAATTTTTCTGAATGATCAATAATTACATGTTTTGATTATATATATATTTTAGTAGATAATAGCTATATACATTCAAAATTCTAAATATAGAATGTTTACAGAGAAAAATGAAACCTTTTTTCCAACCCTGTCCTCCACCTCTGCATCCCATACTTCTTCACAGAGGCAACTGATTCAAGTCATTACATAGTTACTGAGTTTTAACTACAACTATGTTAAGTATAGCTATATGCGTTAGACACCGTAGCCATAGAAATCAATTTACAATCTAATGCAGTGGATACAGCATGTATACATGTAATATAAGGTTGCTACAAATACTATCTGAGGTAGAGCTGTTTGAAAGAATACCAACAAACACTTTAATGTTTAATTCAACTGACATGATTGACAACTGATCAGCTGAGTAAAAAAGATGGATGACAAAGATTGTGAGACTTAATTGGCTGGTGGTATGGTGATATGATTGACAATAACTGCTAAGTCAGAGAGGGATATATTGAGGAGGAGAGAAAAAGCAACAAATCTGGTTTTGATGTGTTCATTTTGTTATAATTATTGATTATTTACTGAATGTGAACATTTATCTTTGTTTTTGAGTCACATAAATATTCCTTTGTAAAGACAAAATTAAACATTAAAGTATTAGTATTTCTTTCAAACTGGAGGAATTTCTCCCACTAATGTATTTCATCAAAATTTATAATAAGCTTGGTTCCAGAGGAAGAAATGAAGGATAACCAAAAATAAAGACATTAATAATAGTGCAATGCACAATGATAAATCTCAATAGGCAGTGATGACAGATATGTTTTCCCAAACACAAGGACGCTGTAAGGGTCAAACAGAGATGATAGCCCCTCTCCAGCATCTCATTTTGACCCTCTTCCTTCAACTATGCCTCTACTCTCCTCAGATACAAGGGAGGTGGATTTTTCTCTCCTCTGAGATAACTTGATGGAACCACAGGAACAATGAAGTGGGCTCCTGGCTCTTTTCTCTCTGTGGCAGATGGGGTGCCATGCCCATCTTCAGACAAAGGGAAGATTGAGCTCAAAAGCTCCCTAAAAACTCCCATCTTCAGACAAAGAGAAGATTGAGCTTGAAAGCTCCCTAAAAACTGAGAGCCTATGAACATGGTCAACACAGAGGGACAGGAGTGTATTTCCAGGGTCATTCGTTCCTGGGAATAGTGTACTGGGACATGGGGAAGTCAGTCTCCTCCTGTCACAGCCACGGGTTAAAAATAATAATGTTAACTGATCCCTAGACTGAGAAAGTTCTTTCAGTAATTTGGGTGATGGCAGCAGGCCCCATCTTAAGGATAGACTGGGTTTGCCCAGTTCGAGGTCAGATCTGTTTGCTCTCAGCCATGTACTGGAAGAAGTTGCACCATACAGCCTCCAGGACTGCCCTCCTCCTCACAGCAATGGATAATGCTTCACTAGCCTTTGCAGGTAATTTTGGATCAGAGAAAAAAACTTGAGCTGGGCCAAAAAGGAGGAGCTTCAACCTCTGTGCAAAATCTGGGAACCTGACAGTATAGATTGGGGGCCAGGATGAGGAAAAAGGAACGGGAAAGACCTCCCCACCCTTCTGGTAAGGAGGTCTCGTGATCAGCTCCAGCCACTTGCAGTCCTGGCTGTCCCAGGAGCTTACATAAAGGGACAATTGGAGCCTGAGAGGTGACAGTGCTGACGCTACAAGGCTCGGAGCTCCGAGCACCCAGACATCATGAGTTGGTCCTTGCACCCCCGGAATTTAATTCTCTACTTCTATGCTCTTTTATTTCTCTCTTCAACATGTGTGGCAGTAAGTGTGCTCTTCACAAAACATTGTTTTAAATGGAGAGCTGGAAAATAAAGCAGACAATAAACTAGTGAAATTTCTGTATTTTTTTCTCTTTTAGTATACTGCTACCAGAGACAACTGCTGCATCTTAGATGAAAGATTCGTAAGTAGTTTTTATGTTTCTCCCTTTGTGTGTAAACTGGAGAGGGGCAGAGGAATAGAAATAATCCCCTCATAAATATCATCTGGCAGTTGCAACTTTTTAAAAACATAGTCTAGGTTTTACCTATTTTTCTTAATAGATTTTAAGTGTAGCATCTGTCAACATTTTTAATCACTGTTGTATTTTCAGGGTAGTTATTGTCCAACTACCTGTGGCATTGCAGATTTCCTGTCTACTTATCAAACCGAAGTAGACAAGGATCTACTGTCTTTGGAAGACATCTTACATCAAGTTGAAAACAAAACATCAGAAGTCAAAGAGCTGATAAAAGCAATCCAACTCAGTTATAATCCTGATGAATCATCAAAACCAAGTGAGAAAATAAAGACTACTCACCAAAAAATAAGAATAATAATCTGCGAAGTTCTTTTGCTGTTGTTTTAGTTGTTCTATTTGCTTAAGGATTTTTATGTCTCTGATCCTATATTACAGATACGATAGACACTGCTACTCTGAAGTCCAGGAAAATGTTAGAAGAAATTATGAAATATGAAGCATTGATTTTAACACATGACGCAAGTATTCGGTAAGGATTTTTGTTTCAATTTACTCTGCGAGACTGATTTAATTTTTATTTAATATTTCATACTTGAGTGAAAGTAATTTTTAATGTGTTTTACCCATTTATAATATCCCAGTGGCATTATGCCTGATTATGTTGAACATAGTGGAGATAGAAGTTTTTAGTGCAATATAAATTATACTGGGTTATAATTGCTAATTAATAATCACTTTGGAGAAAGAAGTTCTAGATGTCTTCAAATGCTAGTTTGACCATATGTATCGAAAAATTTTTCCCCATCCCCCATTTATCTTACAACATAAAATCAACCTCATAGGAATTTGGGTGTTGAAAACAAATCCTTTTTATAAAAATGTTGACAAATTGATGGTTTAAAAAAATCAGCAAGCAGAGGCATAGTAAGGATTTGGGCTCCTAAAGTCAATTATATTGAAGGTGGAGCAGGAAGAAACATGTCTTAAGAGACTAAGTGTAGCAAACATTGCAAAGCTCATGTTGATCATTGCAGAATGAACCTGCACAGTCTCTTCCCTTCGTTTGGAAGTGAATGTCTCTGTTAACAGCTTCTCAGGGACTCATAAACTTTCTGAACACAAGGTTTCAGATACAGTTTTAATATTTTTCCTCAATTTTTTTTTCTAAATTTTTCTCAAAGTAGCTTGAGAAATTGGGATAAATAGTAGCTAGGGAGAATGGCCCAGGGAAGATTCCTCCTCTTTTTGCTATCAGAGGGCCCTTGTTATTATTGTTATTATTATTACTTGCATTGTTATTGTCCATCATTGAAGTTGAAGGAGGTTATTGTACAGAAATTGCCTAAGACAAAGTAGAGGGAAAACGTGGACAAATAATTTGTCTACCCTTCTTTACTTCAAAGAAAGAACAGTTTATGCATTGTAGACAGTTTTTTATCATTTTTGAATATTTACAAGCCACCCTGTAAGTAACTACAAAAGAAGGATTTTTACTTCCCCCAGTCCATTTTCAAAGCTATGTAACCAGAAACACTAAAGAAGAAAGGGGAAGTATCTGTTGTTTTATTTTACATACAATAACGTTCCAGATCCTTTCCCTGTGTAAGTTATATTTTAGACTGAAGCTTGTAAGTATAACCTCAATAGATCCACATGCGAAAGGTATACTACTTCAGCACATGTGAATTACTGAACTGAGCCTTTCCTGCTTCTAAAGCAAAAAGGGGTGTTCCTATTAACCAGTCTCATCACAGTTGCTATCTGCTGCCCTTTATGCATAAAGTAAAAAGCAAAGTATCAATTACATTTGTTTATTGACAAGGACTTTGTTATTTGTGTTTGGAGTTGAAACAATATGCCCCATTCTAAGTGAAAAGATTCAGGTTCACATTGCATTCCTGTTTTGATTGATTTTTGTTTTGTTTTGTTTTTTCAAAAAGTTTATAATTTTAATTCATCTTAATTTAGTGATATAATTTTACATTTTCCCCAAGAATGGAATAATTTATCAGAAAGTAATTCTTGAGAAAATATTTAGTTAGCAGTTTCCAAAGAAAATACAAAATTACTCTTCTGGAAGGAATACTTATTTTTGTCTTCTTATTTTTGTTATCTTATGTTTTTGTTTGTAGATTTTTGCAGGAAATATATAATACAAATAGTCAAAAGATTGCTAACCTGCAACAGAAGGTGGCCCAGCTTGAAGCACAGTGCCAAGAACCTTGCAAAGACACGGTGCAAATCCATGATATCACTGGGAAAGGTAACTGATGAAGGTTATATTGGGATTAGGTTCATCAAAGTAAATAACGTAAAGGAGAGAGTATGTACTAGAATGTATAGGAATAGTTTAGAAAGTGGCTACCCATTAAGTTTAAGAATTTCAGTTGTCTAGACCTTTCTTGAATAGCTAAAAAAGAGTTTAAAAGGAATGGTGATGTGAAAAGTAAGAAAATTATTCTTGGAAAAGGAATAGTTTACTATATGTTAAAGACTATTTTTCAAGGCTGGCACAATCTTACTTACATTTCAAACCACAGTAAAAGTCAATTCTCCTTCTCCAGATTGTCAAGACATTGCTAATAAGGGAGCTAAACAGAGCGGGCTTTACTTTATCAAACCTCTGAAAGCTAACCAGCAATTCTTAGTCTACTGCGAAATTGATGGGTCTGGAAATGGATGGACTGTGTTACAGAAGGTAATTTTTTCCTCACCATGTGTATTTAATAAGTGCCGACATTGTTTCTGCCATATGGCAGATACTTTTCTAAGCACCTTGTGAACACTAGCTCATTTAATCCTTGCAATAGCCCTAAGAGGAAGGTACTTCCATTACTCCTATTTACAGAAAAGGAAACTGAGGCACACAAAGTTAAATAACTTGCCCAAGACCACTTAACTAATAAGCAACAGAATCAGCATTTGAACCTAGGTGGTATAGTTTCAGAGTTTGTGGCTTGACTATATTGTGCTGGCACTGACTTTGTAGATTCATGATGGCACATAATCAGTACCACAGTGACAGAGAAAAAGAAGGAAACTCTTTTGTCAGGTAGGTCAAGACCTGAGGTTGCCCATTACAAGACAATGAAGCCTAACACCCTCACCCTCACCCCGCCACCACCACCACCCTTTCACACACCAGAGGACACAGTTGGGCTGCCTCAAGACAGGGAACCTTTGTTGCATCTGCCACTTGCTGATACCCACTAGGAATCTTGACTCCTTTACCCTCTGTTTACCTCCCGCCACTGTTACAACTGTTCCTACAGGGGGTGCTCAGAGGGAGTGAATGGTGGAAGCATTAGTTGCCAGACACCAATTGAGCAATAGGTTCCATCATAAGTGTAAGAATCAGTAATATCCAGAGTTCTGAAGTCGTCTAGCTATCTTTTCAATACTACCACTAATTTAGAATTTATGATGTGCCAGGAACTCTCTTAAGTATTTCTCATATATTCTCTCTCATTATCCTTGCAGCAACCCTAAAAAGTAAGCATCAATTTTCCCATTGGATAGATAAGGAAACCTAGGTAGCTTGGCCAAGATCACTTAGCTGTGAGTTGATAGAACCAATGCTCCATATTTCTGAGAAAATGTTGGTAGCATTCTCTTTACATGCATTGATAATCTATTTTCTCCTTTTGCCCATGCAAATGTGTAATTAGAGACTTGATGGCAGTGTGGATTTCAAGAAAAACTGGATTCAATATAAGGAAGGATTTGGACATCTGTCTCCTACTGGCACAACAGAATTTTGGCTGGGAAATGAGAAGATTCATTTGATAAGCACACAGTCTGCCATCCCATATGCGTTAAGAGTGGAACTGGAAGACTGGAATGGCAGAACCAGGTACTGTTTGAAATGACTTCTAACTTTTTATTGTAAAGATTGTCTGGAATGTGCACTTTCCAACTGTCAATAGACAATGGCAAATGCAGCCTGACAGATGCAAACAGCACATCCAGCCACCATTTTCTCCAGAAGTCAGTTTGGCTCCTGGGCAATCCAAAAAGGTAAATTCTATTCAGGATGAATCTGAGTGTTTTGGTACAATCTAATTACCCTGGCACCATTCAGAATAATAGCTAATTACTGAACTTTTAATCTGAATGTTTAACTTTTAAATTGAGCATACTGAACTTTTAACTTTTAAACTGAGCATAAAATTATAATTTTATCTAGTCTAAATTACTATTTCATGAAGCAGGTATTATTATTAATCCCATTTTACAGATTAACTTGCTCAAAGTCACATTGCTGATAAGTGGTAGAGGTAGAATTCGAACTCAAGTAGTTTAACTTTAGAGCCTGTCCTCTTAACAACTATCCTGGTTGAAAAGCAAATACAGCCTCTTCAGACTTCCCAGTGCCTTAATGGCCATTTATTCTGTCAAATCATGAGCTACCCTAAAATTAAACCAGCCAGCTCTTTTGGTGATCTAGAGGCTTCTTTTTGCTTGAGATATTTGAAGGTTTTAAGCATTGTTACCTAATTAAAATGCAGAAAAACATCCAACTCTCTTGTTATGTTTAAGGAATAGTGAAATATATTGTCTCCAAACATATGGATTTTTTTTTATTGTTTGGTTGGTTTTTAATCCAGAAAGAGCTATAGTCAGTAGACCTTCTTCTAGGAAAGGACCTTCCATTTCCCAGTTACCAGAGATTAGAAAAGAGGCTAAATATTTTCCAGAAATTTCTGTTCCTTCATTAAGGCCCATTTTTTACTCCACTCTATAGAATTATGGCCCACTTGCACAATTTTTTCCAGGAAAGAATATCTCTGACTCCTCAGCTCACATGCTTTGGACCACACAGGGAAGACTTTGATTGTGTAATGCCCTCAGAAGCTCTCCTTCTTGCCACTACCACACTGATTTGAGAAAGAAAATCCCTTTAGCAGCACCTAACCCTTCAGGTGGTGAGAGTGGCTAATGGAACTGTACCTCCTTCAAGTTTAGTGCAATAATTAAGGGTCACTCACCGTCAGATAATTTATGTGATCTATGATAATGTGTGTGCAATGCACAACATTTCAACAAAAGTAGGAAATATGAAATTAGAGTAATCCACGCATCTGGATTTGATCTTAGAATGAAACAAGCAAAAAAGCATTCAAGTGAGTGTAATTATTAGTTTTCACTGAGATGCTTCAAAGGCTTTTTGGCCCATCCCGGGTAGTATTAATGAGCTATGGACTGGTTCACATATCCATTGCCTCTTGCCAGACTTGCAAAAAACTTTACTCGATGAGCACATTTCAGCCTTAAGAAACAAAGTCAAAAATTCCAAGGAACTGTCCTACAAAAGAGGGAAATTCTGAAATCCCTGAGGAGGGTCAGCATGTGATGGTTGGATTTCCTTCTTCTCAGTACTGCAGACTATGCCACGTTCAAGGTGGGATCTGAAGCTGACAAGTACCGCCTAACGTATGCCTACTTCGCTGGTGGAGATGCTGGAGATGCCTTTGATGGCTATGATTTTGGTGATGATCCTAGCGACAAGTTTTTCACATCCCACAATGGCATGCAGTTCAGTACCTGGGACAATGACAATGATAAGTTTGAAGGCAACTGTGCTGAACAGGATGGATCTGGTTGGTGGATGAACAAGTGTCATGCTGGCCACCTCAATGGAGTTTATTACCAAGGTATGTTTTCCTTTCTTAGATTCCAAATTAATGTATAATATATAGTACTTTCATAAAAAATAATAAATAGATATAAAGAAATGAAGAATAATTTATAAAGATAGTAGGGATTTTATCATGCCTCTTTATTTCAGCTAAGTTCTTTGAAACTGGAAGTGGATAATACCAAGTTCATGTGTAAAATTAGCCCTCCTAAAGAAATACACCTGCTGCAAAATATCCAGTAGCTTGGCATTATACCTGAAACTATCACCATCATTGCTGGCACTGTGGGTTGTGTTATCTCCTTTAGACATACCACATATATGATCTGGATAGATTAACATTACTATATGGATGCTTGTTCACACATTAACCTGTCTTCCCATGAGCTTTGTGTCAGATACACACAGTGAGCAGGTGTTTGGAGGAACGGAATAAAGAGCAGGCAAATACTGGTAAGGGCAGAGGTTTGTGAAAGCTTGAGAGAAGAGACCAGTCTGAAGATAGTAGAAACTTATTTTAGGATGGGGGTTGGATGAGGAGGCTATGGTTTACTATAAGCCTGGAATTGTTTGGAACACTGGTTTCACTCATCTACCCAGCAGTTATGTGTGGGGAAGCCTTACTGATGCTAAAGGATCCATATTACAATAATGGCATTATTTGGAAATTCCGGTGGTATTCCATGAATGAAACCACTAGGAAGATAATCACATTCAACAGACTCTCTGTTAGAGAAGGACAGCAACACCACCTGGGGAAAGCCAAACAACCCAGACCAGACCTGTTCAGCATCAGTAGGGCTTCCTCACACATATCTGCTGGGTAGATGAGTGAAACCAGTCTTCCAAACCATTCCAGGCTTGTAGCAAACCATAGTCTCCTCATCTACCGAGATGAGCAACCTTATCTCCTGATGTCCTAGCCGATCACCAACTAGGAAACTTTGCAAAATTTATTTAAAGTAACAGTTTGTTTTTCACAACATTTTTAAATTGGAGAAACATAACTTATCTCTGCACTCACAAACCATGTAATGAGAAGAAACTCTAAGGGAAAATGCTTGATCTGTGTGACCTGGGGAGGCATGCCAGAGCTGTGGTTCATGCCAGTGCTGTGCTCTGACAAGCCCTTTACAAAATTACACGAGATCTGCTTCCGTAGGACAAGGAGAAGGCAAATCAATGGAGGTTGCACTTTATAATGGAGACATAAAATAACATGCCAGAACCATTTCCTAAAGCTCCTCAATTAACCAATAAAATTGTGCTTTCAAATAACCCGAGGTGACCTCATCGGGAATTTGGTGGCTCCTTCTCTTCTAACCTGCCTGAGTAAAGATGGTTCGCAGTAGCTGAGTCCAGGATGGATAAGCTTAGAGAAAGAGGCCAATTAGGGAACTTTGAGTTTCTAGTCCTACTAGTAGTGAATAAATTTAAAGTGTGGATGTGACCATGAGTCACAACACAGATGTTGTTTAATAATATGTTTATTTTAATTATAAATTGAGATTTTAGGAATCTTTGGGGACATTTTTAGTTAGCAGATAACACTATAAATTTTATGTAACTGGCAATGCACTTCATAATAGACAGTCCTTCACAGACTTGCAGAGGTAAAAGGATTCCAGAATAATGATATATACATCTACCACTTGTTTTAGGTGGCACTTACTCAAAAGCATCTACTCCTAATGGTTATGATAATGGAATTATTTGGGCCACTTGGAAATCCCGGTGGTATTCCATGAAGAAAACCACTATGAAGATAATCCCATTCAACAGACTCACCATTGGAGAAGGACAGCAACACCACCTGGGGGGAGCCAAACAGGTCAGACAAGACCACCCTGTGGAAACAGAATATGACTCATTTTACCCTGAGGATGATTCGTAGAAAATTAACTGCTAATTTCTATTGACCCACAAAGTTTCAGAAATTCTCTGAAAGTTTCTTCCTATTTTCTATTACTATATTTATTGATTTCAAGTCTTCTATTAAAGATATTTAGCCTCCAATGGAAATTAAAACTCATTTAGGACTGTATTTCCAAATTATTGACATCAGAGTTATTTAAAAATTGTTTATTTGAGGAGACAACATTTCAACTTTGTTCCTAAATGTATAATAATAAAATGATTGACTTTATTTGCATTGTTATGACCACTTGTCATTTATTTTGTTTTGGTAAATTATTTTTATTATATCAAATATTTTAGTATGTACTTAATAAAATAGGAGAAAATTTTAGAGTTTCAAATTCCTAGGCATTTTCATTGTTTATTACCCCTAAATCATTCCTATTTAATTCTTCTTTTTAAATGGAGAAAATTATATCTATTAATATGGTTTTTGTTTTGTTATATATTCACAGGCTGGAGACGTTTAAAAGACCATTTCAAAAGAGATTTACTTTTTTAAAGGACTTTATCTGAACAGAGAGATATAATATTTTTCCTATTGGACAATGGACTTACAAAGTTTCACTTCATTTTAAGAGCAAAAGACCCCATGTTGAAAACTCCATAACAGTTTTATGCTGATGATAATTTATCTACGTGCATTTCAATAAACCTTTTGTTTCCTAAGACTAGATACATGATACCTTTATTGACCGTTAAAAACCACCACTTTTCCCCAATTTACTAATTACAATTGGGCAATCATCAGTAGTAATTGAGTCCTCATTTTATGCTAAATGTTATACCTAACTCTTTGGGAGATACAAAGGAAATAGCAATTATGGCTTTTGCCCTCTAGGAGATACAGGACAAATACAGGAGAATACAGCAACCCAAAGTTACAATATTCTATATAAGAACGTAATCACTAAGCAGGAGTCACAGCCACACAACTAAGATGCCCGGTATCCAAAGTGCAGCTGGAGACAGGAAAGCTGCTTGGGGATTCTCCCAGCAGAACCTTTTAGCTCCAAACACCTGTGGTGGGACCTGGTGACTCTGAGAGAACTGCAGCTCAGAGCAGAGAGCTGTAGGGAACCATTTGCCCTATCCCTCACTAGTCATGAGGTGAGCTGAATGGAACCATCTCTTCCTTGTGATTCAGGGATATTGACTTTTCAGCAGCCTGAGTTCAGGTTCGTTCGCCAACTGTCTAAGGAATAGCTAAATCTACATAACTTAGCATAAGGCTGATTGTGGAAAGTAATGGCTAATTTTATGAGAGGTGGGTCTGGTTGTCCTGAAGTCCTGAGCTTTGGCTTTGCACTCTCTTTCTTTCCATACTTCTTTCTTTCTTCTTTCCCTTTTTTTTTTTTTTTTAAAGAGATAAGGTCTGTCACCCAGTCTGGAATGCAGTGGCACAATAATAGCTCACTGCAGCCAGCCTTGAACTCCTGGGCTCAAGTGATCCTCCTTTCTCATCCTCCTGAGTAGCTGTAACTACAGGAGTGCACCATCACACCTGGCTAATTTTTTTTTAATTTTTATTTTTTTAGAGTAGAGAAAGAGTCTCACTATGTTGCCCAGGCTGGTCTCAAATGCCTGGCCTCAAGTGATCCTCCTACCTTGGCCTCCCAAAGTGCTGGGATTACAGACATGAGCCCACCATACCAGGCCCACAATTTCCTTCTTAATCTTTTCACTTTCTTGTTATCAGGAGTGCTGAATTTAAGACATCCTATTGAGGAGATAAAAACAGTCAATCAGCTTCTAGATATACAATTGAAGACATGGGAGGCTTTGGAAAATAGAAACATTGATTCATTGTTTGCAGCCTTCATATATACATGTATGCATGAAGCATTTATTAAATTAACTTTTATTGAGTGTTTTCCTTGTGGTAGCCACAAGGAAATGTTGGATTTGGGGATATAGTGCATGGTATGCTCAGTATTCTCCACTCTCCCAAACCTGTTCTATTCCATCCATCCTCAAATGCAAAAAAACAAACAAAAAACAAAAAACAAAAAAACAGTGACTCATCCTCCAATCTTCCTCCCCATATCCAGTTTCTACCTCCCTATATCCAATTACTCATCAAGTCTGCTGAATTCACCTCCTAAATATTTATCATATTCACTTTTTTCCTCTATACTAATTATCACCATTGTAGTTGAGATACACATCTCTTGCGTGGATAAGGGCAATCACCTACTTCCTGTTCCCTTTCTTACATCAGCCTCACCTGCTACCGTACTCGTCATCCTCCAAACCACTTCTAAACACAGAATGCATACAGTTTACCCTTTGTGAATCTATAAAATTCTTTGTGTGAGCAATTTGGTCATAGCTATGAAGAGATATACAACAATTGATGAGTTTTCATGCAATATCACTACAGTGATTTATCCCAAGAAAATCATTTTTTAAAAAGAAAATAGTTATGTACAGAAATAAAAATATAGACATAAATTTCATATTAGTAGGAAATTAAGAAAATATTTAACAGTGGAAGAATGGACAGGCAAGATAGTTTATTAGTAAATAAAATAGAATATAATGATTACATAATAAGCACAATAGCTTTTTATGACTGGAAATATTTACAAAATAAGTGAAATTTTAAGATGTAAAAATAATTCTAAAATAAAAATTATGTAAAGTTATATATACATATACTTTATGAACAAAATATAGTCTTGACATATATCATTATTTGTACATACTTGTTCTCCTCTCAACCAATCTATAATATATAATTACATGAAAATTCTAAAATATGGCTGGACATGATGGCTCACGCTTGTAATCAGCACTTGGGAGGCCAAGGTGGGAAGATCACTTGAGACCAGGAGTTCAAGACCGGCATGGGTGACATGGTAAAACTGTCTCCATAAAAAATACCAAAAAAAGTTAGCCAGGCATGGTGGTGCACACCCATAGTCGTAGCTACCAGGAAAACTGAGGTGAGAAGATCGCTTGAACCTGGGGAATTGAGCCTGCAGTGAACTCTGACTGTGCCACTGCACTCCAACCTGGGCAACAGAGTGAGTGAGACCTTGTCTCAAAAACAAAAAAATACTAAAACACAAAATAAATATAAAGAAGTCTAAAGATTCCTGATGTCTCCCATGATTACTTGTCCAGTGCTTCTTCTGAAATATCAAATATGGCATTCTTTCAAAAACATTTTGGAGTCTCCTGATTTTTGTAGGTATCCTGAGTACAAGCTTGATCTGCATGTTGAACAATCCAGCATTCATTGGTAGAAAGGGGCTGCTAACGTTTTCTTTAGATATCTCTGCATTGTTTGGCTTGTTATAATGAGTATATATTAATTTTGTGGTTAACTTTGCAACCCAGTGAGGTAGAGACAAAAAAAAATGAATTTCCAAATTCAACTTGTTTAGTTATTAATATCCAACGGTGAGCACTGAAGGGCTACAGTAAGAACTAAAGCATGAAAAACCCTTCTAGACTCAGTTGTGTCATGTCTCCTCAAATAAAGTGGCAATTGAAAGGGTTATGTTGAGAAATCAACCAAAAAAACTTTTAAGTGAAAAAAAGTTTGGGGCCTTCCAGAGACACATTCTATATTTTTTTTCACAGCTCAAATCACAGGTGACTGTTGCTAAGCCCTCCTCTTTATATTCCTGGACACAGAAAAACTCTAGTTACTGAAAAGTAGCGAGGCTAAGTGCAAAGTAGCTGTGTAGTGTCTTACACTGTGACAAACCTACAGAGGGAAGCTTCTCCAAAGGAAGATATCAGGTGTAGTGATACTGTGACTTCAAACCATGCAACTGCAGAGCAGAGTTCTTGAATCAACAGAGAGGGGTGATGACTTACTGACCAAATACCAAGATTTTAAAATATACCTCTGAAGATTCTGTTTCATATCTGTGGGTGGGTTGAAAGTGAGAGAGAAATGAAAAAATAAATGTATAGACAGCATAGTTGAAATCTTTCCATGATCCAAAATTCTTTTGCTCTGATTCTAATTAGTATAAACTAGCCAAGGTATTTATAATAGATACCTTCAGTTTATTCAGATGAAAAGGGTAAAAAGAAAATACATATTCAACCCTGTGGGAAATAGGCATACCTGTTGATTTCTTATCACTTTGATGTAGCTTAAAGAGGAGAAAAAGTTAAAGATAGTAAGATGAGTCAAAGTGGAAGGAAAATAACAATTGCTTTGGGAGGCCGAGGCAGGCAAATCACGAGGTCAAGAGATTAAGACCATCCTGGCCAACATGGTGAAACCCTGTCTCTATTAAAATACCTAAAAATTAACTGGGTGTGTTGGCGCACACCTGTAGTCCCAGCTACTTGGGAGGCTGAGGCGGGAGAATCACTTGAACCCAGGAGGTGGAGGTTGCAGTGAGCCAAGATCTCACCATTGCACTCCAGCCTGGGCAACAGAGGGAGACTCCATCTCAAAATAAATAAATAAACAAATAAATATGTTGGTGAAAGAGATCAAGAGTGTGGGAAAGACTACATTTCATTTATCTCTTTGTGTTTGTGCATGCATGTGTGTGTGTGTTTGTGTGTGTGTGTCTGTCTGTGTGTGTGCGTGTGCAGATACAGAAGCTGAGTTATCACACTCCCAGTACATCATTCTCATTGCTCTGTGCTGGGTCACTCTGTTGATTGGTTGATTCTTATTTATTCACATTTCCTTTTTGTTCCATCTTCCCCTTAATAAACAATCACCTTAATAGGTTTGATGTTTGTTTCTTCATTTGTAGGCATTCTTATAAATCATGGATTTTTTGCATGTGTATGTATTTTTAAATTATACAAATGACATTATGCTATAAATTAGTGTTACTCAGAATACTGGTCCCCAAACTTCTGTTACTCTTCTGCATTAAGTACAAAAATTGAGAATTAGCATGGAGAAACTTTTTCCTGTTATGTTTGTTCTGATTATACTTATTGAGATAGAATTTTATATCTTTCAAATCTCACAATAAAATTTTGGGCCTATATTTTGAATATCATTACTTTTTAACATTTCATTTTTTAGTAATTATTTTCATTGTATTATATAAAAAATTGGTTGTGGCTGATTAGAATTTTGATAAAACTGGTCCTTCACCACAAATCATTTGAGAATGACTGCTGAAGTCTTCATCATACTTATTACTTTTTTATTTCAGCATTGTGTTTTTAAGATCTATCCATATATGAATTTGTGGTTTGAAAGCAGAATGAAAAGAAAAAAAAAAGATCTTTCTACAATCTGAGTATTTTATAATTTTCCTTGATTTCCTTCTGAACCCAAGGGTTATGAAGTGAACACTTTTTGGTTCTAAAGTTTATGAGTTTTTCAAATATTTTTAATTATTATCTAAATTTATTGCATTAAAATCAGAGAACATAGTTTTGATGATACCAATTCTCAGGAGAGAGATTTCACAAATTATTTTAGAACAAATGTTTGTTACAGAATTAACTCACTTCATAAAAGTGTACATCAGTTGTAATTATTCTCCACTAATGATCTACATACCGGAAGTCTGTTAATATTTTTTGCTTTAAGAAGGAAAAGTCACCAGGCATGGTGACTCACACTTATGATCCCAGCACTTTGGGAATCCAAGGCAGGAGGATCACTTGAGCCCAGGAGCTCCAGATCATTCTGGGCAACATTGAGAAACCCCATCTATACAGAAAAATTCAAAAATTAGCTGGGAACGGTGTGGTGCCAGCTACTCAGGAGGCTGAAGTCAGAAGATCATTTGAGCCCAGGAAGCCAAGACTGCTGTGAACCGCGATTACACCACTGCACTCCAGCCTAAGCAACAGCACGAAACACCGTCTCAAAATAAATTAAAAAAAATTTAAAAATTAAAAAAAAGAAGCGGCTGGGCGCAGTGGCTCACACCTGTAATCCCAGCGTTTTGGGAGGCTAAGGAGGTTGGATCACAAGGTCAGGAGTTCAGGAACAGCCTGGGCAATATGGTGAAACCCCATTTCTATTAAAAAAATACAAAAATTAGCCAGGCATGCTGGCGTGTGACTGTCCCAGCTACTCAGGAGGCTGAGGCAGGAGAATTGCTTGAACCCAGGAGGTTGCAGTGAGCCGAGATCATGCCACTGCACTCCAACCTGGGCGACATAGTGAGACTCTGACTCAAAAAAAAAATTAGGAAAAAGACTAATGGTTATCATAAACGTGAGCTTTGACCCAAATGGTACTGTTGCCATTGGCTCATTCTGGGCCTTGATGGTAGGCTCGAGCATGGCTTACAGAACACTGCTCTGTAGTAGCCTGGAAAGCTTTCTGGGAAGGGTAGCTGGCACAATTTTAAGCTCTTGCTCACCTCAATTTCATTGGGAAATGCTTGAAGGAACAAACCGTGGTAAATTCAGGATCATGACATTTAGTCATGTCTACAACTGGGTCAAAAATGTGTTTCCCAAATCCAAAATCCAGTATCCTTGGCCCTCACTCCTGTTTCCCTGCTCCTCACCCAGATTTTCTTCTACTGGCAACTTTAAAGCATGAGGTGAACTGAGGCAAGTAGAGAATCCTCACTAAATAAATCTGAATGTTGACTCTACTTAGATAAACAGAATAGGGCAGATTCCACTCTGTTATGAAAGTGGCTTCTTTCAAATATTTAGGGACAAATAGTTAAAATGTGACATTAAAACAATATGACCTAACATTGAAGAGACCTTGGACTGGAAATGTTTTCCTTCATAATTTGTTCTCCTTACATCACAAAGCTGTGGTAAGGGTCAAGTGAGATAATATGTGTAACTGCTTCAGAGACAATAAAACAAAAAGAAAATTTTTTTTTTACTCTTGTTGTTTTTTACTTTTAAGATTGGTGTTGCTGTGTGGGATTTGAATTATGTCAAGTTTGGAAATATAATTTTAAAACTTTAATATTTGTCTGCTTTTGCTTTCAAATAAAGCTTTAAATTTGGAATCATGTTTTTATTTGCAGAAAATGTATAAAGGTACTATACAGCATTCACTAGCCTATCACCTAGTTTTCTTTGTCTTTTCTTTTCTTTTCTTTCTTTCTTTTTTTTTTTTTAAACGGAGTCTCAATCTGTTGCCCAGGCTGGAGTGCAGTGGTGTGATCTCAGCTCACTGCAACCTCCACCTCCCAGGTTCAAGTGATTCTCCTGCTTCAGCCTCCCAAGTAGGTGGGATTACAGGTGCCTGCCACCACGCCCAGCTAATTTTTGTATTTTTAGTAGAGACGAGGTTTCACCATGTTGGCTAAGCTGGTCTTGAACCCCTGGCCTCAGGTGATGCGCCCACCTCAGCCTCTTAAAGTTCTGGGATTACAGGCATGAGCCACCATGCCTGGCCCCAATAGGCATGAGCCACCGCACCTGGCCCCAGTTACAGGACTGAGCCACCACGCCCTGCCCCAGTTTTCTTTAACGTTAGTGTCTTACATTACTATAGTACATTCGTCAAAACTACGAAACCAACTCAGGTACCATGCTACTGTGTAACTTTCACACTTCATTCAGATTTCACCAATTTTTACACTACTGTCCCTTTTCTGTCCAGCACCCCATCCAAATACCACATCACATTTAGTTGTCACATCTCCTTAATCACCTCTGGTTCCCTATTTCTTAGTCTGTCTTTGTCTTTTCACAACCTTCATAAATTAAGGAAGTCTGTTCCGGTGTACCAGTCACGAATTTTGTAAAATGTCCCTCAATTTAGGTTTCTCTGCTGTTTTTCTCACTAACTTTTTGTTGAATTTTGTCTAAGCAAAATTTTTATGTAAAACCTCCCATTAATATAGGGCCCAATAAATACCACAGATGATTAAATGGATCTTGGTGATTGACTTACACCTTTTTTTCACATAATTCCTTGTTTGTGGAAATTCCACATGCCTTGCAGATGATATTTCTCCAGTTTTTAACATGTCACTGTTAAATCAACACCAACTGACAGATTTTGTTTGCCAATCTTTAATAGAAGAACCACAGGGAAACCAGCCTAGCAATGTGCTGAATATCATGGATTTAATAGGTACAGTGTGAGAATGAATCCATGTTGCTGATATTAATATATCAATTGATTATCTGTATAATGGTTTTACTTTTCAAAACTAGCATTTAAGTTTTAATACACGTTAAGTGCAAAAAATTAGTAAATCTAGATCAAGCACATTATAGATAAGATAAATTAATCTTGAAAAATGAATTATGTAATTGATATTGCAGTTAAAAATGAAAAGAGATAAAACAGTAAGAAAAACTCAAAGACTACTTTCACCTCTCTTTCTCTCCCTCTCTCTCCACACACACACCCACGCGCACACACACACACACTTATAACTACTTAATGAGAACTTGATTAAAAGTGCTTAAGTCAAAGACCATGAAAGTTATTCCTGAGGATAAAAAAAAATTATTATTATATTATTGGAACAGAATAGATCTTAATCTCAAAAATGATAAAAAGTTATTCAATTAAGTGGTCATTAATCTAGAGTCAGTTCAACTATAAAAAATAAGGTGGGTGTCTTTCCTGAATAAAGAGATTAAAGAGAAATACAGTGCGATGGAATAAATCAAGATCACAAGAGGCTCCTTTTTTTTTCTCCTCGCTTTCTTAAGTGCAATTCAGAATCACTTCTGGGTATTAAGGAAATTCCTATTTTATCTTTGTAGCTGTAACTTCTGGGGAAACCATTTGAGGTCAGGAAATTGATGAGTTCTGAAAATAAACATTAAACATTCCATTAGTCACACCTATATAGGTCATCCTACCAGTTCATTTACCTTTCACAGTAAGCATCTTAGTAAAGACAAACTTTTGCAACACCCTTGAGATGCACGAGACAAATAGAGAAAATAAGATACACAAGCTGGTAATCCCAGATACTTAGGCAGCTGAGGTGAGATGATCCCTTGAGCCCAGGGAGTTCAGGCTGCAGTAAGCCATGATTGCGCCACTACACTCAGCTTGGTCAACAGAGCAAGACGCTGTCTCTAAAAAAAAAAAAAAGAAAAGAAAAAGAAAAAACTACAGAAAGTTAAATAGCTTTGCCAATGTTGTCCAGTGAATTCATTAGATCAGACTGTATTTATAAATGCCAAAATCTTGTAGATTTTCATAATTTAGTCATTTCAAAATTTAGAAAATAATTTTAGTACTTTCCAAGAATACACTTAATATTTTTTTAACAAAACAGTTCCTGTCAAAGTACCATTATCTTCTTGTTATTAGGATACCAAATGTCTTTGGAAAGAATGTACAGATTCATGTAGATTTTTATGATAGATGACACAAGAATTTTTCAGAAACATCTTGTATTTTGAGACCTGAATTAAATACTTTAAAGAAATATCTCACACAAACAAAACAAAGAGCAATACATAAATGATATATCACTCTGCTGTGTTTTCTAACAGAACTCAGCATGTAACTTACAGATTTTCCCATTGTTTTATATTAGATTAAGCCATATAAAACTGCAGATATTATTGTTTTGACCTACGAAATATCAAGTTTACATAGTTTAACTTAATTCTCAGCTGTATAAATGTATTTTACTTGCTCGCCAATTGTAAGCAACTTGAAGGTAAAAGACCATACATTATTTTCCTTTCTATCTTAAGCACATAGTATGCAGGACTAGAGAAATAATATACATAGCATAAATGATGGCTAAATTTAGACAAATGAGTGAATGAGTGAGCTGCTCTCAGAAATCAATACATTTAATTTCTGGTATCCGCCCAGGATAAGACAAATACTCCATTCAAAATAACACTGTCATTTTGTTTTGTATTTTTAAGTTGTATTTATACAACTGCAAATATCTAGATAACCGGTTATTAACATATTTTACTTTTCCTGTGGAAGTTGTGATGAATAGATATAGTTTAAAACTGAAACATATAGCTATAGAATTTCTACTCTTTCTGTTTACATTATATACCATACAAATAAAGCTATTAAAACTAGTAAACACTATTTCAGTCATGCTAAAAGTTATGGTATAACAAATATGTAAATTCATGCTCTTAAATGTTTATATTAACATTTATACTTAAATGTTTATATTACATTAACTTAAAAAATATAGATATATCAAACATCCTTCTCGTTAGAGCTAAGGCAAATAGGATGTAGTTATCTACAGGAAAAAGACAAACCTGGTGCAGTGGCTCACATCTGTCATCCCAGCACTTTGAGAGGCCGAGGTGGGTGGATCACCTGAGGTCAAGAGTTCAAGACCAGCCTGGTCAACATGGTGAAAACCCATCTCTACTAAAAATATAAAAAATTAGCCGGTCATGATGGTGGGCACCTGTAATCCCAGCTATTCATGAGACTGAGGCAGGAGAATCGCTTGAACCTGGGAGGCAGAGGTTGCAGTAAGCTGAGATCGCGCTGTTGCACTCCAGCCTGGGTGGCAGAGCAAGACTCCATCTCAAAAAAAAAAAAAAAAAAAGAAAAAAGAAAAAGGCAATGCACAGTAGATTATAATTTAAGCAACTGAAAATTTCTTCAATCTTTTTTCCAGTTTTGCACTTTTAAAGATACCCTTATTGTCACATGCTTTTTAAAAAATGATACTCGTATTATTTGTTGCCTATTAATTTGCATAGTTTTCCATCTAAACAAAATCTACTCTTCCAAAGCTTACAATATAGCCTGTTCATGGGGCAGAGAGCCCAGCCTGGTGAGCAGCCTGCAGTGTGGGGCCAAAGAGTGACCTACAAAAGTGTCTCATTAGGGGCTCCTGGCACTAGAGTCAAAGCAAGAGAACATTTTATCATGGAGCATTGGGATATTCTAGGAAAAATAAAAGCTACTGTTTCTAGAGCTCCTGCTATGTACGGCCAACATTTTACATATACCATTTTACATAATCTTCACAGCAATCCTGCAAGACAAATATCATCATCCCATTTATAACTCAGAGAATTTAAATAGTTTGCCCATGTCACTTAGCTGGAATCCAGGTCTCACATGCTGGAAAGCCCACCATGCATTGCTACCACTGTATGGTGACAGCTCTTCCATTTCTCCAGCAGATACTGAGCAGCAATTGATCTATGGCTGGCATTTGTGCTAGTCCTCGTGCCTTGGCCTCAGGAAGCTTAGTGTAGGCAAGACACAGAATAAACAAATACCTTCCCAAATACACATTGTCCAGGAGTTATAAGGTACAGTATGGAAAAACCAAGCAGGGTCAATGGAATGACATGCAAGAATGGCAGCTCTTTAGATCAGGTGGCCAGAGAAGGCTCTCTGAGTAGGTGCGGTGTGAGCAGAGGCCAGCATTAAGAAAGGGCGTGAGATGTGCTATTCTGAGAGGCAAGGATAAAGTCCTCAGGTGGCATCCTTGGAAACACCCTGACATGGCACTAGGGTGGTGGCATTCAACCAAATTGTTTCTGTTAATTTACCTTCAATCAGATTACGTTCAACCGACTCACCTGAGGCCTACCAGGTTACTCTCAGGAACTTCTTTCCTATATACCATGTTCACCTCCCAAAGGTGGCACTTCTTGTGGGCAAAAGAAAATGTGTGCAGAGATCAAGCCTCGCCTTCCTAGCTAAGCCTGACATTTTGCCAGTGCGGTGTTGTGAGTGAGTATAACCCAGCTTTTCATGAAATCATTGCCCTGTGGAACCTGGATGGGGCTCTGGGTCTTCCTCTTTGCTCTGCAATTAGCTCTAGAAATCATAGCAAGCTGCCTCAGGGGTGAGCTTGATCAGACAAGGAGCCTTCCATAGAGCAGACAGTGCACTGCCTTGCACGAGGGCTTCCAGCCATTTTTAGAAAGCTTCACATGTCTGCAGTGCTGGGGGAGGCAGCCACGCAACTTTCCATCACTGGAACCCACTCATGCTTTCTCGCTTAATGAGGGCCCACACATTTTGGGGAGAATATAAAGACCAATAAAACATTTCAATTCTCAAGTTTATGATCTAGTGGAGGAGACAGACAGTACTCCTACAGTGATAAATGCCATTAGTGGTGCACACTCTAAGGAAGTATGAAAGAACTTGAGATTGCTTTTAATTGGACATTGAATCAGGTACCCTGCAAAATGTCTAGCAAAGAACCCAAGACTTAGTAAACATTCAATACACATTAGCTATCACTCTTATTAGGATTGGCTTCACATAGGAAGCAGAATCTGAGATAAGGTAGGATTGCCAGATAAAGTACAGGATGTCCAGGGAAGTTTGAATTTCAGATAAACAACAAAAAAATGTTAAGTGTGTCTCAAATATCACACGAGACATACTTAAACTAAAATGGATTTGTTGTTTATCTGAAATTCAAATTTAACTGGGACACCCTTATTTTTATTTGCTATTAGCACCAACCTAATACATCTGGCAAATCTAAGCTGAATATTTCTTTTACTTTTATTGAAGTATAATTGACAAAAGTTGCATAATTTAGATTGTACAGCTTGATGTTTGTTTTTTTATTTTCCTTCAAAGGGGAACTTCTCTCTGATTGGTGTTTTGATACACATAAACATTGTCAAATGATCACCACAATTAATCTAATTAGCACATAAAACAGCTCATATCATTACTTTTTTGTGTGGTGAGAAGACTTAAGATCTACCTTTTTAGCAAATTTCAAATATGCAGCACAGTATTAGCAACCATAGTCACCATGGTGCACATTAGACTCTAGAACTTACTCATATTGCATAACTCAAATTTTGTGCCCTTTGACCAACATCTCCCCCATTTCTCCTATGCCTCAGGCCCTGGCCACCACCATTCTACTCTTTTCTTCTGTGAGTTTGACTATTTTAGATTTCACATGTAAGAAAGATCATACAGTATTTGTCTTTCTTTTCCTTTGTTTTTTTCTTTTTTTTTTTTTTTTAAGAGGGAGTCTCGCTCTGTGGCCTAGGCTTGAGTGCAATGGTGAAATCTCGGCTCACTGCAACCTCCTCCGCCTGCCGGGTTCAAGTGATTCTCCCTGCCTCAGCCTCCCGAGTAGCTGGGATTACAGGTGCCCGCCACTATGACCGGCTAAGCAGTATTTGTCTTTCTATATCTGCTCATTTCACTTAGGATAATGCCCTCTAGGTTCATCTGTGTTACTGCAGATGACAGAATTTCCTCATTTTTCAGGGCTGAGTAATACTCCATTGTGTATATATAAGCCACATTTTCTTCATCTCCTCATCCATCAGTGGACACTTGGGTTGTTTCCGTATCTCAGCTATTGTCAATAAAGCTGCAATGAACATGGGAACGCAGGTATCTCTTCAAGGTCCTGATTTCATTTCTTTTGGAAATACACTCAGAAGTGAGATTGCTGGCACAGAAACAGGAAAGAAATTGTATTTTTCATGGCACTTTATGATCTCCCATAATTCACTGAGTACTTCCTATGTGACAGTCACTGTTCTGAGGGATTTACAAGAATTAACTCGTTTATTCTTCATAAAAGCATGGGGTAGCTTATCAGCATCCTTATTTTATAAATGAGGAAACTGAGGTATAAAGAGGTAAAGTAACTTGTCCAGGAACATAGAGCAGGGAAGTGGTGCAGCTGGGATTATGAACCTAAGATGTTTGCTTCCTGGGGCTACTGTCATCTTAATATTTTAGATAGAGAAAAGTAATCTGTTCTAAATAAAGTTATAGAAAGCCTTCAGGGCCAGCCTATCACCAAAGTTATTTTTTACACACCAGATCACCCAACCCTAATTTCTGCATAAAGTGAAATATTGTTTGCTAAATCACTACTACTGGGGGCTACAGCTAGCTTAACTAAGCACCTTCTGTATTCTTTCACATATAGAAATATGGATATACCCTCCTATGCTCCTCTTTTCATTCTCAAAGCCACCCTGTTCCTGGAATGTGAGATCTTCTCCTAATCATTGGCTGGAGAATCAAACGCTACCTTTGCAACAGCTTATCGGAAGCAAACAAGCTGAGGGGAATTGAGCAAGAATTTCTGGGACACCAACAGCATAGGAGGAACAAAGGATGTAGAGGGAGGGTTGACGGTCTACACAGGACAAAGCCAATGATTAACCAAACCTCCTGCAGATTTAAATGGGCTGGGAACTAGGAGTGGAGGCAATCCTTTCTTTCAGCTGGAGTGCTCCTCATGAGCCAGCCCCACCCTTAGAAAAGATGTTTTCCATGAGGATCGTCTGCCTGGTCCTAAGTGTGGTGGGCACAGGATGGGTATGGCCCTTTTCATTTTCTCTTCTTGCTTTCTCTCTGGTGTTTATTCCACAAAGAGCTTGGAGGTCAGAGTCTACCTGTTCTATGTCATGACACACTCTTAGTTTTATGAACTCCAGGCCTGGGAGGAAAGCTCCTGGATGGGATTGACACCTCAAGAATACAAGGTAATATGACCCAAAGAGGAAGATCTTAGATGGATGAGAGTGTACAAACTCACAAGAGAAACTTTAGCATCGGTCATTCAGTCTTACTACATTTTGTTTTGTTTTGTTTTAAAAAGGGCAAGAATTCTTTGCTATCCTTGTAGTTATAAAGCCTTGGTGCATTATAATGCTAGTTAATGGAATAAAACATTCTACGGTAAGATTTGTTTTCTTTAATTATTAATTTTTTGCTACTTGCCCATAATAAGCAGAACTTTTAGTTTTCGTACAGTTTTGCTGAAAGGTTATTTTTGTGTTTGTCAAGACAAAAGAAAAAGCAAATTAATTATCTTTGGAAACATCTTTGCAGTATCAGAAGAGATTAGTTAGTAAGGCAATACGCTTTTAGGAAGTAATGGTATTCTTTTAGATTATGAATCCATCTCTAAAGGTTACATAGAAACTTGAAGGAGAGAGGAACATTAAGATAGTGTAGGTTTTTTCTACCGAAGCAGCAATTACAGGAGAAAAAGCTCTATAGCTTTCAACTTTCTTTCTGTCTGCAGTCATTAGTAAAAATGAAAAGGTAAAATTTAACTGATTTTGTAGATTCAAATAATTTTCCTTTTAGGATGGATTCTTTAAAACTCCTAATATTTATCAAATGCTTATTTAGTGTCATACACAGTTAAGAAATTTGTACACCTTATTTCCTTTAATTCTCATAACAACTCCATAAAATGGGTCTTAGGATTTCCATTTGAAGACAAGAAACCTGAGGTTTGCAGAAGCCCTGTGGCTGGTGTCCTTAATCTTTGTGAGAGTGCCATCTCTTCCTGGGGACTTATAGGCATGCCAGTGTCTCCTCTTCTGGCTAACATTGCTGTTGCTCTCTTTTGTGTATGTGAATGAATCTTTAAAGACTGCAGACACTGGTGAAGGTGACTTTCTAGCTGAAGGAGGAGGCGTGCGTGGCCCAAGGGTTGTGGAAAGGCATCAATCTGCCTGCAAAGATTCAGACTGGCCCTTCTGCTCTGATGAAGACTGGGTAAGCAGTTAGCTGGGGAAGCAGGAAATTCCTTCCCTCTGTTGCTAGAGGGGCTCACAGGCTGACCTGATTGGTCCCAGAAACTTTTTAAAATAGAAAATAATTGAATAGCTCCCTACATACCAAATAAAGAAAAGGAACCTACTAGCAAGAGCACTGTTTAATTACCTCCCCAACTCTGGATCATTAGTGGGTGAACAGACTGGATTTCAGTTGCATGCTCAGGCAAAACTAGGCACCTGAGTATAGTGGCCTCAATTTCCTGGCATCTAATTTATGGCTAAGTGGAGCGTCATTCCAGAATTTCTCTGCAACCTCTAACTAGTCCTCTTACCTACTTTTAAGCCAACTTGTCTGGAAGAGATAGGGTAGGAAGAAATGGGGACTGCATGGAAACATGCAAAATTATTCTGAATCCAAGAGCTAGATCCTTACTGTAATTTTCTCTCTTCACTTTCAGAACTACAAATGCCCTTCCGGCTGCAGGATGAAAGGGTTGATTGATGAAGTCAATCAAGATTTTACAAACAGAATAAATAAACTCAAAAATTCACTATTTGACTATCAGAAGAACAATAAAGATTCTAACTCAGTGACCACTAATATAATGGAAATTTTGAGAGGCGATCTTGTCTCATCCAATAGTAAGTATTACATGTTTATTGCTTTGATTTTGTAACAGAAACAACAAAGATCCTAAATAAATATGATATCTGCTTATATCTATGACAATTTCATCCCAAAGTACTTAGTGTAGAAATACATGCCTTCATAACATCCCTGAAAATTTTAAGGGGGAGCTTTTGTTTTTGCTATTTTTTCAAAGTAAAAGATGTTAACTGAGATTGTTTAAGGTCACAAAATAAGTCAGAATTTTGGATTAAAAACAAGAATTTAAGTGCGTTCTTTTCAACGGTACATACTGAAAGTAGGATGGGTCAGACTCTGAGTTGGATATTTTTGTTTCTGCCTTGCAGAGGTGAAAACTGAGAGGTCAAGGAACTTATTCAAAGACACAAAGCTGGGAGTTCAACCCTCAGACTCCACTGAGCTGATTAGGTAGATTTTTAACTTTAAAATATAGAGTCAAGCTACATCATTTTCAGAGTCTACTCATTAGGGTTAGGAAACATCGCATTCACTCTGGTCATGGACAGCGAGTCTAGGGAGGCCTCAGTTTCTGAAGTTTTGCTTTACCTTTTTACACCTTCACAGACACTTGACATTTAAAATCAGTGATGCCACACTAGCTCGCAAGTGAGTGATCCTGTTGACCCAAAACAGCTTAGGAACAATTTCAAATCTATAGATAAAAAGAAAAATTCATCAGTAAGAAAATCCAATATGTTCAAGTCCCTTGATTAAGGATATTATAAAATATTTGGAATGCAATCAAACCAATTATTTTAACTCCAAATTACACCTTTAAAATTCCAAAGAAATTTCTTCTATATTTATTTGAGATTACTAATTGCTAATAGGACATCTTAACTGGGATTCATGGATGGCTGCAGGGCATAACATTATCCAAAAGTCAAATGTCCCATAGGTTTTGAACTCACAGATTAAACTGTAACCAAAATAAAATTGGGAATATTTGCAAGCTAGCTTCTTTCTTTCTTTCTTCCTTCCTTTCCTCCTTTCCTCCCTTCCTCCCATCCTCCCTTCCTCTCTTTCTCTCTTTCTCTCTTTCTTTCATCTCTCTCTCTCCTTCCTTCCTTTCTTTTTTGCTGGCAATTACAGACAAATCACTCAGCAGCTACTTCAATAACCATATTTTCTATTTCAGACCGTGATAATACCTATAACCGAGTGTCTGAAGATCTGAGAAGCAGAATTGAAGTCCTGAAGCGCAAAGTCATAGAAAAAGTACAGCATATCCAACTTCTGCAGCAAAATGTTAGGTCTCAATTGGTTGATATGAAAAGACTGGAGGTAAGTATGTGGCTGTGGTCCCAGACTTCCGTGTTTATGAGTAGCAGGGAAAAGGAAGGCAATAGTTATGCACTGAGTGTCTACTATATGCAGAGAAAAGTGTTATATCCATCATCTACCTAAAAGTAGGTATTATTTTCCTCACTCAACAGTTGAAGAAAAAAAATTCAGAGATATTAAGTAAATTTCCCAATGGTACATAGATAGTAAATTTCAAAATCAAGTGTTCAGTCCCTGTCTAATTCCAAAGCCCATTACATCACCATGCCTCTGAGTCTTCAGCCTGAGTTTCACCAAGGATCATTTAATTAGCGTTTCCTTTGAGAGGGAATAGCACCTTACTCTTGATCCATTCTGAGACTAAGATGATCAAAGAGCATTCATTGCTTATCCTGGCTAGCCCTGCAATACCCAACATCTCTTCCACTGAGGGTGCTCGATAAGCAGAAAACAGAGAATATTAAGTGGTAGGTCTCCAAGTCAAAAAAAAAATGAAACCAGTTTCCAGAAGGAAAATTAACTACCAGAAACTCAATAGACATAGTTTATGTATTTGTATCTACATCTTCTCTTTATTTTTCTCCCCTCTCTCTAGGTGGACATTGACATTAAGATCCGATCTTGTCGAGGGTCATGCAGTAGGGCTTTAGCTCGTGAAGTAGATCTGAAGGACTATGAAGATCAGCAGAAGCAACTTGAACAGGTCATTGCCAAAGACTTACTTCCCTCTAGAGATAGGCAACACTTACCACTGATAAAAATGAACCCAGTTCCAGACTTGTTTCCCCCAAATTTCAAGAGCCAGCTTCAGAAGGCATCCCCAGAGTGGAAGGCGTTAACAGACGTGCAGCAGATGAGAATGGAGTTAGAGAGACCTGGTGGAAATGAGGTTACCCGAGTAGACTCCTCTTATGGAACAGGATCAGAGACAGAAAGCCCCAGGAAACCTAGCAGTGCTGGAAGCTGGAACCCTGGGAGCTCTGGACCAGGAAGTACTGGACACCTAAAACCCTGGGAGCTCTGGTACCAGGAAGTACTGGACCCTGGAAACCTGGGAGCTCTGGACCTGGAAGTACTGGAACTTGGAACACTGGGAGCTCTGGACCTGGAAGTACTGGAAACCAAAACACTGGGAGCCCTAGACCTGGTAGTACCGAAACCTGGAATCCTGGCAGCTCTGGACATGGAAGTGCTGGGCACTGGACTTCTGAGAGCTCTGTATCTAGTAGTACTGGACATTGGCACTCTGGATCTGGAAGTTTTAGGCCAGATAGCTCAGGCTCTGGGAACACCAGGCCTACCAACCCAGACTGGGGCACGCCTGAAGAGGTGCCAGGAAATGTAAGTCCAGGGACAAACAGAGAGTACCACACAGATAAACTGGTCACTTCTAAAGGAGACAAAGAGCTTGTGGTTGGTAAAGAGAAGGTCACCTCTGGTAGCACAACCACCACACGTCGTTCATGCTCTAAAACTGTTACTAAGACTGTTATTGGTCCTGATGGTAACAAAGAAGTTACCAAAGAAGTGGTGACCTCCGAAGATGGTTCTGACTGTCCTGAGGCAATAGATTTAGGCATAGGTACTCTGGATGAGTTCCGCTATAGGCACCCTGATGCAGCTGCCTTCTTTGACACTGCCTCAACTGGAAAAACATTTCCAGGTTTGTTTCCACCTATGTTCAGAGAGTTTGCCAGTGAGGCTGAGTCAATGGGTTCAGAATCCGGTACCTTCACAAATACAAAGGAAACCAGTTCTCATCACTCTGGGGTAGCTGAATTCCCTTCCAGTAGTAAAACTTCAAGTCACAGCAAACAATTTATTAGTAGCACAGCTTACAACAGAGAAGGCTCCACATTTGAAAGCAAGAGTTATAAAATGGCAGATGAGGCCGGAAGTGAAGCTGATCATGAAGGAACACATTCCACCAAGAGAGGCCATGCTAAATCTCGCTCTTCCAGAGGTATCCACACTTCTCCTTTGGGGAAGCCTTTCCTGTCCCCTTAGACTAAGTTCAATATTTCTGCACAGTGCTCCCATGGCCCCTTGCATTTCCTTCTTAACTCTCTGTTACAATTCATTGAAACTACACTTTTTTGGTCTGTTTTTGCGCTAGACTGTAAGTTCCATGGGGGCAGGGCCTTTGTCTGTCTTATCTCTGTATTTCCAAATGCCTAACAGTAACAGAGTCATGACTCAATAAATACATGTTAAATGGATGAATTACTTCCTCTGAAACTCTATTTGAGCTTATTTAATCAAATTCTTTCACTAGTCAAAGTGTGTGCTATTAGAATTGTCACCCAATTGATTAATCACATTTTTAGTATATGTCTCAGTTGACATTTAGGTCAGCCTAAAAACAAGTTCTATTAGTATTAATTGATGCTTAGCTACCTGTACTGGTTACTTGCTATTAGTATGTGCAAGTAAAATTCCAAATCCATTTGAGGAAAATCCCCTTTGCAATTTGTAGGTATAAATAAGCCCTTGTTTGCATAAGTTCTATCCCACTGTAAGTGTATCCTTCCCTTATGGAGGGAAGAAAAGGAGGAAGAAAGAACAGAAGGGAAGGAAACAATATTTGCCTTCTTTAATCTGAGTCGTGCCTATCTTTGTAAAGTTAAATGAGAATAACTTCTTCCAACCAGCTTAATTTTTTTTTTAGACTGTGATGATGTCCTCCAAACACATCCTTCAGGTACCCAAAGTGGCATTTTCAATATCAAGCTACCCGGATCCAGTAAGATTTTTTCTGTTTATTGCGATCAAGAGACCAGTTTGGGAGGATGGCTTTTGATCCAGCAAAGAATGGATGGATCACTGAATTTTAACCGGACCTGGCAAGACTACAAGAGAGGTTTCGGCAGCCTGAATGACGAGGGGGAAGGAGAATTCTGGCTAGGCAATGACTACCTCCACTTACTAACCCAGAGGGGCTCTGTTCTTAGGGTTGAATTAGAGGACTGGGCTGGGAACGAAGCTTATGCAGAATATTACTTCCGGGTAGGCTCTGAGGCCGAAGGCTATGCCCTCCAGGTCTCCTCCTATGAAGGCACTGCAGGCGATGCTCTGATTGAAGGTTCCGTAGAGGAAGGGACAGAGTACACCTCTCACAACAGCATGCAGTTCAGCACCTTTGACAGGGATGCAGACCAGTGGGAAGAGAACTGTGCAGAAGTCTATGGGGGAGGCTGGTGGTATAACAACTGCCAAGCAGCCAATCTCAATGGTATCTACTACCCTGGGGGCTCCTATGACCCGAGGAATAACAGTCCTTATGAGATTGAGAACGGAGTGGTCTGGGTTTCCTTTAGAGGGGCAGATTATTCCCTCAGGGCTGTTCGCATGAAAATTAGGCCCCTTGTGACCCAATAGACTAAAAGAGTGGGAGTGGGAGCACTCTGGCTTCTTTGCTAGAAAAGTGGAGAGGAAATAAGAAAGGTAAAGCGTCGAGATTCTCTACAATCTAAAAAATTCCTAGGTGCTATTTTCTTATCCTTTGTACTGTAGCTAAATGTACCTGAGACATATTAGTCTTTGAAAAATAAAGTTATATAAGTTTTTTTATCTTTAAATAGCTCTGTGGGTTTGAAAATTTTTATAAGGATATACCAAGGGCCATTCAGTACAACAGGAAAGTGTCAGACAGAAGCTTCCCTCTCTAACCTTGAGGAGTATTGGTTTGAGAACTTCTCTTCCAATACCACCCAAAGTCGTAAGGCCATTGCAAACTAAAAAAGTTATTTTATCCATTTGATATGAATGGTTTTAAGCCAATATTTTAAGGTAAAACTCACTGAATCTAACCATAGCTGACCTTTGAAGTAGAATTTACAACTTATAATTACAATGCACAGTTTATAATTACAATATGTATTCATGTCTTTTGATATGGAGCAAATCCAGGAAGACAGGAGAAACATTCTTTCCTAAATAGAAATGAAAATCTGTCCTTTAAGCCCTTCCACTAGATATTGTAAGGCATACTTATTTTTTTCCCCAGGGTGTAACCAATTTCTTTCAAAAACACATTTAAATTTTTAAAACTATTTATGATTATTCAAAAAGCAGACAATTCACACATTAATAAATAATCTCCCAAGTATTGATTTAACTTCATTTTTCTAACAATCATAAACTATATTCTGTGACATGTTCACTATTATTAAATGTAAATCGTTAATGGAAAGCATCTCACTAAGTATGATCTATGCTATATTCAAAATTCAACACATTTGCATTGGTCAATATTTGGTCCAAGCTGCATCTTTAATCCTGGTGGCCTTGCCTTCTGATTTTCAATTTGCATTCTTCTCTATTAAGATATATTTGCCTTTTCTCTTGAATATGTATTAAAATATCCCAAGCAATCCAGTATACCATCCTTTCTTACATAGCTTCTATTCTGATATGACTGCATTATTTCTCAAGGAAGGAAGGAAGGAAGGAGAGACAGTGGGAAGGAGAGGAGAAGGGAGGGAGAAGGAAAAAGGAGGCTATAGCTAGGGGCCAGAGCCTGGGGATCAAAAGGGAAATAACCTTGCAAATGCATCACATATGAACCCCAGAGTTCTTGAATTTCCTTATGGGGAATTGTAAATCTCTGATACAAACTAAATGCTATACCTTCAAATAGTTGGATACTTGGAAAAGAACTTCTTCAGAATTAAATGAAGCTTCATTTCTTTCAGACATCAGAACTTCATGCTGTCTCTATCCCCACTCCACTTTCACTCACACGTATGCCTTGACAGAATTTGAGTTGAGACTAGAAAATACTTTGTTTTCCTGAATAGCACCCTATTTAGGAACAGAATTGGGTCCTGGAATGAAAGTGATTATGAATGGGAAGGACGATTTATTTCTAATTATTTAGAAGATTTTGAGTTTATCAAAGGATTAGATAAATCTCTTTTAATTTAATAAATGGTAGTCAATATTAGCAGGCTCATGAGAATTGGAGATACAATTTGGTTGTGAGACAAGACATGACACATCTATTTTCCATTTCACCTTATCTTTATTTTCTATTTCATTTTTTCTGAAATTAAATATTAATTTAGCTCTCTGACTCTCATTCATTCAGAAGCCCATTTCAACTCGGTTTTCATGCGATTACCTCATGCTTGAAATTGATCTCCTTAAGTCAACACAACTTTGGAATTCTAAATTAAATGGGCTGCATTCAAGCCTCTTTCTACTTGATCTCTTTTAAACATCTGCTACTTATTTTGCCCTTATCCTGCCTCTCGGACCTGTCTTTTTGTCTTGGTTGCTATACCATTTCTTCCTGCCTCACTCTTTTCAGTGTTTTTAACTGGTAATTTCTTCTCAGACCACTTCTTAAATGTAGGGGTTTCTCACTGTATTTACATTGGTACTCATCTTTATCATTTGAGATTAGGTTTGGCACATCTGATTTCAACAAGACAGAAATTCATTTCTTGCTCACAGAAAAGCCTATGTAGGAGTATGTCTGCATAGTCTTCAGGAAGCCATCATTTTAATAAAAGACTTATATCCTCTGGTTCACCTCACAATCCAAATATGTCCTGTGGCAATCTGGAAGGTGGAGAAAACACTGAAGGGCAAAGGAGTACCTTCTCCTTTTAAGGAACTTTCTTGAGTGTTCTAACAGCACTTCTGCTTATATTAGCCACAACTTAGTCACATAGATGAGCTTAGTTGCAGGAGAAGCTGAGGCAAGTTGATTTTTAGCTTGAGTACAAGTCTATCCTAACTAAAATCAGGATTCTGCTAATAAGGAAAAGAGGGAGAATAGATATGGAAGTCTGCAATTACCACTCTTGGCCAAACATGTTCTCGCTCTACAGTGAGTACCCTTTCTCCTTGATTGATCTGACAATCACCATAGCTTCAACTACTATCAGTGGCCTTAAGCAGGAGACAGACATTAAGATTAAGTTAAAACTTCTTGGCTTAGAATATAAACTCTTTCACAAACTGGTCCATTTTCAACCTCTGCAATCAATCATTCTATACATTAATTACACTGAATTTCTCACTGGCACTGAAATACTAGGTCCTTAAATGATTTTCTGCCTTTTCATAAACTACCTAGAAGACACCCATTCACCCCTTTAAAAACAGCTCAAATAATGCTGCTTCTGTGAACCCTTCCCCAGTGTACCATAGAATGAATTGAATTGTCCTCTAGGCCCTCATAGCTTGTTCTTATCTCAAAAATAGCATATTCCATCCCTAACTCTAATGTATTTATATTATTTGTGGTACTAGGTTATGAATTCGTTTGGGATAGAGCTCATTTATACAGTGTATCCTGTTCTACATAAAATGTCTCCCCATCCTTTCTTTTTTCTGTTTTTTTCTTTTGCACGTATCTATTTAACCTATAATTTATTTTAATATGTCATGAAGAAAGTCTACTTTTGTTTTCTTGTGGATGGATAGCCAATTATACTGGGATCCTTTATTAAAGAAAGCATTCTTTGCCCATAGAACTAAAATGTCAATTTTTTTCTATAAGATTTTCTTGGGATCAATATATAAACTCTCTCCTGTGCTTATACCTTCTTGCTCACATTTCAATTACAGAGATTGGATGCAGTAGTCTCCATCCTATTCCCCACTTTTTTTCCTTTTTTTTTTTTTTGGTCTGTAAAATTGTACTTTTAATTTTTACTTTCTTTTGTTGTTCTGGGACTACTTAGAGAAGTTTTTCTTAATTTCCAATTTTCTCATTTTAAAACCCAATTTGTTATTTTTTAGGGGGTTAGAGTGAGTCATCTTTCAATCATTAGTTTTCAAGTATTTAATAAATATTGTTAATTTAACCAACTGTTTCATTCTAAGCATTTTAGATTTCCTTAATTAATTAATTAATTTTATTGCAGTGATACAATCACGGCTCATTGCAGCCTCTACCTCCTGGACTCAAGCAATTCTTCCATCTCAGCCTCCTGAGGAGCTGGGACTACAGTCACACACCACCATGTCCAGTTAATTTTTTCCCTTTTTGTAGAGACAGAGTCTTGCTATGTTGTCCAGGCTGGTCTTAAACTCCTGGCCTTAAGCAATCCTCCTGTCTCAGTCTCCCAAAGTATAGAATTTTTAAGGTTTTCTTTGTGGACAAGTTTGCATTAACTTTTGCAAATGTTTCATTGGTGAAAAGAATGTATATTATCACATCCATATGTTATAATATTCCATATTACCAAGCCTGTCGATGGTATTATTTAAATATCCCGTATCTTTTCCTTTTTATGTATCTTTTTTTAAGAGACAGAGTCTCACTCTGTTAGCTAGGCTGGAAGAGTGCAGTAGTGCAATCATAGCTCACTGGTGGCTCAAACTCCTGGCCTCTTGCCTGGGACTCCCAAAGCACTGGGATTATAGTTATGAGTTTTTCATCATGTTTGTGTGTGTGTGCATGTGTGTGTATAAAAAGACCTCACTGTGGTTTTGTGCATGTGTGTGGTCTTTGCATTTTAGGAATTCTGCTTCGTACGGTTGGCTCCTTCTTTATACAGTGCATGAAAGTTTATGATTGTTATATCTTCTTCACAAATTGTACTTTCTATCATTACATAATGTTTCTCTTTTTTTCTGTTTCTCCTTTTGGAATTAAATTCCATCTTGTCAAATATCAATATTGTCATCACTTTTGATTTTCTTTTCTTTGAATTTGCCTACGTATCTTGACATGTCATTTCATTTTCAACATAACTTTTGTCACTTTGTTTGGAACACTTTCCCAAAATAACAGATGAATTTTTAAACATGATTTTATTTTACCGTTGTTTTCCCTTTTCTTAAGTTTTATATATTCCTTTATTTTCAAGATTTATTCTTCATCTTATTTAGAATAGTTTTTATAAATAATAGATACATTTTAAAACTTAATTATTTTACATTTACTTAAAAATATTATTATTTCCTCTTTCCTTAACTTTTACTCCCTTACTTAAATAATATGGCCTCCCTCCATGCAAATTCTATTTAGGTTATCTATTTCAAAATAGTCCTTAGTTGAATGAATGGATTAATGAACAAAACAGATATAAATGTGAAAATTTTGCCAGGAAAGGACATGGTTTTAAATATTTCTGCTAGAGAGAAAAACGTTGAATTGGGGTTTTTAATCCTGAGTCAGGAATAGAAAAAACATCTGGCTAGATTTTAATTTTGCCTCCAGGTAAATCTATCTCCATCCTTTAGCCTGAAGCTGTCTTTGATGTTCTCCTTTAGTATACCATAGTATATGAGAAAAATATCATAATTCTTCTTTTCTTAGGTGTAGAAACTTACACCTAAAAAATATCTGGTACTTAACACAAGGCCTGACACATAATAATGACTCGATAAATTTTTGTGACCTAAGAAATCTAAGTGTTAAAAAGGAACTTTTAGGACCAGCTGCAGTGGCTCATGCCTCTAATCCCAGCAATTTGGAAGGCTGTGGAAGAAGGATAACTTGAGTCCAGGAGTGCAAGACCAGCCTGGGCAACATAGTGAGACCCTATCTCTACAAAATAAATAAATAAATAAGCTGCATGTGGTGTCGCATACTTATGATCCCAGCTACTCAGGAAGCTGAGGTGAGAGGATCACTAGAGCCAAGGAGATCAAGCTTGAGGTTGCAGTGGGCCGTGATTGTGTCACTACCCTCAAGCCTGGGCAACAGTGGGAAACTGTATTTCAAACAAAGCTAAACAAAACAAATAAAAAAGGAACTTATCATCTGTTTCAACCTTATATAGAATGCGTAATATAATGAAGTTAAGATTTGGGTTCTTATTAAAAGGTATTATTGACATTTTAATCCAAGTCTTGTGTTTATGTATTTACTTTTAGTTCCTGGAAACTCTTTAGAATAAAGAATTTCAAGTTTCCCCCCAAATATGTGGATACTTTTAATGGATAATCAATTATTACTAGTGCTCTTTTAATGAAGGTGAGAACATTTTATGAACTGATTTTTCAGGTGAGTAAATAGTAGTTTAAGGAGGTGAAATAATGTGATGATAAGGAGGACACCTGGGGATGAAGCTCACAGTATTGTTCTTACAGGTTTTAACCACCTAAGTTCCATGCCTCATTCATTATTCATTCTGGGATAATGATACTATACTTCATAAATAAACATGACACTATTGTATATAGCATCTGCTTTTCATTATTGGCCCAGTGGTATCACTGATCGAATTATATTTTGTCATAGGTTTCCCACCAAAACAAAATATATTTCCAAGTTAGTTAGCTGATGCTAGGGGTGCAGCTGGTGAATCAGAACAGAAAGACCCATCCAGCCAAGTTCACTAATCTTTTTCATGTCTTGAAAAGCCTGAAAGGAAATGCCAAGGTGTCAATGTAGCACATGCAATCATAAATTAAAGCTTTGTTATATTCAAATAAAGTAATACAATGTTTATTACTTGCTGAAACAGCTTGGGAAGCAGCCACATTTAAATTTCAGTAGCCATGAAAATAACACAAGTTGCTTGTGGATAACAAAATTTACACAGAAACCATTTCTGAGATATCTTATAGTTGATGTATTTGTTTATGCATTCATCTAATTTACAGATTACCTCTTTTTAATGGAATTCCAAGTACTTTATAAATCTCATTTATAGAGGAAAATACTTAATTAATTGGGGATGAGGGCTGGGAAGGCATTAAATATCACTGAGGAAAGCAGTATCGTGAAGAATTTGCCCCTGGGGAAATCTCAATTAATTCTTAAACATGAACAGGACATGATGTCTTCCATTTTCACATAGTAAGAGCAACCATTCAAAACCGCAGAGGCAAGAAAACTTAGAATCTGCCAGGTTTGAGCTGAGAATTGCTCTGTTACTAAGCAGTAGTCTCCCTGTTCACCAGGTCATTGCTGGAGATGGGTACGTGATTATTACGGCAGAGTACTCTGGAAAATATTTGCTAAATTCACCTTTGTCTCAATCCCTCATAGGTCTATGACCTCAAGGTTGCATGTCTACATAAGCTGTTGCAATACTGCACTTAAGTATCTCCTTTTGACAAACAATGGGTGAAACTAGGAGAAGGACAGAGAGGTATTTATTAAGATTCTTGCAATTTCTCTGTGGCGTATAAACTGTTCGAAATAAAAAGTTTGGGGCAGAAATAAATATAATTGAATCAAAAAACAAACAAAAAGATGTATCGCCTGTTGATCACATCTTGGTTGGGAGAAGAAAAGAAAGGGTCTGATGGTGAACATCAGTACCAGTTAAGATTATTTGCATAAGAATGTGACTCCCAGTGTGATCACTTACAAATTAAAATATTTGTATAAATAGAGGAAAATACCATGTTTCTGATTGCTATCCTACATATTATATAATGAGTAATTCATATAAAAGATGACTTTGCTAATGGAAAATTGAGGAAAGGGCCAGGCGCAGGGGCTCATGCTTGTAATCCCAGCACTTTGGGAGGTCAGGGAGGGCGGATCGCTTTAGTCCAGGAGTCTGAGACCAGCTTGCGCAACATGGGGAAACCCCGTCTCTACAAAAAATACAAAAAAATTAGTTAGGTATAGTGGTGCATGCCTGTGGTCCCAGCTATTTGGGAGGCTGAGGTGGGAGAATCACCTGAGCCCAGGAAGCAGAAGTTGCAGTGAGCCAAGATCATGCCACTGTACTCCAGCCTGGGTGATAGAGCGAGATCCTGTCTCAAAAAAACGAGAAGAAAAGAAAAAACAAAAAAGAGAAAAAAGAAACTTGAGCAAAGGACATGGATAGGCAATTCAAAAAAGATAGTAAAATGGTCATTAAATATTTTTAAATCTCTTGCTTGTACTACTAATTCAAGATATGAAAATTAAAGTAATTACTAACATTTTAATCATAATATTAGTGATGGAGAAGAAAAATAAAAATTAAGTATGTGATTCTGTGCATCAGAGGTAAATCGGTACAATCTTTCTGGAGAGTTACTTGGCTATATATATATATATATATTTTAAGTTTAAAACGCCAAAACCATTCTTTTTTTTTGAGGCAGGTTCTCACTCTGTCATCCAGGCTGTAGTGCAGTAGCAGTAGCACAATCAGGGCTCACTGCAGCCTGGGCCAAGCAATCCTCCCACCTCAGCCTTCCAAAGTGCTAGGATTACAGGCATGAGCTACTGTGCTGAGCCCAAAACCTTTATTTCCTCCAGATATTCTGCTTCAAGTAATTTATCCTAGAAATAAATAAATAAATATTATATTATAAATATACATTTATAATGTATAAACAATATTATAAAACAAATATTTTAAAATATAAAATAAATTTATATTATAAATCACATATACAATGTGTTATATGATATATATTCACAAAAGGTTTATGGAGAAGGATGTTAATGTCAGTACTCTCTTTAATAGAAAAAGGTTGGAAAAAATGTAAATGTGAAATGAGAGGAGACTGTTTAAATAAATTCCCATAATAGAATATTATATGGCCTTTAAAAAGTGAATTACAGAAAATGATACTATAGAAGAATGTTAAATAATATGGAAAACTTTTTGTGACTCAGCGTGAAAAATTCAGGTACTAAAACATGTACAGGGTAAGACGAAAAACATAAATGAAGGTATTAGCTGTTCCACTGCTTGTGTTGAAATTATAAATGGGTCTAATCGTTTTTATATTTCCCAAAATGTCTACAAAGAATACGGGCTACTTTCATTATTTAATTCCACAATTAATGTTGTTAAAATAAATGTCAATTGGCCAAGGACAGTGGCTCATGCCTGTAATCCCAGCACTTTGGGAGGCCTAGGCAGGTGGATCACCTGAGGTCGGGAGTTTGGGACCAGCCTGACCAACATGGAGAAACTCTCTCTCTACTAAAAATACAAAATTATCCAGTCGTGGTGGTGTGTCCCTGTAATCCCAGCTACTCGGGAGGCTGAGGCAGGAAAATTGCTTGAACCTGGGAGGCAGAAGTTGCCATGAGCCGAGATGGCGAACGTCATTGTACTCCAGCCTGGGCAGCTAGAACAAAACTCTGTCTCGAAAAGAAACAAACAAACAAACAAACAATCAAACGAAAAAAAACCCAGCCTGATTCCACTTTCCATGTGTATGCATTACTATGTGCCAATTCATTGCTATTTGGTGCAGAACTGCACACCACAAGAAGTTCAAGCAAGAGCATCAGATCACATGCAACAGTGAGGGGGAGGATGGAATTCAAAAACTGAAGTGTCAGCTCTATGTACATATGAGAGGTAGCATCTGTAATTCTTTTCTATACTTCAAGAGAATTTGAAGTCCAAGCTAGAGAATCACCAGAGACTAACAGCAGTATAGTGGAAATAGTGATTCTAGCATTTGGAGACATATTAAACCCAAGTCCAGTCCTAAACATAGACAGTGGTCACCTATGAAGTTATTCAGGATAACTTTAAGGATAACTATTTGCTCAAAATATTGCCTCATGATCACCATTTGAGTGAAAAGGATACTGGGTAAGAAATATCAAGGGAGTCTCGGGTAAATACAAATGTGGCCTCTATCAGTAACTCTGAAACCCAACCAGTGATCTGTAACTCTCAGGGACATCTATTTTAAAATGGAGACTCAGGCTCTTTCCCTGTAGATAATCTGATGTAATAAACCTAGGTTAGTACCAAGAAATCTGCATTTTTTTTTTTTTTCCTTTGAGATGGAGTCTCAGTCTGTCACACAGGCTGGAGGGCAGTGGTGTGATCTCAGCTTACTGCAACCTCCGCCTTCTGGGTTCAAATGATTCTCCTGCCTCAGCCTCCCGAGTAGCTGGGATTACAGGTGCACACCACCACACCCAGATAATTTTTGTATTTTTAGTAGAGACAGGGTTTCGGTTTCACCATGTTTGCCAGGATGGTCTCAATTTCCTGACCTCATGATCCGCCCACCTCGGCCTCCCAAAGTGCTGGTATTATAGGTGTCAGCAGGTTTAAATGATCAGCATACAGGATATTAAGAGTGTAATGCTTAAACAGAAATGTGAGCTGCGCTACTGCAGCTGGTGATGTGTCACATCACCCATCTTTTTGCCCCATGGTGGGAATCTGTAGTCAGTTTAAAAACAATCCCTGAGTTAGCTGTTTCTCTTGATTCATAAATAAAGAGGAACTAGAGGCTTATGTCCCAAGTGCATATATCCATTATAGTTTGTAGCAGACTTTCAGTCCTAATTGTATAATTACATATATATACATACACACACACACACACACACACACACACACACATATATATATATATAAAAAATAGTTCTCATGCCAGAGTGTGGGATTAAAAACTTTCAGCTAATCTTTCTATTATCTTAAAATCATGAGTTATATAATACTGTTTTATATATTCTAACTAGGGGAAGCTACCTTTTTTATTATATTCAAAATCGTGATGCCTGAATGGGCAAAATCAGACACACAACATTTCTTACCAAATTACGCCTTAAGAAAGTGCATTTCTTTTTTGTTATTGTATTTTCATTTGTTTTTATAAGTTTTATAGTAGACACAGGGTCTTACTATGTTGCCAGGCTGGCCTCTAACTCCTGGCCTGAAGCAATCTTCCCACCTCATCCTGGCAAAGTGCTGGGTTTGCAGATGGGAGCCACTGTGCCCAGCCAAGAAAGTGCATTTCTTTCTAGATAGACTTACATATTACCTGGGAGTGGTCTCTGCGTTTTTTCTATTTGTACATTAACTAAGAATTGACCATCAGATTACCTACTTTAGTGGTTTTTCTTCTATGGCATTACTTCAAGTTCTAAGGATTCCTTTGATCCTCTGTGAACACGTAAGGAGTGAGCAAAAGTCTGAGGACTTCAGTCTTCCCAACCCCCATCTTTCATTCTGTGAACTTTTGCGACTCTCAGTATTGCCTCAAAAGTTCCATATTCAAGAATTTTGCATGTTAAGTTTCTGTTTGTGGCTTTATCAGAAAATGGGGTCTACATTTAAAAAGGAGTATATTCAAGACTTTGAACATCAGTGGATTTAGCCATCTAGCATTCACAAATGCTGGATGAAAATTAGCCATTCTGACAGGCTGATGATTCTGGAATCAAAGCTGGATAAGAGCTCATTGTTAGTGAAGGAAAGCGTTATACCAAACAGATAGGCCTCAGGCATTCATTGTCAAAAAGTAACAAAATTTGCCCAAGGGTTTTAGAAAGTCTTCTCTGGGCGGTGACAGTTAAAGCGAGGTTTAAAAACAAATAGCAAAGACTTTGAATCAACCCAAATGTCCATCAGTGACAGACTGGATTAAGAAAATGTGGCACATATACACCATGGAATACTATGCAGCCATAAAAAAGATGAGTTTGTGTCCTTTGTAGGGACATGGATGCAGCTGGAAACCATCATTCTCAGCAAACTATCGCAAGAACAGAAAACCAAACACCGCATGTTCTCACTCATAGGTGGGAACTGAACAATGAGATCACTTGGACTCGGGAAGGGGAACATCATACACCGGGGCCTATCATGGGGAGGGCGGAGGGGGGAGGGATTGCATCGGGAGTTATACCTGATGTAAATGACGAGTTGATGGGTGCTGACGAGTTGATGGGTGCAGCACGCCAACATGGCACATGTATACATATGTAACAAACCTGCATGTTATGCACATGTACCCTAGAACTTAAAGTATAATAATAAAACAACAACAACAACAACAACAAACAAATAGCAGTTTGTCACATGGTGTTGGGAGGAAGACATTGCTGCAAAGAGGGCATCATATAAAAGGACCTGAACATTGAGAATAATGTTGCAATGAACATAGATGTACAAATATTGCTTCCAGATTCTGGTATCAATTCTTTTGGATATATACCCAGAAGTGAGATTGCTGGATCATATGGTAATTAGAATTGTTTTCTAGTTTTTTAAGGGCCTCCACATTTCTTCCTATAGTGGCTGCACCGTTTTACATCCCTAACAACAGTGCGAAAGGATACTGTATGATTTCACTTACATGAGGTATCTGAAACAGTCAAAGCAGAAAATAGAATGGTAGTTGCCAGGGGATGGGAGGTAGGGGGAAATGGAGATAAAATTTCATTTATACTACATGAATATGTTCTACAGATCTGCTGTAAAACATAGTGCCTAAAATTAATAATACAGTATTATACACTTAAAAATTTGTTGATAATATTTCATATTAAACATTCATACCATGAAAAACTAAAATAAATGAACATAAGGAAATTTTTGGAGGTGATGGATATATTTAATATCTTGACTGTGCCGATGATATCGTGGGCGTGTGTGTATTTCCAAAATCATAAACTTGTATATGTTTAACACTTTGTATGGTAGATGCACCTGATGGCAATAACTCAAGAATACTCTGAGAATGACTGTATGGTCTAAGAAGAATATGTGTTCAGAGTCCTAAACTAAGGAATCTGGGAATGGCCAACCCAGAGAGATTCACTTCTTATCTGTGAAGGACACTTGAACTCCCTACCTGTCCCTTGGAACGCAGTACGTGCAAGGAACCAAGGTCTTTTATTTTGGGCTAAATGGAGGTTGCTAGATGGAGAGTGCTAAGTAGAAATGTTATGTAAACTGCATACTCTTTACAAATAGTAGTGGTCCTGTCCAGCCCACTGCCACTGACCACATCTGTATTTAAGTCCTAAATAAACTGTATGTCCCATTCACTGGCTCCGGGTCTTTTCTTGGACACGATGCCATCCCTGTTGGAATCAATAGGACTCCAGCACAACACATGTGCAGGATTTTTTTCTATCAATTATATCTCAATAAGCTGTTGAAATTTTTAAAGGGCCTGACCTGTCCTGGAATGGTGAAAAACTTATTGTGACAAAAATGTAGGTTATAGCGAAGGGAACAGGAAATGGTACTGGGACCATTTTTACCTCCAATTGAAAAATTTGAATTTAAGAAATTTGGATATAGATAGCAAGGAGCCAATGTTAAGCAGGAAAGAAACTTGATGAGAGTTTTCTATTAAATGTGATGGCAAAGCGGTAGGTGAGTCAGGCTCCAGTGGGACAGAACTTGTGGCAGAGAAACCAGGTCAAAAGTTAAAGTTGGATTTGATAAGTAATCAAAGAGAGGAGTACCATTTCCAAGATATAAATTAATGAGTTTTGCTTACATGCAAAGATTAAGAGGATAAGCTTAAGAACAATAAGTACCATAAAAATGGGTGGCAATGATGATACACTAGGGGTGAAGGACTAGGGTCATAGGGTTGCCCATGGGCAGTTGGAGTGAAGTGTTGAGATGATATGCCCATTTCATAGGGAGAATTAGAAAGAACAGAAAACCCACTTTTACTTTAGTTCTGGTATAACTATGTAAAAAAAAAAAAAAAAAAAAAAAAAAAAAAACAGCCTAACTGAGGACAAGAATAGACCTCATTTCTATGGGCAATAAGCACATTCTGCTCCCTATTTCATTATTTCCCTTAAAAAACACTTGGTGAAGACTTGATCCAGATTATCCTCTTGGAATCTCTGATCCCGATGTCTATTTAAGTGGCAGAGGGGTGGCTTTTCCATGGTAGAGTCGAGTCTTCTTTTTTTTTTTTTTTTGAGACAGAGTCTCACTCTGTAGCCCAGGCTGGAGTGCAGTGTCGCGATCTTGTCCAATGCAACCTCCGCTTCCTAGGTTCAAACAATTCTCCTGCCTCAGTCTCCCAAGTAGTTGGGACTACAGGCACACACCACCATGCCCGGCTAATTTTTGTATTTTTAGTAGAGACAGGATTTTACCATATTGGTCAGGCTAGTCATGAACTCCTGACTTCGTGATCTGCCTGCCTCGGCCTCTCAAAGTGCTGAGATTATAGTCATGAGCCACCGTGCCCGGCCTAGAGTCAGATTTTAAATCTTCAAATATTCAAGACCAGTCTATTATGTTTTAGGTTGTGAACGCTTCTCCTTCCTTACGAGTGCAAAGCATAACTCACTGAATGTGTGGATTACAAAACAAGGAAACATTAACTTATTGCAACAGAGTCTGGTTTAATTAATTAATCTTTTTGGAAGTTTTCTTTGACAGATCCTACATAAATAAATGTAGTTTTTAAAGTGGACTTTTAAACATGAGTTGTTCCTTTCCCTCATGGTTTTCCTACAACAAGGATAAAAAAAATCCCTCTTCCTTATTTGAAACTTCTCACAGTCAACTAGAATTGAAATTATGAACACTGACTCTGTCAAAACTATACTTTTAGTTACTTCTTGGTGAGCAAGAGAAATGAAGAATACAAAAGAAAATCATGCGCTATTTTTAATGTAATTTATCCCATACTTTTTTCAAAAAGTCACACTCACATCTGCTTGAGAGTTTTAGAGGAATATAATGTATTAAAGAAAATCACAATAACATAATGTACAAAAATGTTGTCACATATAGAAGAGCAAAAATGTACGTATTGGGGACTATTGCTGTGGGAAGAAGGGCCTGATCTTCATACTCATCTTCTTCATTGAGTACCATGACCCCTTCCAATTCATCCATACTACACCATCATCTGTGCCATGCTTTGCCATGTCCCAGGTATATTGTCCACCCCAGTAGTATCTGCCATTTGGATTGGCTGCGTGACACCTATTATACCACCATCCACCACCATCTTCTTTAGAACACTGTTTCATGGGATCTGCTGTTAGCCTGAAAGAAAATGTGTTTGGGGTTATTAGAAACAGAACTCAGTGGTCAAGTTACTTTTTGCAGATTACCCATAAAAGAGTGCTACACTCGTGTGCACAGTACTCTTTCCTTTGGGTGCTACATATAGAGTCACACTAATACACCAAAGACCTCCTGTGCCCTATAGCAAGAGAGAGAGAGAACTGGGCCTTTGTGGCCAATCCATCTAGGGACTGCATTGGTTACTTTATACTGGAATAATAGCTTTTACATCCCTTAGTATCAGAGAACCCTGGAAATGAAAATGAAAGTTTTCACATACACATTAGAATATAGAGATGTAGGTATTTATCTAAATGCTCATTACTCAGAAAGTAACTGTGCTCAAATTCTAGTTCTATCTCTGGGTAGTTGTGTGACATTGGACAAGTCATGTAATCTCTCTAAACCTCATCTGTAAAATAAGAATAATAATGTCTACATTATAGTTGAAATGCTTTAGAGTGATGCATAAGGAGCTTAGTACAGTGGCTGACAGTAAGTGCCCAGGAAACGGTAGCTATTTATAACATTGTTAATGATTCGGAGTAGTAATATTAGTGGGATTTTTTAAGCAGGAGCGAAGAGTGCCACACATACCAGCCGTCATTGTCTCTGTCGTATGTGCTGAAGAACATGCCATTGTGAATGGTCATGGTCCTGTTTACTCCCGTCAGCTGAGATGCTCCATCCATGAGGGCATTGCCGGCTGTTCCTCTATATTTGTTCACTGAGATCTGGTATTTGTTGGCCTCATTCTGTACAGTGAATCCTCCATAGTGAGCCTTTACTTTATCTCCTTTCCAGTCCTCCATTTCAATCAAAAGTTCTGTGGGTCCCATCCTGGTAAGCTGGCTAATTTTATCATTTCCAAGCCAATACTCACCTAAAAGAAAAACAAAATAAAATCTCACCAAAAATAAAATTTGGGGAAACTAAACACTGCCTTTCTTCCCTTATCTTTAGCTTCCACATTTTTGTCAGGAAACTCCTCTTAACTGCCTAAAACAGGCTTCCAACAATGTATGTTTTTTAATGAAGAAAAAACACCTCATTTCAAATAGAATGATTTTATTTTGCATGCCTGTTTGTTACCTGGTAGGCCACAGTAATTCTTCCCATCTGTGTTGGTTGCAATGTTTCCAAATCCCTGTTTATATGGATTCCATTTCCTGCCAAAGTCAACGCTACCATCTTGACGGTTCTGAATCACTGTCCATCCTTTGGTTGACAGAAACAAACAGAGCATATATTAACCAACAGCAAATAATGTCACTTTGAAAAGAATATCTGAATCCCCTGTCCATTCCATTTATTATATACTTGGTGCTCTAGAATAGATACAATAAGGAAATAAATATGAGAGGAAAACTTGTAAAATCTTTGAAAACTACAAGTGCTTTATCTTACCCCAAATCGTGAATTATAGATATTTTATAACTTTTTAAATATCAGGTTGAATTCCAAATCAAATTACTCATTGTCAGCTCTGTCAGATATTAGAGCTAAGTCTTGTTTCCCGGCTTTTCAATTAATTTTCTTTTTTTTTTTTTTTGAGCAGGATCTCACTATCCTCTGTTACCCAGGCTAGAGTGCAGTAGCATGATCAAGCCTCCAGGTTGTGGGCTCACGTGATCCTCCTATCTCAGTCTCCTGGATAACTGGGACTACAGGCACATACTATCAACCCAGCTGATTTTTCTTTTTTTTTTTTTTGTAGACTCATGGTCTCATTATGTTGCCCAGGCTAGTTTCAAACTCCTAGGCTCAACCGATCAGCCTACTTTGGCCTCCCAAAGTGCTGGAATTACAGGCATGAGCCACCGTACCTGGCCTTGTTTCCTGGCATTTTATGTCATCCAAATAATTATAGATCAACAGGTCAACAACTGTCGAAAACTTACCTCCATTTTCTGTGTTCATATCACAGTATACTCTATATGGTTTGACAGAACTGTCGGGTTGAATGAGATACATTTCAGATGTTTCACCACCTTTCCTGATAATTTCCTCACATTCTGCAAACATAAGACAACATTATGTTCAGGGGCTTGTGACGTAATTACTATGTCTTTACATAATTACTTTGTCTTTAGTCACCAATTCTTTAAGATAGTATTACATAAGTTGCTAAGGAATGTTTTATTACAGACCTTTGAGAATAATATAACAAATATTAGATTTTCATTTTACTTTTGTAAATCCAGCCCAGTTTTGAGGATGTTTATCTGCTAAGAGGATGTAAAAAGCTCTTCTCCACCTTTTGTGTCCTGGAATATCCATAAGCTTCCAGAACACACAAGACGGAGAAACTTCTATATCTATCTGCAGTTCTGCCATCTGTTCAAGCCAGTACGCAGATGCACACATCAGCCACTCCTGGGACTACCACCATTATTATCCTGTGCCCCGTCATGCTCATCAAAACCAGTAAATGCGCCAGGCCGGGCCAAAACACAACCGGCTAAGGATATTTTTGTGATGTACTGTAACGTCATTATGATCTGTTGGGAAAATCCACTCAACATTTTTATTGTTGTTGTTCTCTTATTTTTGGTGTGTGAGTTCTTCTGGAACTCTCTAGAAATATGTTTATGAATCAGTTACCTTTGCCAGACACCACAGGAATATTGCAACTGACAGTGCATGGGGTGCGACAATATTCCATTTGAGCTGAGACATCAGATTCTAACTTTTGTATTTTGCTTCTCAGGTTTTCCAGGATTGAACGAAGCACACGAAGATTAGTTGGGATATTACTATTCACAGTCTCATCTATATATAATTGGTGCTTTTCCAGGTCTGAGGAGTACTCATTTACTACATTTTCATTATCTGGAAAAATGAAATTATATAGAAATAGTCAGCATTTTTGCCTCATAAAACTAATGTATTTAGCTATACAATTTTGATTTTCTGAGAATAAACTACTAAACACTGAGCTACCACCAAGCAGTTATGATATATAGTCATATTTATAGGAAATGATTTGGCCCATGACATATACAAATGAACATATATCCTAACTACCATACTAGTAATTTACCATAGGTAAAAGCTAAAGATTGTGTCCAGTAATAAATGAAATAGGTTGTTTATTTCTTTGGTGAGGGAAAAGAGGAGAAAGCAGTATTGGGGTCTTCCATCTGAGAAGTTCAATCTTATAGAGTGGATATGCTTGATTTATTTATCCATTTCATGTAAGTATAGCAGAACCTTGAAATTTATAAGATCTCAAGATTTCTTTGATTTCTTTGAAAAATTTCCAACTGTGGGTATGCTACTCACTGAGATGCCTGTGCCAGGCTCATGCACCAGCTATTTTCTAACCACCAAGTCAACAGCACTCAACATTCTGACCTCAAGATTCACAGGTTAGGTGTCATTATCCACAATACAATTGAATATATTATGGATAACTCTCTCATTCAAAACCTCAAATGTTGAAACTTTAAATGCTAGCTTTTTTTTTTCCACTCTGTGAATATTATCTTCTGAGTCACAAGTTTCTTGTATACTTAAAATAAGGAGTCATAGTGGAATTTCTCATAGAAAATCATACTTGCTGATGCCAGACTTGGAATAAGAGCTAAATAGTGCTTATCTGGCAAGTTGCAGGGGAAGGTGCCCAAAAGCAGTATGAATGCTATTTAACTAACCCAGAAATGTTAATCTTCTCATAGCCATGCATTCTCGTGGCAGTCAACAGTTCCAGTTTTATAGCTGAAAATCAAATGGAAAGCACAAAGATATCTACCTTTTACTTGCTTCTGCCTCTTTTGCCACATGTCTTTCAGCAAATACATGTACTGAAAGGTAGAAGAGGAGGTCTGGGAAACAATTTGCACACTGTTCTTTAACTCATCAACACTACTTCTGATTGGCCTTTCCTGTTGTAGCAAAGCTTCTTGCAACTGACATCCTGTAGGACACAACACCCCCTAAAAACAAAGAAAATAGCAGGCATTAGATGAAGGATTTGGGTTGTGGACATTTGTTAAAATAGCACATAGGAAAATTCAGCAATATGATTAGCCAACATAAAAACTTACTACTTGGTTTTCTGTAAGACCAGAAATTTGAAAGTCATCATCATACTCTTGTGGAGATTTAAAATATTCCTTACCACTGAAGAAATATAATTGGGCTATGAAAATTTTACCAACTGAACAAAGGCAGTGGGAAAAATACAAATGGAAAGGTGGCACCCACATATCCTAATTTGTAATTTTGGGCCCAGACCAAAGAAAACAAGAAAGAAAGCCTAACCCAAGGCCCAATATGTTTATGTTTTGAATTTTACTTCTAAAATAAACAGACAAAATAACAATGATGGTAATGCAGGTCAATGAAACATTAGGAGACTGCCATGACTACAGGCTTTCTCTGCGTGAGAGAGCCACCACTGCAAGAAACATCAGTGTACCCACCAGGTCTGGGTCAGCATGAAGACAGCCTCCAGCATCAGGGGCTTTTCTTTCTACTTTCTTTTGACTGGCAGCTGCTTTGGCTGGACGAGCCCGATAGCCACCCCCACTGATGGGCGGTGGGGCAGGCCTCAGGCTGGGAGCCTCTTCTCTCTTCTTGTCAAGGGGTCGATGACCGCGGCCACGGAAGAGGCCCTACAAGGATCGAGGCAGAAATAAAATGCAGAGTGTTATAGAAGATTTGGAATGTAACTATTTCAACACCCTCATTTTATAATTTAGGTTATCACAAGCTTGATGATTTGCTTAAGATTCATCAACTGGCTGGTTGGTGATAGTGAATCTGTAGGTTGCTTACTATTTACTAACAGTAGAAAGACCAACTGCACAAAAAACTATGATGCAATGTAGTTTTTAAAGAGAGGCCTTAGGACAAAGTTGTATCAGATTATGAATAGTAATGACTTCATATTCCTAAAACATACATAGGAACACACAAAATTGTAAAGAATCTATACTGTCAAGAAGAATGAATATTCTCAAGCCACTTGGATTGTTGGATTCCTATGATTATTGTTAATCACTTCCCTACTTTCATTTTTGTGAACTGATGATTAGACTCATATACAAACATATTTAAGAGACATTAAAGACTTATTAAAGGTTGATTCTTCTTAGAATTTATTTGTAATAAGACAATCTTTGACCCTCATAAAGTACTCTGGAGTTAGGCTGCTTGTAAGTCTTGACCCTACCTCTCACTAGCTATGGGACCTCAGGCAAGTTGCTTTATCCGTGCCCCAGTTTTCTCATCTGCAAAGTAAGTGTAATGACAGTTTGAATCAGCCTTACAAGATTATTGTAAGGATTAAATAACTTATCGCATATGGTACCCTCAGAACAGTACTTGGCAATAATAAGTGCTCGTTACTATTATTATTGAATTCACACATAACAAGTACTACAGTTTAAGTGGCCTCTCCACTGCTAAGTTCACTTTTAGTCTTATCTTCTATCAACAAAATTATTGGTTAAACCATTATCTTGAAATTTCCTACATGATTTCTTTATGAAACACCATGATTTTCTTGTATTTAAAATAATTATCAAGCCTTGTGCATTATAATTCAAATTACTTGCTAACTTAAAATATTATATTAAAAGATAATGAGGCAGAAAATATGCATTGCAATAGGAAAGTTTTGATTTGGATTAACTACATTCTCATATTTTTTTGTCAGTAGCTACATCCTTTGGATCTTAATTACAAATTAACAAATGACATGATTTGGAACAACTGAGCAACAACTGAGCTCTCTCACAATTTTGTGAGTCTAGAAGTCATCAGATGAACTCTATTTGGAATTGTATTGTCATTTATTCATTAGGTTATAATATTATTTAACATTTAGTAAGATGGTGCTAGGATTAAAACCCAGCCAGACTGGCTCCAGATGTTCCTGTTAAACCAGCTGACTATATAAATCCTTAATATGTAAAGATTTGGAGGATATATACATATTTCACATTGAAGGCATGGTCCTAGTCAGAGCTTACCCTCTCTAAAACAGATTTTAAGAAATGTGATTCATCTGTTTATTACAAATAAATTTATAACAGGAGAAAATTATTTTCTTTTTATTTAAGAGTGCCACTAGAGAGGTAGCATGCATGGTCTGACTTTACTAGAGAAAAGGAAATTTTAAAAAATATTTAAAGAAATTATATACTTAAAGAAAAACACTTAAAGAAATTATGAAGGCCACTTGTTGAATAATCAAAACCCCTAAACTACTAAATTATCTCTGTGAGGATTAGTTGGTAAACCGAAATGTGAAAATGGTTTGCAGAGTACTTTACAAAAATTTAGTCTTACACATTCTTTATATTTTTCTTACCTAATATGATTAACCAGACTTAACCAGATTAACCACGTTTTTACACATACAAGCAGATTAACTATATGTTCTTACACGTCGAGTCTGATACTTAGAACACTGAAGTTCCCTTGAAACTCAATAATGATCCAAAATGAATCACTTCATTTAAATATTACTGTGTATTCTCATTTCTAGTTTAATACTATGCTATATGTAAGAAATTTGGCCAAGATACATTTGATGATAAAATTTAAATTTCTTAAATATTCATTGTCCTAAACGCATTTCTGTATTTTTAGTAACTGCAAATTAGCAGCAATAATTCAGCAAAAATAATAGTTGAGGACAAACTATTCTACAAATAAATTAGACTGAACCGTGCTTCATAACTATTAATAATAACAATACACACTACCTCTAATTTACATTTTTGCATCTGAAAAAAGCAATATTTCATTTTCTATCATTACACTTGATGTATTTTGCTTTTAGGTTTACTTGTAATTTTTATAAATAATAATCTCAGTAACAATATACTACCTTCGCTCACCAAAGAAAAATCTACCTACCACCAGTATTTTTTTGTTTTAAAATACTGCTTTTATTATTTTATAGTTTGTGACATTTTCAGATCTTGTCCTCTTAATTGTAATCCTGTATCGCTAGAAGTAAATGAAAATCACAGTACTCAGGATAGCAAGTGAGAAAAGCACAACTTACATTAGCTAAACCATCTTCATTTTAAGAAAACACAGGTGATAAACCAGAAAACAAGAAATTACTTTGTTTTTATATAAGAAATACTATGAAACATTCTTTAAATACAATAAATCAAAAGTTAACAATTCAATTTCATAACTGTAAGCAATGCTAATTTCATTGAAATAACTATTCACATAATATGATTATGTTACATCTTATATTAATAATACTACTAATAATATAATAATGCTTTAAAAAATTCACCTCCTCATTGCCGTTGACACCTTGGGACTTAACTAGAAAAACACACAATAGTAGCAATAATAGACGTTTCATGGTTTTAAATTTGTGGAAGCTCCAAGAAACCATCCTTTTCATGTAGACTTAACTGAGAGATCTTCAATCCTATATATATCTGGGTACTCTGCTAGGAGTGACTTTAGAAATGGTTACCTTTCCTTAGTTAATAGTTAATTTTTGGTTCACTTGTTGGCTGAACCATTTTATCACTTAAGCAACATCTTCCCAGCAAAACTTATTTACTTGTCATACAACTATTATTCTCTGTCGGTCTAGCTTAGAAACATTAAGTATCTTCAATCCATTTAATTGGACAAAATGATGGGAAGTTAGGGCATTCCTAAAAGAGAGATGTGTATCTTATTTCTGGTAAATTAATGTGGAAACTGTACAAGCTCACAAAGAATATGTGAGAAAACAAATCTAAGCTTAGTAAATTTGACCTACTCACAAAGCAACCACTAAAATAGTGACTCATTAATGATATACCATAAATGCTTATGTTTAGTGACAATCACATAATTCTATTTCAAAAGGGATCATTAAAATCAAGAGTAATGTAATATCATAATGTGTTTATCTTTTGTTTTAGACATTAATCAAAATAATAAAATAACAAACTCATATCCTATTCTATGAAGGACAAACATCAGAAAGACTTTTTTTTTTGCTCTGAACATTTATATTTTGTCCTTAATTCACATAAGGTAAAATGTTCAGCAAATTCTAAACATTATTAAGATAACTGATAAATTATAGATTTCTGAATCAAAATTATGATGATGATTAAATACATCTTTAACATTCTATTTTATTATTATATAGTTTGTATTCCAGTATTTATAAAAACAATGTTATTTTAACATCAGTGAAGTCTTCATACATCTATTTCGATTAGTATGCTCACAGGCTAAATGAGGCCCATTTTCCTTCATTTCCCATAAGCCACAACATTTATCTCTCTTGTCTGTTCACTTGTGTGTTGCAATCAGGATTAATAACTCCTACAAGAATCAATAGGAACACCAGTCAGTAATCCAAATCTCAGTAAGTGCATTGATTCAAAGCATTTTTCTGCTTTTTGTATGGAAAGTGAAACATTCTCATTAAATTTAAAATTTATTTAATTAAAAAGATAGCAGGTTATCAGGGTTTGGATCAGCAAAGTACTGAAACAATGCTTTGAAACAGAGTCTTGAGAATGGTGTGACCCATTACACTTCTTTCTTCTCTAGGTAGCAGACAGTGCATTCCCAAATTCTTTTAACTCAGATTCCTAGAAACAAATTCTTTTCTTGGTAGCATATGTTGTCCTCCCAAATTCTTTTAACTTAGCTTAATAGAGACAAAGTACTCAGTTTAAATTAAGAAAAAATATTCACTTGAGCCTTTCCAAATTTGTGTTCCCTTTATTAGCACTGAGTAAATAATATATTTTGAGAGTTTTTTATTTAGTTTTAATGTTTCTTAAAGGGATAAATGATCTGGCAGAAAAAGCAAATATGTATGTGGATATTAGTTAAAACATATGCAGGAATATTTCCCATGAAAATATAACTGATAACAAAGTTTATTTTAATAATCTGGACAGGATTTTACTTTAGTGATGTACAGATTCATACTGATTTAAAAAGAATTATCTGTTAAGAAAACTATAACCATTTTTTTTTCTTTTGAGGTAACATATTAGTACATTTTCAATGACTGATGTTTGATCAACTAACAGTAGAATCATCATTTAACTTTCAGAAGTCTGTAAATTTGTAAAGTTTTTTCTAGTATATAATAGACTCTTGATCAACACTAAAGTGGAGTACTTCCTTTACTTTCCTACTTTGTTCTACTCTGACTGGCATTCTTCCCATGGTCAGGAGGAGGATGGAAGAAATCTAGTATGCATGCACCATAACAGCACAGACTTAACATTCATCTTACAAATAGTTCTTGAGAGTCTCCTCAGTGACAGGTAGTGTGACAGGGGCTGGGAATACATTGGTGAGCAAGACAGACATAGTAGGCTTTCAATACATAATTACAGGATGAATGAGTGAACTAGGCGTCATTGGTACATGCCTCAGATGCCAAATTAGGGTAGTCATTTACCGTATTTAATTCTTGAAACCACTATGTTCTACAGATGATGAAACAGATTCAGAGAGGTTAAGTAAACTACCCCAGAGTGTATAGGCAGTAGGCGCTGGTATGAGGACTTGACCCATGTCTGTCTGACTCTACAGTCCACACTCTGTACCCATTATATCATATTGCCTAACAGTATATAAACATTATAAAAATTTACGTCTACCTGCTTTTCATTTGTTTGTTCTTTTGGAGTATTTGACCAGCCTGTCATCTTGGAACTATAATGTATCAGGCTGACACACTCACTCATAGCCCTTACTTTCACTTGTCTTTTTACCCTCATACGTGGATATAGGCATTCATGTCTGTGTGAAGTATGTGCAATGCAGTGATAATGAGTTTCTTTAATTCTAGTTCTTGTTAGATATGTCTTTTTTTCTGTAGAGTTACATACAGTTACACTACCACTCTAAATTGCCTAATATTACAAAGTAGATGATCATGTTTTCAGGGAAGAAATATATTTGCAGAGACACCGCTTACTAAGATGCTTAAATTTTTTTAGAATGTTGATGCCATTGGTGGAGGGGAAAGGGAGTACTATTTGTTCAGTTATTTTGAGGTCACTAGTGCAGTGTTCTTCATATTAGCTGATGTCATTACATAAGTTAAGAGTAGTAAATCAGTGACAGAGAAAACAGAGATAATCTGTCCTGCCCAGCAGCTCTCTGGCTCGAAGGGCAAAGACTTGCCGATACCAATTGTCAATATACTTGTTGATACTTTTACAACTCATGTCAGGCTTCATAGCACAGTCTTCATAGCACAAGGCAATTTGGGCTTAACAACTATTTACAGAGCATCTACTTCATAACAGGTAGTTTACTAGGGGCCCGGGAGACCTTAGCGAAGCCTTAAGTCTAAAAGGAAAGACAGAAAATGAAAACCACTTACAATAATTAATGTTGAGTCTAAGATTGGGGGAGGTGAGGCTTTGGGACTGGTAACTTAAGGACCTAACTTCCTTCAGGAGGAAAGGAACTTCCAAGGAAAAGGGCTTTTAGACTTGAAACTTGGTTTGAATGACTGTACAGTTTATATCATGCACCTGGCACATAGCCAGTATTCAATAAATACTGGTTGAGCAAATTCATGAATATACAAATTGATGAATGACTAAAAGGAATACTGATTCTCGTTGTCTAAATAGGCATAGGTTTTGAAGTACTGTCATAAGTTGTTAGTCTCTGTACGTATTTTCCTTGTGTTACCTTGAAAAACAGTTTGAGAACCACTATCCAAAGGGAAATTAACACTGAAGAGTTGTAGGCCAGGCTAGACCAGAGCTCTTGGGGCAAGCCTGAAACCAGTGCAGTGGCGCCACCTGCAATGCGTTACTCATGTTTAGTGGGAACGCATATGGTGGGGAAGAAATAGGAGATGACGCCATCTCTTGTAGAATGTCTCCCTCTACTGGCTTACATGTCAGTTTCCTTTTCTTATGGGAGCTGACATAGAGCATGGTAATAAGGGATAGGACATTTTCTCCTCCAACTGGATGGAGATCACAAGAGCTAAGAAAAGATAGAGATGCTCTTCTGCTTTTGTCACATTAAGACCCACAACCATTAAGAGTGTAATGAACACCTCTGGGAGGGTTGCTCCCTTCTCCTGGAATGACCCCTAAAATGGAAGTGTGAAGCTCCAGTGGTCCTGTCAGTACTACAACACCCTGACCCTCCAACCACAGGTGACCAAGCTGGAGGTAGACAGATCCCTTACCCAGCTAAACCTACCAGATTGTCTCTCCAAATTTGATATTTGCTGGAAGAAGAAGGAGGAGGAGAGGGAAAGGGAGGAGGGGAGGGGGAGGGGAAGAGGGACTGGGTGAGGAAAGGGGAGGGGAAGAGGGACGGGGTGAGGAAGGGGGAGGGGGAGGAGGAGGAGAAGAAGGAGAAGGAGAAGGAGAAGAGAACTGGGTCAATTGGCCTGATGTTATATTCATGGCAGCATTTTAGAAGGAAAGCCTATCAACTGCAGCAACAGAAGTAACCAAAACTTCCAAACATAATAATTTGATTCTTTGCAGCCCAATCTGTGGACACCTGATGTCCTTTCTATAGTACTCATTTTACCTTTCATTAACTTTGACTGAGATGATTTTTGGCATTTGTTGAGAAAATTAAGATCAAATTTTTAGGAATCAGACCGGCTGCCTTATTTTTAAGCATAAATTGCATGTTAGAAAGAGAAGCTTTATATTCAAATAATGTAATCAATCACTAAAAGTTTTCATATATTAAGCATATGGGCTTGGCGCGGTGGCTCACAGCTGTAATTCTAGCACTTTGGGAGGCCAAGGCTGTCGGATCACTTGAGCCCAGGAGTTCGAGACCACCTTGGGCAACATGGTGAAACCACATCTATACAAAAAATGCAAAAATTATCTGGGCGTGGTGGCACACACCTGTAGTCTCATCCACTCCAGGTACTCGGGAGGTTGAGAGATGGGAGGATGGCTTGAGCCTGGGAGGTTGAGACTGCAGTGAACTAAGATTGTACCACTATACACCAGCCTTGGTGACAGAGCAAGACCTTGTCTATCTCTCTCTGTCTCTGTCTCTCTCTCTCTGTATATATAAATATATGTATATATTTGCATTTTTCTGTAGAGATAGGATTTCACCATGTTGCCCAGGCTGGTCTTGAACTCCTGGGCTCAAGTGATCCACCAGCCTTGGCCTCCCAAAGTGCTGGAATTACAGCTTTGAGCCACCGCACCCAGCCCATATACTTAATATATGAAAACTTTTAGTGATTGATTACATTTTTTGGATATAAAGTTCCTCTTTCCAACATGGAATTTATGCTTAAAAATAAGACAGCTAGTCTGATAGTATTAGCAGTGAAACTCTAGGGAAAATGGGAACTTTTATTTTGGTGCATGTCAGTGACATGCATTTCAAAAACTTCAAAAATCTTTCACAATTTAATAACTAATAAGTATTTCTTGAATTAGATTAACAATATTTTCTGTAAAATGTGCGCAGGATTGGACAAAGGTTTAATAAAATTTTTATGAAGAGTTACAGTTTGATGAGAAAGCATGAGCCCTATAGATAAAAATGGGCAAAAGATGTATATACATGTGTATATATATTGATATATGCATTTTTAAAAAACCACAAACATGTACTTAAAAAAAAATATGGAACCTAGATATAAATCAAAGAAAGCCAGAAAGGCTGGCTTCTAGAAACATGGATACAATGTTAGGGAAGAGGGAGAGGTGGGCAGAAAAATCTCTATCCTCTCCACATAATAAAGAGGTAATGACAAACCAAGAAAAAGAGGCAGGTTGAATGAAGATGGACAAAGTATGCTATTGGGTCCAGGATATCCCTTCAATCCTTTGTTATTTGTTCAGTGTTTCAATCTACTTTGTTGATATGGTTTGACTGTGTCCCCACCCAAATCTCACCTTGAATTCTAGTTCCCATAATCCTCATGTGTTGTGGGAGGGACCTGTTGGGAGGTAATTGAATCATGGGTGCGGTTACCCTCATACTGTTCTTATGGTAGTGAGTTCTCCTGAGATTGAATGGTTTTATAAGGGGATTTCCCTGTTTCATTCTGCACTTCTCCTTCCTGCCATCACGTGAAGAAAGACATATTTGCTTCCCCCTTCTGCCATGATTGTTAAGTTTCCTGAGGCCTTCCCAGTTCTGCAGAACTGTGAGTCAATTAAAATTCTTCCCTTTATATATTACCCACTCTTGATATGTATTAGTAGTGTGAGAACAGACTAATATATGTGCTAATATTTTGCATACTAGGTTTCCTTGTGGGGAGAATTGAGACCCACTGTAGGTTTAGATTAGGATGAAAATAGAAGCTGCCTGTGTTGACCTCTGACTTCTAGTTTACATTTATGCAGCTTTCTCCCCTTTTAGAACAAAGGGGATAATTGTTATCATATAACTAATGCTTATGGATCAAGTATTTCTGTGCCAGTCACTGTTACTAGTATGTTACACTTAATTCTTACAATAACTCTATGAGGTGGAGTAGTACTATTATTCCCATTTTACAGATGGGAGAATTGAAGTACAAAAAGAAGAAAGTTGCCCAAGATGATGCAGAAGGTAAGCTGCAGAGGGAGTTGAATCATGACATTCTGACTCTATACCCTTACCTACTATGATGGACAGTTTCTTCCTGTTATGCACAAAGCTATTTGTTCTCTTGTATTGATGTGGTGTTCCTACCTTAGCAAAATGAACACCTGTGTCTGTATATCTTTGCATCCTTCTATGAAGATTATATATAATACATACATATATTCATACAGACATACAGACACACACATTCTCACACACACACACACAAACACACATACATACATACCAAGGACATTTTTAGAAAGTAAATCTATTGTAACAAAAGATATGCAAATAATTTTGGGGCCAGGAGTGGTGACTCACACCTGTAATCCCAGCACTTTGGGAGGCCGAGGCAGGAAGGGTGCTTGAGCCCAGGAGTTCGAGAGCAGCCTAGGAAACATAGTGCGACCCCTGTCTCTACAAAAAAATTAAAAAGGTAGCCAGGCATCACAGTGCACACCTGTAGTTCCAGGTATTTGGGAGGCTGAGGTAGGAGGATCTGCCTGACCCCGGGAGGTCGTCCACTGCAGTCCAGCCTGGGCAACAGAGAAAGACCCTTTCTCGAAAAAAATTGTCAGCTTGTTGATAAACTACCTATGAAAATGATTGCCACCATTTATACTCTCATCAGTATTTAGGTTGTCCCTCATCCTTGCCAACACTGGTTTCAGGTCAAATTTAAACAATTTTTGCCAACCTGTTAGGTGAAATATGTTATCTTATTGTTATTGTGATGAAAATTTATTTCATCATGAGCACACTGAGAATCTTTTTAATTTACACATCAGCCACAATGTCAGTGGTCTTTCTGTGAACTGCCGGTTCATGTGCCTTATCTTTTGAGTTGTTCATTTTTTCTGTTGATTCATGAGAGCTCTTTTCATAGTAAGAAAATTAGCCCTGTGGCTAACATGCACATTACATGTATTTCCCAATTTTTCATTTTTCTTTTGTCTTTGCTTATGATATATGCAGACTTTGGCCTCATTTTCACTGAGTGGAATCCTAACAGCAGCATCTGCTAGGCTGAAATGTTTGAAAAAGGCAGCAGCTAGAATGCCTAATGCCTCTTTGAGTTCCTTCACCAGCTGCCAGGCATTCAAAACATCACACAAGTTTATAAATCCAGGGGCTCCATTTAGAACTGTGATGGAAAGCTTAGGCTTCAGTGTGTATTACTTGCACAGGAGTCTGAGGAGGGATCATTCTATACTGCAAGGGCATCTGAGATATTCCTTTCCTGTACTAGTTCCTGAGGTAATCTGAAGTTGCTTCATCATATTGTGCCATATAAGTGAATGTGAATGCCTTCAAGGCTAACTGGCATCTAGTCTCCAAGAAGGTGTCCTTACTCTTGGAGCTCTGCCTCTCTGTGGACACTGCCTCATAGTCCTCTGACACACCACTGTCACTGGATTGTGGTTTTTGGTGGCATCTCTCAGTGAGGTTACTCTACCAGTATCAATTTGCTTAACAGCCTCTCAACCGTTACACCTGGAGAAGCCACTCTCTTCACGAAGGGATAGAGATTACAGGCAACAATCAGGCCTGGCCATATCAGCATTACCTTTTGGAATATTATGAGCAGGAACCCAGCATGGATTTCAGGATACAAAGTTTTCACAGCATTTCAGGAAATCCTGTCAGCTCAGAGACCTCTCTGACTGCCAGACCAGTATCCCTGACGGCGTTTGCAGTCCCTCCAGAAGCAGCAGTAGTGGGGCCATATGCACAGGGAGGAGGGAGGTCCCTGATTCATGTTTTCACATCTCTTAAGTTTTTTTCATTTAGGTCTTGCACATTTTAAAATTTATTGCTATTTTAAATAAGAATCCCTTTCCCTGCTATATTTTTAACTGCAAAAACGAAAACTATTGATTTTTAATAACATTTTTCTACTCAGCTTAGTGAATTTTCATATTGTTTCCAATAGTTTTTTCAATTGGTTTTTTAGGTATAAAGTCATACCATTTGCAAATAAAGGTAACTTTGCATCCCTATTTCCTACTTAAACAATTTAATTTTTTTTGTCCAATTGAATAACTGGTACTTTCATAAAAAATAAACGTGGATAATAGTGGTGATGGTGGACATCCTTATATTATGACTAAACAGTAAGAATATTTTTAATGTTTCTCTGTGAATATGACACTGGCTTTTGGTAGCATATTTCTAAAAGAAAACCTAAAGGTGTCTAAAGAGTATTATTTAATATTAATAAAATGGGATCTATAAATATGAAGTAATAATAGTAAAATATTCAATCAAATGCCTTACTTTTCTTAATTATTCATGTCAAGAGGTATTTCTGCTAACTAAACTGAATATTAAAAATGTTTCTACAGATAAATTGTATTTTGTAACTAAGTAGCTAAGTTTTATAGAAACTAAATAAAATTTAGAATTCACTTACTTAAATGTAATGGAAAATATTTTTCATTGTCACAAAATTTGCAATGACCAGAAAAACAGAACTGAACTGACCTTTAATAAGCAATTATCTGCATTACACATACAGAAAGACTGTGATTAAATTAATGGTTGCTGAAATAGCATCTTTTTGGGGTGAGCACATCACACACACACACACACACACACACACACACTATCCTTCCTGCATATTCAGTAGCTGCAACTCCAAATCAAAATTAAAGTCTCGGCCGGGCGCAGTGGTTCACACCTGTAATCCCAGCACTTTGAGAGGCTGAGACAGGTAGATCACCTAAGGTCGGGAGTGTGACACTAGCCTGGCCAACATGGTAAAACCTCGTCTCTACTAAAAATACAAGGAATCAGCCAGGCGTGGTGGTGCCCACCTGTAATCCCAGCTACTCCAGAGGCTGAGGCAGGAGAATCATTTGAATCCAGGAGGCAGAGGTTGCAGTGAGCCGAGACGGTGCTACTGCACTTCAGCCCGGCCGACAGAGCCAGACTCCGTCTCAAAAAAAAAAAAAAAAAAAATTAGGCTTTCAATGCCACCTACACCCATATTTAAGTATATATAATATAATAGCTTACTTATTCATTCATTCAATAAATATTGAAAACTTACCAGTTGCAAGTTAATTAGATCCTGACTGTGTGACAGTAAACATCATGCCATATTCACCCCATAAGTCTAGTGGGAAATACAGATATTTAAACAAATATTACAACCAAACATTCAGCTAAGAAAGCTGGAACCAAGACATTGTTATTTCTTCTGTGGCAGTATAAACACCAAAAATATTTCTGTAAAATAAAAACATTTGTAAATGCCTGTAAATATTCGTAAGTACAAATTCTTATTTGTAAAGGTAAACAACAAAAGTCATGATTATGTTCAATATTGTCACTTGTTTTGTGATATGGTGTTGTGGGTTCAATTGTGTCCCCCCAAATTCACATTCTGAATTCCTAACCCCCAGTAGCTAAGAATGTGACCTTATTTGGAAATAGGGTCTTTTTGGATGGAATTAGTTAAGATGAGGCCATACTGGAGTAGGGTGGACCTTGCTAAGATTCATGTATGATTGACTGTTCTTTAACTGATAGGACGATCTAATTATGGCACAATGTCATATGCACAGCAAGAACGAAATGTGAAGTTGAAGGCAGACATGAGAGTGATGCAGTAGAAGCCAAGAAACGACAAAGACTGCCAGAGAACTACCAGAAGTTAGGGGAGAGCCAGAGAACACATTATCTCTCACAGCCCTCAGAAGGAACCAACCTTGCCAACACCTTTATTTCAAACCTGTTGCCTCCAGAACTGTGAGACAATAAATATTTGTTGTCTAACAAAGTTGTGGTACTTTGCTACATCAGCCCTAGCAAACTAATACACATGAGATGGGGCTTCATGTAGTAGAGGATGGTGAAATTGTGATAAGACCCGAGGACTCTCTCTCTCTCTCTCTCTCTCACACACACACACACACACTCCCCCACACACACACCCACACACATACACCTTGCTAAGATATTTATAACTGACAGTTTATAACTGATAGTACAATCTAATTATTCCCAAAGTCTTTCCAGGCATTAACAGGAAGAATAGCCCCTTCGCTGTTCCTTATAGTCCCAGAAGCCTCTGTTTCAACTATGCTACAAGAAAGTATCTGCTGATACTACCTTAGTATCTAGGCAAATTCATAGCATTGTGCTAAACAATTAAAGATCAAACTTTTGGAAGAAATGTCCAAGTATCATTTTTCACAGGTTTTGACCTCAGAAATTCAAATAAACAGTGATAACTCCCACGATTACTTTCTTTTGAATTAATGAACAATTTCAAATATGAAATTTAAGGGCTGGACATACTGAGTCACACAACTCTAAAGAACATTGCATACAGTGTTTTTGAAAGCTTGTATATTTAACCCTTTAAGTTGAAACAGGAAAATAAATAGTAATATTTATTATTTTATGATTATAAGAATCAGAAAACACTTCCTATAAAAAATATCATAAAAAGCTGATGAAAATGGCACTCAAATCTATACTCACATGACCTATCACTGTTCAAGAGCAAAGAACAATATTTGAAGGAGAATAAAAAGACTTTCTGTTTTGGTGAGTTTTAAAAATCTTGCCTAAAGAAAGAAGGCTTTCCTTAAAACTTATATTCTTGGTTTTACACAGACATAATACTAATATTTATATTAATAAGTTACTTGCCATGTCTGCTTTAAGGAGAGCCCTGAGGGCCCTTATGAACAGCAGTAGTGACACCTGCTGTTCAAATAAGGCAGCTTGGGGGTGTCAGCCAGGCCATGTGTGTATCCTGGAACCCTTCAGGAATCCAGTGAAACTTGTAGATCCTTTCTCAAGAAAATAAAACATATTGCCATATAAACACAAAATTTTCCTACAATATACATAATTTATGAATCCCTGAACTAAATAATAGGCTCACTTGAGTTCTATATTTATCTAAAATATTGTAAACTTTCAAGTGGATGACATAATTCTATAAATTCACGACAGTGTTTTAAAAGGAGCAAATTCGAGGCAATTTACCTCAATCATTACCATATTGTTATGAGTCTGGGCCTATAAATTAATGCCTCCAGGATGATTAAGTATGTAAAAAGTTAATAGGTCCAACCAGACAATTAATATATTTCCATAGATATTAGTCTTGCTTAGGTTTCTATGGTTTTATTGTCATTTCAAATCATTGTTTTCTATAGTTATTATTCATAGGTGAGTATATTATTTAGTTCCTCAAGTATATATTTTATAATTATAGTATTTTCTTGCAAGGAAATACCATCACCGGCCACTTTTACAGAAAATCAATTCTTAGGACAAACTCACAGTCAAATTCAGAGATGTTTTATCTTCAAGTAAAAACATGACCTTAAGGCCGGGCGCGGTGTCTCATGCCTGTAATCCCTGCACTTTGGGAGGCCGAGAGGGGCGGATCACCTGAGGTCAGGAGTTTAAGACCAGCCTGGCCAACATGGTGAAACCCCACCTCTACTAAAAATACAAAAATTAGCCGGGCGTGGTGGCGGGCGCCTGTAATCCCAGCTACTCCGGAGACTGAGGCAGGAGACTCGCTTGAACCTGGGAGGAGGAGGTTGCAGTAAGCCAAGATTGCGCCATGGCCCTCCAGCCTGGGCGACAAGAACAAAACTCCGTCTCAAACAAACAAAAAACCATGACCTTAATGTTTTTAATGAATTTCCAAGTGAGGTTGATTTACACTGCTATTCTTTTGCTAGATTGTTACCCCCTCTCAAAGTGTATGCAGTACGCTGTCAGGACAGATCAGTGAAACTGAAACAGGGCCAGTAAAATGTTTTGTCTATTTAAGTTTGCAAATGCCCAAGTCCATCCATTTTTCTTTTTACATAGAAAAATAATTAGGTAGGGTTGATCAAAACCGGAGATTTTACCAGGGTAGGAAGCAAAAATACCACTACTTGGCACAAGGATATGTATAAATAAAAATGGCTAAAGTCTCCAATTGTGTCTTTCTTCTACCAGCTTTGAAAAGCTGTACCCTGGCATTGTTGAAGCCACAATAATCAGCAGACAACTAGGAAATGGCCAAGAGCTATGTAGCGTTGAGAAATTAAAAAAAAAAAAAAAAATCTATTAGCAGAAAATGAATATGGGTTTTTTTCATATCTACATGTCAAAATTTTCCAAATTAAACCAGCCATTCCTCAACATTCACTCAGCAAGTGTTTACTGAACTGTTTAAGCGAAATTGTTTTCAGGTGTTAAGCCTACAAGTGTCCAAGTGCTTCTCGCCAGGATTGGAACCAGGAGACAGAAAGCAAGCAGCCGACCTCCAAAGAGATCAAGGCAGTGGAAGCGCCTTAGATAGAGCCCACGGGAGTTTGCTCTCCAGACGCTTAGGCTCTCTGAATAAAAAGCATTAAACTCTGGGGAATACAGCACGAACAACCAGGGCCCCAGCCAAGACATTTAAGGCTGAAGGTAAGGCAGAAAACATAATTGGAAGACTTCTTCAGAGGAGCCAGTGAAATCCTCCAGTCGAGCGCTTCCAGGTGTCTCCCCTCTACAGCCTCGAGACTCCGCCCTAGGGGCGGTCCTGAGGAGGGAGACCCGCCTCTTGATCCCAGAGGGCCGGGGGAGACTAGCGCGCGTGCGCAGAGCTTGCATCACATCCGGCGCCTGGCCTCCCAATTCCGGAAGGTGCAGCACAGTTGTGGCGGCGGGTACTGCGTTAGTGATTAGGGTTTCTTCCCTGCCGGAGGTGGGATACGCGGTAGCATCATGGTCGAGGTAAAGTGACACTGGGACTCTCAAGAGTCGTTTGTCTCTGGACTGTTTTTCTTTGGCAGTGGGCGTGGGGGATTGAGAGTGCTTGGAGTCCGGAGAGAAAAGAGGCTACGAGGGAAGCTGGCCGAGGCCGGGTGGTCTCTTCATCGGGTTTTCGGGGAAGGGGTAGAAGCCGGATGAGAACCCGAGTCGGAGGTTCAGTCCGGGCGCTAAGCCTGAGATAATTCGTCCAGTCCTCGTTTGACTCTTGGGAGCTGGAAACTGTCTTTGGAGGCGGGGCCTCTGTTGGTGTTCGACCACTGGTACTCGCCGCCCTCGGGGCAGTGTCAGTGATTCTGTGCCCGAAAAGATTGGCGGTCTTCTCCATCTTGCGTTCAAGTCGTCTCTTATTTCAACTCTACTCCCAGAAAAACTTGCCATTCTTTACATCTTTCCCTGGCATGAACAGCCAGCCATTCTGTTAGCTGGTCTTGTCCATGTTACCCCACATGTTTATTGATTCCATTCACTTTTCTCCGTATCCACTGTAGTCCACGTTAATTGAGACGAACATCATCTTTCACCGGGCCTGGTGCATTAGCTCCCCGTTGATTTCCTTGCTTCCATTTTGTTCCATAAGTTGTTCTGTTTAAAATGTAAGTTGTTCATACCTTTCTTGTTTAAAACCCTTTACTGACTGTGTTGCTAGAAGAAAACATAGGCTGTTGTAATAGTCTAAAAGACCTTACCTAATCTGGACCTTGTCTACCCTTGCAACCACAAAGCACCATCTCATCCACCGTATACAGCTGTGCTGCCCTCCTTGTATTATTTCAGTTAACTGAACGTTTTTTTATATGACATTTCCATCAACCTGGTTCGTTTTTATCTCTGTTTTGTGCAAGGCTAACTCCCTTTCTGCTTAAATATCACTTTAGTGAAGGCTTTCACAATTATACTTAGTCCTTCGTTTCCTGACCCAGTGCCTTGCTTGTTGCCCTCATAGCACTTATCAAAATGTGGAATTAGTTTACTTTTTATTTGTCTGTTTCCTCTTGAGCACAGGGACCATGACTACCTTTTATCATTCTATTGTGAGATTCTAGCACAATACCTGCCAGACACACAGTAGGAGCTCAGTAAATATTTATTGAATAAATGACTAAACTACGGCATCACTCAGTTGCTATACCTGAGGTTCTAGCCAAAGAGGAGCTTCCTCCTCTTCTCTAAACTTGACTCCTGTAGCTCACAACAAGTAGCTATGGTGAGTGGTATAAAGCTTTTTACATATTTAAACATGTGAAGTGTATAATCAATCTGACGTTAGGTTATGATTTGTGTAATTTGTAGATAGGTGTGTAATTACTTTTTTTTTTTTTTTTTTTTTTTTAGGAGGTACAGAAACATTCTGTACACACACTTGTGTTCAGGTCATTGAAGAGGACCCATGACATGTTTGTAGCTGATAATGGAAAACCTGTGCCTTTAGATGAAGAGAGGTTGGTATAGTTTTTTTTCCAATTGCTGAAATATTTAACATTCTAATATTGGGGAAAGAGAGCAGGGAGAGGGAGACCTTTAAAGGTAAACTGGTAATGCTCATGGGCTAATTCAATAATGAGTGGTGTTTTGGCATAATTTAAGCTGATTTAACTTTTTTTTTTTGGCCTTTTACAGTAAAAGTTCCATTAATTAATTGCATTTTACAAATACCCAGTAATTAAGAGAGTCCCTTTTAGGTATTTTATTTTATAATCAATCACTTTGTATGTGCTTTCAGCTTCCCGCTGCTCTCAGAGCCTTGCTGAGCTGAAATTGTACCTGGCCAGTACCTCTACTCCCATCTTTTCTCGTTAGTATGATGAAGATTTTTGAGTGGTGGCATATTTTTGGTTCTACATATCCAGCTCCAGTCTGGGATTGCATTATGTGCAGTGTTCCTTCTTTGTCCTTTACCCTTTTAAAATCTACTTAACTCCTCAAACAAGCATTTATATTTAATTTGTAAAGTAGACTATTTTTAAAAGTAATATAAGTGCATTTCTTTTTAAAATATTGAACCAATTAAGTACTTTTCTTAGTTCTAACTAACCTGTTTGGATACATCTAGTAAAGGTTGCTATAGAGTTTTTACTATATTTATATTTTGAAGGAAAGCGTATTGACTTTGAGGTTTCTTAAAGGGTATGTTAGTTTCTATATATCTTTCAAGCAGACCCTTGATAATTTATCATAAAATATTTTCTATTAGGTAACAAACTAAAATATTACTTAGGTTTAATGAATGCTGTGTGGTGGAATGTGAGCAAAAGAACAGATATAGTGGGGAAATGCACTTGGAAATTTTTGATTCTTTTAAATACTACTTAAAATCTTACTAGAAACTTTTCCTGTTTGTTTTAAAGTATTTATGGATACGTTCTTATGTTTATAATTTCTAAATAGTCACAAACGGAAGATGGCAATCAAGCTTCGTAATGAGTATGGTCCTGTGTTGCATATGCCTACTTCGAAAGAAAATCTTAAAGAGAAGGGTCCTCAGAATGCAACGGATTCATATGTTCATAAACAGTACCCTGCCAATCAAGGTGAGTATGTTATTATCAGAAATGTCAGACGTATATGTGAATTTTAAAAATAGAAAAATAAAATGTGTTATTTTTGCCCCTGCTGGCAGGACTTAGGTGTGGTCATACAGTATTTAATGGCTGTACCAGTATTATAATGGAAGTTTTTATCCTCATGGGAATACTGAGACATTGGTTGATGACTTTTTTCTTATAGGAAATAAAAATGGTAGTATAATGATGGCAGAGATTCTTAGAATGTGGAGAAGGTCACAGTAGAGATTAAAGGAAAAAATTGGGGAATATTCTTAACCTGTGGGGATACCATCTATCCTGTCTGTAATTCAGAAAGATGAAATTAAATACTGAAATCTTAATAAATGAAGAGAATTCAAGCTTCCACAAGAAACCATTTGCTTGGAAGAAATACCAGAGTGGATTATCACTTGATAGGAGGACTTCTTTGTATACCATTCCTATATAGCAAATGGACAAGGACGTGGTTTACAGAGATCAAAAGTGACCAATTTCCCTTATTTCTGAGGCTTAACTTAGTTGAGAAAATGTGATAGATGCAGTTGAAAATGTAATATTATTTGGTACTTTAAAGAGATGATAACTTTTATATATAAGATAAATTCACTACTGTTGATTTTTTTTGTCTTGTTTCTAGGACAAGAAGTTGAATACTTTGTGGCAGGCACACATCCATACCCACCGGGACCTGGTTAGTGACCTGTTGTATATTGAAAATGTCTTAAAAATGTCACATACATTTTCACTAACGAGCCAATAATGACATTCTTGTTGCCTGTAAAATGCAAGATAAGCTCAATAGCCAAGCATCCATGCATAGCTTTGTAGGTGATAATGAATACTCATGTGCCTTTATTCAGCAAACATTCTTGAGTATGTATAATTTTTCAGGCAATGTGCTAGGAATTCAAAGACAGTAAAACTGTTGCAGGCCTAGACAAATTTATTATCTGGTGGTTTAGGCAGACATGTAAATATCACCAAGCTTATAAAAATGATGGAAATGTTAGAGGCAGTATCTTAGAAACATGTCCTCTGTCTGTATTAAGGTATTGGCCCACGGATGGAGTGGCCAGTATAACCGGGTAGAGGACAAAAGGCTTAGTATATATAGAAAGTACAGGAAAATTGGGTGCTTCTGGTTGTAGTAAGTTACAACCACTCTTGGAAACATTCTGTTTGTATTTGAGGAACTGCTTAATACGGACTTTTGAAACTAATACCCAGATATAATGGAAATTAACTTTACTGTTCTGGGCTGCTTTAATACCTTGTAGGCTGTGATCAAATTTGAGTTATGTGTTACTAAGCAGTATTTATTGTAGAAATTAAAAACAAGATGAGCAAAACTTAATCAAAATTTGTATCACTGCCTGGAATTAATAAACGTTTGGAATGTTTTCCTTCATCATTTTATTTTAAGTGCATGTAAATGAATAATACAAAGCTACTAAAAGAAATTGATTTTTCATTTTAATAGGGGTTGCTTTGACAGCAGATACTAAGATCCAGAGAATGCCAAGTGAATCAGCTGCACAGTCCTTAGCAGTGGCATTACCTTCTCAGACCAAGTATGAAATATTATAATTACAAAGATCTTAAAAGCATATTTCACTGTTCACGTTTTTTCTTTTTAAAATTTCTTTATAACTATTGTATGACATTTTCCTTTATCAGGACTTATAACAATTTAAAATAAAAGGTTAGTTTTGCCGAATACATGACTGGAGGCATTAATTACTTTGAATATAATATTTCTTTTGCCTCAGGACTGATGTAAATCGTACTGCACCTAGTGGAAGTGAATACCGACATCCTGGGGCTTCTGACCGTCCACAGCCTACAGCGATGAATTCAGTAAGTTTTTCTGCGTCAAATAGCAGGTTTCTAACTTTTTAAACATGTTGCCTTATTTCCCTCTGATCGAAAGTCTTACCTTAAATACTAAAGAAATGAACACTTTGGAATTATTAAGATAAATAGCAGCCTGAGCTAGTCATTCATATTTCATAGCCCTAACACTCAAGTTGGTAGTAAATTAACATTTTTTGGAATGCTGTTATTTGTCTACTTGTACGTTGTGTATAATATGTATTTTGATAAAGATAATGTGATGTTGGTATTTATTGCCCACTATTAAAAATGCAAGGAGAGTTTTTCTGAAACCTGTGTTAGTATGCATTGCATATGAAAGTCTTTTTTTTTTTTTTATTAAATTTTAAGTTGGTACAGTTATGTTGAGTGCTATTAGTGTTGTACTATTCATGGGCTATACAACTAGTCTTATAAATGAACATTTAGAAATAAGTTTATCTGTAGGTAAATGGCAACTGGTATTAGTATGGTAGAAGTAGTTGTAGAATTATTTTCTATAGTTATTTTATTGATTTATTTTTCTGCCATGTATTTTATTATGCTGCCACTTGAAATAAGTGCTGGCTTTGCTTCTCAGCTCATTATGCAATTGTTTTGACTTCATGAAGTGAATGAATGTGTAACCCCCACATCTCATTTCTTCCTTTATCTTCCATTCAGAGCATATCTTCTGTCCAGGCTCTCTACCCTCCTTATGAGGGTGTAATTTAAGCTTCTTGAGGGCAGGAACTTTATGGGCTTAATTATTTTTTGGATGACTAGATGACTGCTAACAATAGATGGTATATCAGGCAGTACACCTGTTAAAATAGCATTTAAATATTGTATTAGAAGATAAATAGAAGGAACTATCATATCAGTCTTTGCTACATTAAATCCATAAGGTTAAAATATGACAATGAAAGGCAGTGGCATTAATACACTTAAAATGATTTTAATAATGGGAGCTTACATGGAGCATTTACTACTTTTTACATCTTTGTAGTAACCCTATGAAATAGGCACTATTCTTCCCATTTCATAGGTGAGGCACATAGAGGTTATGTAATTGTTACCTAATGTCAAACAGCTAGTAATGGGCCAAGCTGGGATTTGAACCCATACACAGTGATGTGTGTTCTTAAGTCTAATGTTCTGCCTCTCTCTGATTTTATAATTGCTTTTTAAAATTAACATACAGAAAATTTTATTTCTTCATTTATGGAAAAAATCTTTTGTAAGTTCCCTCTTTCCATTTCCGTTTCTGAATTGATACAAAGTCTTTGGTATGATATCTTTAATAATAATAATGTCTCTTCTATGTCTAGATTGTCATGGAGACCGGCAATACCAAGAACTCTGCACTGATGGCTAAAAAAGCCCCTACAATGCCAAAACCCCAGTGGCACCCACCATGGAAACTCTACAGGGTGAGTGACTCTGCATTTATTTTATTATGTGAATCATGATTGCTTTCTAGTTGACAAGCACTGAAGAATAGAGTAAGGAGGAAAAAGAGTGAATATGAAAAACCGGTAGAGCAATCAGAGGTGGATTGAGAAGAGTCTTAGGGAGTATCTTAAAAGATCTCTTGGGAAGGCGACTTCCTTAAGTAAAAGTTATACTTGTATTTTATATAAAATCATATAAAATGTCAAGATAAAGCTACTAAATATGGATTGCAGACTAAATAAATTTAGAAAGTGTTCAAAGTATTTAGTTTGAAGGTGAAGGGGGAAAACACCATATAAAGAAATTCTTTGGGCCTACCAGTTAATCTTTGAACTACAATAAATTAAAATGAGTCAGAGTGTATCATCTAAAAGAAAATGGACCTGCGTGCTCACTTCAGCAGCCCATATGCTAAAATTGGAACAGTACAGAGAAGATGAGCATGGCTCTTCTGCAAGGATAACACAGATTCGTGAAGTGTTCCATACTGTTTATTTTGCATTGCTTGCCTGTATCAAAATATCTCATGTACCCCATAAATATATTTCTACTGCATACCCACAAAAATTAAACACGAAATTTTAAAAAATAAAGTGTACATAGTAGAAAATGTACAACTACACGTAATTTAATATATATTTTCCCCATAAATATATTTCTACTGCGTACCCACAAAAATTAAACACAAAATTTTAAAAAAGAAAGTGTACATAGTAGAAAATGTACAACTACACGTAATTTAATATATATTTTAAAATTTTTATTTTTCAAATGATTGTACAGCAAGAACCTTTTTGTTTGACATACAGGTCTAATGAATTGTAATAGATGTATTTATTTGGGTAACCACTACCACAATTAGGATATACACATTACGTCACCTCAAAAAACACCCCTGTGCTATTTTTTTGTAGTTATATCTTCCTTCACCTCTGACAATCACTGATCTGTTTTCTATCACTATAGTTGTCTTATTTTTTTTCAATAATTTCAGTTCTAATTTATTTTTAATTTTTATGGCTAACATAATAGATGTGCATATTTATGGGCTACATATCAAATCTGATACAAGCATACAGTGTGTAGGCCAGGTATGGTGGCTCATGCCTATAATCCCAGTACTTTGGGAGGCCTAGGCAAGTGGATCTCTTGAGTCCAGGAGTTCAGTACCAGCCTGGGCAACACAACAAAATCTCGTCTACAAAAAATACAAAAATTAGCTATGTGTGGTGGTGCACACCTGTAGTTCCAGCTACTCCAGAGGCTGAAGTGGGAGGATCACTTGGGCTCAGGAGGCGGAGGTTGCAGTGAGCCGGGATCACACTGCTGCACTCCAGCCTGGGCAACAGAGTGACACCCTATCTCAAAACAAGAAACAAAGGAAAAAAAGCATACAATGTGTAATGATCAAATCACAGTAATGGGGATATTTATCTCCACAGTAATTGGGATATTATTTCTTTGTATTAGGAATATTCCATTTTACTCTTCTATTTATTTTGATATATACAATAAATTATTCTTAGCTATAGTCACCCTATTGTGCTACCAAGCTAACTAGCCAAACTAGTGCTACCAAACACTAAATCTTACTCCCTTTATCTAACTGTATTTTTATACCCATTATCCACTCCCTCTTTATCCTCTGCCTCCCTACTATTCTTCCCAACCTCTAGTAGCCATCATTCAACTCTCAAGATCATTTATTTTTTAGCTCCCATATATGAGAGAGAGCATGCAGTACTTGTGTTTCTGTGTCTGGCTTATTTCACTTAACATAGTATCTTCCAATTCCATCCTTGTTGTTGCAAATGACAGAATTTCATTCTTTTTAATGGCTGAGTAGTATTCCATTGTGTGTATGTACCACATTTTATTTATTCGTTCACCTCTTGATGGACACTTAGGTTGGTTTAGCTGTGTCTTTTTGACTATGTCATATAAATGGAATCATACAAAATATGCTGTTTTAGATTGGCTTCCTTCACACAGCTTAATACCTTTGTGAGTCACTGAAGTTGTTGCAAGTATTAATAATGTATTCCTTTTTATTACTGAGTAGTATATATTATATAGATGAGCCACAATTTGTGTATCTATTAACTTGTTGAAGATAATTTAATATTGTAAAATATAACAGTCAAATTATCTTTTAAATTTATGATTTGAAGATGGGAGGGCAATTCAAACTCGGGCTGCAGTTAAACTTAAAAACATTTTAACTTGTATGTTAGCCGCCCATTCTACTTTGTTTTATACAGGTTATCAGTGGACATCTTGGCTGGGTTCGATGTATTGCTGTGGAACCTGGAAATCAGTGGTTTGTTACTGGGTCTGCTGACAGAACTATAAAGGTAATAATGAAGGAAGAAAAAATAAACATGACTTTGTGTTTGTCATGTAAGTTTAATCAGTTACTATTTCCTGTGGCAGGAATTGCTATTGCAGTTCCTCTGTTATTTTAGACCTGAATAAGGAGTAAAATTTATCATTTATACGAGTAAGTGTTCTAAATAAATATCTGTTTGAAAAGTGGTATTTAAACCACTTTTTCTTTACCTGCTGAATACCTACCACTAATTCCTTTATACTTACATTGTTGTCTCCAACTGGTTACAAAATTAAGAGCATGCTCATTCATAGAAAATGTGGAAAATATAGAGAATTATGAAAGTACATAGACCTGTGTATAATCCTACCATTGTTAGATACTTGGATAAGTTTCATTTTAGTATTTATTTCTGTAAGTATAAATGCCATTACTTCTAAGCTCTTTTCCTGTGTATCTTTTAAAAATCATTCTTAGTATGTAATTTTGTATCTTGCTTTTTTCCCTTAACATTGTATCAAAGGCATATTCCTGTGAAAAATTTACCATCTTTTAAAGTGGCTGCATAATATTATATCATTTGGATAGTCTATAATCTGTTTTCCTATTGTTGGATGGTAGAGTTTTTAGTCTGATTTTCACCATTACAAGTAATGCTGTTAAGTTTTGTATATAAGACTTTTTGTGTGTTTTAAATTATTTTGTTATGGTAGAGTTCCATAAGTGGAATAAATGGGTCAAATATTTTTGAAGCCGATACCCAAAGTACAAATTACTTTCCAAATGAGTGAATCGATACTTGCAGTGTATGAGAGGATCTTTTTCAGCACATTGGTTGTACATTCCTTTGCAAATATCTAATATGGTAAGCAAAAATGGATACTTAATCTTTTTTTAAAAGTTTGTATAGGCTGGCCGCGGTGGCTCACAACTGTAATCCCAACACTTTGGGAGGTTGAGGTGGGCAGATCATGAGGTCAGGAGATCGAGACCAGCCTACCTAACACGGTGAAACCCTGTCTCCACTAAAAAATGCACAAAAATTAGCTGGGCATGGTGGTGGGCGCCTGTAATCCCAGCTACTTCGGAGGCTGAGGCAGGAAAATGGCGTGAACTCAGGAGGTGGAGCTTGCAGTGAGCCGAGATCACGCCACTGCACTCCAACCTGGGCGACAGAGCGAGACTCTGTCTCAAAAAATAAATAACTAAAAAGTTTGTATAAAATTTCTAATGAGTTTGAACTTTTTCATATCTGTATTTGCTGCTTTTAGGGTTTCTTTAAGTTGTTGCCATCCTCGGTTAATTTAATACCATACTTTTCATACTATTATTATCAAAGATTCCATTTATATAACAAGAAGGTTAACCTGTCATCTAATTGCAAATATTTTTCCAGTTTGAGCATGCCAGTTTTTTTCTTGCTTTTATTTGGAGGGGAGTCATTTTACAAAATTTTTTATTTTTACATATTCGTTATCTTTTTCCTCTTCTCTTTGAAAACTGAATTGTAAAATTTTGCTTTGCGGTAACCAGGGAAAGAAAAAAAAAAACTCTTTGATTGCAGATCTGGGACTTGGCTAGTGGCAAATTAAAACTGTCATTGACTGGGCATATTAGTACTGTGCGGGGCGTGATAGTAAGCACGAGGAGCCCATACCTGTTCTCTTGTGGAGAAGACAAACAAGTAAAATGCTGGGATCTTGAATACAATAAGGTAAGGTTGGAATCAAGGATTTAAAACATTATGAACCACTGTTTATCTTTCTAATTCTACAAGTGTTAACTGTCCTGCTTTGTCTTTAGGTTATAAGGCATTATCATGGACATTTAAGTGCAGTGTATGGTTTGGATTTGCACCCAACAATCGATGTGTTGGTAACCTGTAGTCGAGATTCAACTGCACGGGTAAACGGGATAGAGTTGTGTTTTTATCTGTAAATATGTTGCATCTTGTAGGGTGCACGTTTGGTTTCAGAGTCTTCAATTGATTGATAGAGAATTAAAGATAGTTGTCTTGAGTCATCAATATCCTAGTCCCTAAGTTTCTTAACTTGCATTTTTTTCCACCTTAGTCTGCAGTTCTATGACCTCACCATGTTAGTGTTATTAATGCCCTGTCCCTGAAATGTGATATTCTCACGTTCCATTCTGTAACAACTATTGTCCATTAGTTCTTTCATTCAGTAGTGTTAAAAAGTAGTCCCATCATGCCCATTCTTAGATTTTCAGTACCCTGATCTTTTAGCTTTTTAAAGTTCTTTCAAGTTGTCTCCTATTTATATTATTCCTCCAGTTGATAAATCATTATCTTTCATTTAAGCGTTTTCTTTATTATATTCAGGTACTAGTTGTCTAGTAAATTTTCAGCCTTGAATTGATCCAGTTATCTTCTTGAGATAATGAATACCTATTCTCTTTCCTAATATGTCTATTGCGTTTTTATAGATTTGGGATGTGAGAACTAAAGCCAGTGTACACACATTATCTGGACATACAAATGCAGTTGCTACAGTGAGATGTCAGGCTGCAGAACCACAAATTATTACAGGTATGATCGATACTTTTCAAGTTTACAGAATATTCATATCAGAATCCATGTTATACATATACTTTTAATATTCACGATGACTCTTGCTTTGCATTGTGTTTACAGTGTTTATGTGTCATATTTTAATCGTGGACATTTGAAATATATTCAAATGAAATTTCATTCCACTGTTTTTATCTCGTGGTTTTTACATATCATAGAGTATGCCGTACATAGTAACCTGTAATGTCTGACTAGAATACTGTGATACAGACAATTAAGTATTATTTTATAGTGTCAAAATTATTTTTCTAGGAAATTGAAGTTTGAAGACAAAAATACCTTGAGACTAGTAACCTTTAGAACTGATTTGAATCTTACTTTGCTCTAAATAAAGTTAGTAACAATGGAACTTTAATACTAGAAAATAATTCCTTTGCCTGATGTATTTTATTAACTTAAAAAAAATCATTGAAATTTTTTCCTTTTCACTAGAGTATACAATCATATATTTGTTTTATTTGTTATTTGCATGTGTTTTAGCTGTTCAGTTGACAGTGAATCAGTTGTTGTATTGCATTTTTTTAAAGAATTAAAATCCACCTAAAAATTTGGAACTATGAAGAAATTAACCAAGACTGATTTGCAAGTGATAAGGCTTTCATTTAGAACATATGTGTTTTGGAAGAATGCTTTGTATTTTATTTAACTTTTGCATTATTTTTCCTGGTCTATGTTTTGAGGGATATATTTGTTTCCATTACAGGAAGCCATGATACTACAATTCGATTATGGGATCTGGTGGCTGGAAAAACAAGAGTGACGTTAACAAATCACAAAAAATCAGTTAGGGCTGTGGTTTTACATCCAAGACAGTAAGTGTATTTTCCTAATTAGCTTCTTGTTTTTCTTCAGTTCTTAGTATAATGCTGAAATGCTAGTGGTGTCAGCACTGCCTTTGGCAGTCATTTAGCTGCTATCATTTCCAGGCCTGTGCCACATAGGAATGTGTGTTTCTTTCATTTTCCTTATGCACTAATTTGCTTCATGCCCTGTAAAACATGAGGAAAGCCTTCTACTTCATAACAAATAAATATGAGACAATGTAAATAAATCATGATTAAATGCTGCATGTCAGAATAAAAGATATTAGTGGCTGGGCTTAATGTTTTGGACATAAATGATACTGGACACTGAGACATTCATTGAATAGTTTAATTCTTAAGGAGGAAGTTAATATATGTAGAAAGAGAAATAATAAGAACCGTGAACATTATAGTCAGAGTATCCAAAAAGGTGGAGCATAATATCACAACTATTGTTTGTTGTATTAGATCACTCTGACACTTTTCTGGTTATATTCATATTCTTTCTCTTCTCCCTTTCCTCCTCTCTGTCTTCTACTCTCCATACCCTTTTCCACCTCTCTTCTTCCTTCCTTTGCTTGTCTTTCTCACTCTCATCTCTCCTCACTCCCATTCTCTCTCTTCCTCTTGCCCTCTATTCCTTTTCTCCCTTTCTTCCTGTTCCTGTCTTGCTCTCCCTCCCTCCAAAAGAGTTGCATAACACATTGCCCTTCTTGTGAAATAGGGCTTCTACACATTTATTGCTCTAGCTTAGTGCAGAGCATTAAGGAAATGAAAGAATAAAACTTAAAGGAAATGAAAGAATAAAACTTTAGGACTTAAAATATCCTGTTAAAAATGTGAAGATCTGATTTAACTTTGAACAAATGTCTTAATATTTTTACATTTTGATATGACTATTTTGCTGAATATATAAATCATTGAGTACACAACACAAAATATAACTGAAATAAGCTTTTTAAAACCCACCATTTTATTTAACTTGGTTTCCTTTGTCGTTAATTCTTTTTAATATTATTTCAGTTACACATTTGCATCTGGTTCTCCAGATAACATAAAGCAGTGGAAATTCCCTGATGGAAGTTTCATTCAAAATCTTTCCGGTCATAATGCTATTATTAACACATTGACAGTAAATTCTGATGGAGTACTTGTATCTGGAGGTAAAATAAGATTTTTATAATAAATATGTTTATCTGTTACTTTTAATGATGAATAAACATTTGTAATACTTCTAAGCTGTCACACTTAAGTATTATAGCAGCACTTGCCTGATTAGGGCACATTTGCATGTTACTATGTGTGTGCATGCATATTCATAATACATGTAGTATATTTCATAGTTTAGTCCTTTTGAGTTCCAATCTGATGAATCTCAGGGATTTATGCTGGGAATTGCCTAAAATTGTGTTTATTATTCTGGAATTGGATGTTAGATTTTGAGGTGCTTTTTAAGATCTATAAATTCTGAACCCAGCACAAATGAAAGTAGAAAAGCCAATATTAGGAGAAGATTGAGTGCCTGTGTCTTATGTATTTTTATAACCGAAGTATTGCCATGCTTGGGCTAATGATGCTTAATAAATGTTTGTCAAGCTGTACTGCTGAAGGGATACCAGGTGTAACTAGATTTTTCCCTTTAAGCTGACAATGGCACCATGCATCTTTGGGACTGGAGAACTGGCTACAATTTTCAGAGAGTTCATGCAGCTGTGCAACCTGGGTCTTTGGACAGTGAATCAGGAATATTTGCTTGTGCTTTTGATCAGTCTGAAAGTCGATTACTAACAGCTGAAGCTGATAAAACCATTAAAGTATACAGAGAGGATGACACAGCCGTAAGTTCTCTGTTTCACATTTGTTAAGTAAAGCAGCTATACCAATTTGGCACTCTGTTCTCATTTAATTTTATCAGAAGGAAAAATAATCTTTATAGTATTTAAGATATTTGTTTTCTTGAATAGTATCTATTTATAGATTTCTATATTATTTCACTGATGCCAGTGAATTCATGGATGGTTTTAATTTTATCCCAGCTTTCTTTGTTATAGTTGCTGGGAAATCTTGCACCAAGAATAACAGCAAATAAATAGATTGCTATGCAAATTAATTTGAGAATCATAAGCTTTGGTATTAGTAGATCCAAATAGAAATGTTATTTTAGATGAAAAACTGCAAACTAAACATAATGAATCCATCCATCTGTTATTAGACTTAGATAATGCCAGAAGTTTATCAACTCTTCCTAAACTTGTCAAAGAACTACTAAGTATATAATGCCAATGAATAATGTTAGAGGAGATACCTTATTTCTGTTAGAAAGGAAGCCTGTTAGACATGAAGCAAACTAATAATACTTTATTTTAACTTGCTTTTCTACTTTTAGACAGAAGAAACTCATCCAGTCAGCTGGAAACCAGAAATTATCAAGAGAAAGAGATTTTAATGAATGTGGAATTTTCTTTTTTTTTTTTTTTTAAAAAAAAAAAAAAAAAAGCTTGGCGTTGATGAGGATACCCAGTCATTTTGTGCTCTGGCTGGGAATATAAAGGAGAAATTCACTTGCTTCAATCATTGCTGCTTCATATTTTACAATAAACTGTCCCCTGTCCCCTACCCTTGTGTTTTTATTTCTAAAACAATTTGTGATACTAGGAAGATGCAGATATCAAGTAAATGCAGGTTTATTGACTGTAACTATTCTAGATGTAATATTTTGACAGTCTTATTAGAACAACCCTCTTTTTTAAAAAAATGTATGAAACGGATTATTATAATAGGACATTTGAGGGAGCAGTAAGTTTTTTTTTTTTTTAATCCTTTAAAAATTAATATCTGTGACTAATAATTTGAGATTAAAAGACTTGAAGTCTTAACATATATGTTTATTCCAAAAACCGTTTTTGAGTGTATGTTCTACAAAGTTCTGCACTAGATACTGTTCAGGAAATAGACAAGTAAGATGTGTCTATCCTCTAAGACTTCCAGTTTGGTAGCTTAGTATAGAAATTCTGTAATGGAGGTGCAGGTGAAATGCTGGGGGAACAGAAGTGGGGATAAGATCATTTATTTTTCTCAGGAAGGATTGTGGAAGACTTCATAGAGTAAGTGGCATTGGAGATGACTTTGAGGTGAAGGAGGACAAAGAAGGAAAAGAGATAAGGCATGAAGTGATGAAACCAGGCAGAAGAAAGTGTGCAGTGTGTCCTGGGACAAAGAATTTTGTGCTACTATTGAATAATGGAGAGTAAAGCTGGCTTGTTGTGAGGAAAGCTCATATAAATTTGGATTTTATTCCACAACTAGTAGGATACCAATACTGCCATTGAAACTTCGGGAAAATAACTGGAGATACCAGTGCAGCTGTTTAAAACTATAGCAAGGGCTGCAATCTTGTAGAGATTTTAAAGAGAAGTTTTAAAGTTTCTAATACTGATGCCTCTTTTTGATAAATACAAGTTTTATAAATCTTGCCCTGGGATCCTGATTCCCCTTTAGTCAAGAAGATTTGTCAGACTTCACCTTCTATAATGAGAAATCACAGTTATAAGAACAGTCAGTTTTTATAATTTTCCAAATTAAAAAATTGCACTATGATTTTCAATAAGCATTTCCAATTACATTACCCATCTTGCATGCTATAGGTGGGAGTATAATTGGCACAACCTTTAGGAATGTAGTTTTCTGGGGTTTATTGAAACTGTTTGAACCTTTTGGCCTACTAAGTTCATTTCTAGGAAACTGCCTAATGGGAATAATCTGACAAGTGTACACAAGCAAATTCATTGCACCTTTGTTCTTTAATACTTAAAACCCAAATGTCCTGTCAATAAGGGATGGTTTAATAGATGGTACCTTTATGCAATTTGTTTCTAAGTATTCATTAAGTGAGTGAGGAATGTCTGGATTATTAGGGCAAAATTTCCAAACTTTACTCATTTAAAAAAAGTTGTGCAAGCATTTTTTGTGAACAACTTGATGCTCCAAAATATAACACCACATTACTAACAGTGGCTTTGTTAGGAAGCAGAATTATGGAAGAACTTTCACGACTGGCTTTACATATTTCTATGTTTTAATTTTCTATAAGCATGTATTTCATAAACTTAAATAAAGAAAAAAGAACGCTGCACTTGCATTCCTGAGAGATTCTGATATGCCTTCTAACAACAAAAATCAGAGGTAGATGCTGTTAAAGGCCAACAAGAAATGACTAGTACAAGGAGATGAGAAAGCCCCTACCAATCTTTTTAGCAAAGCTTCCACTATTGTGTTCAAGTTAGGTATACATATCAAATTCTGAAAAGCATTTAAAAAAATCTGTTTCCCTGCTCCATGCTGGTCTGTATTACAGTGTTTCTTGAAACTTCTGTTGCATTAAGTTCATCTACCATAATGTGTTCATGGACCCTATGAAAGGTGCAGAATTTCATGCATGTGCCCTTTTACTTACCTGACAGACCCCCCACCAGGGTTAAGTCCCAATCTCTTCCACTGCCCATTGCATATAGCTTAAGTGTAGTCAAGCTATAAAGTGTTACCAAAGAAAGGCAGCTCCACAGACTGGACTCATTCTTGGTCTGTAACCACATATCTCAAGTGAGCCGTCAACAATGACCAAATACACATCTCCATAGTTGATGCCTTTTGCCTGCTGTTGCAGAGGATGAGCAATCAGCCTCACAACAGTTCCCTCTGTGCAGTTGTTGCCATACACTCTTGCCCTCCCAAGGACCTTGCTCCCATGATTAAACCCTTTCCTGTACCATGAATTTCTTCCCTCGGCCCTAAATGAATGTCATCAAAAAATAGGTTTCAATACTGCCTCTTAGAAAAAAAAAATTACTAAACCTAAATGTTTCCCTCTAGGAATATACCCATTTCTCTACTCTTATAGCTAAACTTGCAGAGTTTTTGATAAACTTATTTCTATTTCCTCACTTTACATTTTCTCATTTTTTCAACCAATTGCAAAAAAAAGAAAATGTGTTAAACATTTTTCTTTTGACAAAAGGAATTGGTAAGTTAATGAAATAAGGAAAAATAGTAAATAAACTTAAAAATTGATTTTTTTTGGTACAAAAATAGGTAAACCTAGATAAACCAATTAAACAGAAATATCAATAATAGAAACAAAGGGAAGAGGGAAGTAAATAACAAAAGAGCTGTCCAATTCCATGCCATTCGCCAAACAAAATGATTAGTTTTAAAGAAAAAATTAGCCTATGGCTATTTCAAAAAGATACAGAAAACATAAACAGATTAATTGCCATAAAGAAAATGAAGTTGTCAAAGACAAACACCCCTACCACCACTAACATACATCACTAAACCCGAAGAACTTCAGAATTGAGTCCTTAAATCATTCCAATGCACTTGAAATTTTTTCTAGGACCTAGATAAAGAAGGAAATCTTGTGTGTGTTTTTAAATGTTAATATAACAAAGACACCCAAATCCAATAAAGAACAAATAAATTGTGGTTTCATCTCACTTATGGATGCAAATATTATTAGGAAAGTTTAACAAAAGAAGCCACATACCCAAGCAGAGATTATTCTAAGAATGCAAGGATGGTTTACTATTAGGAAATAAGTTAATTAGCTATATTGATTTAGACAAGGTAGAAAATATGAGCATCTTCATAGATGCCGAAGAAGGGTTTCTATATGTAGATAAAAAGAAGACAGAGTTTTGCTCTGTTGCCCAGGCTGGAGTGCAGTGGCACAATCGTGACTCACTGCAACCTCTGCCTCCTGGGTTCCAGTGAGTCTCCGTATAATTTGAAACTTATTCTTGGTTAAGAAACTTATTAGCATAGCAGTAGATATTTTGATTAAATATGACTCTTCTTTCTTAACTTGGTCAGGGAAAGTTTCTCCTGAAACTTCTTTAGAATTTAGAAAGCTGAAAACCAGAATTCTCATGGAGAATTTCTGTCTCTCTTTCATTGAGAATAATTTGTTACCTAATTAACATATCAAATAGAAATATTGATACCTAAGAGTCATAAATTATAGTTTAATTTTGTAAAAACTGAAGTTTACTGGACTCCTGTGTCTTAGAATGGGAGGAATGGGTGTGCTTTCTGCTTGATTTAAAAGTGTGACCCTCCTATCAAAATCACATAGTACTCCCTAGCTATCGCCTATTTCTGCTCTATTTTTCTCAATTATTATTTTTTATTGTTTGTTTCACCCAATAGAATGTAAGCCGCAAAATAACAAGTCTATCTTTTTTTTTTTTTTTTTTTTTTTTTTTTGAGACGGAGTCTCGCTCTAGCACCGCCTCCCAGGTTTACGCCATTCTCCTGCCTCAGCCTCCCGAGTAGCTGGGACTACAGACGCTCGCCACCTCGGCCGGCTATTTTTTTGTATTTTTTACTAGAGACGGGGTTTCACCGGGTTAGCCAGGATGGTCTTGATCTCCTGACCTCGTGATCCGCCCGTCTCGGCCTCCCAAAGTAACAAGTCTATCTTACTCACCAATGTGTTGGCTGGTATTCACTATATTTTGTTAGATAACTGAAGTCAGAAATTTTAATAATTAGGAAATTGGAAGAATCACCTTCAGTGAACTGATTTGAATTTTTAAACTTGTGTAACAAAAGCAAATTATTGAATGAATTATTAAACAATGGGGTTTTAGAAGTAATTTTAACAAGGTTAATTTATACATTTATGAATTTAAAATGTAATTAACATTTAACAGCAAACTCAGATTTGGAAGATACTTTGATGTGATTAAGCTGAATTTAGAAAGTGTGAGTGACAATCTCACAGCATTTGTACTGTTAAATTTTTCAAGAAGTAAAATTTTCTTCTTTGAACAAACTGCACCCTCTACTGCTCTTTTTTTTTTTTTTAGATAGCTTACGGTTAAAAGATAGTGTCAGCTGGGCATGGTGGCTCGAGCCTGTAATCCCCGCAATTTGGGAGGCCAAGGCAGGAGGATTGCTTGGCCCCAGGAGTTCAAGACCCGACTGGGCAACATAGTGAGACCCAGTCTCTACAAAATTTTTTCTTTTTAAATTAGCTAAGCATGGTAGCACAAACCTGTAGTCCCAGCTACTTGGGAGGCTGAGGTGGGAGGATCACTAGAGCCTGGGAGGCCAAGGCTTCGGTGAGCCATGATGGAACCACTGTACTCCAGTGCAGTCGGCAACAGAGTGAGACCCTGTCTCACAAACAGAGTGTTTGCATTTCCAAAAAATTTAGCTCTGAAATATATAAATAATATAAGTAAATAGAGTATGCATTACATCCTTGCTTAATTTCTGCCTGAAATTCAGAAATTCAGATAAGTGAGGATGACCTGAAGGTCAGTGGTAAAAACATTTCACCTGTTTGGATACAAAACTGAGATTCCTATAACCTGCACTGAGTTGAGAGACCCCCTGGGAATAAACATATTTTTGTCTTGTGGCTTCACCATAAACTGAATTTATTAAAGACAAGGACTGACATGCATTTCAAGTAGTCTTTCTTTATAGCTATTATTTGTGGTGATAAGTATCAACTGGAAATTTCTGGAAATGAAATTGAAATGACTCATCCCTGAGAAGAGCAATATTTGGTTGGCATCTCTAACATCATACTTAAAAGAAAGCCTATGAATTTCTTAAAAACTTTCAGACATTTCAGTTTGTTCATCTTCAATACCATCCTGATGATTCTGTGATGTCATGTGATCTTTTCTTCTGATCAGATGTCTGCAATTCTGGAAGAGGAGAAGGTATAGTTCAGAGCAGAGAAATTCACTCTGGTTTTATTCTTGGCTCTGACACTGATTAATTGTGCAGTGCGCTCGTCTAAAAGTGACTTTAGTGACTGTATTTTTCTGTTTCTCAGTTTTCTCAGTGGTGAAACAGGGGTGATAATATTTCTAGCCCCATCAAGTTATTGTGCCTATTAAAGAGTAAAGTCATTACAGGGCCTGGCAAATAGTAAACACTCTATGAATATTAGCTATTATTTTGCCGGATATGTTAATTGCCATCATGGTTGGTTGCTGCTGCTTAAGTCTTTTATGGTTGTCACAGGTTCTTTGCTCTCCTTTCTAGCTTGAGCTGCTGAATTAGTTCTAGACTCTAGGACACCCATCTCTCCCAAGGTCTTTGGCAAAGCGGCTTTTTTTATTTTAGGTGCAAATCAAGATGTCTCTAGAAATTATCCAGTTTCTGGTGAATGTCATGTGGGGCACTCACAGAGAAAATGACTAACACAGCCTTGGAGGGGGCATCTATGTTATTTTCAGGCTTCCCTTACAAATGTGTTTCCAGATCTTCCCACATACTGTTTTTCCCCCACAGAATTTATATACATATATTTACATATAATTTACTATATGTTTATTTTTAATATAATTTATATTTTATATAATCATACACATCTTCATCTTTATATATAACATAGATAATTGTATTATATATAACACACTTGAAATATTTGACTTTGTTAATTGCCATTTAAAAATCTTAATGGAACCTTAATTACTTGGTTATTTATCTATTTATTTCTTACGAAACAAGGATGAATTTTCCCCACTATCCAGTCCTCCCCCAGATATGTACCTGTGAATTAATTCCACATCGACTCTCTTCAAAGACCTAGTTCTATTTTTAATTTTTTTTAGGAGAGGGACATATGGTAGGGTGAATTAATTTCCGATAAGGATTCTTCTCTTTTACTTTATTCCTTTTTTTTTTTTTTTTTTGGCAGGGGTCAGTGGGGAAGGTGTGAGGGATGCATTCACCTAAAATGCTACATTTCTCAGACTTTTATTCAGTTATGTGTGGCCATGAGGGCAAGTCCTAGCCAGTGAGATTTAATCAGAAATGTTGTGTGGGACTTTCAGAAAGTTTGTTTAAAGTTGTTGACTCAGCTGGGATACGTGGGCATTCACCCTTTCTCCTGTCAGGAAAGCAAATGTGATAGCTGGAGCGCTATCTCCAGCTGGTGACACAGCTTGTCTCACCATCTTAGGACAAGAAGTGACCCTGAAAATCGAAGCCAGTGTTAGGATAATGCAGCAGGGATACAGAAGCAGCCTGGGGTCATTACGAAAACGAGGCTGCTATTCCAATTCTAGACTGCTCATCTTGAGATATCTATTACATCATAGAGAAATAAACTTGTATCTTCCTTAAGCTACTGTTATTTTGACTTTCCTATTTTATAGGCAGCCACATTGTTTCTGAACAGATCCAGGGGACTTGCTTTTGAGTGCTTCCAAAAGTGGGTACATATCCATGGCAATTCAGAGGGGAGCTCATCAAAGTCTCAGGGCAGGGGAGAGGGTGAAAGAATAGTGAGAAGTTGGCTTTTGTTGAATGGCCCACAGTCCATGTATAGGCAACAATGTGAGGAAGGTATTCACAGGAAAGTCACGAGAAGAAACTTGTAGCTTTTCTGCCAGGGGCATGATGATGAGCTCACAGGAATGGCAAGGGATGGTCTGTAGGTGTTGGCTGGGCTTCTTGATGTTTCCAAGGGGTGGAGCTGACTCTTGGCTGACTCTTTCTTTTTGAAGAGGTTATAAACTCTCTGCTCTGTTCTCCTTGGAGTTTCTCTTTTGAATCTTAAAACCCTACTTTCTACTTCAAAAATAATATTAAAATAGTTTCTTTCTCCTTAAATTCCTACTCTAACGATCTTAATTCTTTCCCAGGCAACATGTTTGCCTCTGACTGATGAGGGGAAGGGTCAGGAAGTGGAGGAGAGAAAAACACAAGGATTAATATGCTGGATGTTATCTCACTACAAGTACCTCCACCATGGTGTCTTCTAACACTATGGAAAAATGATTGTTAATATGAAAAAATACTTCTGTTTAAGCAAGTCAGAATCAGTGTAGTTTCTGTTGATTAAAAAAATACAAAAGAAAAATATCCATCAAACTTCCTAAGACGTATTGTCCTGTACTGAGCATGCCAAATTTAAGAGAAAATTCTTAAAAGGAGACCCCAAGAATACTGATGTTGCCAAAAAGTATGACATTATCATTTAGTAGATTGTTTTATGAATGAAAACAACTATTTGAATAAAAAGTCTTGGCTATCTACCATCCTCTGGAAAGCTGTTTGCTATGACAATTGCAATTAATAATAATTAGATTATTACTTAATAATAATTGCTTCCAATACCTTTGGTGGCATTAGAAGTGAATGAAGGTACTGTTTTCCTTAGGAATTACTTGTAGGATTTTTCATTTCATTTGTACAAGGTGTGAAGGTGGAGACTTTCACTTACACTGGAGTGTGGCCAAGAGAGGGAATGTTGCAAGAGCAAAATATGATGAATGTCCATGAGAGAGTGGGAGGCTATAGTAGCTACAGGGAAGTAGGATAGAGCAGAAATAATCTCAAGTACTCATATGACTGGGACTATTAGTGAGGAATAAGAAACAAGACTCCTTGAGCAAGCCCGTGACTAAATGAAAGTACCAGAGTCCACTTTCACTGGGGTGAGGATGTTAGCTCTTCCTTGTCCTCCGCTGGTGTTTGAAAAATTTGATATCCAACTGTTACTAACATAGGCTCAAAATACTGAGAGAAACAGCTAAGGGATGATCCCCAGATACAATGAAAGTAACTCTGTTTTCTTTATTTCTGGGTCCTAGCTCTGGCAGGTTATCTCCTATCTTATTTTAATAAGATATTAGATCTTTGCATGATTGATTCACTCATTCAACAAACGCTTGTTGACATGTCATCCTTCCCTCCTTCCAGCACAGAGGCAGGTTTCTCTCTGTTTTTATTTCTTTTAGTTATTTCAGTTGGGAAATTTGTGTAACTATATACAAAACATATATATATATATATGCACACATTTTAAATTGTTGCTGAATTTTGAAAAATCATTTTGGAAAAATTATGACATAACATACATTACAGGATGTATGTTATACATCCTGTATAACATAATATGCAGGAATTATAATGTGGGCCAAACAAGTCATTCTTGATTTTCAGTTGTGCTATAGTTTTAGTTTTACATTTTATCACTTTGTAACATTACAGATCTTGCTAGTTCATTTAATCGAACTTTATTAAATTGTGTAACTGTAAATGGAACTTTCTAACTGCAAGTCTATTCTAGCCAGCAAAATGTATTTTATCAAGTATAGCAACAGAAGAGTGAGATACATAGGTTAGAAGTCCATATCTATAAAAAAATTCTTCTAAGACTTGACATAATTGTAACCTTATGTTGGACTATGAACTTAAACTTGGATGTATATATTGTCATTTAGTTGTAACCTTATGTTGGACTATGAACTTAAGCTTGGATGTATATATTGTGATTTAGGTAGTGTCATATATTGACACTAACTTGCCTGTCTGTGAACGATTAGAATGCTGAAGGCTTTCACATTTAGACCGTCTTAAAATTGTCCACTACTGAGACTTAAATCAATTTTTAATGATAAAACTGCATTATTGATTAATATGTATAAAGGACAGCTAATGTGTTAGTATTACCCTATCATTTAACTTGAACTATGAAAGAAAAATGTAAGATATTCCTTTAAGTACTTTCTGTTCAACACCTTTTAAGCGAGACTTGGATTTGAGGGGGTAATAAAACATTTATTCTAGTGTAACGTCACAGATTTGCAGATAGTTCATTTTAAATCTCTGAGGTCTACACTCATTAACACTGACTTATAAAAAAGAAACATTTCCATTTGCAAGATTCTTGGTAAATAAAGAAAAATATAAATATCACCAGCCACACTTCCCGCCCCACAAGCCTCAGCCATAGGGTAGAAGATATTCATGGACAGAAGCATGCTTTTCAGGGTAAATGTGACTTAGGATTCTTCCTGGATGGTGCATGTGCCTCATAGTTCCCCATTCTTCCATCCTGGAGAGAGCTAGAGGAGTGAATGGAGTGTCTTGGAATTCTCCTAACACAATGAGGGAATGCCTTCGCAGCATCCCTCCCCATCTATTGTCATGACTTGCACCTGCAGGGTGCTCACTCCACCAGCTACTGCCCACCTGTGCAGAATCCTCATTTCACTTCCCTTCATCAAAGATCCAACTGGTGGATGGAGATCTAACTTCTCCTGGCTTAATTTTCTTTATCTTAAATAAGGAGACAAATTCAATAAACTGGAACATTCTTCTGGTTTGATTGTGTAGATCAATCAAAATGTGGTCTTTGATGTTTTCTGAAATAAAACATACTATTTTATTAAAGGTAGAACAACATACACAGGTGAAAATATTCCAATCAAAGGCTGCTACCAACTTACTTTTTAAAAAATCCTCGGCCCAATTTTATATAACCATAAGCAGAAATTTCAGAAATATTCTCCTTAGATGATAAAGTGAAAAAAAGTTTTTAATGTTACTAACCCTCTAATGAGACTTCTTTTCCTTAAAGAGTTGGTCTGTCCTCAAGTCCTGTCCTGTAACCTGTTGTTTTGTTTGTTTGTTGTTTTTTTACCCTCATCTTTTCCACGATGGTAAATCTGTTCTTTTTTGTCAATGTCCTTGATCTTCCCAGAGCCTGGCAGGTAACCCCACCCTGCCCTCTCCACAGACCTCCTTCCCCTTGCCTTCAGCTCCCTCATCCTCTTCCTCCTTAAGCTGCTCCATTACCAGTAACACATTTTAAATGTGGGGTTGGCTTTTTATAGACAATGGTTAGATTTAATATGTATGATTTATGTTTGAAAAGCAAGCAAGTTGTGGAAAGACTTGGGAATCAAGATTTGTTCTCGTTCTTTGATTGAAATCAATTTTGAAGGGTGGCACATAATACCACATGCAGCCTAAGGAACTTTATATCACGTTAGACTTGGTTTAGTACACATGGATCAGGATGCTGCTGTCAAAGGTGACATGCTTAAGATTTTGTTCCCCTTGGGATATTTAGGACAGTGTTCAATTTATTTTTCAATAATTGAGGCCTCTTGTCTGTAATATTTTATACTTTCCAAAGAATTTTCATTTATTTTAATTTTTTTAAAATTCTGGTAAAATACACATAGAATTTATTATAACCATTTATAATTATACACATCAGAAGTGCTGTGTATATTTGCATTGTTGTGCAACCAATCCTGAGAATGCTTTTCATCTGCAAAACTGAAACTCTGCACCAACTAAACAATAAACCCCCATTCCCCTTTCCTCCCAGCTCCTGGAAACCACCTGTTTACTTTCTGTCTTTATGAATTTGATTACTCTAGGTTCCTCATATGAGTGGAATTGCATTTATCTTTTTATAGCTAGCCTATTTCACTCAGCATGGTGTCCTCAAGGTCCTCATCCATGTTGTAGCCCATGTCAGAATTTCCTTTCTTTTTAAGGCTGAATAATATTCCATTTTATGTATATACCACATTTTATTCATCCACTCATGTATCAGTGGACACTTGGGGAGCTTCCACCTTTTGACTGTTGTGAATAATGCTGCACTAAACATGGGTGTACAAATATCTCTTTGAGAACTTGCTTTCACTTTTTTGGATATATATCAAGAAGTTGAATTGCTGGATCACATGGTAATTGTACTGTTCATTTTTTGAGGAATTGTCATATTGTATTCCAAAATGGCTGCACCGTTTTCGATTCCCATCAACAGTGCACAAGGGTTCCAATTTTTCCATATCCTCACCAACACTTACTTTATTTTGTTTCGTTTTTGGTTTTGTTTTCAAAAAAGGCAGGCCTACAAGATGCCTGAACTGTTTATTTCACCAGCCAGTATTTTTCATTTTCTTCCTGAGGCTGAATTTCAAAACTTTAGAAGTCTACACATACTGCATTTAGACTTTCTCTATCCAGAGAAAGGGGCTGAGAGCAGAAGAGGTCAGGCCCCAGGCCGGTTTTGGGTGGGAAAAGTGGCAAAGATTTGTCCGTAACAGTCTGTGTCAGTTTTCTAACAATTAAAATGCCTTTAAGCTCTCCATCATCAAACTTTCCTCTATGGCATCTGTGACAGAAAAACACTCCTCTTTCATACACACGACACCAGCGGGGAGCAGAGGGAAGGGAGTGGGCAGAAAGGAGTGGACATTACACAGGCACAGGCCACATTTTTAATTCATCCAGGAAAAAGGATTTCTGATTTAGTTTAATGGCAAGGAGTTGTATAAAACTATAACATGTTCTGCCTCTTCCTCAAAGTGAGCTGGGCTGAATTTTTGTGATTGGAAGCATTTCTCATAATGGTGAATTAAGCGCTATAAAAAATAAAATCAATCCCATCTCTGTAAGTAGCATAAGAGCTGCTTCCAGGAACCTAGGGATGCCCACATTCCATACACACCCTCCCCCAACCCGGACATGGCCAGTTCCTCAGACAGCTACAAGGGAAGAATAAAACCCTTCTGTCAACTTTTTTGGGGAGTGAGGGAGAAGTGGTGTTTAGGGGAAATGTGGAATAGATTTTTATTCCTCCCCCACTGCCCCATCCCCCCACCAAAACCTACACACACACACTCAGATGCATCTGCACACCCATTTTAAAGAAAGCTTTTCCTCCCTGTGACTACAGGATCCCAGCATCCAGCCTCCTTCAGGCTGCAAGATGATGCCAATTAACGGCCCAGATCTAACTCATCAACATACTACAGAAGGCTCCTGTGTTACCTCACAAGCTGAGGGGACAGGGGCAAAGAAGTGGACTCTCATGGGGGACTTGCTGTTTGTCTGAAGTCCAATCTACTCAGCAACGTTCTCAGGTCCAGGGGCTGGGAGAGGTTCTGTGGACACTTGTGGCAGACGAACTGATGGTCCTGGCCCATTGTGGTAAGCAGAAAGTGACTGAATGGGGATCAAGCAGCATCTCTCGCAAGGTAACTGTGGCCTCGGCTTCTAAACGCCTTAGAAAGGCTGGAGTCCAGCACAGCCAGTGACCCATCTTCTCTGTGAGAGGCCAGGAAGGGAACACGGTGCGAGGAAAACACCAGCCCAATGACACATTGGTCTCGTACAACTCAGCCAAGAGCACCTCTCCCTCTCTTGGAGTCCACAAGGGAGACTGTCCCATTCCCATCACAAAGATGAAGACCTCACTTTGCTGAGGATGCCAAGCTAGTGAGGTGGGAAGGCAGCCAGAGACACTGCAGCCCACCTGTGACGCCGGCTTGGTACACAGAGTATGCCAGAATAAAATTCTACAGTTCTCACTGCCCGAAAGAAACACAGAGTCCTTGCGGAGAGAGGAAGGAGTACAGGTGACCCGCCCAACATGAGATCAGTGTGAATTCAGTGCCGCCTGCTGAGCAAGGTCCCAATCCTTGATGCTGAAGTCTTTGCTGCCGTTGACAGCTGAGAACGCTGAGGGTAGACACAATCTTGCCATGCTCATACTTGCAGAACTTGCTGACGATAAGTGGCCGGTTCTCAGCCACCTCCCACAATTCACCAGCACCTGAATCAGAAGCCGCTATGATACCTCTCTCCTCCCCCAAGTGAGGTCAGCCACTCCAGCCTCCATCTGGGCTCCAGCAGAGCAGAAGCTTTCTTTGGGGATGGCACAGGGGTCCTTAAAAAGGCAGAGGGGGCCGGGCTTGGTGGCTCACGCCTGTAATCCCAGCACTTTTGAGAGGCCGAGGCGGGCGGATCACGAGGTCAGGAGGTTGAGACCATCCTGGGTAACACGGTGAAACCCCGTCTCTACTGAAAAAAGAATGCAAAAAAATTAGCCGGGCGTGGTGGCGGGCGCCTGTGGTCCTAGCCACTCAGGAGGCTAAGGCAGGAGAATGGCGTGAACCCGGGAGGCGGAGCTTGCAGTGAGCCGAGATCTCGCCACTGCACTCCAGCCTGGGCAGCAGAGCGAGACTCCGTCTAAAAAAAAAAAAAACAAACCAGAGGGACCCGGCCCAGCAGTGACCACTGAGACTGGAGGACCCGGAGCAGGAGCAGAAGCCCCCATGGGACCGGTACCGCGCAGATTCCAAATACTTTCCATGCAGGCCGGTGCGTTAGGGGTCGGTAGGGAAGACGGATTTCCTTCGGCATCTCCATAGTTCCAACTCCAACCTGGATTCTGCTCTGGTAGCAACTCCCACGTGCTGCACAGTTTGTTTTTGGTTGTTGTTGTTGTTTTCCCCTTGATAGTAGCCGTCCTAATAGGTATGAGATAGTATCTCATGGTTTTAATTTGCTTTTCCCTGGTGTTTAGTAGTGCTGAGCATATTTGTATGTGCTTATTGTCCATTTGTATGTCTTCTTTGGAGAAATCTCTATTCAAGTCCTTTGTCCGTTTTTAAATCATGTTGTTTGTTTTTTTTTAATTGGTAAGTTGTAGGATCTTTTATCTATTCTGGATATTAAACCCTTATCAAATATATGATTTGCAAATATTTTCTTCCATTTCATTCGTTGCCATTTCATTCCGTTTATTGTGTCTGTTGATGCACAATGATTAATTTTTATGTAGTCCAATTTATCTATTTGTACTTTTGTTGTCTGTGCTTTTGGTGTCAGGTACAAGAAATCATGGTCAAATCCAGTGTCATTAAGCTTTTCTCTGATGTTGTCTTCTAAGAGTTCTATAGTTGTAGCTCTTCAAATTTAAGTTTTTAATTCATTTCGAGTTAATTTTTGTATACGGTGGTACTTACGGGTCCAACTTTATTCTTTTGCATGTGGATATCTGTTTTTCCCAACACCATTTGTTGAAAAGACTATCCTTTCCCCATTTACTGGTCTTGGCAGCCTTGCTGAAAATCATTTGACCACATATGGATAATTTAGTTCTAGGCTTTCTATTCTGTTTCATTGGTCTATATGTCCCTTTATGCCAGTACCACACTATTTTGATTACTATACCTTTGTAATACGTTTTGATATCAGGAAGTGTGAACCCTCCGAAGTTGTTCTTTTTAAGATTGTTTTGGCTATTCTGGGTCCCTTGAGATTCCATGTGAATCTTAAGATGGATTTTTTTTTCCGCTTAAGCAAAAACATTAAGATTTTGATAGGGATTGCATTAAATTTGTAGATCACTTTGGGTAGTACTGACATCAAAGCTGCCATTTTTGGTGATATAGGATCACTCTTGATTTCAGAATTTTTATCCATAGTTGACAAAACGAGATAAGGAAAACAACCATATGTAATGAGTTTCCAGAGATGTGAATATCAAAATATCAAAGAACATTCACTCTGTGTCCTCAGCTCAGGAGTCAGGCTTCTAGTTTCCTTTCTAGAACTCATTCATCTTTTTTACCCCAGCCTGCCTTACTTATAACAGAACTGGATATGAGCATTCCTGTAAGAGTGCTTACAGAAATTCAACATGTGAAATGTTTTAAGCACCCACACTACTTTCAGTTCCAGAGAAAAAGGACTTTTGAGATGATAAGTGGCAAACAACATGCCCACTCTAAATGTAAACTCCGTCCCTTGCTTTCTACAGCAGTAGGCCTTTACCCCCAAGGAACTTCACATTGTCCATTTCACATTTGATTTTTATTTCTTCCTTTCAGGTTTGAAAATCTGAACCTCCTTGGCAAAGCTAACTTTTAAATATATCATTATGAGAGAGCCTAATTATTTTTTAGAACCTTCATGGTCATTTATTTTTCTTAAGGGCCATTCATTTACCTGTTTCATTCACTTAGATTGAACACCCATCATGATTTTCAAAGTCATTTTGAAATAATGGAAACCCTGCCCAGTCCTTTAAAGGAAAGAGCTTACTTTAACAGATTTTGAGGGGTATCCTAGCAACCAGTCCATAGTGAAATTTATCAATTTCTTAAAGGGAATTTGCACTAAATCCATGAAAAAGACACTTCAATTTTAGTTTCTTAGGTCCATCTTTTCTACATTGTTCCAGGGATTGGACTTGATTAGATATCTTCACTTTTGAGACTTCATTTAATGACCATTGAAAACATAGTTGATGTTCTTCCACTCAGCGTAGCTCCTTTCATGCCATTGGACTCTACCTGACAATAGATAGATGGATACATAGAGAAATATTTCTAAGTTGTATAAGTATCCCAAAACTTAGTGCAAAAATTGAATACATATTTGTGCTTTTTGTTCTTATTTCTGTACATGCAAAAATACAAGGCAAAATCTTGATCCCAAGAAAAGCCAAGGCTTGGAAAGCATATTCATTCATGCCAATCTTGGCTTTGCTGGGTGCTATGAATGAGAGAATATTTATTTGGTCGTGCTTTCAGATATTAGTTGTTTCCAAGCTGCAAATGTTTTTAAAAAATTCTGAACGCAAATCAAAATAAAAATTTTCCCCAGGTATGTAGACAAGTCAAGCATGAAATAGCATAAACGGAGTATATATTCTGCAAGTAGGATCTAAATTGAGAAGGCTATTAAAATTAAATAGCATTAACAATTCAACTCTAGATAACCCAGGAATAATGCCTGCATAGAAAATTCATATGGGTGAGCGAGACTTATTCTCAGTCTTTTTGCTATCTTGAAAAGCAAAATGAAATTGTTCTGTTCATTGGTCTATGGGATTTAGAATTCATGCATTGTTTACAATACAGTCATTTAGTGTTTGGCTAGATAGAAATGGACATTTGTTTAAGGACATGCAGGTATAAAAAGTATATACTTGTTTTAATTAGTACTATGATAATTTAATTATAGGGAGAGAATTTACATAATTCAGCTGGCTGACTAATGTTTCCTTGATATGTGCTGGTGAAAAAATGAATACTTTAAGCATTTAGTAGCTGATATTTACACTGATAGCCTATTTCTGGCACAATACCCACTAACAGAGTTTGAATTTATATAGAATATTTTTCCTTTCAAAATATTAGGTATTTGGCCAGACGCAGTGACTCACACTTGTAATGTCAGCACTTTTGGTGGCCGAGGCAGGCAGATCATTTGAGGTCAGGAGTTTGAGACCAGCCTAACTAACATAGTGAAACCCCACCTCTACTTAAAAAAAAAAAAAAAAAAATGACCTAGGCATGGTTGCTCATGCCTGTAGTCCCAGCTACTCAGGAGGCTGAGGCAAGAAAATTGGTTGAACCTGGGAGACAGAGGTTGCAGTGAGCTGAGATCACACCATGGCACTCCAGCCTGGGCGACCACTGTCTCAAAAAAAAGAAAAAAAAAGTATTTAATAAAGATTTGTTTTGTTTATTTCACCATACTAATTATCTTTACCGTCTTTTTATCTAAATGTACTCTGAATTATTTAAAATTTTATTCTTTCAGTTATTCTTTGAGCTCTTTTAATATTACTTTTGCTTTTTTCATCATGTTTGCTTATTTTTTATTTGTTGCATCTATTTTTAACTAGTTATTTTGAAAGATTATTGTTCTTAAACATTTGATCCTTAGCTCATTGAATCCTGCTTTATTTGTTTTCCTTTATCTTTGGTTTCCTGAAAGGAGTCAGGTTATTATTAGTTTTTGTTGGCCACAAGGAAGTCTGAGGGGGTGACAGCAGCAGCAAGGGCTCACACCAAGGAGGTGGGAAATGTTGGAACCCATCCACTTCCCTGGTATGGTCCTTCTCCTTTGACTTCTCTCATCCCCAAGGCCATCAGTGTTGATTCTCCAAATAATCTTAGCCAGTGCCATTTAAGCATCCCCCACAGGCTAAGAAGGCTTTACAAGGCAAAATTGTCTTATTTATTCAAACAGCACACTTGGATTCCTGTCACCTTAGGCAGTCCTCAATTCACAACTCCCAGAACAGCAATTACTGACTGAATAGCTGTATGCTGACTTTATGCCCTATATCTGCTGTAAATTGGTTGTTTGGAACTCAGGAAGCATTTTCCAGAAACATTCCCATTCTTGTGTCTGGGTTCCTAGGTCAGTTGGCAAAAGCCCAGGGAATCTAAACCAGTCTGACTCTTCCTCTTTTTTCTTTTATTAAAAAAAAAAAAAAAAAAAAAAAATCTTAGCATACTGAAGTCTTTTCTGTATATATTTACAACAATCCCAAGGAATTGGGTTTTTATTGAGTAAGTTTTAAGCCACTCCTTCCAGGGTTAAATGAGGTAATGGGAGAAATAGACAGGGATGGCAAAAATGAGCACAGAATGTGAGCTGCAGTCTCAGATGGCTGTTCCTGGAGCAAGTGTGACAATTGGAGAGTAATTCCAGCACAGGGGACTGAGGACAGTGGAGGCAGAGATAAGCACAAACACTTGCTGAGTGAAACTATCAAATATGTGGGGCACTTGGGATGGGAGTATGGACACAGAGACCAATGCATGTCTGTGTTTTATCTTCAACAATGCTAAACAGATTTATGAGCACCTCACTAAAATGGACTATGTGGGAGATCCTCAAGAGATTCCAGAGAGTAAGAGATGTCAAATGGAAATTCATGGTATAGAACTTATCATTACTAATGGTTTTACTCTCAATCTTGAGGACCTCCAAACGGTTTTTCCTTAAGATCTTAAATTTCTCAATCTGCAGCTCTCTACTGCCACCATGGTGGCAGGCATTCAGCCACTGAACTGGAGAACTGAATACTGAAAGAAGCCAAGACTAGCACAGTGGTGTTGTAATACCCTTAATTAAAAGAGAAAAGCATTAAATTACATTAAAAACAAAATCGTGGGCTTTTGTTTTGTTTTGTTTTGTTTTTCGTTTTCTTGAATGCTGATGATTAAGGAAAGGAAAGTCTAATTAGAGGAGGATAGAGAGATTTGGAATGGGACTTGTGGCTGCTTTCAAGTGCTTTGAAAGTTGGTGGCATTGATTCCTTTTGAACTTTTTTCTTTTCAATGTTTTTATGTGTGAGTCTGGATTTTTGCCCTCCAACCCTCCTGCTCTTCCCTCACCACACACACAATCTTTTAGTTTGGCTCACAAATGAAACAAAAATGGAACTATAAATGAGAAACAAGAAAGGTGGATTCCTGAGATAAAGTATCAGAGAGGAAGAAAGTGAAAGGGATCAAAGGAGATATTGAGGGGGAAGATTTCTCAAAGCAGAACTGAGAGAGTAAGGAGAGAGACAGAAAAAGGAGATGAGAGCAAGGGAGAGAAGAAAGCAAGGGACAAAGGGAAAGAGTAAGGCAGGGAGAAAAAGGAGGAGAGAGAGGTTGCAGAAATAGGAGCGCAGCAGATTCAGTGAGGATCTGATGTTAGCAATTTCAGATGGGGCAGAGAAACTTTTGATCTCACAGTTCTTTTAGCTAGTGCTGTGGACCTGCAAGTGCTTGGTTGAGATCAAAGAAACCTGGAATCAGAACAGCTTAAGGACTTCGTTCTTAACTCTGGCTTCACATTAGATCCACCCAGGGAGTTTTAAAAGCCACCTAGACCTGCCTCACCTCCCAGAAACAGGGACCAATTGACCTGGGGAGTGGCTCGGACACCAATATTTTTTAAAGTTAACTGGGTGGTTGTAATGCCCAGTCATGGTTGAGACCCTAGGCAGGTCTGGAGACATTGAGGCAGTACAAAACTGGCTTTGTGTGCTTGTGGGATGCTGTTTGTAAGCTAGTTGTCACCCTGAGGAGCTTGTCTACATCTGAGTACTTTTAAAAGACTAGCTATTCTAACAAAAGAGGACCCCTGGGGTGCTCTCCTGTGCTGAACTATTTCTAAGGAGTATGGGCTCCACAAAAGCCGTGGATAACCTGCAAAAATATAGCATCTATGATAATTATCAAATAGGTTCTTTCAACCATATTATTCTTACATTATAAATTCTTTCATTCTTTTTTTTTTCTTGACACAGAGTCTCACTGTTGGCCAGGCTCCCAGGCTAGAGTGCAGTGGCGTGAACACGGCTCACTGCAGCCTCAAACACCCAGGCTCAAGCATTTCTCCCACCTCAGCCTCCCATGTAGCTGGGACTACAGGTGTGTGCCAACATGCCCAGATAGTGTGGTTTGTTTGTTTGTTTTTTGTAGAGACAGTCTCATTATATATTATATTACCCAGGCTGGTCTTGGACTTCTAGGCTCAAATGATCCTCCTGCCTCAGCCTCCCAAAGTGTTGAGATTACAGGCATGAACCATCACGCCTGGCCAAAATATTTCTTTGTAAAATAACTTGTTCGTAGTCCCCTTTTTGGTGGCTCTTCTGCTGCTCAGATATACAAAGAAAGAAAGCTCTTTTGCTTCAAACTGTCAATTAATATTGGCAAATTTCTCAAACATTAAAGAATTTTGCAGCTGGTCAATAAAAAAATTACTACAGCTGGATTTTTAAAGCAGGGGCCAAGAAATTTGAAAGAAAAGATCCTTATTAACTAGGATATTATCATCATTATTAACAACTACTCTTTAATGAGCACCTACTGTGTACCAGGCATCATATTAGGTGAGTTAGAGAGGAAATGTCATTTCATGCTGACTACTCTCTATCCAAGGTTTAAATGTTGTTGACAGTGATTACAAGAGCTAGTCGAACATTTAAAGGAGTTTTGTTCACATTCCCTGAGAAGTCATTGCAGTATAATGGCAACTTTGTCTGGAAGTTAGAAACCTAAGAGACCTATTCATTTCTCCAAGTTGTGGCTCTTTTATTATTAAATGTGTTCAGACTGCATGATTTTGTAAGTTTATGAAAATCATGATAAGAATATGTAGTTGGATAAAACTATGAGCTGTTGGGTGCAATACTGGTTTATTTCTGGTGCTTTGCAATTTCCATTTCCATTATAAATGTCATTATTTTGATTCTCACTCAGCTCCCTTGTGAGGTAAGCAGTATAGATATCACCTCGCCATTTCTGGAAGCAAGCCTGGGAATGTTATTTTTTCTTAAGAAGTGCTACAGAAAGGGCAGTCAGTTTTTTTTCTTTCTTGCAGTGTGAAGCAGTGGGAAAAGTAATTGAAAGGTTCTATGACTGCTAAAACAAATATACAAAGAAATGTAAAAGCTTGACTTTTTCACTATGCATTGCAAATATTTTACCAATTTTCATTTTATAGAAGAAAAAAATCACGTGAATTGTTTCTCTCTAAAGTACTCTCCTTGAAAAGGCAGTTCAGTCTCCTAGCAACCAACACTTCTCCAAATGAGAAAAATGTCTGGAGGAAGGGAGACACTACAATTACACAATGAATAGAGCAGAATTCTCATGAGCCTGGAAGAGACTCATAAAGGGCATCTTAGCCCATTTCCATTTTCCCAGTGTCAGCTTTGGGGATTCTCAGAAGCTCCAAACAGAATCACCAGCAAGGTCAAATGTAGTGGCTTACCTTATGCCTAGGCCTGGTACTGGGGCCTCTTCCCTCCCACCCCCTTGGAGCTTTGCTCTTTATAACCTTAAGAGTAAAATCCTCTGGAGTAGTGCTGTCAAAAATGGCAGCTACTAGCCTCATGGTTTGAGGGGGGAAACCAGTATTTTCTCTTCTACACCCCCAACAACACTTCTGGTCACCAAAATGTGTAGAGCTTTTTCCTATGAAAAGCAATTCTCCAATTCTCTGAGGACATCAACTGGATGTCCTATGATTTAACTCAATTCTGACACCATTTACCTGGAGATAGTATCTGATCCCACAGGTTAAGGACTCAGTCCCCCAAGAAGGTCCCCCACTTCAGATGTCAATCACAAGTAGTGAGCCCCGGGTTGCCCATAAATTCCATCTGACTTAGCTAATAATAACAGGTCCACTCTGACAAGGGCAGCTCTCGGAACTCAGGAAAACATTTTACTTACAAAATTACCAGTTTATTACAAAGAATACAATTTAGGTATAGCCAGAGGGAAGAGATGCCTTGGGCGAGGTACGGGGGAAGGGATGTGGAGCTTTCATGACCTCTCTGGGCCACTGTCTCTCACAGCACCTCTACGCATTCACCACCCCAGAAGCTCTTCAAACCTCATCCTTTTGGGTTTTTATGGAGGCTTCATCTTGTGGGTGTAATTAATCAAATCGTTGAGCACTGGGATCAACTCAACCTTCAGACCCTCTTCCCTTTCAGAGGTGGGGGGATTGGAGCTCAAAGTTCCGACCTCTAATCACGTGGTTGGATTCCCCAGCACCCATCCCCCTAGCCTGAGGCTGTCCAGAGCCCCCAGCCACCAGTCATCTCATTAGTATATAGAAAGACATGACTACTTCAGAGATTGCAAGGGTTTTAAGAGCCATGTGCCAAGAAATGGGGAAAGAAGACCAAAATATATATTTCTTATCATACCATACATGGCTATTTAAATTAAAAGACTGAAATTTTAATTACCTAAAATTAAATAAAAAAGCAGTTCCTCACTCACACCAGCCACATTTCAAGTGTTTAATAGCCACATGTGGCTAATGGTTGCTATATTGGACAGGTCAGTTTTAGAACATTTCCTTCATTCCAGAAAGTTCAATTCTGCTCCAGAGGCTGCTCTGGAGAGTGCCCACAGATCAGATTTGGATAGAGAAATTTCAGGTAGAAAGGGTTTGGTTGTATGAGGGGCATTGAAATTGCCTCTCTGAATTTTACTTTCATCCTTAGATTTTTCTCACCATATTTACACATTAGTTTTTTTTTTTCATATAGTCCCATCCAATTGAAAAAGGAATTTTGAAAATTGGTAAGTTAACACTATGAATGCAACTAAGAGTTGCAAAGGGCAAGAATGGGAGAGGACAAGTACTTTGGGACAATCATGCAATTAATGTTTTCTGTAAATTTAAATCTGAAAGTTTATGGTACGAGTAGGAGCAGCAGGTCACTAACAATAAAATTCTACCTCAAGATAAGTTGATATGGGATAGCCTGAAAGTCTTAGACATTGTTGTTTTTTATTCCATTTTTGGTTTGCATTATTTGGCCAGCACATGAGCAAATGCTGGCATTCATGTTTGGGAATGAATACGAATTTGAAAAGATAGAACAGGATTTTCTTCTGGATTTCCTAGTCTTCTCTTTTTCTTTCTACTTATACACTGCGTTAATAAGCTGCTTTGATGCCCTATGCACATGAAATAACTCAGTGCTTTGGAGGAGAAGATGAGGCAGAACTGGACTGTGGTGGTCCTGTATTCTGAATCCATCTGGACTGAGACCCTGAGAGGACCCGGGTATTAGACATCGGTGGAACCACCTTTGCAAAATTATGACAGCAAGAGAAATCTGACATAGTTGATTCCATCTTGCTTCTAACTTCAGAGCTTTCCTCAGTCATCTCTGGGCATAGGCCAAGCTAACTTTGAAAAGAATTTAATTTATAGTTTAACCTTCAAGTGAAGATGATAATACCCCTTCCCAAAACTAAACTGCCTTTGTAAAACTAAAGAAAAGCCACAAGGTTAGGCTCATGAGAAAGGGTCCCCAATTCTGCGAAGACGTAGATGTAATTAAACAATAACTAACCATTGTTCCAGAGGTCACACGGTTTGTAACTTCTCCAATTCCTCCTATAGATAACATCGCTATTTGTAGAACCTAAGATTGGCCTTTTGAGATGTTTTTCTGAGATGTTTTTTCTGCATTTCTGATGACTGGCTGTCTCCACATGCACCCTCACGACTCAGCCAGTCCTGTGGTCCCACCCAGAGGTAGACTCAGTGCATGGGACCATTTTCCACACACCTATAATTGCTTCTTCAACTAATCAGCAGTACCCATTCCCTAGCCCCCTGCCCACCAAACTATCCTTGAAAAACCTTAACTCTGAGCCTTCAGGGAGACTGATTTAAGTAGTAACTCTGATTCCTTCTTGACTGTCCTCCCATGGATTAAACTCTGTCTTTACTGCAATGCCATGATCTTAGTGAATTGATTTTGTCTGTGTAGTGGGCAGAAAGCACCCACTGGATGATTACGTAAGGACCCATCAGTGAAATATCCAGCTCAGGCCACTGCTAGCACAGATCCCCCAAATGGAGCCTTAGCTCCCACATGGCTGTGGGAGCCAAGCAGAGAATATGTGCCTGTCAAAAATGGATGCTCTTATTCTCTTTTCTTTTTTTTTGTTGTTGGGACAGGGTCTCCCTCTGTTGCCCAGGCTGTAGTGCAGTGGTACAATCAGAGCTCACAGCAGCCTCAGTGTCCTGGGCTCAAGTGATCCTGCTACCTCAGCCTCCTGAGTAGCTGGACTACAGGCATGTGCCACCACACCCAGCTAATTTTTGTATATATATATATTTTTTTGTAGAGATAGAGTTTCACTATGTTTCCTAGGAGGCTGGTCTTGAACTCCTGGGCTCAAGCAATCCTCCTGCCTCAGCCACTCGAAGTGATTACAGGCGTGAGCCATCACACCCAACCTGGATGCTGTCATTTTTGATGGCAGTCCGTGTTTTCCTGGAGGGAGGGGCATCCATGAATGCTGTAGCAGAGAACTCAGCTGAATCCATATATCATTCGTCGAAGAAATTTCACATCACAGTTTTAATTTTAATTCCAGGACTCTCATAGTTATGTCCATATTTATAAAAATTTATTCTGTGCTTCCACAAAGCAGTTCTAAGTTGTGTTTCTTCCTCCATAAAGTGAACATTATTTCTTAAGAAAATATTTTTACAGATAAGTCTCTGGAAGTCTTAATTTTAGAAAATGTATGTCAGCTTGAGAGGTGAGAATAGAGCAAAACCAAGAGATACCTGAGAATTTGACTTAGTGTATAGAAGTGTGGCTTCCTAGGAAATGGCCAAATTTAAGGGCTCTGTGATCTCTTGTACCCACAGGGTGCTGGGCAAGACATGATGGAACAGCTATGCTGAAAGGGAGGATGTTTACTGACATGCTCAGGGAGTGATATAGCACCCACATTCCTGCCCAAGGGGAATCAATCCCAAATGAGAATCCAAGCCAGAATTGATCCACAGCACTAGTGAAGGTTTAAAATATTGCTCTTTCCATGTGGCTGCAAAATACAGAAAGCAGATCATGGCAGAGAAAAAAACAGATGCACAGAGTTGGCTGAGTGTCTAAAAGTTTCAGGGTCATGATCTTGTTTCGTTAATGACTAGAGCCAGCAGCCGGCAATCCAGAGCACAGGGAAGCAAGCAAAAAACACCTTCCCGGAAATCAGTGACTAGATCATAATAAAAGGGGAAGCGTTTTAAACATTCATTAGACTCAGATTGGTAACTTTCTTTATTTTTAGGCAAATCAACCTGCAAGCCCTATTTTGGCCCAGTGATAGAAAAACAACTTTGCCAATTCAACAAAACTCAATTGCTTCTGGTTTGAAATACAGTCAGGTCAGAATTTAAACTTAAGAAAATATTTCTGGGGCCCTCCTGCTTCACACACACACGTAGACATCCACTCATGTTCTTCCTGCGTCTGGAATCTGAGGAGTAGCTATTTTTTTCTACTGTGGTTTATAGTATCACACCGTCCACTCTGAAACTGCTCTCCTAGAGCTCTATACAGGAATTGGGGCATGGATTTCCCAAACTTTTGAATACTCAAAACAAACTTGGGGGTTCAATATTGCCTCGTTCTGGGACTAGATGCTGGGGATGAGGTATGGGATGGGGAGGGGCAGTGAGTCACCATTTTATTGGTGTCTAAATGCCTTTGCTCTCTCCTTTCTTTTCCATTCTCCCTCCAGTCCTCTAGGGACAGCTGCTGTCTGTCCTCAGTGTGAAGGGAAACTGTTTACACATGTGTACATTCTTCCTCTCCCCGTGACTTATAGCATGCCCAAAGCCTCCAGTGCTCCACTGTCTAGCTCTCTGGAAACACAAATCTTTGTCTCTCTTAACAAAGCCAGCCTCCTGCAAATGAATGCCTTGCTTTCTTGTTTGTTATTTATGTTAGAGATGGGCAGAAATTAATTTAGCACTTCAATTGATGTATTTGTTGTAGGTTTTACCCACCTTCCTCCTGGGAACAATGAATGCTTTTGATTAATTGTGTGCCAGTCCCAGAGGCTACTAGAAACTACTAGAATCACAGGGAATGAAGAAAACACATTAGTTACAAGGTCAAATGTAATGCTATAATGATGATAATGGTGATAACCATCATATGTTGAGCTTTTATTATTTGTCATGCACTGTTGTGAGATCTTTCTTTGTCTCATGTAATCCTCAGATCAATTCTGTAAAGTAGACACTGTTCCCATCATACATTTTTTTTTTTTCTTGAGATGGGGTCTCCCTCTGTCACATAGGCTGTAGTACAGTTGTGTGATTGTGGCACACTGCAGTCACGGCCCTCCTGGTTCAGTGATCCTCCCCCACCTCAGCCTCCTGAGTAGCTGGGACTACAGGTGTGCACACCCATGCCTGACTAATTAAAAAAAAAAAACTATATATATATATATATATATAAAATTAAAAAAAAAACTATATATATATATAGTTTGTAGCAACAGGGTCTCACTTTGTTGACCAGGCTGGTCTCAAACTCCTGACCTCATGTGGTCCTCTTGCCTTGGCTGGGATTCCAGGTGTGAGCTACCGTGCCTGGCCTCCCATCCTACTTTACAGATGAAGAAATTCCCAGTCTTAGGAAGGAGAGGACGTGTGACCAGGATTGTCCAGCTGGGAACTAGAGGACAAGGGATGCGAACCTCCGTAATCTGACTCTGGGATCCCTGTTCAGACTCACCCACCATATTCCTTCCTCACTGAGTGTCATGAACATCCCCCAAACTGCAGAAGAACTAAAACAATTATCAGAGCATTTCCACCATATTGTGTTAGCTATATACTCTTTCACACTTTCAAAGGAAGATCACTTCCATAATAAAATCTACCAGAACATTCAAAAAGAAAAAGCTTTTCAATTGATCTTGCCCATATAAGGGCAAATGATGTTATATTGCCCTTAAATGAAAAAAAAAAAAAAGCAAACCAGTGATGGAGATAGCCCCAAAAATGAAATTATAATGCTCCAGAGGCCATATTTGACTTGGAAATGTGTTGCCTGAGCCAGCACGAATTCTAAGGGTATCTGCATTTTTAGGAGGGGCACGCACTCCTGGTTTCATGTACTCCCTGCTATCTTAACCTTGGCTCATTCACACATTTATATTACTCACTGGCTCCTGAAGAGAGTTGAATTGCCATTAATTAATTCGTCTGTGATTATAGGTGTAAATGCAATGTATTAGATCCTTGTCATTTGCAGATCTACTTTTCGAAGTGTGTGACCTGTAGCTCTTTTAAACTTTGTTAAGTACAAGTTTTAAATCCTGCTCAACATGTCACACAGGGCCACAAATAAGTGAGCCTGAAACCACCAGAACTCACATCTCCAAGTTTTGTTCTACAAACATAAAAGAAGATTTTTTCCGTGTATTGGGGGTTAAATTATGAACTATCAAAATAGCCATACATGTGAATATATATAAATGTCCTGCTGTGTGCTAGTAAGTATAAAATAATCACCTATCACAGCCATGCAAGGTTTAATCTAGACAATATTCAGGAGCAAGGCTACCAGAAATCAACACAATGAAAACACCAGGAGTGGCTCCAAGAAACAAAGTATGTTACAACTTAAAAAGACAGCCCGAAAAATCAGTCTGGGATGTTTTATGTAGCAAGAAACAGCTTCAAATACCTAAGCAGGCCCTGGGGGCACTGGGGAGTGGAAGAATCAGATATTCTTAATTACCTCAAAGATTCATGGAGGATACTTCAAGTTTAGCATATTTTATTTAAAAGGCAGAATGTGAGTAATACATTAAAATATATACACCAAGAATGTACTCAAAGTCATAAAGGATATTTTCATGTGAAATAGGGCCAAATATAATTATCTGAAAATTGTGCCCAACTCCCTTGACAATACTGAGTTAGACAGTTTATTAAGTCTACATATCAGTTCTGTAAAAAAAAAATTTAAAAATAAGACAAAATGCTTCTCTATCCATATGGCCTTTGTGAACTGTCTGCCTGTGGGAGATTTGTTACGTGTGAGAATGAAAGTGCAAGAAGGATCCAATGTGTGAGAATGGAGTGCCTTTCCTGTAGTTTTAGGGAGAGGACTGTGCCCAACATGGGGCCACCTACTAAACAACCCTTGGTGTGTGCTTGGTGCATGACTGGAATGCTGACCTATAGCATTTCCCCATTTTTGTTTTTAAAGCTGAATTTTCTGCAGGTAAACCAGAAACATTTGGGTACTCCAGTGAAGTGATGTTAAACATGTTCGTGCATATGTTGAGGGCAGGGCAAGCCATCCGACCATGTGTTATCACACACTGCCAAAAGCAGACGGTTGGAATTATCAAATCCACGTTACAGACTCAAGACAGTATCTCCTCTTGTCCACAGGATGGACATAGGATTTTCCAATATCTCCATACAAAGAAATTCTTCCAGGGAATAGTTTCCCCAAAGCAGGCAGAAAATGAAAGCCCTTCCATCTGAATGATATTAATTAGCTGCTATCTCCACCATGCCTGGTCTATCTACTGTTTACACGTGATCAAGAATGTGGGAGATGGCTAAATTTCAGCACACAAAAAAAGAAGTATGGAAATTAGAGAAGTCAAAGAATGGCAAGTTGGTTAGTCATTTGAGTTTTAGAGCTATTCTGGGGCCTGGGAGTCTCAAGGTGCTATTTAAACTCAAAGACCATTTGGAAGCTTTTTTCAATATTCAAGTTATGTGAGTTTCAATATTTATGCTGAAGTTAATATTATAAAGACGACTCTATCTTGCTTGCTTGTGGAAGAAAACAAAGAGAAGTGGTTAGTTACATGGTTTACCACTCAAGGCAGTTGAGAGCTTGCCACTTCATCGTTAGTTTGTGCGGAAGCTGTGCTGGGAATTTTATCCGGATGGCAAATGGCTGAACATGGAAAATTAGCATTTCAGATGAACATCTTGTGCTCAGAATTGAAAACCCATCAGGACATGTAGGCTCTGGGCCTCAAAGGCCCTCATCTGGATAGAGCATCATTGACCACCTGGAGCTAAGCCATCTTTACCTCTCTGCCTTTGCAATCTCTACTTATTTGTTTCCTCCTTCTTGTTTGCTTATTTCGGCTTTCAACTCTACTGGGCATAAAATACTTGTGTTTTGTCCAGGGCTCAGTAGTCATGAAAATCTCAAAGTTTGACTGCACCACAGTTGGGGGTGTTTAATTAAGACTAGACACCATCCTAGAATTTCTGTGCCCACCAGACTTGCATTGTGATATTCCAGCAAGTCAAAAGGAGCAGACAACGTAGCTAAGCGGAACTGATATACATGGAACATGGGCAGAGTGAAAGGAAAAGAAACACATGGATTTATTCTGGCATTTGCCAATTGGCTGGTCATAATCTTCACTGTGGCCAAAGTAGGTCTCTTTATCGTGAAAACTTAATGTTTTTAAATGGCAAAGTTTCTTATGGAGCCTCAGAAGGATACATTGCATTTAAGGAGACAATGTTAATTTGTTTCAAAAACTTAAGGGCGTGGAGATGATGACCAGATCAATGCCATGATTTCATTCTGAAAATTCTTTTCTGTTTATTGCCCTGAGTGTGAATTACAGTGTGAGGCTGCCCAGCCCTGCACTTGCCCTGAATTCTGTTCTGTGTCACAGAACCTGCTTCATCTTCTTCCTTGCGAACACAGCTTGCTGTAGCCTCGACCTCCTGGGCTCAAGCAATCCTCCTACCTTAGCCTCCTGAGTAACTAGGACTACAGGGCCGCTCCACCATGACTTGCTAATTTTTTATTTGTACTTTTAGTAGAGATGGGGTCTCCATATATTGCCAGGCTGGTCTCAAATTCCTAGGCTCAAGTGATCCTCCTGCCTGAGCCTCCCAAAGTGCTGGGATTACAGGTGTGAGACAGCATGTCAGACGTACTTCACTTTCTTACAACCCAAAAACTGCAAACAATTTCTAGGATCAGTGAATTTTAAATTCACCCCTGTCTAGCCTTGCCTCACCTTGTCCATTTTCATTCTTTATTATAATAATGATGGGAGAGGAGGACTGCTTAAAAAGGAAATGCAAAGAGAGCAGCTAAGCCAAGAAGTAAATCATGAAGTTTGCTGTTTGGTCAGTCGGCCAATCGTTTCTGTGATGAATCTACTTAGACTTAATTTCCAATACTGATTTATTTATAGGGCATGAACTGGTAATTAGTTATTGACTCTGAAAACCAAATTATTTACAAAGCATATATTCTGTGATGTCTCATGATACCAGTGAGTTTTGGAATGACCAATGACTTTTCAAAGCAGCTTATTCTTTACCTGTGCACAAAAGTCTCCAGTGGCTACTATGCTGCTTCTGAGAAATCCAGGTCTAACTCATTTGAAAACAATCATTCTGAGAACAAACCTTAAAATATAAGCTAGTCTATGTGATGAAATAATAGCTAAGAAATAGAGTCAAAGAAAGGAAGAAGCCTGGGTGTTGAGGCTCTCGCCTGTAATCCCAGCACTTTGGGAGGCCGAGGTGTGTGGATCACTTGAGCTCAGGAATTTGAGCCAGCGTGGGCACCCGTTTTTACAAAAGGTAAAAATATTAGCCAGGTGTGGAGGCTGAGGCATGAGAATTGTTTGAGCCTGGGAGGTTGAAGTTGCAGTGAGTCATGATCACACCACTACACTTCAGCCTGGGTGACAGAGTAAGATCCTGTCTTGAGAAAGAGAGAGACAGAGAGAGAGAAAGGAAGAGCTAGATGAACCTCTTTTTGCAAAGCAGTATCAAAAGGGGTTTGAATAAATATGCTTTACATTTCCTTTCGGCCTCACCCATCTTTGCGATGCCCTGAGTTGCCCTGAACCTATTTATTATTGGTATGCCACTAGACAGAGGTCACTTCGTCTCTCTGCACCTCCATTATTCTTTTATTCAAACCCACCTTAAAAATAGCTCAAGAGTATAAAATATGTCAATGTTTCAAGATGGAATTGACATTTCAAAATAAAATGACTGCTTTCAAAAACATTAGAAACATTTTTCTCCACTCTTAAAGTCATCATCGTACCTGCTGTTAATTTGTTTACTCATTAATTCTCTCCATAAGCAGCTCGTGAGGACTTCTTACATGCCCTGTTTTGGGTTTGTATTGGCAAATAGCATCAACTCACCACTGTCCTAATACAGTTGACAGCTATGGTCTGGAGCACATACCTCCTAAAAGTAAAAGGCTTAAAAAAGTTCTCTGGGCTTTAAAGGACCTGAACCTGAAGATGGCTTAAATAAGTGTGTCCTTCAGTATCTTTAAATAATCTGGTTGAGGGAAATCAATAAAACTCTACAAAAGAGAGTCACTAAAGGTAGACACTAAAGGTAAAGTTTTGTAAATTTGAGTTTCTAGCAGTAATCAAGTGGCTGTTAGTTTTAAGGCCTGAAAAGAGGGACGGGTCAGGGAATCTCTCCAGTTCTCAGCTCCTCTGTTTATAAACATATGTATAAAGGGAGGACCACTTGACTTTTCACCTACTCTGTGATCACAAGGTGGCAGTATTTCTGAACTTTGCTGCTGTTGTCATTTCAGGTAAAATGGAATTGGGCAGAATTGCTGCAGGGAAGCCAGAATAAATTTAGAAGAACCTTAGCATGTGAAATAAAACCAACCAGAAAATAAAAATAAACTGATTATTTTCCACATTTTGTTACTTTGCATTTTTGGAGGCATAAGCCTATGCCTAGGAGTTAAAGGCATTTGAAAGGCTACAATTTAGTGACGTCTTCTCAAACTCTCACATAGTGAGAGCTGGGAAAGGCCTGGGGAGGATAGGAGGGTGATGAGCCTGGAAAGTGAACTGAGGTCTGATCACAAAGGATATTGCATGCAGGAATAAGGAGATTTGACTCTAGCCCTTAATGGGAGAGCCACTGAAGGCTTTTAAAACAAGAGGGGATGGTAGTGAAAATAATCAGATTGCCTCTTTGGAAAGATAACTATGAAAGTATTTAGTAGTTTTTCAGTGGGGGGAGGGAACATGTTTAGTATTGGAGGTAGGCTGACTTGTCAAAAAGCAATTCCAATCATTTAAACAAGCCCTGATTATCCAGATTCAAGAAATGGTGGAGAGATGGAGAAAAAAATTAAATAAAAAATATAGTCCATTGGACTCAGTGAAAGAAAGGAAGTTTAGGAGAGAAGGTGGTATACCAATGGGGCTTGTTAAATATCAGTTGGAAAAGATTCGTCATCCATTGAGAATTAGGAATTCACATTTGAGGGAGAAAGAGGCTGTGTGATCTTAAAGTCATAGATTTGAGTATTGTTGGGGTCTAGGTAGGAAGCTGAAGCTAAGAGAGTGGGCAAATGAGGGGTGTCAATAGTGGGGACACCCCATCTCTTAGCAACATTCCTTAACATCCTTGGCACCTGGTCCTTCTGAGGCATCATCCCTTCAAATGATTTTCCCTCAAATTATAATCACCATGGCATAGCAATATTCTTCTATATGGCAACTAATATTTTCTGAAACTTATATAAATATTGAATATATGCATCTTACAATTACCTTTCTGTAAGCTGTGTGTATGGGCATCTTGATTAAAATTTCCTGTTTGTAATGATCTGGAAACATGTAATCCAAATAAAAGAGACGTGTTTGTCGTGCAAAAGCAGTTTTAAGGCAAAATGTGTCCCCTCCAGCCCAGCCCCCTATAACTTTACTTTGGCTTTTACCCAGTTACTAAGTTTAAAGCTATACCTGGACAAGAAAAGGAGAAGAGAAGAAATCCAGAGAAAGTTGTCAATCCTACCTGGGTATCAGTGGTTCTTAAAACAAAAACCACACAGGCCAAGTACAGTGGCTCATGCCTGTAATCCTCTCACTTTGGGAGGCTGAGCTGGGAGGATCGCCTAAGCTCAAGAGTTTGAGACCAGCCTGGGCAACACAGTGAGATTTTATCTCTACTAAAAAGATAAAAATAAAAAAAATTAGATGGGCATGGCGGCTCATGCCTGTAGACCCAGCTATTGGGAGGCTGAGGTGGGAGGATCACTTAAGCCCAGCAGGTCAAGGCTGCAATGAGCCATGATTGTGCCACTGCACTCCAACCTGGGTGAAGTGACACAGCAAGACTCTGTCTTGAAATACACACACACACACTTGGGTCTTGTCTGTGGAGATTTTGATCCAGCAGGTCTGAGGAACAAAAACCAAGAGAGAATGGTTTTATGTAAAAGCCACAGGAGAAGCATTTAAAAGAGAGACTAGGACACCCTGCCTAACGCAGCAGAGATGCTAACTATGAGACAGATCAGACAGTACTCTAAAAATCCCTACACCCATGAGGTCCTTAGGGGGGCTGCCATTGGGGTGTGAAGGACCAGATCGTTTGCTGAAGTGAATTTGTAACAGTGATGAAGGAGGTTCTTATAACTCAAGGAAAGGAATTTGTTGACTAAAGCTTTGTTGAACAGCGGTGGGGACCCATTTGGGATTGGAACCTATAGATTTAAAATGATTTCAGTTTGCATGAATTCATAAATTCAGTCAATGTTGTTGTAGGCACTGAGGACAGAGAAGTGAATAAAATTTACCAGAATCATACATTTTAGAGAGAAGCGGACAATGAACAGGTAACTCAACAAAGATGTTCATTTTAGAAAGTGGTAAGTGCTGTTGCAGGAAACAAACAGCAGTGGCGAGACACAGAAGGAAAGGAGAGTTACCCACAGGAGCAGGTAGCATCTCAAGGAAGGCCAAACAAAAGGAAAAACTTGTTTGGATTAATCCAAAAGGATGTGGGGAACGAGGAGGCTGTGGAAGGGGATGATGCCTTGGAAGGACTAGGTGCCAAGGATATTAAGGTATGATGCTAAGAGATGGCTGAAGCAATGAACTCTGTTAGCCAGATTGGATATTAATGAAAGCGAAGCTGTCTTCTAAGTTCCGTAAGTCTTTATTCCCACAGCATTATTTGTCTTCTAATGTAATTAATTTTTGTTACCTACCTCCTTACTAGATCCTGGGTTCTTCCAGGGAAGGGACCTTCTCCACCAGATTCTTCCTTGAATTCCTAATACAAATACTTCCTAGGTCAGGATGGTTTCCTTCTCTAATCCCAACTGAAAATATTTGACTCTCACTCCCCCTTGTGGTACTCTAATATACCCCAAATGATCTTCCTCATGTGTAGGGAGATGATAGGGTCCTCCACAACCCCAGGTAGCTTGTTTGTCCAGACAAATGAAGAGTAATGTTAGAGAAAATCCTTAAAGATGACAGAACGAATTCAATGGTTTAAACTGCTTATCTTGATTTGATTTAAAGATTTCTGGGAGAAAACAAAGAGATCAGGAATGGATGTATTATTTGGAAGCTCTTTGCAAGAAGCTGGGAAAACAATTTTTATCTGAGTTTGAAGAAAAAGGGGTTAAGATGATTTATTATGCTGTAATGTATTTATTCAATAATATAGAAGATAATTATGTCTTTGTCTACCCTGAGACTTTCTTCTCATTGTATTATGTCTCTGCTGCAAACTCAGCTCACATGAGGAAACTTACATGCATTTAGATACTTTACCTTGAGAACAGCTTTGTAGTTTGATAGTCAAGCTCTCTAACTCAGTCATTCTGTTAAAATGTCTTTTATTTCAAAAATCTCTCATCATAAGTTAAAAAATGGTTATCTCTAAAGGAAAAAAACTGTAAAATGTAATAAAATTTAATTACATTCTGTATCTGCTTTTAACTGCTGTATCTTTAATGGCTCTATCAATCAAATAATCCAAGGATTAGATATTATACATGCTAAAATTAACTAGATTGGGGCTTGTAAGATCTTATGTGTTTAAATCATGGCTCTGGACTGTTCTGGAACTTCATTCCAAATTGGCAATGAAAACTCCCTCTGACAATGTGCCCTTAATGTTTCAGCTGCTCATAATTTCTCTCAATTTCATAAAGCAACACCCTATTTCCCTTTACGGCTGCTAAATCTAAATACAGATACTAAAATTTTCCTTCAAAACTCTTATTTGGAATTCTGAATGCATTTCTTTCATAAGGAGTGTTTGATTGAACCAGCCTAAGTTCTGGTTCTAGACAGATTGGGCAGGTTAGTTTTTTTTTTTTATCTCTCCTATATTCAACATCTACTTTCCAGCATCCTTATTTTTGTATCTATCACTTTCTATAAGAGACCATGTTCTTTCACACAAAAGAACACTTTTCAACAGAATTAATACAATTTAAAAACAAAGTTACAGAGTAGTTTTGTGATACCATCAAAAGGCTTCTAAAATAGTGTGAGTTACACATCCCAGCTTAATGTTGTAAAGCCTTGAATTGTGATCCTGTCTTAATTCTAAATAAAGCGATGTGGGCTCTGCTTCTTCTTCTTAATTTTTTTAATCTTTAATTATTAAAAATCAAAGTAGCAGGAGGCACTCCTTTACATTATAGTTTATTGACATTATATTTTAGTGGCAAGAGCAAAGTCATTTTGATATAGGGCAATTTAAAATAATTGCTCTTCTCAGAAGGAAAATTAGTTGGCCTGGTGGATCAGCCTATTTAGGCAATATGTCTCCATATGTCATCTCGCTGCTCTCCACACCGCCTGCTTGAGTTCCCATCAGGGACACAGACCGATGAGATCACTGCAGCAAGCTATAGATCTTGGGCAAGTTAACCAGTCTGGTTTTGCTTGGTAATGAGGAGAGTGTCTCTGGAAAATAGGAAATTGGAATCTGTCACCTCTCAGCAAACTGATGAGTGATTGCTATTGTTTTGCATCTCTGAAGGGTTAGCACAGTTTATTAGCTATTCTTCAGCCCTGAGAGTTCAGTGTCACTTTTATTTTACAGGCAAGAATCTGAGAAGTGTGTTGTGCAGCATAATTGTTAAAAACGAAGTGAAAGTGAGCAGTTTCTCTGTGAGTCTTAGGACACTAGCTTCACCTGCCTTCAGCAATATTAGTGATGAGAAGGGGAGGAGAATTTCAAGGGGATATTGGCTAGAGCATAAATCAAAACACTCTCTGGAAGTGACTCAAAATGCTTTTTCCCTTAGGAGTGATTCTAGTTCCCCAACTCCTGAAATCAAAATTCAGAAACACCAATGAACAATGTGACAAAACAGGTATGGCAAAAATTTCAATCATTCCTGATTTTGATTAGAAAGACATGTTTGGGTTTTAGAATGAATTATTGAAGACCAAAACGGAATCAGAATTATCTTAGTAAAACCTTTTTTTAAAATTAAACAAACTTGCTGGAGAGAAGGTTTCAAGTTATTAGTCATTGCTTTATTTTATTAAAAAATCTTTAGATAAAGTAATACTTCTTTTGATGAAAAACTATAAATTACAGACTTAGAAAGACTTTAAAGGCATTCAGTGCCAAGCTATCGTTTTGTTTGAAGTTACTAGGTAATAATGAATAACTGTTACCACTACAACTGAAAGAAAATACGTACTTTCTTGATAATAGTCCTACTAAGCCATGGTTTCAAACTCCAAGTCATGACCACTTAGTTGATCCTGACTAGCATTTTAAAACTGAAAAATAAATAAATGAATGAACACCAATGAAAAATAACAATAAGAATTAGGAAATATCAGGATTAGCTCACATTGGAAGGGTAAGTAAGATGTCATGAAACGATTGTTTTAATTACATTGTATACGTATATATGTGGCCTATGATATAAAATATATTATTTACGGTGGGTCAGAAAAGTTTGGAAACCACCACATTTCCGTTTGAGTACGAGGACATGAAAAGAAACATTCTTTGTGTACACACTAGCAGGTTCCCACCTCTCGAGCCAGTGACTCCCATTGAATAGAATTCATGGCCCATTATACAGCACGTAGATTTGTTTCCACAGTCGGGATTTATTTCTCTCCACAGTACAACCAGAACCCCATTTTCTGGCTGTGGGTCAAGCCCTTTGATTCAAACAGAACCTTTGTGTCCTTGACTCTCTCTTTCCCAAAGACTCTATTCTCTCCCTCTGATAAATTATGGCTAACTCAATATTATCCCCAAATCACATCTAGTTAAAATTTGGACAATCATGATTGTATATTATTTACATAGAGTATCTTTAGCCTTTTAAACAAGACTGTTGTGTTGTGACAGTTTTTTCTTCCTAAAAAACATTTTTATGAAGACATAACTTTGAATAATGCATTTAAATCAAAGAAAAACTTCATCTTGACACTGTTGAGAGACACTTTCTATGAAAGGAATATGCCCAAATTTCCAGCAGGAACTGATCTCTTGAGATACTGTTGGCTGGAGGCAAAAACTGATGCTGTGATAATTTCTGTCTTCTTTTCAATGAGAATGTAAATGTTCATGTTCCAGAGGGAACAATGGCACTGGGAATGTGAATATTTACTTCAGGGAATTCAGGGAAGAGGAAAAACTGGTCTCGGCACTGCCAAGGGGTGTATTAATTTCCTGTGACTGCTGTAACAAATTATCACAAATTTAGTGGCTTAAAACAACACAAATGTATTATCTTACAGTTCTGTAGGCTAGAAGTCCCACACAGGTCTCACTGGGCCAGAATCAAGGTGTTGTCAGAACCGTGTTCCTTCTGGATGCTCTGGGGAGAATCAAATTCCTTGCCTTTGCCAGCTTTGAGAGACTGCCTGAGTTCTTTGGCTCACGGCTCCTTCACTCCAACCACTTGTCCCATCTCCTCCTCTGACTCCGACTTTCCTTCCTCCCCTTCTAAGGCCCCCTGGGATTACATTGGGTCCACCTAGATAATCTCCACATCTCAAATTCCTTAACTTAATCACACCTGCAAAGTCCCTTTTGTCAAGTAAAGTAATGCATTTACAGGCTCAGTGGATTATGACGAAGACCTCTTTGCGGGCGTGGGGGAGGAGGAATTATTCTGCCTACCACAGGGGACTATGGAGATTAGGTCTAGAATAATCCTTCAGGTTTCCTTGATTTGTGAATATGGCTTTTCTGCTGGTGATATTCTTGCAGAAGGAGAGCTGAGTTCCTGGAATCATTCACTCTGGGCATCTGCAAAGTTCAAGGATTGGCAGCTGTGGCCACTCTGCAGCCATTTACAGCTCTGCCTTTTTCCTCTTGGGCCGCACAATGCACTTGCTCAAAAATGAACGATTACATCTCTGATTACTGGTGTTTGCTTCCCAGCATTTAACATTCATCTGTGCCCCCTGAAGGGCTTTATCATTTGAGCTTTAAAGCATTTCTTCTAAACTACATTTTTTATGGCTATTTTTAAGCTTCCCCGTTATGCCTGGATAAGAAACCAGGGCTTAACAGAAGGAAGAACAGTGAATAAAGCCCACAGGTGAAACAGGGCAGACTGGGGATAAAAATACATGAGAAGAGAGGCTGGAGGCCTTCAAAAAGGATTTTCAAGATAAAGCACACAGCAAAAACGTGGAAGCTACATTAATTTTTAAAAAAAGTACAGGGTCGGGGATAAAAGTCCATGAAGTCAGAGAAAAAAAATTACACATATACATTTGCAAACACAGGAAGCTGTGTTTGAAGAGAAGCTCCTGCACATGCAGTAATGCTACTGCAGATACCCTGGAGGTCAGCTTGATGGCTAAAACACTCCATGTGCAGTGGTCAGAATGGACATTGCTGACCAGGGGATTTAGGCTTACTTTCCTGAAAGATTACTCTTTATTAATTGAATGCATCCTTTGAGGCTAGAAGCTTCTGCAATATTATTCCTCTATGTTTCTTTCTCTCCTTTTTTTTTGCACTGAGATATAAAGAGTTATGGGAAATAAGGAATTGGCAGTCAACAGAGGAAAGATGAGGAGAACCTGAATTCATGAAGCTGTTTCCACCATAACCGCTCCTGATTTCCGGAGCAAGTAATTGGGTAAAAGAAATTCTCCCAAGGCCTCAGGATTCTAGAGCCCTCAGATGTGAAGTCTGTGATTTCTCAAAACCAGATTCTCTCCTCAGATTGATTTTGGATAGCAAACTACAAACACCCTTAAATAAATTACGTTCACAATAAGAAACCTCTGTATGCTTTAAAGTAGGTAAATCTTAGGTATAATGATTACTTAATTCATTGGAAATATTTGCCTAATTTTCAGGTTAATTTCAGGACCAACAGCGGTTTTTTAAAATAATGGATTGATGAGAAGTTATTTGGAAAATGTAGTGAAAATGTGTCCATTTGACACAATAGAAGTTTATGCCAATAAAGGAAAAGATGGGAATATGTGGAAAGTGTACATTGCGATGATAGAGATATAGGCTTTTTCCTAATTCACGTGTGTTCAGAAAGTCCTGGAACTTTCCTATTGTGATTATGCTACTATATTGTTGATTGTATACTAAAGGAAAACAAGATTGACTTATCAATTTTGCATTTCTTTTTACACATACTCGCTGCTCAACCTAAAGAATCTGGGTGGACACACTCAGATCTTGGTGATACAAGCAACCTTAATCAAGGACTAGCACTGCCAAACCCACATATGTTCCAGGAGAAATATAACCAAGATAGTAACAGAGCCCAAAAACCTATGGCATAAGTTTCCTTACCAAATATCTGTGTATTGGAGTTTCTCATAGATAATATCTGCACTCAGCACACCCCCATCTGTGTGTGCTAGTCATGAACTGTGCTTGAATCCAGCAGGATCTATTTATTTCCAAAATAACTGTGTCTTGATCAAATAGGATTCATGTGTGTGCATCGTACGCAGTAGACACACTCGGCCGGATGTGGCTCTTTTCCCTGACTGCCTTGATTCAATGGGAACCAGGCATTTTCCAACTAAACAGCTGTGGCTTGGGGAGAATCCAGGTGTTTTTCTCACTGAATATTTGTGGGATTGGCAGGGTCCTGGGTATTTCCTTTGCTTTCTCTTGCCTGGAATTATTATAACATATATTATGTATATATATTTCAATGAACTTTACTTTGTCCCAGGAAACAGATCGGCTTCCTTAACTTCTCACAAAGAACAATAGCACTTAGAAAAATATGGGCAGGATCCAATGCTATTTATCTTTTTTTTCACCAGCTTTATCTATCGTGCTGTCTTATACAAACACATGAATATTCTAAAAATTCTTTTATGTGAAAGCGAGTAGATTACCTTTCCACCCTGAATAATTACCAACCCAACAAGTGTTGCTTTATTGGAATGGGGGTGTCACACCTGTTCCAACATCCACTTGTTAACCTTTTGGACTTGGCTTCAATTTCTGATTGAAGAAGTAAGTCAGCCTCCCCAGGTTTGGCAATGCATAGACCCTGTTAGAAAATGGTGTGTGGTTTTGGTTTCCACATCTGATACAATATATAGGAAAATTGGAAAGAGTTCAGAGAACAGAAACAAAATGATTAAAGGGTTGGGGGAATGAGGAGCTGGGATTATTTCATCTAAAGAAAAGCTTTTACAAAAGGCATGTGCCAAAGACAGAATTAGAAAAGCCAAATTATAGAGGCTATGTGGTTGAACAGGTTTGATTGGCCTTTGTAGGCCATCCCGAGTCTGTTGGAGGGAATGGGGAGAAGTTGGTCTGCCTTACCAAGCATTGGGAAGGAGAATAAGCAACATAGGAGAGAAAAGGGAAAATTAGACAGAAATTACCTTAGCTAGGGAGTCTGAGATCTGCATATACCACAATCTTCAAAAGCAGGGACAACTTTGGTATATGCACTTCTACATTCCAGCTTCTACTAGATCTGGAACTACGATTCAATATAGTATGATAAAACAAACTTAATGATAAGCCTTGTTATAGTTCCCTTCAATTATATGATGAAGTGTTGGCATAAAAAATTATTGACCAGTTTTTCTTCATCTTCCCAAAAATCAAAGTAAATAACTATATGTTGGTATTCAAATCAGAGATTCATAATCTGTAAAATGTGATCATATTCTGTGGAGTTGAGAATATCATACAGGCATGTGGAGAATTGGTTCTCAATGTTGAAATAAAGGAAAAGACTATCATTTCTTTTGGGTGGCTTAGAATCTAAGACAGAAAGATGTACTTGATTACTTATTAGGATCCCTATTATGTCCATGATTTTGATTTTAAAAACTTTAAGAACACAAAATATATGTAGATTCTAAATACTGGCCATACTATTAAATACTAAATCATCTCCACTTCCACAAAGCTCTATATTAGTTAGGGTTCTTCCCAGCATGACATAACCTTCCTAGCAGCATCTAGACCAGTGTTTCACCAAACAATGTGGGCACCGTAGCCTTGGCCAACTTGACATATCACATTTAACCATCACAAGCTCCAAACACTCTGGTTCAAACATTTACAGAAAGATGGCATGTGAGTCAAGGGAGTATGGGGACTTCCTGCTGTCATGCACCCTTCTTAACCCTCAGAGGACCAGCTCCATGGGTGAGGAGTTGGGAAGGAACCCTCCATGTCACAGGATTCTCCTTACTGGCCTTTAAGTACCATTTCTAAGTACGGAGTTGGTTTTTTTGTTGTTGCTGCATTTTCAAGTACTGACTTGTGACTATCCTCTTGTGCCTCCCCACCACTTCCACTAACATGCTCACAAGTTCCTCCTTCTGTAGTTCTCCCAGGTCTTTCCAAAACTCACGTTATCACTGTACTGATTTTATAAAGAATTCAGAAGAAATCTTATTAAAGAAAATCATGAAGACAGTAAATGACCAGTGAACATCATGAACACTGGAGTAAAACTGGGTTCAGGTTCCAATTCTACTACCTGTGGGACTTTGGTCACATGACTTGTAATGCTCCTGAACCTCAGTTTCCTCATCTGTAAGATAAGAATACTTTCTATGACTCCTTTCCTAAAAGGTTGATGTGAGGTGCTTTGAACACTGCTTTGAGCACTTAGTAACTACACTATTTAAATTATTACAGAGCTGAGGGCTACCTACAGTCTGTGAGAAAATGTTTCTGAAGATGGACTTCCTGTATTACTTAAACTGCATAGCACAAAATGAAGAAATGCCTTGAGCCTTTTTGTCCAAAGTTTCTGTTTACAATACTGGAGAGTTTTGAGGTTGTTTTTTTTTTTTTTTTTTTTTTTTTTTTTGAGATGGGCTCTCACTCTGTCATCCAAGCTGGAGTGGCAATGACACAGCTCAATATCTTGGGTTCAAGCCATCCTGGCATCTCAGCCTCCTGAGTAGCTGGGACTACAGGTATGCATCAGCGTGCCTGGCTATTTTTAATTTTTTTTGTTGAGAGAGGGTCTTGCCACATTGCCCAGGCTGGTTTTTCCTTCCTGGACTCAAGCGATCCTCCTGCCTTGGCCTCTGAAAGTGCTGGGATTACAGGCGTGAGCCACTGTATCCAGCTAGATAGTGGGAATTTTATATCCTTCCCCTTCACACACTCTGGGGGGCTAAGAAGTCAGAGTTTGATATTACTGAGAATTCCAAAATAATTCACTCCTAAAACATTTCATCATACAAACAACAGAAGGCAAGAAAACTACTATTTACCACATGCATTCTATGTACCAATCCACATATATTGCCTCATTTAAGGCCCATGGTATTCCTGTAAATTAGATGTATCATCCCCAATTTAGAAAGGAGAAAACTCTAAGGCTTAAGATTTAAATAACTTGCCCCAAATTATAGAGCAGAATAAGGGTTTTCTAACTTCAAAGCTAAAACTCTGGCCAGTTACACCATGATGCTTCCCTTATAAGGATCAGACCTTGACCTATTTCTTGCAGGCTGTTGGCTTCTGTATTATCTAAAATTATTTTTCACATATCTGAGAAATGCTCTTATTTTTCTTACTTTACAAAATTGAATTCTTAATTCTATAGTTAAGGACATTCAGGACTTTCAATGAAGGGTAATTGTGAAATGGACAGGAGACCTTGAATTGCACATGCTTGAAATATAAAGCTTTAGAACTAATGAGAAAATAGATGTCTGAAGTTCTTGATTTTCCATTTGTTTTCCACTGTTTCTAAACTAAACCACTGTTTACAAAGAATGTGTCAGTGAAAGATGCAGTAAAAGATGCTTCTTTTCCTTTATTTTTAGACTCAAGTAAATATTTGTTAACAATATGGTTGATATGGTTTGGATCTGTGTCCCCACCCAAATCTCATGTTGAATGGTAATCCCCAGTGTTAAAGGTGGGACCTGGTGGGAGGTGACTGGTTCATGAGGCAGTTTCTCATGAATGGTTTAGCACCATCCCCTGATGCTGTCCTCATGATAGTGAGTGAATTCTTATGAGATGTGTTTGCTTAAAAGTGTATAGCATCTCCCCATTCATTTTCTTCCTCCTGCCTGCTTCCCCTTTGCTTTCTGCTATGACTGTAACTTTCCTGAGGCCTCCCCAGAAGCTGATCCTGCCATGCTTCCTGTACAGCTTGCAGAACCATGAGCCAATTAAACTTTTTTTCTTTATAAATTACCCAGTCTCAGGTTCTTTATAGCAATGCAAGAACAGACTCATACAATGGTTTACAAAGTAAGTTGATGAGGCTGAAAAATAAGTTGAAGAAGCCCTATGAAATAATTAAGATGAGTAAGATTGCAAAGATAGAATTCATCACAGTGAAGATTCTCATGGCCAATTCATTCTTGGTTATGGCTTCAAACTTCTACTTTAACAGACAAATCCATTCACTTACCCATAGGTTCAGCCAACCATCTGTCCAACACATATGTAGTAAATAGAGACACACTACATGCTAGGTACTGTTCTAGGTGCTGAGATAAAGCAGAATGAGGGTTTTGAGGTTGTGATAATCTAATAAACAGATGAAAAAAGCAAGTTGATTTCAGATGCTGATAGGTGCTGTGAATGAAATATACTGAAAGGATATAGGGTTTATAGTGGAAAGGCTATCTGAGGCAGGGTGATTAGGGAAGATCTTTCCTAACAGAGGGCATTGGAGTTGAGACCTGAATGAGAACGAGCTAGATCTTTCCAAAGCAGAAAAAAGAACTCCGAGGCATGGGAAGTTCTAACAATTCAGGGGTACAAGATCAAAAAGAAGGCAGATGGCCGAGTCCAGAGTGGTGGTATGAGGCAAGGTCAGAAAGATGGATAGGATCCTGTACTATTAAAAGGACTTTGATTGAAGGAGTCTGAATTATAATCTAAGTATAGTGGAGTCGTTTCAGGTTCTAAGCAGGGGGTAATATGATTTGAGACAACTTTAAAAACATTAATCCAGATGCTTGTTCAAGAATTACTTATAGGCCGATTGCTGTGGCTCAAGCTGTAATCCCAGCACTTTGGGAGGCCTAGGCAGGAGGATTGTTTGGCCCCAGGAGTTTGAGACCAGCCTGGGCAATATAGTGAGACCTCATCTCTACAAAAAATAAACAAATTAATAAAATAAAATAAAAATTTACCAGGTATAGTGATGAGCACCTATAGTCCCAGCTACTCTGGAAGCTGAGGTGATGGAATCACTTGATTCCAGGAGACAGAGGTTGCAGTGAGCCATGATTGTGCCACTGCACTCCAGCCTGGATAACAGAGTGAGATCCTGACTCAGAAAACAACAGCAGCAACAACAACAACAACAATAGCAAAAACAAAAAAGAATTACTTATACAAGGGCAAGAGTGGAGGGTGAGGGACTAGTTAGGGTGCGAATGCAGACTGAAGATTAAAAGACTCTAAGGATATAACAAATCTCTTTAATGGTTAGAGTTTAACCATTAAAACTATTTTAATAATGTCCCCATTTACAGCAACATATCTGCTACAAAGTCAATTATTTTATTGTTATTTGGTCACAGGTAGAGATAACGGTGTGGCTGTGGATTAGCAATTATATATAACTCTATTGCACATTAAAAAAGGCATTTTATTGTTGCTGCAAGAAACCACTATGCAGGGCTTTTGGTCCTCCCTAAAGGAGAGAAACAGTATCTAGGAAATTAATTCTTCTATCTGGCTCAAATGCAAAATTGCAGAAACCATTTGCTAAATATGGCCAGCCATTCTTGAGTCCAGAGAGTCCTTTCTCACGCATGCTTTATTAGAGGTCATTGATCGGTTTCTACCAATTATTATGGTTAACTGAAGGGAAATCTGCGACTATGGCCATTTATTGGCATTTGCGTTCGGCTCAGACAGAAGCGAGTTTTGAAAGTGGTATCTGTAGAGTGGTCCTGCTTGCAAACTTCCTTGCCTAGGGGTGGTGGTGGAGCGCTGAGGGCTTGCGGCGTGCCAGCCATCGGGGCTTTCTGCTCATCAGTCAGCATCGTCAAACATCCTGGAAGTGTTATGATGGCGCTGAATGTAGAAAAAGCGTTCTCAGGGCGTATATATTGTCGTCATTCCTGGTGGCAGAGGGGAGTGACTAGAGGCTCACACGTCGCTGAGTAGTAGCGCGGCATAATAAAGTGTGGTTTGCACCATGTGTGCCACAGATTTCTCGGGTTTTCTGGAAGGTTTTTCCAAGTTCCGCCTTCTCCCCTTTGCAGCCATCCTGGCCCCAGCTGTGCATCGGCCTTTGACTCCATCTGTCCTTCCGCTGCGGACGGGAGTCCCTCTCGCCAAATGGAGAACACAAGTTTGGCACCCCAAAGTGACGATAACCCCTACCTTCTCAGCTGAGCGCGAGCCAAGCGTCAGGCCTGCTGAGGGACGGTCAAGGGGGTTGAGGGGGAGGCCGCGGAGACGCCGCTCCCCTAACCTCCCCGCACCCATCATCACTTGGCAAGCTAAGCCCAGGCAGATGCCCCGCCTGCACGTCCCCCACCCGCCCCGCGGAGCACGTCTCCCAGTGCTTTTGCATTTGCTCCTCTTCCGCCCTGATGCAGAGCGCGGCTCGCAGGTTGGAGTTTGCCCTCGTGTGCGCCGCGTCACACGGCGGGGAGGGGAAGGGAGGCGGAGGAGGCTGGGTCGGTGCAGGAGTCGCGCGGTCCCTGGCGCCCGGAGACGCCGCGGGGAACAGCCGCCCCGCCCCCGGAGCAGCGGACAGGGCCGCAGCCCTCCTTTCCCCTCTCTCTGCCTCCCTCCCTCCTCCCCAGCGCCCTAACTCCCAGCCTCCCCGCCCTTACTCCACCCCCTACTCCGGCCCGATCCCCATCCTCTCCTTGTGTGTGCGCGCTTCAAATAATCTCCTCCTTTTTGGCAAAAGAAATAATGCACCTGACTTTACCAGGGGGAACAACCAGCCGAGTAGAACAAGGAACAGATGTAAAAGGAATAAAAGGAGAGAGAAAAAGAGATGAGACTCGTTTAAGGAAATCCAGGGGCAGAAGAGGTGGCTGCCGCGGCAGAGGCAGCTAGAGCTTCCCTGTCTGCGTGAGCTGCAGGCAGAGGACGCTTTCACCAGTTGCAGATGTAACCTCGGGAATTCCTGGGTCCGTCGGTTTGTTTGCCAAACAAAGTCTTTTCTTCTCTGGCTCAGACACTGTAGAGGCTCCTGGATTTTTCTGCGATCCCGCCACAAGCTGGCAGTTACTCGAGAGCCTTCTCAAGGAGCTGGCGGAGAAATGAGCCCTTGTGGGCGGAAGACGGGCGAGGGGCGTCAGCAGCGGGGGGCTCCCGTCGGGAAGCGCCTTCTGTTCCCCGGGAGGAGAGATACACCCCATGGGCGGTCAGGCAGCAGCAGCGCCAGGACGCAGCGCTCCCTGCTCTGGCTCTCGGTGCACGTGTGGCTGTGGGCGGCCTCGGGCTCATCTGCCCAGTTGTTCAACCTCACCCTTTCCGTAGATGAGGGGCTACCCCCTGACACGCTGGTCGGTGACATCCGCGCCGGGCTGCCGGCTGCGCAGCAGCAGGAGGGGAGCGGCTTCTTTCTGTCCGAGGACTCGGATGACTCCCCGCTGCTGGACGACTTCCACGTGCACCCGGACACCGGCATCATCCGCACCGCGCGGCGCCTGGACCGCGAGCGGCGGGACCACTACAGCTTCGTGGCCGCCACGCTGCTGGGCGCTGTGGTGCAGGTGGAGATTCGCGTCAACGACGTGAATGACCACTCGCCCCGCTTTCCGTTCGACTCCCTGCAACTCGACGTCTCCGAGCTCAGCCCGCCAGGGACCGCCTTCCGCCTGCCAGGTGCCCATGACCCCGACGACGGACTGTTCAGCACTCAGGGCTACACCCTGGTGCAACCGTCCGACCCGCTCAATGACCCCGCAGGCCCATTCTTCGAGTTGCGCTACGGGACTCCGGGGCCACTACCGTCACCGCTTTTGCCGGGCTCCTCATCGCCCCTGGAGCCTCTAGACCTGGTGCTGCTGCGGCGCTTGGACCGAGAGGAGGCTGCGGCGCACCGGCTGCAGATCGAGGCATGGGACGGCGGCCGCCCGCGGCGCACCGGCAGCCTGAGCGTGGAGCTGCGCGTGCTGGATGAAAACGACAACCCACCGGTCTTTGAGCAGGACGAGTACCGCGCAGCGGTGCGCGAGGACGCCCAGCCGGGCGCCGAGGTCTGCCGCGTGCGCGCCACCGACCGCGACCTGGGGCCCAATGGCTTCGTGCGCTACAGCATCCGCGCCCGGCAAGTGCCCGGGGCGGGTAGCGGGGGCGGGGCACTGGGCGACGCGGCCTACTTCGCCGTAGAGGAGCTGAGTGGCGTGGTGCGATTGCGGAGACCTCTGGACCGCGAGGCTCAGGCCTGGCACCAGCTGGTGGTGGAGGCCCGCGATGGAGGTGCCGAACCTGAGGTTGCCACAGTGCGCGTGTCCATCGCCGTGCTGGACGTGAATGACAACCGGCCAGCAATTCACGTGCTCTTTCTCACAGAGGGAGGCCTCGCCTGTGTCTCCGAAGGCGCCCGACCGGGCGACTACGTGGCTCGCGTCTCGGTGTCTGATGCGGACCGTGACAGGGAGAAAGAAGATGAGGCCACCGGGGAGCTTAGTGTGGGTCTTGGAGACCGGAGCATCTCGCTGTCCTTGGAAGGCGGAGAGGGAACCTTCGCGTTGCGGCCCGGCGGCCCCCCAGGGGTATTTTTCCTTTGCGTCGAGGGGCCCCTGGACAGAGAGAGCCGCGATCTGTATGAGTTACTACTGGTGGCCACGGACGCGGGGTCCCCGCCGCTGAGCACGGAGGAAACGCTGCTGCTCTGGGTCGCTGACCTCAATGACCAACCACCTCTCTTCAGCCAACAGCATTACAAGGCCTCAGTGTCCGAGGCTGCGGCCCCCGGCACTGTAGTCATGTGGGTCAGCGCCTCCGATGCTGACGAGGCAGGCACTGAGCACGCCTGGCTGCGCTACACACTAGTCCAACTCTCAGCTCCCTGCAATCCAGAGGCTCTGCCCGCCGCCGAGTGTGGACCATCTTTCGCCATTGATCCCGAAAGCGGTGTGATCAGCACTATCCGGACTCTAGACCGAGAGGTCCAGGAGGCGGTGGAGCTGAGAGTGGTGGCCCGGGACCTCGGAGAGCCCCCGCTCTCTGCCACCTGCCTGGTGAGCATCACCGTGGATGATGTGAATGATAATGAACCCATCTTCTGGAGGCAGGTGTACAATGCCACCATTGCAGAACATGCCCCGGTTGGACACTGCTTTCTGCAGGTGAGTTCATCAGGCCTGTGGGCCAATCTGAAGGCTTGGGAAGGCATGGAGAGGGTTGTGAGTTGGCCTAGGAAATTGTGATGTGGAGGAAAATATTCCGGCTCTCAAATACAAGACTGGCTGTAGTTCCGTCTCTATAGTGAGATGAATGATGCCCTCTAGTCACCTAACTTTTTTTGACAGGTCTTGGCTACATGATCTCTAAGGTCCTTTCGACTTAACTTGACTTTTAGATCTTGATTTATCTTATTGAAACCTGATTTCTTTCATGCTGGATGTGTGCACCTAAATATGTTGAGGAGGAACCACCCATTCTAAATCAGACCTCTTCCAATTGGCAATGTCTCACATCATATCATATAAATATATGTATACACACACACACACACACGCATATATATATATATATATATATATTTATTTTTATTTATTTATTTTTTTTCAGACTGAGTCTCACTCTGTTGCCCAGGCTGGAGTGCAGTGGTTCAATCTCAGCTCACTGCAACCTCCTTTTCCCAGGCTCAAGGAATTCTCCTGCCTGCCACCATGCCTGGCTAATTTTTGTATTTTTGTTAGTAGAGATGGGGTTTCACCATGTTTGCCAGGTTGGTCTCCAACCCCTGACCTCAGGTGATCCACCCTCCTCAGCCTCCCAAAGTGCTGGGATTACAGGGGTGAGCCACCACACCCAGTAATGTCTGATATATATATATAATTTAACAGCTTTATGAGGCAACCTAGGGAATAAGATAGCTCTCATAAGTGAATTTTTCAAATGACCAAGTGTATGTCTGTATACACAGACACTGTTTTGAGTTACCATTTCCAGAGACTTCTTACATGTTTTCCTACCTTCCTTCGAAGCTTACAAAGGTTGGAGGAAGACTGAAGTCATCTTTATTAGTTAACATCAGGTGTGAGCTGAGCTCCTTCCATGATGCTTTCAGGACTCTGAAGGGCAGCGGGGCTCAATTATCCTTTATAAAATGGAGCACCGTACACTGCTTTTTGATTTGGGTGTGTTGCCTTTTACGGGTTTCCTGATCTCTCCTTCACTATCAGAATGGCATGTTTTGCCCCTTTCCAGGCCATTCCTTTTTTTTTTTTTGCTTCCAATTTCCTATTTGTTTATTTTTTATTTTATTTTTTTGAGACAAGCTCTCGCTTTGTGGCCCAAAATGGAGTACAGTGGCACAATCATGGCTCACTGCAGCCTGGACCTCACAGGGTAAATTGATTCTCCCACCTCAGTCTCCCAAGTAGCTGCGAGCACAGGCATGCACCAACATGGCTGGCTAATTTTTAAATAATTTGTAGAGATGAGGTCTAGCCATGTTCCCCAGGCTGGTCTCGAACTCCGGGCTCAAGTTGTACTACCACCTCAGCCTCCCACAGTGCTGGGATTACAGGCATAAGCCACCGTGCCTGGCCAATTTCCTATTTCTTATTTGATAGGAGATAATCAAATTTCCAAGATTGATTTATTTACTCTGAAATAACTTGAGTAAATAAATCTAGCCTGAAGAGCTTACCAGGGAATGAAACTCTAAAGCTTTATTTTGCTCTCACCCTGAGTTGTTTTAAGATGTTTGCTGCTTACTTTCTGGTTCTCAGTTAGGGAGTTCAGGTTTTAGCTTTGCAAGTTATGTCTCAAATAATAACCTTCAGATAAGTGAGGTGCTACTGCAAAGTAAAAATGGGTTTCATGACTGCTTCCACCATTTTAATCTTTTGGGTATATGGGTGATAATAATCTCCATCCCTTTCTTTACAGTGATTGACAGCTCTGAGTTGCTAGATTATTAAAAAGTGGCTTGATATGAATTAATGCTTGCTGACAAAACAGACAAATCCACAAATATTAGTGACTAACATTATCAAAGTATATTTCTCTCTCAAGCAGAGTCTGATGTGATGCAACTTGGCTGTTTCTCCTCCGTGTGAGACAGCCAGGCCTGGGAGTGACTTACACGAATTCCACCAATGTCACATTAGCCAGGGCTCAGCCATGCAGCCTCAGACGTACTGCACAGGAGGCGGAGAAATGTAGAGGAGCCGGGTATGCCAGTGCCCACTGATAGTTTCTTCCATGGATTTCTAAAAATGAAAGTCATAATAGGTGCCAGGTTGGACTAGATGACTTCTAAGATTCCTTCCACCTAGAACTCCCTGAAGATCTTGGTATGAATAGTACAACTTGGCTCCATTGGAAGGAAAATAAGCAGGGTGGATTCATTATGACTGTTTTGATTAAAGCCTGTCTTTAGAGTTGTTTCTATCATCGTGAGATGATTCTTCTATGAGGTGTGAGTTTATCCCATTGTTATGACTGCCTATGTGGCAGATCCATTATGGTGAGCTGAGCTTGGCTTACATGTAGGACTGCACCTCCAACAATTGCAACAAACCTTTCCAGGTTGCCAAGTATTGCTGCAGACAGCATTAAATTGTGCTGACTGGAATTTCTGGAAATTCCAGCCATCTAGCCCCTCGAGATTTGCAAAAGCTTCTTAGTCACTGGGTTCTCTGGTGGCGTCTCCAAGGCAGCTATATGAACTTCCTGTGTTCCATACGCCTGTAGCTGACTTACCCCCCAAATTTCCATAAGAGATTCAAAGAAGCGTCTTCCTTCTTTCTACCCTCTCAATCTTTCTTTATACCACTTTGCAAAAACCATCTCCTCCACCTTGCCTTTGAATCTCATGACCCCTCCTGTGTTCCAGGGTTTTGTTAATGACATCACATACATTCCTTATAACTGTACCTTCTTTCTGTTGCTATCTAGAAGTTTTCCTCCTTTATAGCTTATATCTGCTCAAGTTGCCTTTGTCAAAAATAAACAAAAACAAAATGAAATACAGGAAAAACAAAATCTTTCCTAGATTTCCTGTAAGATAATACCATGTCATCTGATAAAAACAAACCCTTAAACTTCAAGTTGTCTTAGTGGTTACTCCACATCCCCAGTGTTTGGGGTCCTTCCACTCTAGTTGCTGCTCCTGCTGGCACCATGGTGCTGGCCACCCTCCCCTCTCTGAGTGCTGGCTGAACTCTTATATTCTTATGCCCAGAGGAGACCTTTCAAAGACTTTAAGCATGAGACAGAACTGAGGGAATTAATGCAGAGGACAAGAACCATTAGCAAACTGAGATAGATAACCTCTAGCTGCAAAAGGTTTTTACAACATTGTACGTACTCATCTGAACTTCCTAATAACTCGGTCCCTGTCTGTCTTAGGTGGAGAGCCTCTTCTTAACAATCCACCCCTCAGGAGTTCCTTTCAATCTCTTGCTGCCTTCTTGGTCGAGGCAGAGAGGGAATTCCACTCTGCAGACACCCAGAGGTTTTCCTTCAGTTCTCATGTTTGGTCTGAAAGATTCCATTTTTGCTCAGATAATTGTCAAAAAGATTAACTTCAACCTCTAGACAAGATCTCCATCGTCCACCCTACACTAAGTCTGATGTTAGCTGCATTCACAGCTTTTATCTTATAACCAGATCTTAGTCTGTACTAAGTATAACTCCAGCATTGAGACCTGAATTACATGTGATACCATGAAGAGTATTCTTTCATACTCCCTCAAATACAAGTACTATATTTATTCATTAATTCATTTATTTATCTAAACAACAATATTCATTGAATTCAATAACATTGATTGAGTTCAACAATATCCAACCAACAAATACTTACTGAGTATCTATTACATGCCAGGAACTGTTCTTGGTGCTGGGGACAGCAACGAGCAAAACAGGCAAGGTGCTTGCTAGCAGAGCTTATAGTGCTGTGTGCTCCATCTCCTTCCCTTCTCTGTCAGTCCTTGTGAATGAATGACATGTGCTTGGCTCCCACTTGCTGATCACCCCTTCTCCATGTGTTCTGACCTTCCCCCATCACTGTACTAAATTCTGCCTCTCAAGAGGCGTGTATCTATGTTTCTTTCAAATCCAGTGGGCTTTTCTTAGTCATAACCTTCCTCATGCTCTCTGAAGCATTTTGGACTGCTGACCACTTCCTCTTTCTTGCATGCATCTTTTTCACTGCCCATTATCTCCTTACATTCTGCCTCTCTCCTGACAATTCCTCTTTTTCTTTTTTTCTCTTGTGCCACCCCACACTCATTGTGGTAGAGGCATTCCCTCTCACTCTCTTCCCCTCACTCCTTGCCTTTCTATAATCTCTTCCTGTATATTTCCAGCAGTTCATTAAAAAAAAGTTCATAACACCACATGGATGTAAGGATTGGAGATAACTAGTATTTCATGGTAGAAAGTGGTATGTAGAGCTTTATAGGTGGGAAAGTTTTCTTTATTCAGTAGATCAGGGATTCTCTGTTATATATATTTTTATTTACAACCTGTCATGGATGCATTCCACTGTAGCTGAACATTTTGTGTCTATGTAGGAATGTGTAATGCATTTCTGGGTATGATCTTCTCCAAAAGAGAACCACTTAGGATGGACTTCAGAAAGTTGTGATCAGTAAGACCTTCCTTCTTTGAGGATTGAAATCTTACAATAAATTGATTTCACTAACAACTAAACTCCAGACGTCTATCAATGGTCCCTTCACCTGTTAAACTATAAATTACAAGTGATCAACTGTGGAAGTGATTTATATTTTCAGAGCCCATTAGGAAAATTATGCTAAATCATTTTTACAAATGCCAGGTTATTTGAATCTTACTGAATTAAAATCTTCATTTAATCGAAATACGTGCTTTGTAGTGAATGTAGATCAGGTAAATGTAATCGTAAATATGAATTAATTGAAAATCTATGTAATCCATGGGGATAGGAGGAATTGGAATAATCACGGTGTGTCTGCTTCTTGTAGTGAAGTAATGGGAGGCCGTTTTGGAGACATGGGAGATGTCAGTGTTTGAGCAAAGAGTTTGGTCTTTATTATTATGGAAATACATGGGAGATATGGGAGGTTTGTGAATAGAGCTTGACATGTGAAAAGTAACATTTTAGGAGGAGTTATCTTAAATTAGTAGAAAAACTAGAAAGAAGCAAGGAGGGAAATCAGGTAGGAAAGTTCAGAGTCTCTTGTAATAACACATATTCAGCTATGTGGGCCTGAATTAGGGGAATGGTAGTGAAGCGTAAGAGGAAGGATGGCCTTAGAGGCATCACAAAGGAATAACTGGTGCAACTTGTATAGATGTGAGTAAGAAAGTGGTGGAAGGAGTAAAAAATGGCACCATGTTTTCCATCTGGATTAGTGGGAAAAATAGGAAAAACTGGAGCTGAGAGTTCTGGGGGAAACATGCTGGCCTTCTTGAGTTTTTGATTTGAGTGTGAATTAATGGCCAGTAGTCTAGGAAAATACATCTTGAAGGCTATTTAGAGCTTCAGAACTGCTAACAGGAGAGAGTGTAAGGTTAGAGACATAAACTTGGAAGTTACTCATGTGGAGGTGATACTTAAAGCTGTGAAAGTGACAGTGAGGCTAATGAGAGAAGAGTTAATGGCTAAGGACGCTGCTGGGACGAGGGTCTTGCGACTCATATGATGTTGGGGGGAAGGTCTCTGTGATGATAATGCTATGTGCTTGTATTCCTGAGCCTCAAGGACTACAACCCAGAGAGATGGTTGGCATCTTACTCCATTTTCTGAGCTCCTCAGCACGGCTTCTGAGATATTCAGCCTCCCGTGCCACAGTCCCAGGCATTAAGGCACTCATTATTTGGATCTGACTGTTTCTCTCCCCTCTTCTTCCTGTTTCCTATGGACCATCTGGTCAGTCCCCATGTGCAGTGAGGACATTGGCAGCCTGTTTTAGTCATTGTTGTCCCCATTGTAACTCTTGTCATCCAGGCAATTTGGTCTCACGTTTCTTCAATTGACCCGGTTTTGATGTCCTTATTGTTATTTCCTCTCTAGGAACTCTATCCTACAGTCATCCCTGTAATCTGGAATCATTTAGAACAACCCCACCTCTTATGTCTCAACTCAGTCTCTGATCACAGCTTGCCAGCCTTTCCGCTTTCTCAGCCTTTGATTTGGTTTGCATTTATTTTTTGATCTAGATTTTTTCTAGACCCCTTGCTCTTTCTTTTCTCTTCTTGTATATCACCCCCCACCTTGCTTTAGTTCCTTCTCTGTTCAGTTGTAATTCTATGCACCAAACTAACCCTTCCTCTTTCATACTTGCATACATATCACTAACAGTAGATCTCTCCAACTATATCTCCCCCTGCCTCTCACACTCTCTGAAACGCTCAGACCACAGGGGACCGCTGGAGTAATTCCAAGTGATAATAGAGTTTACTTAGAGTAGAATTTAAGTATGGTATTTTGGTATCAGTCAGGCCCTCAACTCTGTTGAGTAATTTTGTTGTATTCCTCTCAGCATCTCTCCCACAACCTCGTTTGCTTTAAGCATCATAGACTGCTGCCTTTACTCTTTACAGGTAACTATGCTTCCTATTCAGTAGAGGCTAGTAGTTGAAAACTTGCTAGTGTTTTTGCCTGCCACCATAAGGCTTTTTTGTAGATGCACCATCCAATCCCTAGGAACTAGGTGATTCTTCTTTGTCCAAATCAAACTCACCCATTCATATTCTCCCATCCATCTATCCATCCATCCAACAATCCCCTCTCCCATCTTCTTTGACATGAATTCTCAATCACTCCATTTCTCTTTTATCTTTTACCTCTACCTCTATACTTACATCTTCTCTTAGCATATAATGTGACTCTCTCATAGTTTGTGATATTTAAAAACTAAGTATGTGAGGTCTTTTTTGCTCACTTCTTTCCTCAATGTCCTGTAGGAGTTGATATCTGCTACCGGTTGGCCCATTTTTTTCCCCAGGCCTTTCCTACTCAAAGAAGAGTTCTGGAAACCTGTGCTGCTATCTTTTTCAATGTCCGATGTCTCTTGATGATGGACTCAGTATTCTGTTTTAGTTCGTGAGGAAAAGTGGCCTTCTTTCTCATATGTTAGTGTCAAGAAGTTGTGAAAAAAATTTAGCTGCTAAAGTGTAAGAAATTACATATGGAATTTATTTTTGCTCATTTCTTAATGTTATACACTGTAATTGATGGAAGCCGTTAACGAATATGTTTCATATGAGAAGAAATGGTTGAATCAATCAAAATAGTATATTCCATTGAACAGGCAAAAGTGTCTTAGTCTTGATTATTGTTTAAATCATTTTGCTACTCTTACTTTTTACTGGATGGTTTTTGGGCATACTAATCCTACCATGTCTGTGCAGTAAGGCATTATGTCTTCCTTTCTCAATAATTCTGTTTTGAATTTCCTTTTAAACAGCCCAGGCTGTTACCTTCATTTCAGGCTTTATCACTTTCCCATAAACATGCAGATCTCAGAGTCTACTGATGAAGTGTGTGAAAGCTCTTTGGTAGAGAAGATAGGAGAGGTTTGCTCGTTTTCATTATTTCCAGGTGTCCTTCATTTGAATAGAAGAAGAGTAATCCCATGAATAAAAGCTTGCACTGCAGAGTGAAACAGACCCGAGTTTAAATTTTAGCTCTGCTACTTAATAGCTTAACCTCTAGTAAATTCCTAAACCTTTGTAAGTCTCAATTTTGTCATGCATAAAATAGGGATGATAATGGGATTCACCTGGTAGGGTTATTGTGGAGATTAAGTGAGATGATGCATATCCAGGACACAGAGCACTGCCTGGCACATGGTAAACTCCCAGGAAAGTTTGCCATTATGTGTAATTTCACTTAAGTGTGATTAAACTATGGAGCTAAGAGGGAGTGAGAAAAAAATGTCAGGCTGGGCATGGTGGTTCTTGCCTGTAATCCCAGCACTTTGGGAGGCTGAGGTGGATGGATAGCTTGAGCCCGGGAGTTTGAGACCACCCTGGGCAACAGAGCAAAACCTCTGCAAAAAATACAAAAATTAACCAAGTGTGGTGATGTGCACCTGTAGTCCCAGCTACTTGGGAGGCTGAGATAGGAGGATCAGTTGAGCCTAGGAGGTCAAGGCTGCAGTGAGCCATGATTGCACCACTGCACCCCAGCCTGGGTGATGGGGCCAAGACTCTGTCTCCAATAAAATAAAATAAAATAATAAAATAAAATAAAAGTCAGTTCTTTCTTTTAAAATTTCCTATGGCTAGTCAAGTTAAATGGCTAAAGATATGATCTCAATAGATACTCTAGGAAAACCATTGTTCTAATTAATATTGAATGAATGAATCAGGGCTTCCATCCCAAATTCAGTCAGCTTCCTGCATTGGACAGCTAAACAGGATCCTTGTGAGCCTTGAGGATACTTTGGCCTTGTGGGCTTAAAGACTAGGACAGCCTGAGTAGCCTATTATCTGGCACTCTCCACAGTTCCTCCCTGGTCATGCTTGCCTGTCCCATGGATTTCATTACCCTGGGTGCTTCTCTGGCCTCCCAAAGTATAGGATATTTCCTAAGAAAGGGGTGCAGTTAGTCTTTTAGCTCTAATTTCCTGAGATATAAATGATTCAAGTGAAAGAGAAAGATATTAACTTCCTAGTATTATGACTGACTTGTGTCGTCTTCATTTTTTAAAAAATTGATTATCCTGTGAGCTTCTTCTTCCTATTTGGAGGTTGAAGTGGGGTGGAGATAAAAAGGAGATGCTTTGAGTTTCCCTTTAATTTGAGTAAAGAGGGGCAGTATCATTAGCAGTGTCCTTCAACAAACATTTATTAATACATACTACTTTGAGCATGGAGCTAATTATAAAGTCAAGTCATTGAATGATTTCAAATAATTTTATTTATTGTACAAAATTTACGAACAAAAAGGGACATCAGTTAAAAATTTTTTGTGTATCACTTTTAAGAAAGCTGAACAACATAAATATTTCCTTAAAAGTTCTTTTGCATATTAAAGGAAACATTATTAAAATAATTGTTAACATATTATTATAATTAGAATATTAGGTCAGGCAGTGGCTCATGCCTGTAATCTCAGCACTTTGGGAGGCCTATGTCAGGGAGTGCTTGAGGCCAGGAGTTTGAGGTCAGCCTGGGCTACATAGCAAAACCCTATCTCTATTTCAAGAAAATAAATTTTAAAAAGAATATTAATGTAAAACTTTTTTCGGTTGAATTGATTTGTATTGTATGTGTACTAGATATATTGATAGTCCTTCATGCAATCAAGTAAATTGTTTATGCATGCTTTATAAAAATTAAAATCTTTATTTTCTATTTTAAATGATTATAATAATTTGTAATTATTGAATACTTGCTTTGATGACACTGTTGATTTATTTCATACTAAATTCTCAGATTAGAAAATGCCATCCCCTTCATGCTTTTGAAAAATGTATTATGGCAAAAGGCAGGGAAGATCTGTAGTAGAACTTCACTTTCATGAGAATAGCTAAGAAGAAAGAACAAAATAGAACTTGGCAATTTTAGATTGGCTTCATTACTGATGACAGTTAATCTAAAAATTCTGTTCAATACGACAAACCATCCTCCAACTTTCAAAGCTCTTTTGTTCAGATTATTCTGAAATTTCCTTTGTTCTTCATTTCAATTAACTGTGTAGAATTAGCAATTGTTATGAATATGATTTCAAGAGATTAAATATTATTTTTAGCCTTACCGTATATGGCCTTAAATACGATTTGATTTTTAACAATTGTTTAGTTAGAAACTCCTCATGTTGTATGTTCATCTTTATTTCTACATTTGGAAACACCAAGGAAGTTAACGTTTATTTAGAGATTGACTTGTCTGGTCCTAAGAATATCCACCATACAAGAACCAAATTATGAGGTAAAGAGCAATCTAAGCTTATGCACTGTTTACTCTTCTTTGAAGTATAGATTATTTTAAGTATGAACAGTTAAAAATAATACAAAGGCTGTTCTGTTACACTGTGTATAAACAAGAACACAATATTTCAGTGCTGGCAGATATATTTCCTGTACTCATCTTACAAGAATTTTTATATGGCATTTTTCTTGTGTAGAATCTAATTGTCATGCTTATGTCTGTTTCACTCCCACTGCCTCTATCAGCATCCAGCATAAAGAAGAGAGGTGACAGGGATGCCAATTTATAAATTAATGTTTGATGGTATTAGAGGTAATTTGCTTGCTGGCATTAAACATGTAGATTCTACATATATCACAGCATACTCTTAATACCACAAAATGAATTTAATAAGTTTACCTTGAGTCTTGAATCTTAGTAGATTTTAAAAGAAAGATAATTTTTTTGGAACAAAGTAGTATTTAGATTTGCCATTTATATAGAGGAGTACAACTGTGCTCTAATCTAAATTCATAATATCTTAAGGCTACTTTATCATTATTTCTCTAAATGTGTTTTAACATCTGAAGTACAGTTACATTTGTCTGTTACTTGTGAAGAAAACTTTTTTTTAAATGAGAAAGCTTATTCCATGTGCAAACAGGAATCTTTCTAGAGAGTGCTTTTTCTTTATTTTAAAATATTTTTTTCTGCTCTATTCTTTCTTTTCTCTCTTTCTGAGATTCCAAATATACATATGTTAGACCTTTAGATCTGAGGCCTTGAGGCTCTGTTCATTTTTCTTTTCAATAATTTTCTTTTCTATTCTTCAGATCAGATAGCTTGTATTATTTTCAAATTCACTGTCATGTTCTTCATCACCATCCTGCTGTTAAGCCCTTCTAACACTTTTTTAACTGATGTTTTTCACTTATACAATTTTCATTTTATTCTGTCTTATAGTTTCTGTTTCTTTGCTGATATTATCTATCTTTTCATTCATTACAAGAGTGTCTTCCTTTACCTCATATAACTATAATAGCTGCTTTAAAGTTATCTGTGAATTCTAGCATTGGTGTCATCTGCGTTTGTCTTCTTTAATTGTTTTTTGTCTTGTAAATGTATCATATTTCTCTAGTTATTCAGATATTGAATACTTTTTCATTGTATTCTGGACATTGTGTGTGTTACGTTGTGGAGACTGTAGATTCTTCTGAGTGTTACGTTCTTCTGAATGATGTTGATATTTTTGTTTTAGCAGGTAATCAACTTGATTGGACTCAAACTGCAAATTCTGAATCTTAGGCACCTGTGTAAATCCCATTTCAGTTCCGTTTTTTCTTAACTGGGCTGTTTTCAGTCCATATCCCATGCATGCAGAGCTCAGAGGTCAGTCAGAAATTTGGGCATAGTTTATGTACAGATTTTCGAGCTTGCCTGGATTTCCCCTAAGATTTCCCTCTTTCTCTCTAATGGCTATGGTTGCCTGGAACCCTATCCTAAGGTTCTTGTGTCCAGAAAGACTCTGTGTTTCTAGTGACTCTGGCCACCCTGCATGGTGCCTTGACTGCTACCCACCCTCAGGTTCACAGCCTAAATAAATAATCCTCAAAAAATGGGAAACCCACTCAGTATAGGTCCATTCTTCCATGTTGGACCCCTTGTAAAAATCTGAGTGCTTTTACTCATCCCTAAAGGTTCAGGTATTTTTGTTTCTGTTTTATTTAAAGTTTATAGTTGTTACATATAGGAGGGTAGGTTTCAGTAGGCATATACTCAGTCATACCAGAAGCAGAACTCCTGGTTTATTCTTGCATTTCAATTTCTATTAATTTCAATGATATTCAGATGATTAAAACTTAATAGTAAGAGTCCTTTGAAAATAAAGCCTGTAGAATTGTACTCTAGTTGTATAATATATTACATTGTTCTTGAGTGATAGCTATTGTGTACAGCTGCAAAGGTTTACTAGGTCATTGTGTTTTGGATTAACTAGTGTTACTAGTAGTAAACGTTAGCAGTTTAAAATTATTTAAGTATTTTTAAGCCTCACCTAGTGTGAACAAATAATTTCCTGTATTTATGATTATTGAATTTTAATTGAATAATTGTGATAATCCTTCATGGAAAAGTAGAAATATATGGAAATCAACTCCATGAATTAGCTGATAGTATTTCCCACCTTATTTGGGGTTGACTAGGACGTGTAGGAAAAGTCATTTACTGTGACCCATTTGAGGAACATCAGTCCTTAGTAAGCCCTGACCCCATGGTAAGAATCACCTAAGATTGTTAAAAATTGTAAAGACTAAGTTTTGAATGCCAAATGCCACAATTATCTCTCACCGAGTACAATGTTCTCTTATCATGTATCAGATAGAAACTGACGTTTCCTTTGATAATTGCTTTCTTTCCAAATAATCTATAACACAGATCTGATTATGTTACTCATGCTTAACACCTTCCATGGCTTTGTACTGCTTGTAAGATCAAGTTCACATCTGATCCATTCTGCCTGCCTCTCTATCCTTGTTTCAAGGGACTCTTCCCCAGTCCTCTGTACTTCAAAAAGGCACCATGCTTTTTCTCAGCTCAGGCCTTTAGGCTATGTTACAGTCTGAATGTTTGTATGTCTCCAAAATTCATACGTTGAAGTCCTAATCCTCAATGTGATCCTTTTGGGAGTTGGGGCCTTTGGGAGATAATTAGGTTTAGATGAAGTTATGAGGGTTGCATCTACATGATGGGATTAGTGTCCTTATAAGAGAAAGAGAGAGGAGTTAGATCTCTTTCCACCATGTGAGGCTACATCAAGAGGTCACCTGTCTACAAACTAGGAGGAGGGCCCTCACCAGAACCCAACAGTGCAGGCACTTTGAGTTTGGACTTTCAGCCTCCAGAACCATGAGAAATAAACTTCTGTTGTTTAAGTGTTTAAGCCACCCAACCTACAGTATTTTGTTATGGCAGCCTGAGCTGAGTAAGACACTCTAGTTCTTCCCTTTGCATTGAATATGCTGTCCTTGTCCTCTCTGCCTTGAGTCTCCCCTTCCTCTAGCTAACTTTTGCTTGTTACTTAAAAATATCACATCCTTAGAAAGCCTTCCTTGACCACCTAAGCTCCCCACTTGCCCACTGTTAGTTAAGTTCCCATCTTATAAACACCTAAAGATAATATGCATTATGCAATATTAAAGATAATATCTCTTATCATGTATCAGATAGAACCTGACATTTCCTGATATCGCGTAATGTGTATTATGTTCTGCAGCATTCTTCTCACAGGTAACCACTTAGTATCTGCTTCTCTGCTCATTATAAGCATCATGAGATGATGGCAGAGGCTTTACCCATCTTGCCTACTGCTGAGTGCTTAGTAAAATGCTTGGCACATAATAAAAGTAAAATTTGTTCAGTGATAAAATGAAATGCCCTGCAGGGTAGCCACGTAAATGAGTGTTGATTGCTTGAAGAACTGGGCACATTCTGCAGGGTAACAGTGAAGTCTATCTATAATCTTTCATGCTCTTATGGCTTTCTGAAAAGCAGTGCTGTCATTGAAATGTCTGCCATAAACCTTATAAAACACTAAGACAATACCCTTTTTGTGTTGTAATTTAGTATCACAGATCTTTTCATTTCATTTAAAAACATGATCTTTGCCTGTACCTCTTTTTACTGTCAGAATATGAAGCTATGAATTTTGCATATTAGCAGAAATATTACCAGAGTGATTTTGTTTCTTAAATGTCTCAAGTTAATAATCTGCTCTTTAGTCTTTTAACCTTGAGTTTTTCAAGTCTCCACTTGTAAGAAATGGCTTTTTAAAAAGCATATATATTTCTCATTGTTATGCAAAATTTTGGTTAGCAGATTTGAGAACACAACAATACTTTAACTTTTTAGTTTATTCTATTCTCTAGTTTGAAAAATAAATCAGTTGAACACTTAAAAAAAATTATGGTAGATATATTTCCTCTTGTTTTTGGAGAAATGCCAATATTGTGAGGTACTTTCCCAATCCTTTTAAGTAGAATATGAGTTGATTTATTAATAGTTATGTGCTCAGTGAGATACAGCAAGAGGAAAGAACAGATAGGCTTGAGTCTCTCTGGCTCTGTGTTTCATAAGCTGTGTGTATTGAACCTCATTTGATTCATCTAGAAAATGGAATAACATGTACTTTGAAGGGTTATTTTGAGAATTGAAGATAATGTATTTAAAGCACTAGCACATGTAAGCACTTAAGAAGTTTCAGCTATTTCTTACAAGTGGAGGCATGGAAAGTCCACCAGACGTTGTTAGGACTGGCTCTTACTGGACTGGGTGAGATTTCTGGGTGAAGCAATGTGGGAAATATTTACTACACAAAGGTAAATAGCATGTGAGTCCTCTGTCTGCTAGGTTAATTTTCTTGATTTACTTTGACTAACTAGGACTTACTTGCTTTTGTCTTAACAAATAATGGGACTGGACATGGTCATAAATAATACATCCTAATCCTGAGAAAAACTAATTTAAGATATGGCGTACTAAATGCAAAAAAAAGAAAAAAAGTGTGACTAATTTATTCCTTTAAGATTTCAGCCCTTTAAGCTTATGAATTAAATGACTCTACCCTTGAAACTTTATATTGTTCTCCAAGGGTTAATTTATAGCCTTGATGGGAAGAACTCTATAGGGTACTTTCTTGATACTTTAATTGGCTAATAAATTTTAAGATCCAGAGCCACTCTGAAATATTAAACCTTCAGTTTAAGTTACAGTTTTGCCCCTTTCTGATTCTGTTGGGTTTGATATATTAAATTTAGAGTAAACATATAAGTTTACAGAAGGAGTTCAGTACATTTGTTTCTTTGATATGTATAAAAAATACAAAAACCACTTATTATATTCCTTTGCTGAAAATTAATTAATGTGGAAATTAGGATAAGGTAATAGTAATTTTAAAAAGTAGTAATACTTTAATTTTATTATAATTAGATTATCAGAAATAATATAAATTATAACTTATTGCTTTTAGATTCATTGTCCTACTGATTTATAACTTAGGAAAAGCTAAAAAATACAGTAATAATATAAAAACGAATTCATTCCTTAGTGAATGTTTTTCCTACAGAAGAAAACATGCTTATAATAATAGCTTGTAATCAACATTTATGGTGCACTTCCTATGTGGCCAGGCTGTATTCTAAGAGATCTGGATTAATTAACTTGTTTCATTCTCACAACACCCTGCAGGGAAGGTATTGCTATTATCCTTATTTCATGGATAAGGAAAGTTGGGAGTAGCATGGTTAAGTATCCTGTTCAAAATTCTCTGGCTAGTAAGTGGCCAAGAGGCTTGGCCTGGGGTCAGGGAGCCTGAGGGTCAGGTTCCCTGGAAACAGCTGCTGAGGTGAAGATGGAGGTAGTTTATTGGTGTGTGCTCTTGGGAACAACACCTGGAAAGCAGTGAGGGCAGCAGGGACGGGCATAGAGGAAGGTGAACCATGATGCAAACACAGCAAGACCTCAGCCTCTCTCGTAGAGAGCTCTGGGATGGAGGCACCCTTCAGATCTGTGCTCAGCTGAGTTGGGGGCTGCCCCTGAGGAAGGGGCATAGCCTTGCGTGAGGCAGCTCCCTTTGGCTTGGGGCATTTTTCTGGGGGACACTACACTGCCTGATGGAGGAACAAGTACCTGGGTTTGAAAGGGGATTCTGGGCAAGGCACTGGGCCATCCACTGCAGCCCACCTGTGACTGTGACCTTATTTAGAAATAGGAACTTTGTTGATGTAAGTTAACGCTCTGAAAATGAGATCACACTGGATTTAGAGTGGACCCTAATTCCAGTTATTGATGTCATAAGACAAGGGAAAGGGAAGGTTGAGACAGAGGAAAAGGCCATGTGAAGATGGAGGCAGAGACTGGAGTTACACTGCCATAAAGTAAGAAATGCCAGGAGTCACTAAAAGCTGAAAAAGGCAAGGCAGGATTGTTTCTCGGAGCCCTTGGAGGGAGCATGGCCCTACTAATACTTACTTAGCTTTAATATCAGTTCAGATTTCAGATTTCGGTGCTCAAGAACTGTGAGATAATGAATTTGTGTTGTCTCAAGCTAGCTAGTTTGTGGTACTTTATTTTGGCAGCCTAAGGAAATGAATACAGGCCTCTTGGGCTTCCTGGGTCCACTTGCTTCCTAAATATTTGTTTAGCCCATCCGGGAACTGCTCCTCCAGGATTCTGGACTCTGGTTAGTTTCTTTTTCTGGGGAAACTTACAAGAAGATCAGTGGGAGGAGCCATATCTCTCTGCTGCAGATGGTTTTGGGACTGCAGCTGATACTCATCATCTTCCTCTTTTCCTGCCCATTCTAGAATCCCCTCATGCTTGACTAGCACCCCTCTCGTCAAGGTGGTGTGACTTAGATCTTCATCCCGGAGGGGTCAAACACCTGAATACCATAACACTTCTCGGGCTGTATCCACTACATTTGTCCATTTACTATCAAAATTGGGCAAGGCAATACCAAAAAATATTTCCATGTGTCACCTGGGTGTCAAATGAATTCTCCCTTGTCTGCATTGTATAATATTAGCTCTCCCTTCTTCTTAATGACCAGAGTCCATTATTCCTGACAGCATAGTAACTTCTTTTCTTGCAGCTGGTCACTTGGCACAAGAAGACCGAATGACCAACCAGATAGCAGCTGCTGCTTAGTTTAATGGAATGATCACTGTGTCCCATAGGGAAGTGCTCCCAAACTCTGGGAATCGGAATGTCTAGATGCACTGAGCCCAGAGTTGTGGTGGTGGCCAAGGGTTTTCATATAGAGTTGGAGTGGTCGGTAGAACCAGCCATGCTGAAGGGATGCTTTGAAGTAACCCTAGCCTGAGGATTTCTGGAGCAGTGGCTGAAGAGATGATAGAGCCCACCTGATTGGCTTTCCTCATTTCTGTAGGCTCAGGGAGGTGCTGTAGCTTATCCAGGGTCATACAGCTGAGCAGCAGCTGAACTGGGCCGCGGACACTCCCATCCTGGTGAGGCACTGTGCTGCTTCCCCTTACTTCACATGGATTAATTTTACTTAATAATGAAAATGAGTTGGCTGGTACTTAAAATATACATTTCTGTTGAATGATTTTCAAATTTGGTTTCTAACTGAAATGTTATTCCAATGAAGGCAATTGAGAGATTTTATTCTCTATGCGTGATGTGATATGTGTGTGTGTGTGAATGTGTGTGTGTGGGTGTTTGTTGTGTGTGTGTATTGTGGGCAGGGTGGGGTCATCTCTGAAACCTACGTATTTAATATGGGTTTTCATATCCGAGGCAGTTTTACAAAGTCTTTATGCTTCCGTCAGTGCTAGCGGTTCATTAAAAAATTGCTATTATAAAATGAACTTAATTGTAGACACTTCGGTGAGAGAGTGAGTCTTTCTCTTGCAGCTAGTCTTAATGAACAATTTCCTAGAAATGTTGTGTATGCCAGAAGTTTAGGGGAAAAATGAGGACTTTCTAATACGTTGACAGAAAGGTAGTGTTCTTTAAAAATGGCTCAAAAATATCCCACAACATTTAATTTAATTTAATTTAATTGCTACCTGCTAGCTGAGATTACAGTGGATAGATATACTGACAGTTGTCTCGGTTGTCTTTAAGAATATGACAGAGCTCATTTCTATGATGCTTTTATTATTATGAGATTTAAAAAGAAACAATTGGAACCAAGATTACTTTCATACTGTTCTGTAGTCACAAATGTTAGACTTGGAAGAGATCTCAGTACAGAAAATTACAATCATTGTCAAGGGGATAAAGTAGAGAAGGGAAAACAGCCTTTTAAAACTGTGGATTATTTACATATGTGTGACACTGTTGACAACCAGCCAGAGAGCTGCTTTGTGGTTTCATGTCCTGAAGCTTTGCTGTCATGTTAATTAATAACTTCTTGCAATCCAAACCACCTTTTTTTGCCCAGAGCTGTACTTTAAATAGCAAGTTGTTTTTGTTAGAGACTAACAGGACATAAGGCGTACAATATTTGTAGTAGTGTAGTAGAATCCTTAATGCCATTACTGTTGAAGTAATAACATGATTTTTCAATCTGAAAGCTCCAGCAGTGTTCAAATCACCAACCTAACTATGCATCACCTTTAAAATCTGGACTGTGAGCATTACTGTTCTCTGCTTCTGCTTGCATATTTTTTCCATACTTTTTGTGAAGATTGGGCACAGATTTGCATGAACAATTACTCTTCCAGGGAAAAGTTCAATCTCACACTCTAAAACATTCTCTAAAGTTTAGAGAATGGAAAAGACACAAAACAAATGCTCTGCACGTGACCATAATGCAACTTTAGTTTTGAGGATGGCAGAGATGTTTGCTCTCTGAGACAGATGTCCTCTTAGGATTGTGCATATGTGTCTCAGGAGGGACAAGGGATATTAAATTTAACCCTGGATTTATTAACTGAAAAGTAAAAATCATCTGTGACTGAGGATAGCCAGTTAAGGCACTACAATAAACCATTTCTAACTCAGTTAGAAACAGAACTGTTGTTATAGCTGACCTTGAAAATAAAGGGAAGCATGGTTTGATCAAAAGGGAGAAGCCTTTCACACCAGTTACCCTCATGCTGTGATATGAAAAGGGCATTATCAGGAACATATTTTTAAACCATAATTTCTTTCAGACCTGTGCTGCAGTAAATAACACACATGAACCTTAACAGATGCAAATAATAGGGAGTAATCTTTGTTAGAGTAATTTTACACATTGTGTAGATTGTGGAATCATTCTGAAACAAAAACTGGGCTGTCAGAGACATTGTGAAGTTGAAACATTTTTAATGTGTGATTTTAGGCAAGTCAGTTTGTCCTGAACCCACATGGCAATGGTTATAAAATCTAACCAGCACACAAAGAAATAAAGGATGTGAAATTCTGGGCCAATTAATAGAAACCATTTGTAGGCTTCTTCTCTTCATTCACTGTGAAGGACTGGAAGAAGGTAAGTTTTGATGTTAGATTGCTTTTATAGTGCAACTGCAGAAATCCAGTGATCCAGTAGATCCTTGTTCAGGTTCTTCCTCTTGATTTCCAAATGTGGTTGCCCAAATCCAGCTACGTGAAGCTCTAGCTATACTTTAAAAATTGTTAGTTAACTCTGACCAAGTATTATAATGGAAAAGTATGGTAGTAGGTGGTAAAATCTTTTTCAGAATCCTTAGTCTTGCTTTATGAATTATTTTTTTGGGGGGGAAGATGCTTTGACAAACAAATTTATGATAAATCTAATCTAACTACAGGTATTAAACTTTAAGGACTTCTCCAAATAATTTTCTTGAGATATGTAGCTTATGAGATGAGTGACATATGTACAGCAGCATTAAAATTTTGTATTCTAAGTATATATTGGTTAAAAATTGTGTATAAGCCATTGAAGTCTAAAATCTTCATGTAAAGTAATACTCATGTAAGGAAATAGCTGACAGATCTTATTTAATATTAGCCACAACTGTTTGACCTTTTTTTTTTTTTTTTTTTTTTTGAGACAGGGTCTTGCTTTGTCACCCAGGCTGAAGTACAATGGTGCAATCATGGCTCACTGCAGCCTAAAACTCCTAGGCTCAAGTGATCCTCCTGTCTCAGCCACCTGAGTAGCTGGGACTACAGGCAAGTGCCACAACACCTGGCTAATTATTTTATTTCATTTTTGTACAGACAGGGTCTTGCTTTGTTGCCCATGCTAGCCTCAGACTCCTCAATTGAGGCTCAATTGATCTTCCCAGCTCAGTCTACCAAAGTGCTGTAATTACAGGAATGAGCCTAGCTAAAAATTGTTGAATATTAAGAGATTCCCTCCGTTCTCTCTCTTCTCTCTCTCCATCTTTCCCTTTCTTGCTTCTTTCATTCTCTTTCACAATCACTAATTCATTGTCATTCACTCATTCATTCAACTATTTATTCACCACCCACTATGTCTCAGGCCCTGTTGTAGAAAGTTGATGATACAAGATGGTAGTCAACAACTTTTAGGAGTTGTTTTCTTGTGGGAGAAGACAGACAGAAAATAAAAATAATAAAATAGAAGACTGTAAAAAGTGCTGTAAAGAATAAAAACAGCAGGATGGACTCCAGAGTGGCTGGGGGCAAGGTGATGTGCTCTTATTGAGAGTAGGAAGGAAAGGTTTGTCTAAGAGGATGATGTTACAGTTGAGAACTGAATGATAAGGAGGCAGCTGTGCTAACACTACCTGGGAGAATGACATCGAAGGTGAAAAGGACCAGTAAGTACAAAGGCACTGAGACAGGTAGGAGCTTGCTATGGTTAAGGGACAGAAGGAAGACCAGTGCTGTTGGAGCTTTGTGATCAAAGGGGAGAACAGGTGAGGGCCAGGTCATGTAAGGTGTCACAGACTGTGGTAAGAGATTTGGATTTGTTCCAATCAAATTGGAGGGTATTGAGAGTTTAAGCAAGAGAATGATTTGAAACTTACACATATGTATTAAGAAGAGGTTGATTCTCATTCACTACATCACAGAATATCCAATTAATGAGAATACAGTGGAGAAATTCCTTTCAGGTCTTAATATTGGGAAAATCTGAATTTTGAAACAACATAATTCTCCATTTGATATGACCTCTAGGAAGTTCAAAGCTAATTTGCATCTTTCCTCCAGTAATTATAGACTATTGTACACTGTTGTATTGAATACACTTTTTAAAATTTTAAATTAAATGTCATAAATTTTGGACATTTATGATATCCAAAAGTAAAAAAAAATAGAAATTTGTATATTGGGAAGATTTGTTTGCACTCCTGTGTCTACCCAGCTCACCAGTCATCCTTGACACCAACCTTTTCTCTTAGTTTCTTATGTCTTTCCAGTGTTTCTTTGTGCATATACAAGCAAGTATAAATATATATATATATGTGCTATTTTTCAGCTCTATAGAGGCATAATTCTCAAATAAAAATTATATTTATTTAAGATGTACAATTTGATGTTTTGATATATATGTAAGCTGTGAAATGATCACCACAATTAGGCTAATTAACATATTCATCACTTTACATAGTTACCATTTCCTTCCTTCCTCACTGCCTCTCCCTTCCTCCCTTCTATCTCTTCTTCCACCAAACTCTAAGTGCCTTCCCAATAGCATGATCCATATTTTAGTAGTCCTCAGAAACCAATGCCTGGTACATAGTAGGCAATAAATATTTGGTATTTTAATGAATAGTTTATAATATGTTACTACTATGCTTAGGAAAGCTAACAAATAGAGCCAAGCTGGTATTCAAAGAAGGAATCAGTGAGTAAATTTAATATATTAGTTAATGAATATAGGAGTTCTATTTTAAGAGAAACCATTGTATCAATAGCAATAAAAAATATTATCATCATGAAATAGACTACTCTTGTCTTATTTAACTAGATGCTAGTTTAACATAAATTAACATGATATTCCATCAAAACATGACTTTAGAGCAAATGAAATTCTATACTGTATGGCAGATGAGAATTTTAATGAACATATTCATAAAGAAAAGTGTCCAGGGAATAATTAGAAGCTTAACATAGAGAAATGGTCAGGCAAAAGACTGATTCTGAGGAGAAAATTCTGCATTGGGGACCTTTAGATGATATGAGTGCTCCAAGAAAATCCTGGGAAAAATTCTAAAAGAAAATGCTTAAACTTTTCTATGTGTAATCATATATGATTATACCTTATGCATTCAGTAATACTGCTGCACATTTTGTACTTGATTATTTTATGATTTGTATCTAGATGAGCTGAAAAAACATTCTAAACCATTCAAAATGTGATATTACTGCTCATGAAACATGTATGTGCAATAAAACTCTCTAGTCATTGGGTAAGAATGTCTGACTGGAGAACTGCCCACATTTAATAATCCTTTGTATATGAAACAACTAATCAGAGAAAACTGTGGACACCAAATAGCAAGCTGATGAGGTTTTGCTTTTAGGGTAATGGTGGTCAGGCATTAAAACCAACTACCTAGTCAGACTCATTTAAATGTGTACCTGCCAGATTTTACACATCACAATGACTAAATGTGCATGTATCTTCAAAACTGTTTCATGCTTATTCAATAACCTTGGCATGAACATATGACAGAATGATTTCATTGGACTACAGGGATTATGATATTGAATATCATTCTGCAAACATTTATAAAGCATGTAAGATATACCTTGCCTTAAGTCTGCTTTATAAAAATACCCTTATTTTATGAAGAGATTATTTTCTTTATAAATGATTTCTTCAAAATTGCCTTTAGGTATAATTTTCATCATGCATTCAAATTATAATTCAACCTACAAATATCTATTTTCATTCTACTTTTTCCAGAAACATGTAAATATATTAAGTATTATACTTGGTCATAATATACCTCTTTGTTCTTGGTAAAATTACAAACATTGTTTAAACTTTTGACATTTCTGCAAATTCCTTACAATAATTGGCTAATGCTTCTTTTGAATATTTTCATTATTTTAGTAATTTTAATTGATAGGTTCCCATATTTAAATTATTACTGTGTCTGTAGGGTATATGTTTAGAGTTAAAGCCATTTAAAATATAGTATAAAACAATAAGAAGAAATATATAACCTGGTATCATTTCGCGCCTGGCAATCCTTGCTTACTTGTACAAGATTGATGTTAAATATGCAACTTAGTAGTAAGAACTCTATCCAAAGTACAGGACAACTCGACAGGCATCACGTATATTGTATATTAAGCTTATAAATTATTTTCTATTCTACACTAATATACTCCATAAACATATAAATGGATTTGATATCTTTGTACACATTTTGACTTTTTTCTATTTAAAAAATGTATACCAGATTAGTTAGAATGATCTCTGGATGTAATTGGAACTGTCTCTTACTGTGGATTTTCCTCAGATTCTTCTTTAATCAAGAATCTTATGTAACCTTCATAGATGCTGCACTAAATACTGTACCAGATTCTGGCAAAGTTTTTGTGTATAATACTTAATACCTGTGAATATGGGAAAGACAGCTCTCTTGGAACTTTGTTGACCAAGTATTACTTATATGCCAGTAAGGGAAGCTAAAGTAGAACAGGAATTAGAGTAAAATCTGACTAAATCTTAGGCTTCCTTTTGTATAAGAAGTATAACATACCCTACCTATATTTCTTGAACTAAAACATAAAGTCTTGTCTCTGTTTCCTAAAACCTAGCTTTAACAACAATTGTCTTACTTGATTAATAAACATATTGAATATAAACTGTTTGGTTTTTTAAGTTGGCAAAAAATAGTTCAGCTTTTAGAGCTATCATTCTAATCTACCTAACATGAAATGCACTTGGCATTCGACTAGTTCAGTTTTCCCATAGGTCCTACAAGTCTTGCTGGGTATGCCAAGAATGCAAGGTCCTGACCACTCTTTACCTGGATTATTTATCAGGGTTGCATTTTCAGCAAGCAGTCTTGAGGGATGAAGTAATGTCTCCATTCAGGCTGAAGAGCTGGCTTCTTTACCGCTTGCTATAAAGTGATGGGTTCTTTAGGCTCAGTGTTTCTGCTCTATCTGTGTGCAGGCATCGTCTGGCCATCTACCTTGCCCTTAAAACTTAGGCTTGGGTAATCGATATGAATATGCTGATATGCGGCTACTGCTCTTGCTGTGAGTAATGAAGTCTTTCAACTCTGATCCAGGAGTCTTGTGTCTTCTCTCAGCCTCTAAACTGGGTAATTGTAAGAATCACCTTGTTTCTCTCAGCCCAGGGATCACAATTTTGTCCTACTTGTTCTCTGATGTCTGAGAGGAGCTAGTTCCTATATTTTGTCCAGTTTTCAAGTTGTTTATGACAAAAGGGTGAGTCCAGTCCCAGTTATATCAGCATGCTGGGAGGTAGAAATCTGAAACTTAATTAAATTAAATATTTTTGGGTTTAGAGTTATCTGTTAAAATTCGTCATCTTTTCCTTATCAACAACAACAAAAAATATGCAGCTTTTAAAGCCTCTGACAACGCAGCTTTAATATCTGAAGCTTTATGGATCTGTTGTTTCTAATGTATTTTTCCTTTTGTCTTTTTTCTTCGTATTCCTGGTTGCCTTTGACTGTATATGGATATTGTATTTGAAAAGCTGTTTGTAATAATACTTTGAGGCCCAGCATGATGAGGCATCCAGGCTCTAAGCCCCCAACGATATCAGTCCTTGTGTAGTGTCCTTTATTGAGGGTGAACTGGACTTAGTAACTAGCTTCTGACTAATAGCAAATGGTGTAAGTAACGGTATGTCACTTTTTTGTTTGTTTGTTTGGTTGGTTTTTGTTTTGTTTTGAAATGGAGTCTTGCTCTGTCACCCAGGCTGGAGTGCAGTGGCATGGTCTGGACTCACTGCAACCTCTGCCTCCCAGGTTCAAGCAATTCTGCCAACCTCTGCGTCCTGAGTAACTGGGATTACAGTGGCACACCACCATGGTCAACTAATTTTTGCATTTTTAGTAGAGACGGGGTTTCACGATGTTGGCCAGGCTGGTCTTGAGCTCCTGACCTCAGGTAACCCACCTACCTCGGCCTCTCAAAGTGCTGGGATTACAGACATGAGCCACTGCACCCGGCTGGTATGTCACTTTTGAGGTCGTGGCTTCCATATTGGACTTCCTCTTGTGCTCTTGGATCCCTCTGGGAGAAGCACATTGAGAGCAGCCCTATGGAGAACCCACACAGTGGGGAACTGAAGCTCCTGCTAACAGCCAGATGAGTCAACTTGGAGGTGGTTCCTTCAGACCCAGGCAAGGCTTAGATGATGGTGGCTCAATCTGGCACCTTGATTGCAGCCTGTTGGAAGTCCTGAAGCAAAACCACCAAGCTAAGCTACTCATAGATTCCTGACTCAAAACTGTGAGATGATAAACATATCTTGTTTTAAGCCACTAAATTTGGAATAATGTTGTATGCAGCAATTGATAACTAATACAGATGATGGTCTCTTTTTAACAGTTAGGGTTTATATTTCCTTCTGCCAGTTGCCTGGGGTTGCTAACACTTTAGGAAACCTGGGGAGACTAGGAGGTAGAAAGATCTCTTTTCCACTCTCAGATATTGCAGTAATTCAAAACTGAGTTGCAGGGGCTGAAGCTGTGGTTCACCTTTACTCCTCAGGAATGGCCTTAGGGCTCACAGCCAAAAGTGAGGAAGTGCAGCAGGGCTTTCCCCAACCCTTTATAGGCCCTGGAGACCAATCTCTGTGGCCTGGGTACCAAGAAGATATTGCAAATCCTGTTCAACCTCAGTCTCTAGTTCTCCCTGCTAGAATCCATGTAAGTTCCCAGGGAAAGAAGTTGCTTCCAATTTATATTTACCTAGACTCCTTCCCAGTAAATCTTTACTATACTTGAGAGATCTGTGTGCCTTTAATGGGCTATTTCTTTAAATATTTTGTCCAATATTTCTAGTCATCCACTGAGAGGATTGAATCACTTAGTTTCTTAGTTTTCTATTCTATACTAATATATTCCATAAACATACAAATGGATTTTATATCCTTGCACACATTTTGATCTTTTATCTATTTAAAAAATGTATACCAGATTAGTTAGAATGATCTCTGGATATAATTGGAGCTATCTCTTGCTGTGGATTTTCCTCAAATTATTCTTTAATCAGGAATCTTGTGTAATCAAAAGTAGGAGTCAAACTCCACATTCATTTCCTTCAGGGAAGTTAAAGAGCAATGAGGGAAGAGTTTTTTCCTGCAAACACTACTTAAGTCGCAAAGCATCTTTGGTGATACGTTTCAGTATGGCTGTTTATTGAATTCTATAGGAATTCAGTGTACCCTCTATCTAACATGCTGGAGGGTGCTTTTTTGGTGACCAATCTCATTTGACCCGCTCACACATTTTACATGGTGACATTGCTGTTTTCCAACAATAGATGGGCATTAAGGTGTTAATTCTGACGTTCACTCACTTTCCAACTCATACTTTGAAAGGCTAGAGTTGTGTTTTGATGTTACTTGGATAATATGGAACTGAATAGCCTATTTTCTAATATCATATTCTATGTCTTTGCATATTTGCTATTCTCTGCAAAGTCAATATTGATGGTATTTATTTTTACATACGCTTTTTAGTAAAGAAGTAAATAAGCTTGTTCTGAGTTAAGCATAAAATCCAAATCACATGGAATCTATATGAAGTCTCTATGCTGATGTACATAGAGCTCTGACTTTTAAAAAATTGTTATATTGTATCAACAATTTGGTTTGGGGAGAGAGAGAGAGGGAGGGAGAGAAAAACAGACAGAGAGAGAGAGAGAGAGGAGAGAGAGAGAGAGAGAGAGAAAGAAAGAAGAAAGAAAGAAAGAAAGGAGAAAGAAAGAAAGGAGAAAAGAGAGAGTAGCTTATAGGATTTTTAGTTTCCCTAGTGACCTGTGCTTGTACTATGTGTACTAAGACTTAAGGAATACATTTCCATTAACATTTTAATAGTTCGGTGCTGTTTTCCAAAAGATACCTGATTCTCCTTCAAGAAATCAATGAAAAGAGGTTTTCTTACAGAGTTTTGAAATTGTTAGTGTACAGTTTTTTTTACATGCTCCTATTTAGTTTTGTTAAAAATATGTCAGGCTTGGTATGAATTAGTTTCATAACAATAAAGTGTTTGTTCTCTAGTCATACAATTTATGTCCCTGAAAAATGCTATGATAGGGAAATTAATAGTTGGGGATCTTAAGGCCTTGTATTGGGAAAAAAGCCTATATAATTTTTTAAAGAAGTAGATTTATGTGTATTGATTTAGAAAATATACTGATATATTCTGAATGAAAAAAGCAGTTCTATAGTATGCTGCCATTGGTGTAGAACAAAAACAAAACTTTCAAATTTCCTGTGTGTTTGTGTGTGTGTGTGTGTACACACACTTATAAATGTAAACAAAATGTTTAGAAGGATAGAGGAAATTGAGGAATGGGGTTGAGGATTTGGTATGGGAAAGAGTCTTACTTTTTCATGGTTCATCTTTGAGGTTTTGGATTCTTCTCATTTCATGTCATTTTCCCAGTTAACTAGCTAGTTACTTTAAACATTGAGCATATACATATTAGTTGTGCAATCTTACATTAGTTGTAGAGAACGATATACAATTATTTCCTTTTATCATCCTGTTTTAGGATCTCTCTTTCATAGTCTTTTTACTACATATTGTGTTTATACATTTATGTCTTTAGGTATGGATAGTATAAATTTTAAATCTCTTAGATAATGTTTTCCCCTCTATCCCAGTGTTTAATGCTTTTTTGGTTATATGTATTAAAGTTGCTAAATCTCCCTAAGCCACATTTTGGATTGGAACAGTTGTCAATTTATATATACAAAATCCAGAGTCAGACATTCTGGAAGGAATTTAAATTCTATCACTTAATAGCTGTAAGACCTTGTATGGGAAATTTAACCATTTCCAACTCTTCTGTTTCTCTGTCTGTCCATGTGCATAGAATCAACATTCACAACTATTTTTCAGACCCTTAGTTTTCTCTCAGAGAACATAGATAATGATGCCATCTTTCTTACCTACCTTACATGTTTGTGATGAGGAACAAAAGAGAATATACATGAAAGCTTTCGTATGCTGTAAAACAATATGCAAACATAAAGTGTGATTGTTCGTAGTCCTTTGCTTGACTGTAAAGTGTTAAGTAAAGACCACTGAGTTGAGATGTCCAATTTTCCCATATTTTGAAGTAAGAAAAGACATTGAAGGAGTCAGATAATATTTATGAAGCCAAAAATCTAAGGCAAAAAATAGATATATCATTTGTAACTTGAGAAAAAGAGCAACCAAAGATACTCTATGTTAAGGGGATAAAAATTCTGGATAATAGAAGATATTTGTTGTACTAAAGAGAAGAGAAGGAAGGCATCTCATCTTGTTGGGAGTGGGGTGGGTAGGGTGGAGGTATTCCTCCCAGGTTGCTTCTGTCCCTTTCCTTCCTCTGACTTTTAAAAGCATGACCTCCCTCTTGTGCTTTTGATTAGTTTAACATCAAGTGCAGGGCATTGAATGTCAGCTCTTGACCTCAGGGAGAACTTTCTGGGAAGCCTTGGAAAGTGAATAAGTATGGGAAAGTCTTCCTCTTGCAAATGTCCCCTCCTTACCTATCCTTTGGACAATCCACTGAAAATGTCCAGGTTCTTGCTTTGTGTTTCTCTAAATGATAAATACAGTTACTTAAAGATCTATCTGCTGCAGCCAGATGGTAATAATCTTAAGAGCACAAGGAGAAAAAAAAGGCAACATCTTTATCCCTTCTTAGAATAAATGTATTTAAACTTACAATATATAGAGTTTATTTCATTTTAGTTTATAAAAATATGTTCTATTTCTTAAATTTAATAACCCATACTTCTATTCTAAGTTATGATCTATCATTATACCATGTCACAATCTTTTACATTTTATATATTTTCTCTTTCTTTCCTACTCTGTTTCAGAAAATAGACCTAGCAGGATAGAAAAACAAATGTTAGCTTTTAAAGGGTAGATAAATATAAATTTCCCACTGAGATATACTAAATACTGATATATCCTGAGATACAAAGTAGAATTTTTTGTTTTTATGGTTTCAGAACTATGTTTCTTTTTTAAAAAAAAACTATATCCATCAACTTTATTTAGCTAGGCCCTAGATGGCTATATATTGGATATATAACAAATGGACACTGAAGGAGAACAGAAATGATATTTCATAGAAGAAAAGGATAAATGTGTTTTCAATGAAAAACTCTAGATTATTAGATGACGGGCCTGTATTTGAATTTTAGTGATGCTATTGCTTAGTATGGTCAGGGCCTAGGATTGGAAAGGGCTCTGCTTGAGTCCTCTTCAGGGCTTCCTAAGGCTGGTGGAAGTAGTTTTCTGAGGACCTGATATTTGTCAGAAGCTTGTGATTCATACGTTACTCCTCTGCTCCCTGAATTGCTTCTCCTTTTAAACACATTTGAGCTTTTCTTGGTCTGGAAGCCCATTTTGGGAACAATGGCATCCGGTAATTCAATTATGCCTTTCAGTTGAAAGTGGAGGCTGAAAATAGGGTTTTTACATGTTCTGTAGATATTTTAGCCTGCTAGTTGTTTTTTATTATTATTGTTGTTTTAACCAAATAGTATATAGATCAGCAACTTTTCTCATTATATTCCTTTCCAGTTACTGGCATGAAGTTGTAGCTGGCAATAATATCATAGCTAAGATTTTTTGACTTCTTACTATATGCTAGGCAATACCATTTAACTTTATACGGAATATCTGATTTAACCCATTTATGGGTCAGAAGCACAAGTTTCTGACAACCACCAAGTCTTCAGAAAACTATTTCCACCAGCTTTAGGATGCCCCCAAAGAGGGCTTAAGCAGAGCCCTTTCCAATCCTAGTCCCTGACGCATAGTAAAGCATGACTGAAGTTCAAAGTTCTTCACTATAACCCCATGAGGTTGGTCCTGTTACTAAACCATTTTATAGATGTGGAAACTGAGGCTTTAATAAGCAGTGAAATAATGTGCCTGAGGTCAAACAGATCATAAGTGGTGGAGTCAGGATGCCTAATTGGTGATATTAAGGAGATTTACAAATGTCCCAGGAAACAAATCTCCCTTAGGAAGATGTTCCACTTCACGTGGAAAATGTTTGTATCAGCATTGACAAAATCATTTAGCACAAAGTGTGTCTGAGAAGGGGTTGGAACTTGAGCTCATCAAAATAACACTTAGCATTTATATAGCAGTATATATTTGTGTTTTGCTTTTCTTTTTCCCTTCTGTATCCATCTCTAATTGAATAATTGGAGACTTTTCTCAGTTGAACCAGTGTAATTAATGCCAGCTTAAGATGGGGCACTGAAGCTCAGGCTCTTAAATATGGTATTAATTCATTTGTAACAGTAGAAGTGTACCAGTGCTCTGTGCACAACCTTGGTATTGCTGAGCTATTCATGCTAATAATATTGGTTACAATGTAGAGACAAGCTCCAATCAGCTACTGGTCCATCAGGTGTAGAATTGGTGGCCTGGCAGATTTAATGTTGGGAAGACCCTACCTTAGTATTAGAATAGTACTTGTTGGGTTAAGTAGGTCCTTTTACATCTTGAATATTCTATTTTTACATCTGGATTGGGTTTTGTAAGTTGGAAACAATGAGAGAGCAATGAGAGAGAGAGAGAGAGAGAGAGAGAGAGAGAGAGAGAGACAGAGAGACAGAGAGACAGAGAGAGAGAGAGAATGTGTGTGTGTAAGAGCTACGACCACAGGGAAGAAGCAGCTATTTCCTAGAGATCCTGCTAGAGACAGAGAAAAGGGCTGGCACATCTTGGGGTTTCCTGTCCTTTGACCCTCAGTCTCCTGCCACATCCCATTATGTAAATCTAACCAGAAGCCACTTAGCAGGGGTGCCTGAGAGAGGTAGCTTGCAGGGTCATTCCTGGGAAGGGCAAGGCAGAGCAGGGCAAGGGAAGGGAAGGGTCTGATGTAAGACAGGGAGGACTGGCACAGCATTTGTGGGGAACGGTGGTCAGGGCTCTTTGCCTTGGCTTTCCCTTTCGTTGAGAAGAGAAGAGCAAAAACTTTGATTTTTGGATTTTTTGATGATTTTGTTAAAGTCTCTTTTGTTTCTTTTTTTAATGAAACATAAAATTCCTTTTAAGAAATTCTATAGTGAGAGCTTTGAAGGCGGGAGTTTTATCACTTGGCCAAATGCATCAATCCTAACCTTCCCTCTCAGGGTTTTTAAATGAGAGATTCCCAAATACACTCTACCTGCAGGGCTATTCCATTTTGTCATGAGAATGTGCTTCAGAGGAAGCATAACTCCCCTGACAAATCTAATGTTGAAATGTTCTATGGGAGCTGCTACTTTCGGATCTGGCTTATTTCCACACATGGGGAGTAGGAATTCTTCATAATTCTTTAAAATTCTGGCCTCCATTATGTAACTGCAAAGACATTGTCTTGGAAATATCATAGAATATTTTGGGGTCAGTTCATGAAAGTAGTTATCATTGTAGTATTTTCTGTTGTCAAATCTCTGTTTGGTATTTTTTAGGTCAGAAGATTGGGTAAATCAGAGTATTGTAATGATGTTTTTATTGTTTTGTGGGGATTAAATGTGCTCTGTATGCATCTGTGGAATATTTGTGTGTGCATGTGAGAAGCTGCAACCTTAGAGGATAGTATTTGAACTGATACTACCACCAGTCTAATGAACTTTAGAATCAATGAACATTCTAATTATCAACACTTGAAAACAGAGAATTCCATTTATTTTATTTTCTTTAAAGTTTTCAGCATATTCTGCACATATTTGTATAGTATATGTAGGTATTTGGATTGTAACATGGAAGAGCATTTAACAGCTGTGTAAATACAGATTCCTAGATTTAATATGGTATGTGCAAGAGATGGCATTTTATTTCAAAACTGAGCTCATCGATTTTTAGAACTTCATGAGTCTTTACTTGGCCAATCATTGCCTTTTGAACTTCAAAACGAACAAGATAAGTCTCATAATCGGAAACACTGTGAGGTGCTTATGTGACATAATGAACAAGAGAATATTAGCACTTCTCTGTGAAATGAAGGCTTGGAGAAGAAAAACCATAACAGCCATTTTCCAGTTTGTCCTTAGGAAGCATAGAGCTTCTATATACTGAGTTTATGAACCAAGTAACTTGATTCCATAATGAAAATTCCATTCGTTTGGATATATGGGTCTGATTTTCTATTAATACAGTTAGAGAATTTTATTTAGAATTTTAACAAAATATTGTTTCTGTTTGGGTGCTAGAAACTTGTTCTAAATTGAAGTATTTCATTTAAAAATAGTGTTGTACTAATTCTCTGCAGTTACCTACCTCGTGTGCATTTTTCTTCTTTTAACTCATTTTAATTAGCAAGAGGGTGAATGAAACTTCAGTTTTCATAAAATAATGTATCTGAATTAACATTTATTTCTGTATCTGAACATTTATTTCTGTATATGACTAAAGATTGATGTGGATTAAAAATAGGAAAAAAAGTTAAACAAAAAGGCAGAGGGCACACTGATGTAATTACAATAATAGAGTGAATGGATTATCCTGATTTTCCAGATCAGTGGTTCTCAAGGTGTGGTCCCTGGATCAGCAGCATCAACAACACCTGAGAACTCATTAAAAATGCAAATTCTTGTGCTCCCCACAGGTGTACTGAGGCAGAAACTGGCAGTAGGAAGAGGTGGGGGAGAGAAGCAATTTGTGCTTTAACAGGCCCTCCAGGTGATTCTGTGGACCCTAGAATAATTACTATAATTGGGTATCACTTGTCAATTCAGCTCACCCTGTTATAAGCCAGATGTAACAGATGGCATAGATACTCTAAAAAACAAAGTCGTCAACACTACCACTGCTGGTTGTTGGATTTGTAGAAGCCTTTCATGTGAAGAAAAATTTGCATGGCTGTTTTGGGGATGAGCCAATAGTAGCTCTAAAGGCAGAGATGTGTGCACCATTCTTAAATGTTGCCACAGAAGCATTAAGGCCATAGTGATGGGAGCTAGAGGAACCAGGCATAGGTGAGTATCTTCTCATTTAGTTAAAATGGTGCTTGCTTTTATTTGTGTCATATTAACAGGATAAAAGAAGGTAATAGACATGAAAATGATTTGCACAACTTGATGGATTTAGAAAAGGCAGACAACTTAAAGTTACCAGTTGAGGAATGTTTTATAAAATAAACTTTGAGTCAGAACTAGAGCTAAAGGGCATGAGGTTAGTAAATGAACTCATTGACATCTATTTTGGGTTCACAGAGGCCTGTTTTCTTACTTTTTGGTTAGATGTGTTTGAAATTACTGTATAATCAGACTATAAGTAGATAAACTTATGTAAAGCACAACATAAATGAACTTGTGCATTTATTCAGTCAACAGATATCTAAGTGCTCTAGGGGATGGGGAATCAACAATGAAGAAAACAGATGTCCATGCCTTCACGGAACTCATACTCTAGTGGGTTGCAGTTATATTTTAGTATGTGCATGTTATAGGTAAGCTATACATGGGTTCTTATGAGTAAACTGAGGCTGATTTGTGGAAAAAATCACAATGCAAAAAAGTCCATATGGCAATAACAGTTTACCTACTTGTAGCCCAAATATATTATAATATCAAACACATCTAACCAGAAAGTAAGAAAAAAGGCCTCTGCGAACCCAAAATAGATGTCAACAAGTTCATCTATTAACCTCATGCCCTTTACCTATAGCTCTAACTCAAAGTTTATTTTATAGAACATCTTCCTTGACTTGTTACTTTGAGTTGTCTACCTTTTCTAAATCCATCAAGTCGTCCCAGTACCACGTGACTTTTCTCATGCTCTGTTCTTTTGTGACTGTAATGCCCTCACTTCCTCTGTTTCGCTTAATAAAATTGTATATATTCTTCAAAATCCAGCTCACGTCTCACTTCCGAGAACCGTTCTCAGAGGCTGAGCTAGTTGCCGCATCTCCTGTGCACTCACAGCAGCACGTCATATTTGCATTAGCATCTGGAGTTTCACTGTTGGGTTCTTCTCTCTGTGTGCTTATCTTCTCTGTTGAACTGCAGATTCCTGGAGGACAGGGACTGCATCTCAAGGAACTCAGATCATCAGCAGCTACTGCACTGTTGATAAATAAAAGGGGCTCAATAAATGCTTGCTGCATGAATGATTTTAACATAGTAGTCTGGTTTCCAATCTCACAGCCCCTGAGAGATAGCAAATTAAAAGAAAGTTTCCTGGTGGAGAGATATTATAGCAGCAAAGACGGACTCCTGACAACTTTACAACTAAGGGCAAAACAGAAAACCTATATACTATATATAAAGAAGGCTAGATAGAAGTGCAGGCTGGAGAACAAATTATTACTTTTTTTTTTTTTTTTAAATGGAGTCTTGCTCTGTTGCCCAGGCTGGAGTGAAGTGGCGTGATCTCAGTTCACTGCAACCTCTGCCTTCCAGGTTCAAGCAATTCTCTTGCCTCAGCCTCCTGAGTAGCTGGGATTACAGGCTTAAGCCACCATACTCAGCTAATTTTTGTATTTTTAGTAGAGACGGGGTTTCACCATGTCGGCCAGGCTGGGCTTGAACTCCTGGCCTCAAGTGATCCACCTGCCTCTGCCTCCCAAAGTGCTGGGATTACAGGCGTGAGCCACTGCCCCCAGCCCTAAATTATTACTTTTAATTTTTTAAATCCTGTAGTGTGGTAATCTTTTGTGGCTAAGAAACACCTTCTTGAGCAGCTTTGAATACCTTTTTGAAATATTGTGTTGAGCAAAAGAAAAGTGCTGCATGGCATTTTGCAAAGAAGTTGCGTAGCAGAGTTCTTATTTGGAGTCTGCTCCCCAGTCCGCCACATGGCAAGTGTGAGTTTCATCTAAATCACTAAAATTCCACCAGAAGCAATTTCCTTTTTTGCAAAATGGAGGCGAGCAAACCTACAACATAGAATTGTTTTCATAATTAAATAAAATAATGTGTGTGAAGGGCATTTAATAAACAAAATCACTTGCAGACATGGTGGGAACTCATATCACAAAATGTATGTTAGAAGACAGGATCTAAGCAATTGCCAGAAGTATTTAATTTTTCCATTCCCGTCTCTTCCTTCCTATGATATTTCCCTTGACAATTCATGAAGTCAGATGATTCTTTGTTTACATAAAATGGCCCAGATCCAGTTGTTCTCTTGAGCTGGCCTGGCTCTTTCTAAAGTAGGTTTGTTACTGAGCCTAAATGGTTGGTAAATGAATTATAAATTAAAAGAAGGAAATCAGATGTTATGAACTGAGTACCAGTACCAGAAAGTAGGCCTAGACTTAGTGAATTTAACAGAGGTGTGGATTTTTAAGACTTGTGAAAGAGTGTTTACTACAATGGGCTTCTAACATATTTACAGGTAATTGAAAGTTTGTATGTGCGTTTTTCTTATTTAACATTTTTGTCTTCATATAGTTCTTTAGCTGCTGCTTCACATTGGCATCATTGATGACAAAGCCTGCAGTGACACACATTTTGACAAGGAATAGTTAGAAAGCTGTGATTCAGCAGGAAAGCTGAAGTCAGCGATATTTCACTTTTCAAATCAATGAGCTTTGCTTTTAATCCCCTCAGATCCAGGTCACAGGGTTAGCTCTGTGGAACAGTTTTCACTGCAGCCCAGATTATTTTATTCCTGAAAAGCAGCTGTACTATGAGCTGGTATCACTTGTTAATACTTTAGAGGATGTCCTCTTGGAGGGAACATTTTGTGGACTGTGGGGAGCCTCATTTATAGCCTTGAAGTAGTAGTGGTTGGAGAAGCATCTGGGGAGAAGAACTTGGAAAGACTAAAAATGAATGGCAGGGGGTCACAGGCAGCTTCAACTTCATCTGCTTTGCAGTTTTGCCTGGTTGTAGTGCTCAGGGTGCTATCGAAACAAAATTAATATTTGTTTGATGATAACTAACATAATCCAAATTACAAATGTAATAATTATTAAGTCCATATGTAGAATAATATTTAATTTGTGGTTAATAGGTAGATTGTTAGCCTGGGTAACATGGTGAGACCCAATCTCTATAAAAAAATAGAAAAATTAACCGAACGTGATGGCGTACACCTGTGGTTTCAGCTACTTGGTAGGCTGAGGCAGGAGGATCATTTGAGCTCGGGAGTTTGAGTCTGCAGTGAGCTGTGTTCATGCCACTGAACTTTAGCCTGGGCGATAGAGAGATACACTATCTCAAAGCAAAAGAATAGGCAGATTGTTGTCTTATTTCTCTGATTAAAACAATTAAAAAAATTTCTTTTGAAAGGCCTGAGTGTGTTATGCTCAATACCCTGGCAAGGGGTGTGTGTGTGTGTGTGTGTGTGTGTGTGTGTGTGTAAATGCTATTTGAACCATGGGAATATATAAAATGATTGAACCATCGTACATAAGTAGTTATAGTTTTTCTATTTAATATTTCATTTTCATCAGTTGTATGTGTTAAATAATTTACTAGTTTTAGTGTATGAAAGCTAAGAGCTGTCTTAGTATTTGTCACATTAATGCTTTAAAAATAAGTAATTGCATAGCATTCATGAAATTTAATGTGCTTTTATCACATTAACAGTATTTCCTTCTTATAAAATAAAACAAATCTAAAATAGTACTGTTGATTATTATGTCAGTTCAGAGATGCTCTGAGGATCAGGCTCCATGATGGAATTAGATAGGCAAGAGATTCATTGGGAGACAAGTTTGTGAAGGACACAGGGGCAAGGGAGCAGGAATAGGTGGGTGGGACTCAGACTGTGATGCAGGTCTGACACTTGTGAATGGAAAGAGGGAAGGAAGGAGGTTGGGCAGTAAGAGACTCAGACTGAACATAGCTTTGAAAAAATCTTGGTTAGACCAAGGGGTGCTCTACAACAAAGATTGCCCAGCAGATGAGTCAACCGTTGGGCAGGAAGGCCCAGCCCCACCACACTTAAGGCATGGACGGGGAGAGGCTTGGGGATAGGATGCTGCCACGGATCCTGAAGGCATGGCAGCTGGAGACTGTCAGCTAACTGCTGGATACTCTGAAGATGTCTGGAATCCTTGTCTTGCTAGAAATGGTGAAAGAAATCTTCATGATTTCCTAAACATAACCCTCTTGAGCTCTCTCTATCTTTGCCTACCACCCCCACTCCCTTAAATAGATTTCACATCTAGGATACAATAGGGCCCCTGTGTCTGCCCATTTCTGTCTCCAGCAGTGTCGCATTACTATGCAGTCCCCTAAAATGTCTAACTGCAGTCCCTTAAGGCCCTTATTAAATAGGAAAGACAGTGCTTCCTTTAGGAGTTCCAGCTGGATATGGGCCTCTCAGGTTTGGCTCTCCATTTTTGCCTGCATGCACAGGATGGCCTCAAAGTTTAACTGCATCTCTTTGTTCTTAATGCTCCTCTTTCCCAAGACCTGGACTTCAGCTTACACCTCACTGTGAGCTTAGTAAGGCAATAAGCTTGTTGCAGTCAGTCCAGTTTCTGTTTGACTTATTGCCTGAGGGATTCTTAGAATATCTAGCATTTCATACTGTTTGAAGTGGAAGTGCTTACTGTGTCCTTTGAGATGTTTGTAAAGCTGTTATCCTGAAGATGATGCTTTTGTGATTGTCAAATAAAAGGACTTCCAGCTGCCTGGATCTATCATACTCATATTTGTAATAAGTAGTAAATACTGCTTATTTTTCTCGTAACATTTTTTCCTGGAACACTTATGTAGATCCTTCTTAGTTTCAGAAAAAAAAAAAAAAAAAAAAGGGTTATTTGGATGGATTTAGATTTTTCGTGTTTGAGATATATGAAATAAAACTCAACCTTTAATAGTTTTGTTTTGTTTTGTTTTGTTTTTTGAGATAGTCTTGCCTTGTTGTCCAGACTGGAGTGCAGCAGCATAGTCTTGGCTCACTGCAACCTCTGCCTCCTGGGTTCAAGTAATTCTCATGCCTCAGCTTCCTTAGTAGCTGGGACGACAGGCATGTGCCACCATACCTGGCTAATTTTTGTATTTTTATTAGAGACAAGGTTTTGTCACGTTGGCCAAGCTGGTCTTGAACTCCTGACCTCAGGTGATCCACCTGCTTGGGCCTCCCAAATTGCTGGGATTATAGCCTCAACCTTTAATTTTTAAAGTTTCTTTAGTAGATTGCTAAATTGACAAGTTAATACGTGTTAGGAGAGTATTAGATTGACAAACTAATATTTGTTAGAGGCTTAATGCTCCCTTATATTAAAGATGTAAATAAACAAATACATTATTTCCATTCTGTGTAGAAATTGTGCGGAGCTATACTATCAAGCTGTATGATGAGCTATATGTATCAACATGGAAACAAACCCATGATGATAATTGACATTATGGATTTTGTGTTTATGTTGTGGTGTGCCACAAGAACTAAATAACTGCGTTAATTCCATGGCCACTTTGTACATGAGCCCTTTGGGCAATGACAAGAGTGTCTGGGGAAAGTGGCTGACTGATATGAACAGAACAAGTCATCCTGTCCTCTTGATATTAAATTCTTTCTCTGCTGAAACCACCCTTTGATGAGCATGCACGTAGGACACAAATATCTTCAAGTACTTTTGCCCATTTAGAGAAGTCTGTCCACATACCTCTTCCTCTGACCTTTTCACCAATTTTCAAATCACGTTCCAAGTTTCTTGACACATGACCAAATCACTGGCCTCATCCCATGTATCAGTATAGAACTGTACATTGGACCATTTCTCCTTCCAAGCAAATAAACAACCATGCACTATTTGAAGTTCTGCCCTTTGGGAGGATTTCCCTTCGCTGCTGTCCTTCATAGGTGTTCCTGAAATGGGCTATAGTGCTGCAGCCATCCACTTTCAGATGGTGCCTGCATGTCATGTGGAAGCATCTGTGAACAGGCCCATGTTTTCTTCCCTAAGGTCATAGTTGTGGGGAGAGGGAAAGGAGATAACATAGCAGGAGTCAGGTCCATGGGGATTTGGGCCTCTTCCTCATGTAACTTACTTGTACCTTCAGTGCCATTTTGAGCCTATATATATTAATAACACTTCCATTTGATAGTGGATTACTGTTATGCACACCCAACCTTATTGCTTGGAAGGTCATTAACACCCTGTTCATGATGAGCATAGTAACTTGGTGACCCATGGTTAAGTGCCCAATTTCTATTAAGGTCCAGTTGCAAGCCAAAAGTTCTTTCTCAAAAGGGAGAGTAGTTATCTGCAGAGAATGGCGGGGCTTTGCTCTAAAATCCTAAGGGTTTGTGCTGTGATTCACCTATTTGGGCCTGCCAAAGGCTGCAGACAGTATCCCTGTCTGCCCCTGGCACTTCAAGCCATTGGATCTGCCAGATCCTTTCGCCCAAGAATCAGAGCAGCTGGCACAGCAGCCTGGACTTGTTACAGAACCTTATTCTGTTCGCGACCCACTGGAAACTAGCAGCTTTTTGGGTCACCCAGTGAATGGACTGGAGTAGCACACTCAAATGGGAAATATGTTGCCTCCAAAATCCAAAGAGGATCACCAGGCATGTGCCTCTTTGTTGGTTGTAGGAGGGACCAGATGCAACAAATTATCTTTCACCTTAGAAGGTATATCTCAACGTGCCCCACACCACTGGAACCCTAGACATTTCACTGAGATGGAAGGCTCCTAAATTTTTTCTTTCTTCCCCTTCCTTTCTTCCTTCCTTCCTGCCTTCCTTCCTTCCTGCCTTCCTGCCTTCCTTCCTTCCTGCCTTCCTGCCTTCCTTCCTGCCTTCCTGCCTGCCTTCCTGCCTTCCTGCCTTCCTTCTTGCCTTCCTTCCTGCCTTCCTTCCTTCCCTCCCTCCCTCCTTTTTTGATGGGAGTTTCACTCTTGTTGCCCAGGCCGGAGTGCAATGGCTCACTGAAACCTCTGCCTCCCGCGTTCAAGCGATTCTCCTGCCTCAGCCTCCCAAGTAGCTGGAATTACAGGCATGTGCCACCATGCCCAGCTAATTTTTGTATTTTTAGTAGAGATGGGTTTTCACCATGTTGGTTAGGCCAGTCTCGAACTCCTGACCTCAGGTAATCCACCCACCTTGGCCTCCCAAAGTGCTGGGATTATAGGCGTGAGCCACCGCACCCTGCTGGCTCCTAAATTTTTGATGGATGCATTTCTCACCTTCTGGCAAAAAAAATTCTTACTAGTAAGTCTAGAATTGTTGCTAGAACCAGGAACATTCTCTGTAGTATCCAGCACAGAGTAAGTGCAGAATAAATATTCTTATTTTTAGTGATTGGTAAAGAAAGTGTGATGTGAGCATGTCCATTGGAAGATGCACAGTTCAAGCAAGAATTCCAGTCCACCTGAAACTCCCTCCAGTACTTAAGAGCATTCAAGTACTGTTCAAGTCAAATCTCATTAAAGTCCTTAGTCCCTTTCCTATTCTTTCACACTCATAACTTTGGGAGATTGGAGCACTCCTAGCCAAGAAGTGTTTTCCTTCATCTATGTTATCTTATCTTTCCCACTGTTGCCTTTCTCTTTGGATTCTCAGGAACCTCTGTGCTGTTTCCCCAGGGTAACCTTCTCCCAGGGTCTGCTCCTTCTGCATGTTCAGCCCATGAGGAGTATAGTTCTTTAACTGTTTTCCTCTTGAAGATCCACTTGCATGGAATTTCCCACTTTCCGTACTCAAAGCCACATGGGACAGGGTAAGGCTAAGCTGGTAACTCTCTCTTGTTTGTGGAAAGGTGAGAGTGGAAGGAGGAAAGGGTGTGATGCTCATGTGTTAATGATTTCTTGTGTAGTTACAAAAGCTATGAAGACGCTGATAAAATTATGACATTGATCATCACAAACGTGAAGGCAAACAAATGATGCCCTAAGGGAACTTTTTAGCAATGCTGTTTGTCTAATAAGTTAAAATCTGAAAATTGCATTTATTATTATTTTAACAGTATAAAACTCCTTCTTTATACACATTTTCAGCTTTTACTTGTGAATTAAAATTTTGAGAGAAAATAAAGATTGGCTGGGCGTGGTGGCTCATGCCTGTAATCCTAGCACTATGGGGGGCCGAGGCAAGAGTATTGCTTGAGCCCAGGAATTCAAGACCAGCCTAGGCAACATGATGAAACCTCATCTCTACAAAAAATTATAAAAATTAGCCGGATGTGGTGGCACAAACCTGTAGTCCCAGCTACTAGGGAGGCTGAGGTGAGAGGATCCCTTGAGCCTGGGAAGTGGAGATTGCAGTGAGCCATGATTGTGTCGTTGCCCTCCAGCCTGGGTAACAGGAACACTGTCTCAAAAAAAAAAAAAAAAAAAAAAAAAAGATTAATTAAAAAACTTATGTACTTTATTTTATTTTATTTTATTTTATTTTTTTACTTCTTTAATACCTGTGGAATGGAGATATGGGGAAAAATCAAGATTAACTGAAAATATCATAATTCAATTAAAACATGAATGGTAATATTTAAATAACAGTCATATCAATGACAGTGGTTTTTTTTTTTTCAGTTTTGGAGATGTTTACATGACAATTTTTACCATGTATATAATTGTAAAACCTCATCATCTTCCCCAGACAGGGTGCAAAGGGGCAGAAAGGCAGAGGCATCATTTCTAAAATCTACCTTTTATTTTTGATGCTATTTCCTCAGTATTGGTGTGTCTATGGGAGTGTGTCAGGCATGAGTGCAGTGATGAGTACATATAAACATGATTCTTCCCTGAGGGGTTTACAGTCCAGTGAGGAGGCACACATTAATGATACAATCACACAGATGGAAGGTGCATTTAAATATCAATGAGTGCTACAAGAATGGCATATGGCAATGTGTGAGCCTATATTGGGGGATAGAGAGGACAGGCACATCCTTCCTGAGGAAATATTGTTTGTGGAGCTGAAGCATGAAGGGTGAGTAGAAATTCATTTGGCAAACAAACTGGAAAGATTGGCTCAGCCAGAGGAAACAGAGACAGTTTCTGAGAAAACCACAAAAAAGTGTTCATATGGCTGGAGTAGAGAGCAGGGGGCCACGTTAAGGATTTTGTCTTTATTGTAAAAAGTCATCAAAGTGTTTTAAGCATGGGGGTCACAAGAAGCTCACTTGGATGGAGGTCAGGGGCATGAGCGAAGCCAGGGAGATACGTTAGCAGGCTCTTGCTTTAGTTGAGGTGACAAATCGTGGTAGCTGGGATATGGGTGGTAGCAGGAGTGATGGAGAGGAGTGCACAGATTTGAGAAATCCTTACAAGGATAAGCGGGTAAGTGGGTTGCTAAGGGGTTGGATATTGAGAATCGTGTAAAAGAACTCCTGGGCTACTTGCTGGTGTAAAGGGGAAAAGATCATACATCCAGATTTCATACTGAGAACACTTGAGGCATCTGAGATATAGAGTTCTGATCTTGAGACATAAAACAGTGAGCAAGGCCGGGCGCGGTGGCTCAAGCCTGTAATCCCAGCACTTTGGGAGGCCAGAGGCGGGAGGCAGGATCACGAGGTCAGGAATCGAGACCATCCTAGCTAACACGGTGAAACCCGTCTAAAAAATATACAAAAACTAACCCGAGGCGGTGGCGCCTGTAGTCCCAGCTACTCGGGAGGCTGAGGCAGGAGAATAGCGTGAACCAGGCGGAACTGCAATGAGCTGAGATCAAGCCACTGCACTCCAGCCTGGGTGACAGAGTGAGACTCAGATCTCAAAAAACAGTGAGCAAAAGATAAATTTATAGATATAAAATGAAGTCATGGGCCTGCATCAGATTACCTAGGGAGAGAGGAGCACCCACATGTATTAGCCAGGAATAGGAGGGCAAGCTCACAGGGCAGAGTGCAAAGGAGCACCTGAGATATAGAGCAAACCAGAAGAACCAAGGAAGAGGGAATGCAGAAGCAGGGAGGGCAAGCAACCTCGCAGGCTGAGGACAAGGCAAGGGATTGAGTGCAGTAATTTTCAGTTGAATTTAATGGGATGAATTGTGAGGGCTGAAACAGGACTGAGGTAGTCTGAAGAGTGAATAGGAGGTGAGGAAAGGAAGTCAACAAGGAATTAGGCAGTTCTTTGGAGAATTTTGTCTTCTGCATGGAAAGAAATGTAGCATTGAGGGAGTTTGTTTAAGGGATATGTTTTATAATCAAAAGGTGTCTGCCACGTTCAGGTTATTTCGAAAAGGTATCCTTCCTTGTTTACAATTTTCTTATTCATCTATTTCAGTTACACAAAAATTATCTAAAAAGGTAGTGTGCCTTCCACATCACTGACCATCATATAATAGTTTTAACTTCTCGGTAAAGACAGCACCACATCAGAACTGCAGTTGAATATTGTTATTAAAGCCCTCTTGAGAATACCTCATGGTATAAAGTTTCCAGGTGATTTTTTTCCTCAAACTCCATCTTGTTAAAAGTGAAAAATAGTTTGAAATTCAGTATGGAGAATCCAAATCCGTTTGAAAGTGATTTTTCAAAATAGCAAAAACCCTAAAGATATATATATTTTAAGTAATTTTTAATTGAAATTTTTATTGAGATATTTGTAGATGTACATGTGGTTGCGAGGAATAACAAATACAGAGAGATCCATGTACTATCTATTCGGCTTACCTCAGCAGCAACATAGAGGCAAAACTATAGTATAATATTACAACCAGGATATATAGACATTGATATAAACCACTTATGTAGATTTCCCTAGTTTTTTTCTTTTTATTCATTTATTTATTTTTTTGACAATTTTGCTCTGTTGCCCAGGCTGGAGTACAGTGGCACAATCTTGGCTCACTGCATCTCCACCGCCCAGGTTCAAGTGATTCTCCTGCCTCAGCCTCCCAAGTAGCTGGGATTACAGGCACGCACCAGCAAGTCCGGCTAGTTTTTGTATTTTTAGTAGAGATGGGGTTTCGCCATGTTGTTCAGGCTGGTCTCGAACTCCTGACCTCAAGCGATCTGCCTGCCTCGGCCTCCCAGCATACTGGGATTACAGGTGTGAGCCACTGGGCACGGCCCAGATTTCCCTAGTTTTATTTGCACTTTGTGTGTGTGTGTGTGCATGAGTGTGCTTGTATGTAGTTCTATACACCTTCGTCACAGGTGTAGGTTTGTGTGTCCACTACCTCAGTCAAAAGTAATTTGAGAAAACAAGCTAACACTCTAAGTTTGCATAGTTGATAGTAAATTTTAAATGAATAGGTCGAAGAGCAACTCTAACTAATTTATTTGCCTCCTTTTTTTTTTTGCTAGCCAGTAACTTGCTTTACTCTTGAAATCTGATAATTTCCAAATGTCAGGAGAGGCAGCATTGTAGGTCCCATCATGTAATGTCATATGGAGCAGTGCTGAGCGTGGACTCCAGCCAGATCGCCTGCGCTCAGGTTCCAGCTCAATCCCTTACTCTCTTTATATGATCTCAGGCAGGTCATAAGCACGCTCTGACTCAGTTTCCTCATCTGTAAAATGCAGATGATAATAGAACCCACCTCCTGAAGTTGTTCTGAGGATTAAATAATACACTGTGTAACTGAGAACTGCTTCATTATTTTTACAGTTAATTCCTTCAAGACTATAATCTGTTTGTCAGTGAAAATTCCAGAAACAGATTCTGGGCTTTACCTTCTTTACTCTGTGTAAAGCAAGACTTTCTCTTGACAGTGGGTCTGTGATAACTTTAGTGTATGTTTAACTTTTGGTATAAATCGAAATATGTTGCTCTACATTTGACTCTCAAGGATGTATTGATTCGTGAAATTCCATTTCAGAGCCCTGATAAAAGCCTTAAAGGCAACCTCTTTAACCTTCAAATTTCTAATGTAAGCTATTATGGATTAGACTTTTAAATCTTATCTATTTCCTGAGAGATCTTATTGATTTATTAAGAGCTGACGCCACATATCTAACATAGGAGAGGTAGACTCATTATTGGAAAAGGAGAAGGTGAAGAGTTCTTTCTGACAGGAAAACATAGATAAAATTATTTTTAAAAGTTCTCCAAGGAATATTCTCATCTTCTATAAATTCAGTAATGAAACTCTTTTTTCTAATTGTACCCTGAGAGATTTTGAAGTCATTTTTCAGGGGTAAACAAATGCATTCTTATAATGAGGATTCTATAATCGGTTTTGTTCTACTCGAGGGATGTTGGTGGGCTCGACCAGAAGGGCAGGTGGCCTATACTTTCTTACTTGCATTGTTTTTTCTTCTTCTTTTTCTTTTTTTTGAGACAGTGTCTTGCTCTGTCACTCAGACTGGAGCACGGTGGCATGATCACAGCTCACCACAGCCTGGAACTACTAGGCTCAAGTGATCCTTCCACTTCAGTCTCCCTAGTATCTAGGACTACAGGTACACAACACTACAACTAGCTAATTATTTTCTATTTTTTGTAGAGACAGGGTCACACTATGTTGCCTACGCTAGTCTTGAACTCCTGGGCTCAAGTAATCCCCTCACCTTGGCCTCCCAAAGCACTGGGATCGAGTGTGAACCACCATGCAGGCCTGGCCTATGGTTTCGTTGTAAGGGGAGGTGCACTTAGAACAACCAGCTGTTTGAGACTTTTCTAGGAGGTGTTTGGAGGAGCAAGGAGAACGAATTATACATTAAGAACAAAACAAAACAGTTTCCTTTGGTTACTTGCATAAGTGACCTGGGAAATTGCCTCGTTTCCTAAATGCCCTGGAGAAATTGATTTCCTATTCAATAGGGTTGGTTTTCTCAGAGCATGAAGACAAGATTGATTTATGAATTAATTCATTCAGGAAATATTTATTTATGGAGGCTTTACTAGGTTCCAGACTTGATTCTAAGCCCTAAAGATAACACCATGGGCCAATATCTCTGCCTTAAGGGAGCCAGTCTAGTGAGGAAGAAAGAGAATGAAGAAGTAACAACTGATGGTGCATAGTGACAACTGTATGAGTAGAATTAAAGCAAGATGAGGAGACGGAGTGACAGTCATTGCTCTTTTAGATAAAGTGGTCAGGAAGGCCTCTCTGAAGAGGTAACCGTTGGTCCAAGACCTGAGTGTGGTGAGGTGCCAGCTGCCATGCCCAACTATGTGGGACCAGTCGTCTAGGTAGAAGAGACAGCAAGTAAAGGGCAAACACTCTGAGGTGGTAGCCTGCTGGCTAGGTCTGCAGAACTCCAGGAGGTCAATGTGGCTGGAGCTAAATGAGGAATGAACGGGGAGCATGGAAGAGATGTGGAGAGATGGTCAGGGGCCAGCCGATGTGAGGTCTGCCTCGTAGGCCACAGCGACGACTTTACATCTTATCCTGAGTGTGGAGGAGAGTGAGTGGAGGCTTTTGAGACCAGCAAAGTAACATGATCTGATTTATCCTTTGAGAAGGTCACCTGGAGCTGTGTGGTGGGATGGCGTTGTGAGGGTGGTGCTGGGGTGATACAGCATGATTCCAAGCAGGGAGAGCCGTGAAGAGGCTGTTGCAGTAATGCAGGTGCAAGATGGTGCTGGCTCAGCCCAGGGTGGCAGCAGTGGATGTGGAAGTGGGGAGAAGAAATCAGATTCAGGATATATTCTCATTGTAGGGCAGACAAGATTGGCTGATGAACTGGATGCGGGCAATGCCAGAAAGACTGTCTGTGTGAATTTTTGGCCTGAGTAATGGGGTGAATGAAAATGCAGGCACCTGGGGGAACAGGTTTAGTGGAAGAAGTTGGGAGTTGATTTGGGGGCGTGTTAATTTTGAGATACCTACAAAATATCCAAGTGAGATAACAGCTAGGCACTTGGATATACAATTCTGAAATTCAGAAGAGGTTTGAGTTGGAGATATGAATTTGAGGGTCATCAGCTAGCAGATGGTATCAAAACCATTAGTTTGGGCCGCGTCACCAGTGCGTTGAATGTAAATAGGAAAGAGGCCCATGGGCTGAGCCATGCAGCAGTCCATCCCAAAACAGAAGATGGAAGCAACAAGGCTGAGAAAAAGCAGCTGGGCAGGGAGGAGAGGAATCAGGAGAATACTGGATCCTGGAAGCAATGAGAATGAAATGTTTTCAAGAATCAGCAAGTGATCAATTCTGTCAAATGAAAGCTGGATACAAATGAGGGCTAAGAATGGGCCACAAGCAGTGAGCAGCTCATTGGTGATCTTGACAAGCAGTTTTAATGGAGTGGAATGTAAAGAGAAGAAGACACTCCTCACTTTCCATGACTCATTTGGATAGCAGAATGGGGAGGGTGGTGTAGCTGGAGAACCATGCGATCTCAATGGAGATTTTTCGAGAACTAGCAGCGTGTTGTACACTGAAAGAATGATCCTGAGAAAGAGGACAATTGATGATGCCTATGCTATGTAATAATTGCAGGTGCAGAGTCCTGGAGTAGGTGAGATGGGATGGGGCCCAGAGCCCTAGTAGAGAGAGTACAATTTATCCATTCTATGGGAAAGGTATAGTCTGTGGGTATGTTTGCAGTGGGGATGGTAGTTTGTGGGTGGGAAAATATGGAAGTTCTCTTTTGGTTACCTTTTGTGTTCTCAGGGAAATAAGAGAAACAGGATTGACAGTCACTGCAGACTGCAGGTGGTAGAGGGAATGGAGCCTTTTGAAGAGAGAGCATTCCACAATGTGTCTATGAGAATGAAAATGTCCACTCAGCAGAGAAATTTATTTTACCACAACCTTGAGTGGTAATTTATTTTCCAAGTAGCTTTGATTGTCACTTGAGGTTGTGTTAATACGTTTTAAGGGAGATGAGCCAGTGTAACTGTTTTTTTGTTTAGCCATATTGGTCTAGAGAAACATCTAATAGGTGAAGAGTTGGGTTTAACTAACTTAGGAGTAATGGAAGTAAGGGTTTGGGCATGGGGGTGACTTTAACAGTGGACCATGGAATCTAAATAATATAAGGAGGAAGTGAGGGCATGAGGCGGTGGTGGTTGTTGAAGGTGGTTGGAATGGATACTGGAGTGAGTAGGCTGGAGATAGGGGAGGAGGTGGTCAAAGAAAGGGACAGTTGAGGTTGGGGTGTTTGTAGGTAGTGCAGTTGTTAGCATTCGTGATGACAGGGCATGAACAGAGGGGTATGTGCCTGAGGAGGACTGGGAGACAAGAGCTTTCTGCATGAGGAGAGTTTGGACCTTGGCACCAGGGTTCTGGATGAGTCATCTATGCAGATAAAAAAAACTAGTGACCAAGAGAAAGACAGGGAACCATAGCCAAATCTTCTAACAATAAGTGGGGAGTCCTCAGGAATATAGTAGATAATTATCACAAGGAGAGGTAGCTTGTGTATCTGATGACATGTGCCTTAAAGGGATTATGGATTCCAAGAAGGAGGAAAGAGAAATAGCTTGGAAGCAGCAAAGAGGATATGCACCTCACTTCCAGCCCACTGGCACCAGGGGTGTGGGGGAAAAATAACAGCTGCTACACAAGAAGGTGTCAAGGTAAGCAATGTCCTGCTGTGTGTGTGTGTGTGTGTGTGTGTGTGTGTTGCGGGGGGTGTCCACTTTTCAGTGACAGCAAAAAAGTGAAGAGAATATTCAGAGAAGAGGGTGAGAACATACAGGATTTTCCTGAGGTCATAGACCTGGATTATTCAAGGTACAGTTGAGGGGTTTGGGGGATTCAGGAAGAGTATGTTTGAGTCAGTTACAGGATATACAGAGCCATGTAGGGTAAGAGAGTCTAGGAATTGAGACTCTACATTTTTATGGGAATTGAGGTCAACAAGATGGAGGAATGATAGTAAGGTTTACCCTGAAAGTCACATAGGGGAGACAGATGATCAGAAGATTGTAGCTTCCTTGGGATGAGTCATTTAGGCAGTAAAATGGGGCACTACGAGTTAGGAAGGATAAGTGGTGATCTGACTGGGAGCAAGTCGAATTCTGTGTACCTGCCCCCTAAATTTTGTCACCAGTGGTAACAAGGCTGAAAGGTCACCCAGATAAAGATGATATAATGATGTTTGGAGTAGGGGATGGGTATGGTATATTTGATGAGGATATGAAGGAGACTTTGGTTTAGCGGTAAATAAAATTTACCCATTTATTTACCCAATGGTTACTAAGGATCGAGGCAAAACAAAGCTCAGTTCTTCCCAGTGATATCACTCACCAGAATATTACCTGGATGCAATCGACTGTGGCCCCGGTTTATGTCTTTTTCCCTCCTCAAACCTTTCAACCACAAGAGCTTATTGATCGTATGTGTATGTTTATGTTTATTAATAAATAAATAGCTGTTTTTATAAAACAAGAAATGCTTTATAAACATTGAGACTTTCAAATAAAAAAAAAAAACAGCCTAATAAAGAGTGACATAGCTCATTCAATACAAATTTAATAGTTCTAAACTAAATTAAATTGAGTTTTGCTAACTGATAAATGGTGTGTTACAGTTTTTTTTTTTTTTTTAATTTGGGGAAAGAATGTTCTGGTACAAGAGGAGTTTTCAAAATGAAAATAGGAAAAACTTTTCTGAAAAACTATTATTTATGTTATCCTATTTGCCAGAAATCATCACAGCAAATACAAAGAGATTTACCAATTTTCAGTTTACTTTTATTTTATGACAAATATTTTGCATGCTGTGTACTTTTAAAAAATAGACTTTACATGTATTTTATTTAAGAAGGTTGGGGAAAAAGAACATTATTTACTGTGTTTAATTAATTTATGAACTGTAATCCCTTTGCTTCCCAAAATGCTGATTCAGAATGCTGTCTGTTTTGCTCTCAAAGACTCAACAGGTTGCTACGGTTGATTCAGAAATCTTTTGAACATACTGTATTATTATATTGAAGATATTTTGGCTACAGTTTTAAAATATGACCAAACCAATTTCCATTTAGCTTTTAAGTCATGAGGCTTTCCGTTCTATTTTAGTACATGATTCCAACAAAGACTTTGCATCTTTTCTTTTAACAACAATCTAATATCAAAGAACTGTCAGTGCTGTGACTCTGCTTTATTTTTGTCCATGCCAGCAAAAGTTTGAGTCATTTTTCTAAAATGCTGGCAAAGTTCAAAGAGACTTCATAGTGACTCTCAACTTACTGGTAAGATATATGTGTATGCCTTTTGCACATTATAACTTCAGGCATCCTATACTTTCTCTAATGACATGTGGAGTAATAAACATGTGAAAGACATTATTTGGTGAAACTGAGAAAGTCTGAGTTATGTGGCAAGGAGTGTAGGGTTCAATTGTGCTTTTTTAAAAATACATCTCTTTACATCTTCTCTAATACTGTGTTCTTTGGTCTTACAACTTCTTAGCCTGTAGGGATAAGAAGGGTACAACATGACATTGTTTCTGTGTAAGAAACACAATGACTTACAATTTTGATGTCTCATTAAAATAGAATACAGATATACTCATCATTCTTAGAATTTCATTTTAGTCTATGAATCCTTAGCAGGGGCAAAACTTGGTTTGGGGAAATAAAAAAAAAAATTATGACAATGATTTTTGGCCCTCCAAAGGATCATGGTACATGAATAGCTATACATGTATATTATAGTCTGTAATATTAAAATTTCATGCAGGCAATTAGGAAAAAAGTGCCCAAAAAGGCCCTTTTGAGGGACAATAATTTCAAAACAAGGTTGAGAATCACTGATAGAGTCTTTTGAAATAGAAGCTCAGTACTACAATAAAATGTGAACCACCAGCACAATGGGACAATAGACGGATTTTGAAAATAAATTCCAATTGTGCATTGCAAGTACAGTTTCATTTGTTTGCTAACCATCAATCTTACACTTTTTCTAGTACATCAGCCTATTTATAACTCACGCTAGGCCACGTATGCCAGGGTTCTAAGGCAGGCCATTGGCTGCCTCAGCTTCATCTCACTCTAGTCCTTTCCTCCAGGAGCTGTCTTTTGAGGGAAATGAGATAAGGAAAGTGAAGCACTTGGCACAGAGCATTCTGTGAGTACAAGTGTAGACAGCTGTGGGATCACAGAGGAAGAATAGTTAACTTTGCCAGAAGGTGGCTGGGAAAGAATTCAATAAATAGATGACTTTGGACCAAGGAGCTTGCAAAATTGAATGGGAAAACAACCACATCTTTATTATCAATTAACCACATCTACAATTTACTATTTCCTTTAATTACAATGCGGCAAACCTCAGTAGTATTAGCGGGACCTGGATTTTGTCAGCAATAGAAATTCTAGCTATTTCCATAGAGCATTATGGTTGTTGCAGATATCTTGAAATATTGTTTGTGGTCATAACTACTTTGAAATTATAATAGTTACTAGATACACCTCTAGATTTTGTTACTTAACATTTTGTTAGTAAAGCACATATTTTGTAAAGCTCAGATTTAACTATATAAAATGCAAAAATTCTGTTTGACAAGGGACATCACAAAGTTAAAAGGAAAATGACAGTATGGAATGCATATATAGCAGACAAAAGATCCATATTCATGATAAAATAGAGCTCCTTCAGCAGATTCATGGGATTAAGGAGAAGATTCATGTCTTATCAAAGAGCAGCTAGGAAAAGACAGATTATAGAAGAAAATATTGATATAGCCAATGCAAATATAAATATCTCTCTCAGTTCTTCAGTGCAATATGAACTGAAAAACAATTATTTAATTGCGTTTTGGCAAATTGCCAAAAATTAAGAGTGAAAATATAAAATGTAAAAGGTGTGGGAAAATGGACTTTTTCAGAATGTTGGCACCAGGTGGTAAATCCTTCTTTCAGGGCAATTTGATAATAACTTTCAATTTCTTAAAATGCTCATATGTTGACCGGGAACTCCCATCTTTATAAATCTCACCTACAAAAATACTGGCATAAATATGTACATAAATCTATGTATGTTTGGTGAAATCGTGCTTTCACTGTGAAAAACCTCAAGTGACTTCAATGTCCATTAGTAGGGAAATGTATTAAATGTATTGTCAAATTCTTATAATAGCATAATATGCAATTACAGGTATAGCCATATCTATGGAGCTGGAAACTTTTCTGAGACAACACTTCTGTGTGAAAAGTCATAAAGAAAATTCATAGTACAATCTTGTTTATGCAAAACATAACAAAGCCATAAACTCAACAATAGTTAAGGAGCGTGGAAAATTGTCTTAATGGACTTGAGCCCAACTCTTCATAGATGTCCCCTTTGGTAAGAGGAGTGAGGGTTTGTAGGATTAATAACAAGAGTATTTGGTTTTACTCTTCTGTAATGTTTTATAATGACTTTATATTCATGTATTGCTGCATAATTAAGTAAAAGGAAAAAAATTAAAAATGATTGCATCTGCTATAACAACAGCAATGTAGACAACTTAGGAGTAAAGCTACTAAGAAATGTGCAGGACTTTTGGAAAGAGAGCTATTAAATTTTATGGGGGTATATAAAAGAAGACCTGAATAAATGGAGAGTTGTAACATGTTCATGAATTGAACGATTCAATATAAGTTTACTGATGTTAGTGCAAATCTAGTCAAAACTCATGGGAAATTAAACTTGGCAAAATTATCCTAAATTTCTGCAAGAACAAAAAATGTAGGTGAGAATAATCAAGAAAATCTTGAAAAAGAATTATATGAGTATGCCTGTACAACCAGATATTAAACCTACCCTAAAATTAAAGTAATGAAAATAGTGAACTGTTGGCTCATGATTAGACAGGAAGATCCACTTAACAGGACGGAAAGCCAGAAATTAGGGGGCTGGCCTCTACAGTCTCTTGGGCATCGTTTGCCATTTCCTGCTAGAGATTCACATTTAGCCTTCCAAGCTCTTTATTATCACTCAAAATGGGCCAGACTCAGCCCTGTCTCCTTTGCACTTTCCACCATACCTTGTGCCATTTCAGTGTTTGGTATTAAGTAGGGCAGGCAGAGGACGACCATTTGATTAGGTTTACTTGGAAAGATGATTTTAGGGTCAAATGTCTTGTTACTCTAACCTCCTTAAGGAGGGTGACTGGCAGTGAGGAAGTGTACAGAAGGACTGAGAGGAGTAATTTCATTTATTTATTTTTATTTTATTAATTTTTTTTAAGAGACAGGTTTTCACTATGTTGCCCAGACTGGTCTTGAACTCCTGAGCTCAAGTGGTCTTCCTGCCTTGGTCTTCCAAAGTGTTGGAATTACAGGTGTGAGCCACCATGCCAAGTTAGGGGGTCATTTTAGAAATAATACTCAAATCTCTGCTGTATAACCGTTTAGCCTCTAAGAAAAAAGAATTTTTGAAATAGTGTGTTTCTATGTAGGAGACTAAGGAATACTTTTTCAGTTTTCCTTAATATAATGATTTAAAAACACATTATTTTAGAGAAGAGTTGAAAGAGGTACTGTAAGTCAGTCAAGGAAGAACAAAGTAAGTCAGGTTCAATGAATATGTTACTCAAAATCAAAGTTTATTTGCAGGAATGGAAAAAAATGTCAGGGGCCATAGCACAAATTGGTTGTAAAGATTTTAAAAGATTTCCCCTCCAAAGAAACCTATAAAATACATATAGTATTTATATTGCTTGATTAAAAACATAAACTCAGTAAGCAAATGTCTTTGTTCTGTTGAATTACCTGATTTTGGATCATTGCTCTAGGGAGTTCTGTCTACCCAAAGAAAGCCTAGATTGGCCTTGTTTTGTTTTAGGCTTTCAGTAGTTGCTGCCCTCCCTTCCCTGTCACTGAATTTATGTTTCCTATCCTTTCTTCATCATGAGGGTGGTTAGTGGTAAGAGCAAGATGGCCAAGTTTTGGACGTTTATTGATGGAAGCTGTGATTCTCATTTTATTGTGCAAAGGAGTCACCTGGAGGTGTCTCCTTAAAATACAGATTCTGATTTAGTAGTTCAGGAGTGGGACCTGAGATTCTGCATTTTTAATAAGCTCCTGGGTGAACTCTCTAAGGCTGGTCTAGGGCTCATACTTTGAGTAGCAAGGGGCTAAACTGAAAAGGAGCCAAGGAGGCCTAATTTGAATGTAGGAACTAAACCAGCACTGTCCGGCAGAAATGTAATGTGAGTCACCGATGTGAGCAAGATACATGATTTAAAATTTTCCAGTACCCACACCAAAAGAAGGAAGAGGAAACAGGCGAAATTAATTGTCATACTATAACATATATTATTTAAACAATATATCCCAAATCTTATTATTTCAACATGTAATCAATGGAAGAAATTATTGAGATATTTTACATACTTTGTTTTCAAATTAAGTTTTGAAATCCCCTGTGTATTTTATACTTACAATATACCTCCATGTGCATTGTAATACAGTCACATTTCAAGCACTTAGTAACCACGTGTGGCTACTAGCTACCATATTGAACCATAAAACACTAAAGGAATCCTTTCTGATTTATACAAATTTTAGCCCAAATAAGAATTTTGACATGCTGGTTCCTACTTCATGTATGTGAGCCAAATACATGTTTACAGTATATGTTTATTGGATATGTATATATCACATCACATATTCCAAAATAAATTTCTGGATAAAGGATTTTTAAATAAACCATACAGTAATGTGGTTGAAATATAGGTGACACATTTTCTGATATTGAGAGTACCACAAGGTATTTTTTAACATGAAAACACAGGGAAAAGCAGTCATAAAAGAAAATAATAGCTTTTCATGCCATCAAATCTATCTAACATTTAATTAATCAGAAACACTGTATCCCAATTTAGAAATCAAGCAATGAAGATGGAAAAAAAGTACTTACAACATGTAGTATAGATAATATACTTAAACTATGAAGAGCTACTTAATATTTTTGAGAAAAATGGGCAGTGTACATGATACAATAATTTGTTAAAAGATACACAAAGGACCAATACATTTTAAAATTTTCAACTTTATTATTGACAAAACGATGAAAACTAGCAGTGAGATTGATCAATTGAGCATTACTGGGGGGAAAATAACATGAAGGTAGAGGGCAGGTTAGTTCAGTCTTTGGGGAACCCCCTGACAGGATTTCCCTACAGAGAGCAGGAAAGAAGGTTACCCTTTGACCGAGCATTGTTTCTACTTCGGGGAATTTAGCAAAAGAAGCAGAGAGGTTCACAAAGCTTGTAAATAAGCATGTTTATCACGATGTATATATGATTATATTGTATGCCTTCAACATTTAGCTATGCTACTTTCCACTCTGCCTTGGCCTTCACTTTTGCTGTCACTGAGCCTATTTCAGGTTTCTTATCAAGCTCAGACTCAAATAATACTGGCACTAACAACAAGACAAATTTTTGCAGCTTGCATTTAACATTTGTATAACAAGTCCTCTACAAAACCTTCAACATTCTAATCTAGTTTATCAGTTTTAATTTTTGGTAGCTGGTAGGTACAATTTGGATTATTTTGTTAGGAGGTAAATGAGAGGATATAAAATCTGTACCCTTTTTTATTGGCCAGAGGTATTCATTATTTCTAAAGTAATGTTAGTCTTATAATTTCTGTAATTTTTTTTTTTTTTTGAGATGGAGTCTCACTCTGTTGCCCAGGCTGGAGTGCAGTGGCTCAATCTCTGCTCACTGCAAGCTCCGCCTCCTGGGTTCACGCCATTCTCCTGCCTTAGCTTCCCGAGTAGCTGGGACTACAGGTGCCCGCCACCACACCCAGCTAATTTTTTTTGTATTTTCAGTAGAGACAGGATTTCACCGTGTTACCCAGGATGGTGTCAATCTCCTGACCTCGTGATCTGCCCACCTCGTCCTCCCAAAGTGCTGGGATTACAGACGTGAGCCATCACGCCCGGCCATAATTTCTGTAATTTTTAAATGTTGTCTGGCATAGTAACTGTGATGACTGAGGATTTGCTGATCAATTTTAAAAAGTTAGCTTTGTTTTTGCTTCTAATACCTTTTATAATTTTTTAAGAATTGTTTTAGATTTACAGAAAAATCGCAAGGATAGTACAGATTCTTTGTGTACCCCTCATCTAGTTTTCCCTGTTCCTAACCTCGTATATTTCCATGGTGCATTTGTCAAAACAAAGACACCAACCTTGGTACATTACTATGGACTGAACTCCATTCTTAATACCCCTAGTTTTCCCCTCTTGTCCTTTCTCCATTGCAAGATCCCATTCAGGATACCACATTACTTTTAAGCAGCATGTCTCCCTGGGTTCCTGGTCTGTGAGAGTTTCCCAGACTTTCCTTGGTTTTGATGACCTTGGTAGCTTTGATGCGTACTCATCAGGTATTTTCTAGAGTGTACCTTAATTTGGGGTTTGTCCCACATTTTTCTCAGGATTTGACTGGGCTGATAAATTATAGGGAAAGAAGACCACAGAGGTAAAATACCATTTTCATCACATCATATCAGAAGTACATTCTGTCAACATGGCTTATCACTGATAATGTTAACTCACTTTTTAACCTTACAGGTTTATTGGGAAGCACATTATCTTCATAAGAGTACACAGAATACATATAGGTACAGGTTAATTAATTATAATAAAAAGAACACTCATGTACCCTTTACCCAGCTTAAGAAACCAACACCTTGGAAATTTTCTGTATTCCACCTTTATAGCTATAATTCTAAATTTTGTATTAATCTTTCTCATAAAATTTACTACTTCAATATGTACAATTTAAACAATATATTGTGTTATTTTTGCCAATGAGTTTTTTTTCTGAGACAGGGTCTCACTCTGTCACCCAGACTACAGTGCAGTGGCACAATCACACCTCACTGCAGTCTCCACCTCCCAGGCTCAAGCGATCCTCCCACCTCAGCCCCACAAGTAGCTGGGACTACAGGTGCGTGCCACCATGCTTGGCTACATTTTTAAAATTTTCTGTAGTGACAGGTTCTCACTCTGTGGCCCAGGCTGGTCTCAAGCAATCATCCCCCTTCAGCCTCCCAAAGTGTTGGAATTACAGGCATGCGCCATCATGCCCAGCCCATTATTTGCCAGTTTTTGAATTTCATGTAAACATGTAATTTTGTGTGTATTCTCTGTAACTTGATTTATTTTGCTCAGTTTTAGTTTGTGACATTTACCTATCTCTATGACTGGTACTGGGATTGACTATCATCATCTACCATCGTATACACTTTCTCTTTGTCAAGCTTTTTTGTGTTTCTTTTTTCCTTTTTTCTTTTGCTTTCTGTATCAGTCAAGGTTCTGGCATGAAATTGATGAACTCTGAAGCTGAGTAATGTGGTAATTTGCAGATTGTTGTTTAAGTGACTATTTATGAAGGCATGGACAAGGTGTAGGAAAACCACAAGAGATAGAAGGTGGCCTGGAGCCAGTGAGAGCGGTGAGGCCACTGCGGGAGCCTAGTGAGAGGAGTGCATTAGTTTCCTAGGGCTATGCAACAAATTATCACAAACTGAATGACTTAAAACAACAGTTATTGGCCTGGCACAGTGGCTTATGCCTGTAATCCCCGCACTTTGGGAGGCCGAGGCAGGCCAATCAAGAGGTCAAGAGATCATAGACCATCCTGGCCAACATGGTGAAACCTTGTTTCTACTAAAAATACATAAATTAGCTGGGTGTGTTGGTGCACACCTGTTGGCCCACCTACTCAGGAGGCTGAATCAGAAGAATCACTTGAACCCGGGAAGTGGAGGTTGCAGTGAGTGGAGATCATGCCACTGCATTCCAGCCTCGCAACAGAGCAAGACTCGGTCCTAAAAAAAAAAAAAAAAAAAAAAAAGGAAAAGCAACAACAACAACAGTTTTTTGTTTTCTCACGGTTTTGGAGATAAGAAGTCCAAAATGAATGTACTTGGCAGGGCCATGGTCCCTCTAAAGGCTCCGAGGTAGAGCCCTTTCTCATTTCCTCCAAGCTTCTAGGGCCTCTCAGTAATCCTTCCTCCCTCCTTGACTTGTGGCTGCATCATTCCAAACTGCCTCCATTGTCACATGGCCTGTTTCCTCTCTGGTTCTGTAACTGAAGTCCCCTTTCTTCTCTTTTTATAAATAAAAATTCAGTCATTGGGTTTAGTGTCCGCCTAATCCAGTATGTCCTCTTCTTAACCCGATTACATCTGCAAAGAACCTATTTTCAAATAAAGTTTCACACCAGAGTTTATGACTTGAACTCATCTTTTTGCAGGACATAATTCAACCCACTAAGGAAGGCAGCAGTTACTGGAACCAGATATATATAGAGAGAGATTTGTAGACCCTTCCCTCTAGAAGCCGATGGCCCTGTAACATGGAGCCAGGGAGCAGACACCCTGCTTTCACTCCCTTTCTTCTCTCTGCTTTCTTATCCTTTCTCCTATTGGATGGCTGAGCTCACTGGAACTCCAGAAGCAAGGGAGCCTCAGTCTGTGGTCCATGCAAGATTAGGTTTGAAGGGCACAGATCCTGGTGGAGAAGGGTTAGGACTGGATCTGGGGCACAGCTGTTGGATTGATTGAGGTTCTCTGTCTTTTTTTCATCTCTTTTTTTTTCATTCTATTACTCCATTATCCTGAAAATTTTATTATTTGTGCCTATTCTTTTAGTGTTCACCTGGCCTATTTTAACATACATATCTAACTTAAAGTCTAAAACAAATTAGGACCTTTACTCTCTTGCTGAACAATGTAAGACCTTTGACTCCTATTATTCCCTCCCAACTTACATGCCATTATGGTTTATTTGAATTAGTTGTTATTATAACACAACTTTTGTCTGATAAAAAACAATGAGGCACTGAAAGTTATGTGGCTTGTTTTAAGACAACCAGCATACCACTGAGTTTTTATTTTAATTTTTTAAATTAAATTGACAAATTATGGTTGTATATGAGCTAAGAGTCTTTAGTATTATTGCGTGCGTGACTCTAGAAATATAAAGATAAGATATAAACCATATTGTAACCTCCAGGAGAATAAGTAAAAAGATGGACTATTCAAGTTGCTCTTTAGACAAAATAGCTAAAATCATCTTTTTAAAATGATTTGTCTTATGGTCTCTTAGAACTTCATGCTTATTTTTTTGTACACAGTATATGTTCAAAACATTTCCCATAGTTGAGATATAATAAGGGTGGTTGTATTAACTTCTGACAAAGTGGCACAGGTGGTTTATATCTTGATGCATTCCCTTCTTTATAAACAAATAACAATGGCAGGTAAATATTAAAATATGAAATGAAAATATGTATCCAGGCTTAAAATGAACACCTTCCTCTCTGTGGAATACAAATAGGATAGAAATTTTTTAAATGTTCATTGGAACCAAAGCCTTAGGCTTATTGGGCATTTGGCTTGGGATGGTCTGAAAGCAGGAAGTGATGGCTAAGAATTCAGTTTCTGTGTGTAAAGAAGCCTGAAGGCCCATGGAGTCTGGGAACTTAGAGCCAGTGACCAAAAACTGATTCAGGCCATCTGTGGACTTTGAGGCTAGAATCATGATATCCCAATGTCCTCATGGGACAGGAATCCTGAAACACCATTACAAATCCTAGAAGAGATTTAACTGGGACTGATGTTATTATCTGCATAGAGAATGCCCATAAAATAGATCAACTAATTATAAGATGATTTTTTTATGATATATAAGATTATATAAAAACTCAGGAGTATTCCTATATACAATAATATAAGGAATAAGAAAATATAAGAGATGATGACTAGGAATATATCTAACAAAAGATGTATGATATATCTAACAAAATATATGTAAGTATCTAAAAAAGAGAAAAGCATATATTAGTGCTGAATGATACTGGTATGTTGAACCAGTACTGCCACTTATGATGTAAGTTTTATGTTTTGTTTATGAAATAAGTTTTATGATTTCTTTAAGTCACACACACTGTCTTATTTCAGTAAACAGGATCCCCACCCTCCTGTAATTGCCCAAACTTAGAAAATTTAGTGTTAAATCTCCCCCCTCCCCCATGCCCACTGCATCCAAGCTGAGGTCTGTTCATTCTATTTTTCAATATTGTAAAGATGCTAATGCTGCCCTAAATTGATCTGTAGATGCAATGCAATCCCAAGAAAAATCTGAGCAGGTTTTTTGGGTAGAATTTGACAAGCTGATTCTAAAGTATACATAAACATTAGACAACTAAGAATAATTGAGACATTTGAAAGAAGGAGAAAAGATGAGGAGACTTGAGCTACCAGATAAGAAGACTAATAATAAAAGCATAGCAATTAAGATAGGGCATTGCTGGCGTGGGAATAGACAGGTCAATCAATGGAACAGACTTAGACCACCTCAGTCACCTGACCCAGCCCTCCCGGTTTCTGCCCAAACTCCTTATTCTCGTTTTCTAGATTTTAGATCAATTTTTTAAAGTTACCTGATATTCTTCCCATAATTTTTTTTTCTATTAGATACGGTCTGTTTCCATTGCCATATAATTGTAAAATTTCAAAACTTCTCTTCTGTCATCAATGTCTCCTGTGTATAACAAGCACCATCCAGCAGTGAGTAGTCAGGACTCTGGAATAAATCCCTCCTGGGCTCTTCCCCTAGCTCTCCTGCTTACTAGCTGTGTAAACTTATGCAAGCCACTCACACACTGTGCCTCAGTTTCCACATCTGCAAAATATGGGTCATAACACTAACCCATGTCATGGTGGTGTGCGAATAAATGAGATAATATAAAGTGCTTACCACAGGGCTTGACATCTAGTAATCATAACTGTTGGGGGTGATTATGATAGTGTGATGACAAGAGTAGTGTAGGTATCTCCTAAATAAGCCATGATCTCTGTCCTTAGCACTTTGGGACCTAAGTGAAGAGGCAGGAGGCATCCATGTGAAATATTCCATAAGTAGAAAAGAATGGCAGAGCATGGTTGCGGATGACACAGATGTGAGTCTAAAACCTGTTGTCATGTCAATTTATAAAATGTTCTTTTTTCAACCAGCCATATTTATGCCACTGAAATATTAGGCCATACCCTACAGCCATGAATAGTTTTCGGAGTCCAACTGAGAACTTCTGACAGGCTAAGATTAAAAGAGAAAACTACAAAAAGGCATTCATTTCAAGCCTGGGCAGCATTAAAAATCCAAAAGTATTCCCCAGGAACATGAATCTGTTTCCATATGCCGTAGGGATTCTGGTCAGGCTTATGGAGGGAGACCCAAGGCAGAATAAAATTAAAATATGACCCCACAGGATCCTCCCTGGGGAACGTAGGAAATAATTCCCCTGGATGAAGAGTTAACTCCAAAAGGAGTCTCTTCTGTAGACCAGACAATGCTGTAGAATTATTGGACCTGTTCTCACAGCAAACAGCTGAATTATGTACCTTTTAAATTCTAAGCATGAGTTGTGTGGTGCAGCATCTATCAATATTCTTCAAAATGTATCCATTCCCCACTTATCTAAAACAATTACTTACAGGAATTCAATTTCAGGATCATCTAGTACCTTGCTTTTGGGGATTCAATTTCATCTTTTCACTCTAAATTCCCAATTGTTCCAGCACCATTTGTTGAGAAAGACCATCCTACCCTGTGGCTCTGCAGAGCCACTTCTGAAATAAATCAAGTGTCCACACGTGCAAGTGCTTCTGGGCTCTCTTCTGTTCCATTGATTGACCTGTCTATTCCCACGCCAGCAATGCCCTATCTTAATTGCTATGCTTTTATTATTAGTCTTCTTATCTGGTAGCTCAAGTCTCCTCACCTTTTCTCCTTCTTTCAAATGTCTCAATTATTCTTAGTTGTCTAATGTTTATGTATACTTTAGAATCAGCTTGTCAAATTCTACCCAAAAAACCTGCTCAGATTTTTCTTGGGATTGCATTGCATCTACAGATCAATTTAGGGCAGCATTAGCATCTTTACAATATTGAAAAATAGAGTGAACAGACCTCAGCTTGGATGCAGTGGGCATGGGGGAGGGGGGAGATTTAACACTAAATTTTCTAAGTTTGGGCAATTACAGGAGGGTGGGGATCCTGTTTACTGAAATAAGACAGTGTGTGTGACTTAAAGAAATCATAAAACTTATTTCATAAACAAAACATAAAACTTACATCATAAGCGGTAGCAGCTGGGGGCTGCTACTGAGGCTGAGTTCTGTGCTCCCTTCTTTTCCATGTGTCCTTTGCTCACAAATCTAAGTTTTTGTGTGAAAACATTTTGTTTGGTAAAGCCTAGGACACCTGTCCATAGTCTATCTGCCAAGACTGAGGAGAGGGAGTATCTGGACTCCTCTGGCTTTTATAGTGAGAAGTAGGACTTGGCTTCCCATCAAAATACATGCACTGAGGATGTCCCCACAAAAGGAAGGAAAGAGGAGGGGTAGATGTCAAGCAGCCAAAAAAATGATGAACAGTCATTTCGGCTCTCCATTTTGCTGTCATGTGTTCATCCCGAAGCGCCAGTTCTGTCTACCAAAAGTGGCCCAATAGGCACTCACATTCTATGCCGGCAAATAGGAGAGCTGTATGCATAGGCCAGATTAAAGACGTTAAACAATAGCCCCTCATAGTTGCATGGGACATAAGTGACCTGGTTTATAAACCATCGCCAGATTGTGCTCTTGCTTTTGAAGATTTCCTTGTGTGTTTAGAGCCATTATCAAATATTCTGCTAGAACCTTGAACTTAATTTCATTCATCTCCTTTTTCTTTTTAAACTTACCCCTTATTTTGGTTCTCTAAGTCTGTCAATACCTTTGCCTTTTTACCCACTTTCCTATTTTTCCTTTGAGATGGTGTCTCGCTGTGTCACCCAGGGCCCAGGCTGAAGTGCAGTGACGTGATCTCAGCTCCCTGCAACCTCCGCCTCCCTGCAACCTCTGCCTCCCTGCAACCTCCGCCTCCCGGGTTCAAGCGATCCTCCTGCCTCAGCCTCTTGAGTAGCTGGGATTACAGGCATGTGCCACCATGCCCAGCTAATTTTTTCATATTTTTAGTAGAGACGGGGTTTCACCATGTTGGTCAGGCTGGTCTTGAACTCCTGACCTCAAATGATCCGCCTGCCTTGGCCTTCCAAAGTGCTGGGATTACAGTATCCACTTTCCTTTTTTTCATTTTCATTGGCCTCAACAACCACATATTTACTAAACCTCAGCAGTTATGTTTTGTTTCTTTGTCCTTGTTTTTGTTTTTATTAGACAGGGTCTCACTTTGTTACCAAAGCTGGAGTGCAGTGGTACAATCATGGCTCACTGCAGCCTCGAACTCCTAGACTGAAGCAATCCTCTGGCCTCAGCCTCCTGAGTAGATGACAGGCACGCACCACCACACTTGGCTAATTTTTATTTTTGTAGAGATGGGGGTCTCACTGTTACCCAAGCTGTTCTTGAACTCCTGGTCTCAAGCGTTCCTCCCTCTTCAACTTCCAAAGTGCTGGGTTTATAAGCATGAGCCATTGTGCCTGGCCAGTCTTTTTTCATGTCTAGAATTGGCTCTCTCTTTATATTTTCACCCTTGTTATTTTTTTGTATGACTTGCTTTATATCTACTGGATTTCATATCTCCAGTGTGTCTTTCTTCCAGTCTGCCTTTCCTTTTTCTACCAAATTAAGTTATTCTGAAGCTCAGCTCCGGTTATATGACTCTCTGGCTCTCTACTATTCAGTGACTGTGGCCTCCTGAGTTTGAGTTCAAAGAACCACATAGCATGGCTCCAGACTGCGTCTCTAGACTGCCTTCATATGCACTTCTCTCCAGCTGAACTGTGAATGAATAATCTTTACCTTGTTTGCTCTCAAAGTATAGGGCAATTGATTTTGTTGATAGTTTCTACTATTTATTTCAATCACAACATTCCTGTGTGACAAGGTTTTATATTTTCCATTTTACAGATGGAGAGAAAGGTAGTTAACATTATGGGCCTTTCCCCAGGTCTCTCTGACAGGAGGTGGTAGAGGGAGTCTTCAGACCCACTGTTTCTAGCTCAGAGCCTTTGCTCTCGTCAGGACACTATCACCTCTGTCTGTTGGCATTTTCAGTTCACTCTGTCTTGGATCCGCTTTCCTTTTATTTCTATAAGACTAACTTTTCCCATCTTTCAAGACATAACTCAGATGCTACCTCTGTTAAAAGAAAAACTTTAGACAAATTGAATTTAACAGAGTTAATTGAGCAATGATTTGCAAATTGGGCAGCTGTCAGAACCAGAATAGGTTCAGAGTGACTCCGAGGCTGCTACATGGTCGGGCAATAGTCATGGATGGAAAAAAGAAAGCGACATACGGAAAAGAGAAGTACAGTACAGAACAGCTCTTCTGTTAGAGCTGTTAGATTGGTAAGAGCTCGGCGTTTGCCTTGTTTTAACACAGTTCGAGCATTTCACCTGTGAGTGGCTGAAACTCTGCGGTGCTACAAGAGCAAGTTAGTCTATTTATACATCCAGTTAGGTTACAGTTCACTATGTACAGAGAAATCTTAAGGCTGAACTTAAAATATGTAAGGAGGCAGCTTTAGGCTAGACTTAGTTTACCACTTCTCAGTGAAACATGCTATTTTTCTTTAATCTACACATAATAATTGTATGTAGTTATGGGGTACTTGCGATGTTTCCATACATGTATACAGGGTGTAATGATCAAATCACAGCATTTAGCCTATCCATCACCTCAAACATTTATCAAGGGAAACATTCATGAATCACTGTGGCTCTGAGTAATCTCTACCTCTTCTGATTTTGTATGGCATTTAAAAAATTTAAATGTAAAAGTTTTGTGGGTGTATATATTTATGGGGCACATGAGATACTTGGATACAGTCATACAATGCATAATAATCACATCAGGGTAAATGAGGAATCCATTACCTCAAGTGTTTATCCTTTCTTTGTGTTATAAACAATCCAATTATACTCTTTTAGTTATTTTATTTTAGTTTTATTTTTATTTTGTAGAGACAAGGTCTCACTATGTTGCCCAGGCTGGTCTCAAACTCCTGAGCTCAAGGAATCCTCCCACCTCAGCCTCCCAAGGTGCTGGGATTACAGGCATGAACTGTCGCACCTGACCAGTTATTTTAAAATGTACAGTAAGTTATTGTTGACTATAGCCACCCAGTTGAGCTGTCAAATCTTATTCTATCTAGTTATGTATTTGCACTGATTTCATGGCATTTATCTCCCCTTTGTGGACCTGCACTTTGTATTACAGTTCTTCATACATAACCTTATGAGGAGACCTGTGTAGCTTCCTGCTTATTCCCTTATGTTACCTAGATCATCATGATGAATGGAATGCCTCCCGATCTAAAGACTGCAACGTAAGAAAACAGGTGACTTTAAAGAATCGATGGTATTACTACTGTCACCAACTGATGGCAACTTTCTCCGTTAGGTATTCACTACAGCCTTTCACTGTCTGCCACTAAGAACCAATTAAAGAAGACATGAGATATATCAGTGTATCTTTAGATGTGATAAAATGAACTAGAATTTTTTGTCACTTGTTAGTCATTCAAGGACTTTGGTGACAATAGGCCAGTAGAAGTGGGATCTGGGGTGGGGGTTGGGAGTGAGGGAACAGTGTTGAAGCCCCTGGAAGAGTCTGGCTTATAGTTCTGGTTTAGACAGGCTGCACATTAATCCTGAGAAAAAAACAGAGGGTAAGAGGGCAACCAAGGAAGAAAACAAAAATTAGGGCAGGGGAGGGTGATCAAAGAAAGGTCCAGGGATCCATATAGCCTGGGCCCCAATGCATCCAAACCTAAAGGTTCAGGCAGGATAATGGAACGCTTTAGTAGTAAAATTGAATGTGATACTGAATTCTTCCTCATTTTTTGCCCAGGGCCAGAATGGATCTCAGACTGCGGGTGGTCTTAGCAAAGACGCAATTAGCCACACTTGGCTGGGGCCAGGGGTCTGTGTTGTGTGCACTGAGAAGCTGATGACAGTATTACTTTTAAAAAGCTCTGTTTAAAAATTGGTTATGGTTCATTTGAGCACTGTGGCTTTGCGAGTTCCCTTGGAGCTATGTGTTTTGCCTTAGTTAAGTGGAGCCTGATGAACCAGAAATGCACTTTCTATTATATAATGTAGAGATCAGATGGAATGGAAATTCAGTTCCTGCTAAGTGTTAAATGCTGAGATCTCCAAATGAGCTAACTACCATGTCAGTTTCACAGCTCCAGTTTTAATGATGAAGGGGACCTGCTAATTGGCATTTGGCTTCTAAATAGGGCAGTGAGTTTATACTTTTTCTAGATGTTTTTCAGCAACATTTGGAAATGCAAGTGACCTCAGTAGATTAAATTATTCTCTCTGGAAGAAATGCACTCAACTCAGAAATTTTACTTAGCTTAGAAGTTTTAAATATAGGGAAGAGTCCTCCACACACTACTTGAGGGACTGGGTGTAACCACATAGGCATGGTACAGAGCTACCTATTCCTCGGATGAGGCTAGAACCTTGAAAATAAGTTCATCCTTTCATTCAGCTGTGACTTTGGGATGACTTTCATTGTCAATCTCTTTACTGAAGGGGTAGACCCCTCTTGGTCCTGTTGCACAGCCATGGTGAATAGCTACTGTCACCTGTTATTTGGCCGTGATCCCCTAGCCCAGCGATCCTCTTCATCTGCTGCTGTCAAGATGTGCTTATCAGGAATCTGCTTTCTGCAGTGCAGTCTTCTCTCTTGCTTGGAAAAGATGTTAATTAAAACAGAAATAGAACTGCCAGAAGTGAATTATTGCATTCACGGTTATCTTTGACTCTGTACCTGTTGTAGATGTCATTATCATGGGAGAGGGTCTCTGTAGCTGGAGACTTCCAGCTGCCATTACCTTGTGATAGAGGAGTGCACAGAATTTGCAGATAACACAATCCTGAATCTTAAATAGGAGGGCTTGAATGGAGATAATCTTTCTGTTTTCTACCAAACATCTGACTTGAGGTAAAGTCTTACTTGGACACATAGACCTAACTAATTTACTGAGACCCTATAAGGTTTCTGACAAGTTGCAGTTTTTGGAACCTCCAGCGTCAGTGTTAATTTACTTCTTTACAGTGTGCCTTTGTGCTGTTTATTCTAAAATCCAAGAGATTCTAGTTTGATTTAGTAATTCAATTTAATGTCTGTCTGATTCATTTTCTCAAAAGAGATCTCATTTTAGTTGTTTGGATCTGTAGCTTGCTTTCATCTTCATTTTCTGATTCTTGCATCGTTTTTCCTATCCACTGTAAAGTTTCATTTTTGCACATCCTAATTGTCTCATTTTCTTTTGCTCCTTGTAATCATTGCATAAAGACAAGGGAAGCTTTTTATTTCTTTTTTAGATAGTATACACATTTGCTTGGAATGTTAAGACGTTCTTTTCTGGCTTCCTTTTTACTGTCCTTTACTTTCAACTTAGTAACTTATTCTACTTATATCCCTGAATTATGGTGGTTTAGGATCTGATTTGCTTTTCCTTTTTCTTAAATTATTTGATTCTCAGAGCTCCTTGCTTTTACTTGATGTTTCAGTCCTATTTTTTGTTGTTTGTGTACGTAAGTCAGACCGAGGATGCAGCAATGAAACCTTGTTATGTCTAGAGGCAATTTATACATTTACTAAGTACTAATTCATCAAGCATTTGTTAAGCTCCTACCATGCATATTGTAAATACAATAATTTATCAACGATGATTTGAAGATATTTCTAAAATGCCAGCAGTCTTGAAGAAGATAAACTACGATATTTTAAGACCCTCCTGCTGAAAGTTTGGTCCCTGGACCAGCAGTATTGGCATTACCCAGGAGCTTGTTAGAAATGTAGAATCTCAGGCTCCATCCCAGATTTAGGGAATCAGAATCTGCACTTTACCAAGATTCTCCAAGTGGTTTATATGCATTTTAATGTATGCATATAAGTATGTATAAGTATATGCATTTTAACATATGCATATGAGAAAAGTGTACAGAGTTGTATAACAAAAATCTGAGGATATATTCCTAGATTTTAATTATTTTCTAATTATTTCTACAATGTACCGATATAGAATGCAGAATGAGTTTTATTATTTCAGTGACGAAAAGAAGCTTAGCTGGATTCTTAGCTTTCAAAATTGGAGTGATGCATCGCAGAGGCTTTGAGCCAAGTTCGCTTTTTTGATTTGTTAGTAGTTCAACAAATCATTTTTGAACACCTCTATGTGTGATATGGGGAGCAATGAGACATGGTCTCTGGTTTTGTAGGACTTACATTTTAGCAGGAGAGACAACCAATTATTCAACTATTAAACATAATTTGGGGGTCATAAAAAGGAATGAAGTGCTGACACATGCTACAAAATGGATAAACGTTGAAAACATTATGTTCTAGGAAAGAAACTTGTCACAAAGGACCACATATCACATGACTCCTTTCATATGAAAAGTCCAGGATAGGGAAATCTATAGAGGCGGAAATTAGTTAAAGGTTAGCACTGGGCTAGGCCAGTGGACTGGAGGACCAGGCGGTGATAGCTAAAGGCTACAGGGTTTCTTTTCAAGGTGATGAAAACTTCTAAAATTTACATACCTACTAAATACCATTGAAGTGTACAGTTTAAATGGGTGAATTTTATGGTATGTGAGTTATATTTTAAATCAATATGATAAATATATTTTATGGTATGTGAGTTATATCTCACATATCATAAAATTTTAACAGTTATAATACTGTTAAAATTATTTTGGGCAGAGCTATGGAGGAGGAGTCTTGGGTGCTCTGAGTGTGTACAGTGGAGACTGCAGGCCTGGACAGGCAGGTTTCTTTGACTGGGTGTCCTGTTAGCTAAGCTTTGGTGAATGCATGGGAATTGCCTGGACAAGGGTAGTGGGGACACAGAGAATTCCAGGCAGAAAGGGTGGCATTACTTGGGGCCTATGGCAGGAAGCACATAGAACATCTGAGGACCTGACAGGCTAGTGGAATGGAGCGTGGGGCTGAGGGAGGAGAGCATCATGAGTGAGCCTGGTGAGGCAACAAGGCCAGGTCACATAGAAGACTTTGATTTTTATGCTAAAACAATAAAAGATTACTGAACAGCTTCAATCATGAATGGGTATGTATATGTTTTCTAGATCACTCTTGCTTTTGGGTGGAGTATGGATTGGATTGGGACCAAGAATGGAGACTGGGAGACCTTTGGAGATTAGTGTAATAGCCCAGGGTTCTGATAGAGAAGAATAGTGGATGTTTCAGGATATATTTTGAATGTAGAGGCAATAGAACTTGCTGATGGAGTGGGTTACTGGGTAAACAAAAGGGTGACTCAAGGGTGACTTTTAGGTTTCTGACCAGTATGTCTTGATGAGTTCATATTGAGTTTGAGGGAGCTGTGGTCACTCAAGTGGAGATGCTTAAGAGTTGTATTTAGAGTACTACAGTTCAGATGAATGTGCCAGACAGCTGATAAAATCCAAAAACTGGCATGATATGGGCTTGAGATCATGGGCAGAGATGAAATAGCTTAAGCAGAGAGTATAACCTAAGAAGATATTGAAGACCCAACCTTGGGGGAACCCTAACACTTAGGGTTGAGTAGAAGAGGGTGCATCAGCCTAGGAGACTGAAAAAGAATATTCAGAGAAATAGGAAGAAAACCAAGAGTATGATTCAGTGAAATCAGATGAGGAAACTGTTTCTATCATGAAGTAAAGAGTCGCGACCTTTATTGAATGATGCCGAGAGGTTAAATAAAAAGAGGATAGAAAATGTTTATTGGATTTAGCAACATGGAGGCTATTGTGATTTTAGCAAGAATTACTTCATGCAGTGATGGGATTTTAAACCAGATTGCAGCAGATTAAAGAGGAAGTGAGAAGTGAGAAAATAGAAAGTGAAAACCCTTTTGAAATGTTCGGCTGCAACAGGATGGAGAGAGAAAAGGCTGTGGCTGGAAGGGAAAATGGGTGCAAGGTAGTGTTTTTATTTTTTAAAGCAGACTAAAGCATGTTTAAACACAGATGAGGGTGGGCATGGTGGCTCACGCCTATAGTCCCAGCACTTTGGTAGGCCAAGGCAGTGGATTGTTTGAGGTCAGGAGTTTGAGACCAGCCTGGCCAACATAGCGAAACCTTTTTTCTACTAAAAATACAAAAATTAGCCAGATATGGTGGCTGGCACTGTAATCCCAGCTACTTAGGAGGCTGAGGCAGGAGAATTGCTTAAACCTAGGAGATGGAGTTTGCAGTGAGCCGGGATCACGCCATTGCACTCCAGCCTGGACGACAAGAGTGAGACTCCTCTCAAATAAATAAATAAATAAAATTAAAGAAACACAGATGAGAAGGGTCTAATAAAGAGAGGAAACTTTCAGACTGCAAAGGAGTGATTCTTTAATAAAGTATTTTGAAGCTTAATGAAGTGTTTTATATTATAAATATTTCCTGACCTTTTACTTTTTGCTAGGCAATATGCTACAACTAGGGTTATATCAATGAAAACCAGTTTCTGCTCTCAGGATACTTTCTATAAGTCCTCTATGTAGCTAAAGTTCCATAAAGTTGCATTTTGAGTCTTCTTCACTCTGCTTCCCGAGTATCTAGATAATACCTATCACAGCAACTATGTCAATAAAAATTGCTGAATTGTATTATTCAAACCACTGTCAGTGAGTGTGATTTCTGGGCCTTTTTTTTTCCAGTGTTGGTAGTGTATATATTATATGTGGTAGTTATTACCAGGTTACAAGTAGGCACTAGTAATTTGGTAATTACTAGTTTAGTTAGTATCCACCATCCACTCCTGCCAAAAGAGTATCTTCCCTGCATGGCTACCAGTCCTCTACAATTGTCCTACTATGAGGGTGTCATGGTTAATTTTAGGTGTCAGCTTGACTGGGTTAAGGGATACCCAGGTATCTAGGAAAACATTACTTCTCGATATGTCTGTGAGAGTGTTTCTGAAAGAGACTGGCATTTGAATCAGTGGACTAAGTAAGGAAGATCTGCCCTCACCCAATGTGAATGGGCACTATTCAGTCAGTTGAAGGCCCACATAGAGCAAAAAAGCAGAAGAAAGGTGAATTCACTGACTCTCCTGGAGCTGGGACTATCTTCTCCTGCTTGTAGACATCAGAACTCCAGGTTTTCCAGTCTTCAGACTCTGGGGCTTGTATAGTGTCCTGCCCCAAATCTCAGGCCTTTGGCTTTGAACTGAGAGTTACATCACTGTCTTCTCTGGTTTTCCGGGTTTTGGACAAGTGCTGAGGTATGCCATCCTCTGCCCTGGTTTTCCAGGTTGCAAATAGCACATTTGGAACTTCTTGGCTTCTATAACTGTGTGAGCCAGTTCCTGTGATAAATTCTCTTCCATCCATCTATGCATGTATGTATGCATGCATCTCTCTCTCTCTCTCTCTCTCTCTCTCTGTCTGTCTCTCTCTGTCTCTCTATCTCTCTCTCTCTCCTATTGGTTCTGTTTCTCTGGAGAACCCTGACTCCTTTTTTCTTTCGCCTCTTCTCTCCATCTGGTCTCCCCAGCCCATCAAATCTACCTCTAAATATATGTCAAGTCTGCCCCCATGGCTGTTATTTTAAGCCTTGACTATTTCTACCTGTGTTAAACTAACAATCTCCTAACTTATCTAACTTACCTTCTTAGAAATCATCATTCTGTACTGCTACCAAAAAAGATGTTCTTAAATGCAAACTGGATGTCACTCTGGCTTGAAGGACTCCAGCAGGATATACTCTGAGTTTTCATCATCTCCTCCCTACCTATACATGTCCACTTCCCCCTACACACCACAGTCTCTCATGCCCCAATCCTTGTCCACTCGTACATTCTTCTCTGCCTTTTTTTTTTTTTTTTTTAGTCTTGTTCTAGTTCAAACATTTAATTCTAGCATCACCCTGCTTTCTGTCCTGGAAACCTTCTTCACCATCTTCAGATGGAGTTAGATGACTCCTTTCCTCTATATTCCTTCAGTGTCCTGCACATCCTTCCTAATGGCATCCAGCATTTTTTTTTTTTTTTTTTTTGGAGATGGAGTTTCGCTCCTGTTGCCCAGGCTGGAATACAATGGTGTGATCTTGGCTCACTGCAACCTCCGCCTCCCAGGTTCAACGATTCTCCTGCCTCAGCCTCCCAAGTAGCTGGGATTACAGGTGCCCACCACCGCACCGGGCTAACTTTTGTGTTTTTAGTAGAGATGGGATTTCACCACGTTGGCCAGGCTGATCTTGAACTCCTGACTTCAGGTGATCCACCGCCTCACAAAGTAGCATTTTTAAAATATAATTGCTGCATCTAATTTTTTCACACAATGTAAAAGTTGCTTGAGTTCCTCATAAATTTTGAATGAGTAGTTTGATATCCAAGCAGGTGAATAACCTGCTTATAATAAACTACCTAAGTCCAGAACCTTACTCTATTTTCTATATAAACACACAAAATAAGTTTTGCATTCACATTATATACTTTGAATTACCAAAGAATACAACTACTGAGTAAATTGAGGGAAGATGAAACTTTATTTGTAACTTTACCATTTTGTAAAATGCATCACTGATGGCAGCATTGCCTGTTAAATTGAGTCACCAACTCACGAGGCCTATTTTTGTAGCTATTACCTTCCTGCTGATTGCATGTTTGTGTTTGTGTGTGCACTCACATGCACACATACACATACATATAGGCTTATTTGGTTTTTCTTTTAAAATGTCAAATATGAAGCATTCATTCATGTGCAGCATTCATGCTGTTTTTCTATGTGTATACCTTTATTTAGTCCTTATATCAAATTGTAAAATATGTACACAAGCATATTGAATGGTGCCTTCTCATAACTGCAAACTTGTTCATTAAAAATATGTGCAGATATCTATCTCACTGTGTTTCCTATTGTAGTCATACCTGCATAATTACATGTTGAAATACGTGCTATTTTACTATGAATCACTTTTATTTTCCCTTTATATTATAGCTAGGACATTATATTGACGTCATAAAAAATTTATATCAGGATAGAAAAGGAGATATTACAAAATGCTTAACTAAAAGGAATGCATGGATCTGAAAGGGGAGAGCAACTGGCATTTAGTGTCAATTTTGTAATAGCAAAATTTTGTTACGTTGACTTTTCTGAAATAAATGTTTTTAATAAATACTTTACAAATTCCTTTGATATGTTCTTTTATGTTTTAGCTACAGTGGTATGATAGTCATCCTTTCTAAATGGTGGAAGAGGAAAAGGGAGTCTTAGTGCGTGGATTAAAGGCACTGTCAGCTGGCCACACCTGGCAAGGGGCTTCTGCCATTTGCAAAGTAGTGTACTGTTTTTAATCAGGTACTGAGCCAGGCGCTGAGACACCTGGTGTTAATGCTGATACACCAGGGCCATGTGCCTAACTCTGGGCATATTCATGGGGTTTTCTGAGCCTTGGTTTCTACATATGTAAAATGAAAGCAATACACGCATTTATGTGGTGGTTTTCACATTTGTTCTGATAACTATATCCCTAGAAGAATACCATGACATCCTGGTGCATTTAAAATTATTGTATTAACTAGAAATAATTTTACTGACAGAAATTTGATCATATAATATAAATGTAACAAAAATAAGAACATTTGTCCAGAAAAAGGCAACTTTCCAAACTAAGAATGGTTAGGTCATTTTTCCTACTAATGTCATTTAAGGATTGTTCACTTTTTCTGACATCCACTGGTGTTGGCTGGCAAATTAGCAAAGATGAAATGGTTAGAAAAAAATTGGAAAAAAAAGCTTAATATTGAGAAATTTTAATTAACTTAGTTTGTTCTCTGAAAGTTGAGAAAATACCATATTCTGGTAGTAGAATATAGAAAGAGAATTGAAAGCCTAGTTGATTTTTAAGACAGTTTCTGCTATTGGAAGTTTTTTATGTTTTGTTTTTCAAGTCTTCCTAAGACAATACCGATTCTCACAGAACCAGGACACTTTTTTCCCCCTGGCCACGTTAGAGTTGTTCAATTTAGCAAATAAAAAGACAGGATGCTCAGTGATATCTGAATTTCAGATAAATAATGAATAGTTTTTTGTTTTGTTTTTAGTATAATCATGTCCCAAATAGTGCATAAAACAATTTTATTTCTAAAACAGCTCAGATTAACCAGTCCGCTAATGTTTGCAGGTTTTTCTTGTGTGAGGTCCAAAAATATAATGAAATCCCTGCCTTGAAGCAGCTTACTGGGGCCACAGTTGCTCTGAGGGAGTTAATTAAAACAACTGTTGAGTAATAACAAAGTGCTTTGGCTTAAATGGAAATAGTTCTTGAATTTGGCCAAGGAAGTCTGGTAAGGCTACTAATCCCGAACATTAAACTGTCAAAAATGTGCTCACAGTGCACTTGGGAGTCTACACTGTAAACCAGAAGAATGACTCCCCGTTCCCCTGACGGGTCACACACACATACACACACACACATACACATACACACACATACACACACACGCGGGCGCGCACACACACACACACACAGACTCGGGACCGGCCTTAGGTGGTGACAGGTGGTTTTTGTGTGGTGTTAGCCATGTGATTCGCGTTTGTGTGGCTTCTCACACAGGGCGACCCCGCCGCGATCGTGTGGTTGTAGTTGCAGCTCCTAGTAAAATAGTGCCGCTTGGCGTCCCTGATCCCTGCAGCTGGGAGTGGGTAATGGGAGGGCGGGAGTGACGGGGACAGACGGAGGCCGGGGGTGACAGGAAAGGAGCGATTTCGTGTTAGTTTTGGCCTCGGAGTGTAAAAACATCTGGGAAATAAAATGAGCCACGTTGACTGGAAATGTGGACGTTCGCCAAGATTATGTGAGGAAGGTGCAGCGAGGAGCTGGAGCAGACACTGCCCTGCTTGGCGCCGCCATCTCGGAGATTTTAAACAAGCAGCACCAGGGAAACCGTGCTGTTACACATGGGGAAACTAGCTTATTTATAAGTGTTTATTCAGTTTGATTTTCCCCAGTTCCTCTTCTGTGGTACCAAGTTGGTTGCCTAGGAAAGTGGGTGGAGCTACTGAGTGATCTGAGGGGCTCCGAAATCAACGTCTCAAGTCTTGAGATGTCAGAAATGTCCCGCTAGAGCCTAGGACAAGGTGTTTGGAGGATCACATGGCACAAAAGAGGAAACAATAGTAGCAGGACTCAAGGAGCCTGAAGATTTAATAACAGAAGGGAGACGTATTCTTCATCGGATGGGGAATAACACCAGAGGCCTGAAGGAAAAGAAAAAGAAAAGATGTTGGATAAACACAGCCTCCCTGCGCTGTCAGCTGCTAATGATCCTGGAATGGGAGGTGGGGGCGCTGTGAGGTCAACTGCATCCCTCTGGCGGGAAATAGAAGACGGGGCTGATGCAGCTGTGCTCCTCTGTTTCTGGTGTGGACCCTCCTTCCAGGCTGTCCTCGGGGCCTATCCTGTCCCCTCTCTCTGGGCTCTCTTCCTGTGGGATCTCCCCAACTTTCAGACAGCTGATCATGACCATTTGACTTAGCGCCCTCTTCCTACCCCTTCTCTTGTGCTCATCTCAGTTCTACTGCATCAGCCTTCAAACTTTTTGGACTGAATGTACCTATTAATAAAAGTTTTGAGTACTCATCTCCAATATATGTTTATTTCCTTATAAACCACGTGCAAGAATTTTGTGTACAGGTGTATAAATGTGAATGTATATATAAAATAAAAATGAATATAGAAGATAAAATATGAATTTAAAATATATAAGATAAAAATATTTTAAAACATAATAAAAAATGAAAGAGGTAAAAAACTGACTTAAGTGAATTTATGTTTTCTTCCTACAATTCTGTCCATCAATTCTCTTGGAGAAAACTCAAGAGTGTTCCACTACTTTTTGGAGACCTCTGGGTGGAGCTGATTCCTGGCCATGCTTTGGCCTGAATTTGATCTCATAGTCATTATCCTCACCCGCCTCGGTTGCCTCCTAATTAGTTCCATCTTACTGATGCTCAGGACCTGGAGAGACCATAGCTTTAGGCCCCCAGTACCCAAGGTCAGGCTTACTTGACATTCTTTAGCTAAGTCTTTCTGTCTTTCCGCCAGTACCGGAAGTCAAAGATAAATATCTGAATAATCTGACTGCCTCTGGTTGCTTCTCCAAGCACGGAGGAATTCTGTCAAATGCCAGCTCATTCAAGAGCAGATCTAGGAGTAGGAATGCCTCTAAGCAGTAATGTGGCTGCACCCCCAGAGGCAGGAAATCCATGGCAACTGGGAAAGGCTGGGTTTCTGGGAAACCTGAGGCTACTGAAAATGTGGGGCAAGTTAGGAAATTCTATTGCTAATGAGTCATGGGCTCCAATTAAATGTATATGCAATTAAACCTATGTATAGGTCAAAACCAATTATGAAATGTTTCCTCAATAGTTGAGAGAAGATTAGAAATGAACCCTTGTAATTGATTGAAAATACTGTTCAAATTGCTATCAAATTTCTGAAAAAATTTTTATGCTTAGTTCCCTCATCTATTGATTTGCAAATAATATCGGTTATATCAAGTCCCTCCCGGTCTTCACTAGTATAATTAAATGATACTGATTTAGGCAGAGAAAATAGCCATGTGTTAGGCAGTTGAATAGCTGCTAAAGAGGACAGTATGTTACAGGGGTGAACCTTTTGCCACACCCACATGAGCTCATCTGGGAGCTGTAGCCGCAGCATCACCCTCTTAGCAGCTGTCAGGGAAGGCAAGTACTTCCACTGTTGAATTGCTGCGTTCCCCAGTGGCGTGACTGCCAACACAGGTTCAGATCATTCTAAACTCCCTTTTCTCTGTCCAGTCTTGATTTTCCTTATAATGCAGTATCCCATTTAGGAAAGAGGTGAGCAAGGTCTCATTTTCAGTCTTTCCTTTACTTCTCTATCAAAAATGCCTAAATCAACTTTTAGATACTCATGTAAGAAAAGACCTATCCCCCATCTTGGTGGGTATTAATGTTTATACTTTAAAAGCATAGTTTTAGGCATGAGATGGGGAAGTTGTAGTTGGATAGCAGTCCAGTGCCAGTGACAGTGATAAATTTGTGTTTTGAGTAGAGAAACAAGTGTACAATGATGTCAGGAATGCTTCTTGAATTACGGTCTAATTTTTTGGCAGTTATCATATGTCCCTTGGCCAAAAAAAAAAAAAAAAGTTGTTTGGAAATATTTTTTGTCTTCACTTTATATTACACTCTCTGGGAATTTTCTGCTTTGCTTCCTTTAATGTTAGAAACTCAACTTTAGGAGGATAATGTATAGTGTTAAGCATTTTGTGTTTTGGTTGGGTTTAAAGAAATGTTAGATTTAAGCTCTGAGTTAGTACTTTGTTTTAAATCTTGACAAAGTGGATTAGTAACTGAACTAGTGTCTTGGAATCTTCCTCTAAACATAAAGATATCCAACTACAACTTCCCCATCTCTGAATTGGAATATATATATATATGTATATATTTGATTTATTTCTTCAAGAAATATTTGTTGACTGTTTGCCCTCTACCTGCACTGTTCTAGAAGCTGGGGTAATAGTGGTGAATAAGAAAAAAGGCCTGCCATATGGAATTTATTGTTATTTTTTTGTGGGGAAGAGAGGAGTCTTGAAAATAAACTCCAGTAAACAAATAAATAAATAAGATTATTTCAGATCTTAAGTGCAAGAAGGAAAATAAAGCAGATATATTAACCAGAGTCTCAAGAAGACAGAGCATGCAAATTAGTATAATTTAAGAAAAGTTTAATAAAAGTTCTGTTTACAAGGTTAAAGGTAAGGGCATGGTAGGAAGCTATAAATTAATGCAGTGCTTTGGGGTTAGTAACAGAAGTAAACCCTGAAGTGGAGGGCATAGTTATGTGAAGGACAGGGAGGCCAGGTAAGGAGGGCCATATTATAGGGATTCTGACCTTCAGTGAGGGCCTCAGCCAGCCCTTGGGTTTCTGCAGGGAAGGAACTGGAGGAGTAAGTACCCAAACTCACTGGCTCCCCCATTGGCCTAACCTACTGGAAGTCAGATGGCAAGGGAGCTGGATGACATAATTCATTCCTGCAGGTCAGCCTTCTGTGACACAGATCAAGTGGGAGAAAGGTGGAGCGTGTGGCTCTGGAGCCACCTGGAGACATCCAGCATCAGAGAGAAATGAGATGTTATATAAAATTTGCATTGCTTGATGATCTGAAATGCAATGTCTCAAAGATGCTTACAGTTTATTTAAGGTGATCAAAAATAAATTCGTGAAAATATAAGTAGCAACATAGAACTGGATATAGGTGACAAAAAGTGGTGTTCATCTACACCGTAACTCTCATATTTGAGAACAGGAAAAGATTGCTTCTATTTTGGAAGAAGAGGAAACATTTAATGGAGTGAGTATAATTGAAATTGGGTTTAAGGAATGGATAGATTGTTAATAGTTGGAAAGGAAGAAGGAAGCATCTCAGGAATACAAAATGTCATGGGCCAAAGTGCACAGATGGGACATGTTTTAGAAATAAATTGGCTCCAGTGGTTGGATGATTATATAATCCTTTCGGAATCAGACTTGTAATTAAAAATAAGCCTGCTCTCTTCTAACCTCCCTACCCAGTGTAGAAATTATGTCTGTCAGTGCTGGCTAGCTTCTTTCCTTTCTCCTCCTCTTCCTTTTCCTCTCTGTTTCTCTTTCTCCTCTCTTCTTACTTCTGTGCTTTTCAACAAAAATTTATTGAGCACCCATGATTTGCATAGTTGCAATAAGTAAGCAGTATGTCACTGTGTTGAACAAGACCATGTTTTCTACTTTATCAGGGAGTTTAGTTTGAATTTCAGCATTCCACAGGGTTTCTTAGTAATTCAACAAGGTAATAATAATGCAAACACTTATGTGAACATCTGTTATATGCCAGATACTGTTCTTATTCAAGGAGACTTGGTTTGTCTTAGGAAGAATGTATGAAAAGCTTAGAAGAAGGGATTACTGAAATGATCTCCTACATTTTAGCCCTATAAAGCTATGTTTGATTGTTTTAAAAGTGCTCATTTGCTGAAATATTAAATTGACTGGACAACCTACTGCTTATCAAGTGTGGATAAGATTTCAATTTTGCATATATTATGGATGAGGAACATTTCCTCAATGAGAGACCCATTGAAATTAAGTTTGGGTCCAGAGTGATATCCTTCCACTCAATGGAAACATTTCCTTCTCTTCCTCTTTTTCTGGAATTCCAAACATCTTGATGGTGGGGAATGAGAAAGGCAGCTAGACTGAAAAGAGGATTACTCACTCTGGAGGCTCATCTTGAGGACATGCTGAAATTGATGGGGGTAAAACGTTGGTGGGTCCTCTACAGAGGAGGTGAGAAGTAAGATTTTGCTCTGGGCTCAGAGAGATGCTTCTTTCGAGACATGCAGAGGTTTCTCTTTATTTCTGATGTTGACAAGTGAGAATTCACTTGGAAAAAGAGACCTTAGCAACTTTGTGCTTTTTTTTCCTCTCTCTCTCTGGGAACTGTATTTCCTTTACAACTATCTTTCTTCTTATAGTTAAGCCAAATCAAATTTATTTCATATCTGAGAATGCATGATACAGTAAATTACTACATAGAATTCATTTTTAAAAAATTACTTAAGCCCTATATTAAACTATATTCCTCTAAAAGTAAACCCATAAACATTATGTTATAAAATGTTCATTGGGTCAATTGCACATAAGAATAATTCTGTGTTTTTATACTAAATAAATTGTATTTTCTTTATTTCTATAAATAAAACCTTCAAGCATTTTTAGAAAAATAAAATGTATTTTGTGTATGTAAGGTGTACAGCATGATGTTATATGATACATATACTGTATATAGTAAAATTGTTACTGTAGTGGAACAAATTAACATTCATCGTCTCACATAGTTATCCATTTCCCTTCACCTGGTGGCAAGAGCAGCTATAGTCTACTCATTTAGCAAATATCCTGAATATAATACGCTGTTATTAACTATAGCCTGTGTTTAGGTCTTTTGACTTGTTCAGATTTGCTTATTCTTTTTTAAAAAAATTTTTTTTTATTTTTATTTTGAGAGGGAGTCTCTGTCGCTGAGGCTGGAGTCAGTGGTGTGATCTTGGCTTACTGCAACCTCTGCCTCCCTGGTTCAAGCAATCCTCCTGCCTCAGCCTCCTGAGTAGCTGGGACTACAGGCACATGCCACCATGCCTGGCTAATTTTTGTATTTTTAGAAGAGACAGGGTTTCACTATATTGACCAGGCTGGTCTTGAACTCCTGACCTTGTGATCTGCCCACTTCAGCCTCCCAAAATACTGGGATTATAGGCATTGAGCCACTGTGCCACGCCCCAGACTTGTTTATTCTTTTTATTTGCTACTTTGTATTCTTTGACCTGCATCTCCTTATTTCCTCCCACCCATCCCAATCCTACCCTGATGGCCACTGGTTTATTCTCTATCACTATATATTTGACCTTTTAAAAAAAGATTCCACATATAAGTGAGATCATGCAATATTTTTCTTTCTGTGTCTGACTTCTTTGATTTAGCATAATGTTCTCCAGGTTTATAGCAAATGGCATTTATAGCAAATGGTAGGATCTCCTCCATCATTTCTGAAGGACAGATTTCCTGGGTATAGTACACTTGGCTGACAGTTTTTGTTTGTTTGTTTTTCCTTTTAGCATTTTGAGTATATCATCTCATTCTCTCCTGGTCTGCAAGGTTACTGCTGGGAAATTCACTAGTAGTCTAGTGGGGATTCCTGTATACGTTGACACTTGACACTTCTCTTGCTGCTTTAAAAATTCTTTGTCTTTGATTTTTGACAGGTTAATTATAATGTGCTTCAGAGAGCACCCCTTTGAGTTGAATCTATTTGGACACTTTTGAACTTCGCGGATGTCAATGTCCATATCTCTTCTAAGACTTGAGAAACTTTTGGCAATTATTTTATTAAATAAGCTCTGTCCCTATCTTTGTCTATTCTCTTTCTGCAACTCTCATAATGTGAACGTTTGTTTGCTTATTGGTGTCTCATAAGTCCCATAGGCTGTCTTCATTCTTTTTTTTTTTTTTAAATGGAGTCTTGCTCTGTCAAAGTACTGGGATTACAGGCATGAGCCACCGCACCCAGCCTTCTTCACTCTTTTTCATTGTATTTTTTTTTTTTTTTTGCCCTCTAGGTATTTTCAAAATACTTATCTTGCAGTTTAGAGATTCTTTTTTCTGCTTGATGTAGTCTACTGTTGATATTCTCTATTTTATTTCCTATAATATTCATTGAATGTTTCAGTTTCGAGATTTCTGCTTTGTTCTTTTGTATGATATCCATCTCTTTGCTGAATTTCTCTTTAAGGTAATGAATGTTTTTCTTGATTTTATTGAATTTTCTATCTGTATTCTCTTGTATCTTGCTGAGTTTCCTTAAGATTGTTATTTTAAAATTCTTTTTCAGGCAGTTTATAAATTTACTTTCCTTTGGGGTCAGTTACTAGACATTGTGTTCTATTGGTGGTATCATGTTTCCTTGCTTTTTCATTCTTTTGTGGACCTGCATTGCTAGCTGAGCGTCTGGTGGAACGATCACTTCTTCCAAACTTTGCAGAGTGGTTTTGTAGGGAAAAACTTTCACTACAGATGGGTCTTAGTGTGCCAGTTGGGAAGGGTGTGATGACTTTGGTTCCAAGTAGATGCAGTAGTATAGCCTCTGTGCAACTTCTTCAGCTGCAATCAGTGTCAGAGATGACTGTGGTGTTTCAGTGGGCCAGCCTATAGGAGTTCGTGGCAGTGGTGGCAGGAGCATAGGTTTTTAGGGTCCTCAGAGGTGAGGGCTTTTGGGATGCTTTCTTCTTGTTTTCCCTACAATGGGTAATCTTAGTTGAGGGGATCCCTCTTGGTGTCATGTCTGACATGACCCTTAAGCAACTGCATTGGTGCTGGGTTCCAGGACACAAATGCTCAGAGTGGCTGTGGAACCAGAGTCCTGTGCTCAGGAGCTTATGAGCCTATTGTGGCACCAGGGTCTTGGGGTATAGGGTGAGTCTCCAAGGCGTGTTTGGATGAAGATTACCCACAAAGTTCAGATCTGTTACTCTAAGGAATCCCCTGTCAGCTCAGGCTCAGGAGGCCAGGTTGTAGCTGACCCTTGGGGACAGAGAACAGTACTGGCCTGGCTCTGGGAAAGAAGAGATTCTCTGGAGGTTTGAGCTGGTGAACAGGGTACAATCACAATTTAGGAACCAGAGCCAATAGGGCACAGTGGAAACTCAGGTCCCAGAAGATAAGACGCTGCATAATGGTGACTCTGGACCCTGGGATGATGGGACATGGCAGTATCTCAGATTCTGTGGGGCCAGGTACAGCAGCAGCAAGGACTCTGGAATGGTGGAGCATAGCTGTCATTTGGGCCCTGGGAGGTAGAGGGCAACACAGTAATGACTCCACTCCCTGCAGAGGGAGGTGTCTCAGCAGCCCAGACTCTAGTCCACTTGCAGGGAAACAGGGTACTGCAGTTGCTTGGCCTGTAGGACTAGGTGTCTGAGCTCAGCCAATGCTTGGTTTCTCTGGGATGTGGGGCACCACATCAGCTTAGTCTCGGGATGCTTGGCTTGTCCAAGGCACCGATTCCACAGGAGATGATGTGCTCCTTTATCTCAGACCCATTGAGTGTGGCTGCTCTGGGCATGGAGGGCATTGTCTCCCCAGGGGAACTCCAGGCAGCTCACTCATCTGGGCTTAGCCTCTGTGAGGACCTCAGACATTCCAGTCGTGAGATCTGTAGCTGTTAAAAGTGGTGATGGGGACCGCTGGGGTCCCCTTGCTTACTTCTTCTCTGCAGAAAAAAGTACCTCCTAGTTCCAAGCTGATCCCAACTGGGTGATGGGGTGGTGGAGGCCAGATGTTTTCTTCTCTTTTCTTTGTGTCTGTCCTGGGTTGCTGTGCTCCACAGGATTTCTGCTATTCCTTTGATGTACTCCAGCACTCTCCTTTAGTTATTTTCATCAAGATGTAGTTGTTTATTTTTTGTTTGGGCTGTATTTGTGTGGGAATGAGTGCTAAGGGCTTCTAATTGGCTCTCTTGCTCTATTCCATTTGACCTTTCCTCTCATAATTCTTAAGTCTTTCCTTTTTAACTTTAAACTATGAATTTAAGAAATAAGTTATATACAAAACAATGATGGCCTATATTAGGAAAAGCCAATACATTTTATTTTCCCTGGTCAACATATACGAATTAGAGACTGATCTCGTATGAAAGTTTTCCTCAAGGACTATTAAACTTCTTGGATAGAGTTTCATTGCTATTCCTACTAAATTTGCTCATTAAATATAGCTCTGGCACCATCATAATATTTAAATCAGAGTAATCATTGAGTGACAAATGAGATAATATGATTAATGTAATTTAAAAATGATCTGGCTGAATGTATTTCACACATGAGAGATGTGTTTTAAATTTGCAATTTTATCCCTGAAATTCTGGAATCTAGGTATTGAGAAGTTAATCTTAAAGTTATATTAGTACTAACTTTCTCATTCTTAAACTTGTTTTCTAAGATTAATTCCATATCAAATACATACAGGGATGAAAGATACTATTTGAGCAGAAACCCAGAGAAATTTCCCATGACATGGGCAGTCTGAGGGTGAAAGGTGGATGGTACTTGGGGTGGGTGGGAGGAGCAGCAGGGAGGGTCTGGTTATAGAAACTTTTGCATTTGTAAGGAGATAGGGAGGAAAGGGGTCATGAAAAAAAGAGAAAATACAGGATTTAGTAAAGGGAATGCATATCTTTATGCAGGGCTTTTGCCCTGACCTACCAATAGAAAATGATTTCCCAGGGACTGCCACTGTGGAGCTTGCCATTAAGCAGATATTTGCAAGCACTGGTACAACCACACCCTCCCAGACCCTGCAGAAACTTACAGGAAGCCCTGTACCAAGACTGAGGGTGAGGGTCTCAGGGTTGTGTGGAGCACCTCACTGGCATAGTGGGGGATTTTCAGAGTCAGTGCTCTCAGCGGCGACAGAAAGCAACCAGGACTTTGTTTCTGGTGAAATGTGTGACTACTTTAAAACAAGTACATGGAAAGGCAGAGCAGCCCTGGGATTTAGAAAAAAGTATGACTTCCTGTCTATAAGAAAAACAAAAGGTTTCATGTGTATGTTCAGCTTGGAATGTCTACTTGGACGAGGCCTATGTGATAATTCAGAGTTAACACATAACCTCTGCCTCCACCACATATCTGAGAAGCTCCAAGTTTTTGCTCTTGGTTATGCAGTTGGGGTTGATATAAAAAAGGAGGAGAACATAGAAACCTTTCAATAGCAAATTAACAGAGATCATATACAAGATACCTGAGAGAAATAGAAGTTAAGGTCCGTATGACTCAGCCTTCTAAAACCAGATTTGTAACAAGTAAGAAAGTCCCCATGATGGTGAAGGAGCTAGAGAACCCTCAATCCCAAGCAAAAGATGCCTGAGTCCCAGAATTTGGGCATTTCCTTGTGTATCCTGTCCTCCCTCGTGTTGCCATAAAAGAGATTTTTGTGACCACTTTTTCTCAGACTCATTGCAGACTCCAGTATGTGTGGGACAGTCTCAGGATTGCCTAGAACTTGGGAGTGTAGGTGCCTTCATAGTTATTGCAGTATTTGGTATCTCACTGCATTCATGAGGAAAAGGATTGATAGACCTGGCATCTTTTTTCTTTTGTGAGAGAGACCCCCAAAGAGGGGAAGATTGGAACCTGATGCTTATGACTTCCTTTCCAACACAGTCACTTATATCTCAGTCCCAAGATTTGTTGGAATAAACTGTGGGATATGCAGTCAGATGCCATTGGGAAATTGACAATGTTGTCCAACACAATAGCAAAAAAAGAAAGGAAGGTAGGATCTATGCTGCAAGTCAGAAGAGATTTGCTTTCCACAAGTACATATAACGTAAATCCTCTGAGAGAAAACTGTGTAATAGATTTGTCAGGATTCCAAAAAACTTTCCTGGAGTAAGATATAATGAGATGAAAGAATTTAGTCATTAACATTCTTGGGTGGGGTTGATTTTCACAAGAAAAACAATAAGAGCTATCATTTGCACTTCAGAGCTACAACAGAGTAGCCAATACTGGACTTGTCCTCCCACCATAAACAACTATAAAATCAGACAGAATATATGAGACAAATGTTTTCAGGTGTTGGACAATAGGCAGAGCAGGACTGGGATTCTTGAGAGAAGAGAACAGGAATGAAACCTTTGTTGGTCCTGGCACTTTGATTCAGGGCACCTTTCTAATTGTAGCAAAATGAGGCATAGTTTGAGGAGCAGTGTTCTTACTGAACTGAGAGGCAGTGATTGGGACTTGAGGGCTGCTAAGCTTTGTGGGTAGAGTGCTAGAGAAAAGGAAGTTGCTTAGAGGGGAGTTCTGAAAATCTGTGTGGGTATTTACCATAGGTACACAGCCTGGGCCTGGGCTGTGCATATGCTGGCTGAGACTCTGAGGTGCAACAGAGAACAGTCACAGTTGGGATGAGAGCTGACGTGGAGAAGCCAGAGTTCATCCAGTGCTAGGAGATATTGGTTTTCCATGACAGAGGTGAAAAGATTTGCTGTACAACTTGGGCATTCTTTTGAGATTACAGAAAACCCACACCTTAGCAATAAGGATTATGCCTTCAAATAAGGGCCATCCCCTAAGGAAAAAATGTCAACTCTTTAAAGGGAGACAACATAATTCAGGCTATTTACAATGTATCACGCACAATATTCAACATACAATAAAAAAACTTCTGAGACATGTTAAGAAGCAGGAAACTGTGTAATCCAACATCAAACCCTGAGAAATAACCCAAGTTGACACAAATGTCAGATTTAGCAGGCAAGGACTTTTAAACAGCTGCTAAAAAATGTGTTCAAGAACTTAAAGGACAGCATGGTTCAAATGAGAGAATAAGTGGGAATGACAGCAGAAAATAAAAACTGTGAAAGTTAGCTAAAGACATTCAGAAATGAAAAGGATCTCTGAAATAAGTCTAATCTGTTTTAAAGCATTAGTAAACTCTGGTACAATATTTAGCAGTCTATCATACATATAATTGGCATCCCCTGGGGAGAAGAGAGTGAATGGACCAATTACAGTATATATATGTGTGTGTGTGTGTGTGTATAGAGAAAGAATAAAATACATAAATTAGAGATGTTAACACCCTTCTTCAGTAATTGATGGGTCAAGTAGACAAAAGTACAAACAAAAAAATCCAGAATATAGATTTGAACACCTTTTTCCTCCACTTAACATAGTTGACATTTATAGAACTTTCTATCTAACAGTTGCAGAACATATTGTTTTCAAGTACACATGGAATGTTCAACATCATAGATCACGTGTTGGACCATGAAAAAGTATCAGTGCCCTTAAAGGATTGAAGCCATAGACTATATTCTGTGATCATAATGGAATTAAATTAGAAATAAATAGCCATAGGATTTCTAGAAGGAGTAAAACATCCCAAGTATTTCAAAATTAATCAATACTCCTCTAAATAATCCATGAGTCAAAGAAGAAATTAAAATGGAAATTAGAAAATATTTTGAATTGAATGGTAATAAAAATACAATATAAAAATTTGTGAACTTCAGTTAAAGTAGTTATTAGAGGGAAATATTTTATATATTTATAATAAAAAAGAAGAAAGATATAAGACAGAGCAAGGTAGAAAACAGAAGCAAAGAATTATAAAAAGGAAATCCTATGAAGTAGAACACAAGTATTAGAGAAAATTACCATAGGAAAGTTTTTTTCTGAAAATAGTAATGAAATTGATAAGCCCATAGCAAGCATTATTAAGAAAAAAAGAGAGAGAAGATAAGTTATTAAAAGTAGGGATGAAAGTGAGGATAAAATGGCAGATCCTACATACCTTAAAAAGGGTGTGTAAAACTTGATATCAGTAAATTTGACAACTTACGTGAAATGGACAAATAACCAAGTCTACAAAACTGACACAAAAAGAAATGAAAAATCTCAATAGCTCTCTATCTACTTAAGACATAGAATTTTTAATAATTATCCACTCATTTTCCTTGAAATGCCAAGCCCAAATAGTTTACTGGTAAATTCTATTAAACATTCAGGAAAAAATCAGTACTAATGTCACACAGAAAATATAGGGTGAGAGAATGTTTCCTAACTCATGTTATAAGGCCAGGATCATCCTAATATCACAACATGATTAAAGCATTACAGGTAAACACAATTACAGCCAGTATCTCTAATGAACATAGGCATAAAAATCCTCAGTAAAATATTAGAAAATCAAATCCAATCATGTATGAAAAGGATCATAAAACTAGGCGGAGTTTATCCCAGGAATATAAGTTGTTCAACACTTGAAAATCAATGTAAATTAGCCACATTACTAGAAAAAATGAGAAAAATTTATGTAACCATCTAAATAAATGCAGCAAAAGTATTTGAAAAAACTCAACACTTATTTGAGATTAAAATAAAACAGTTGTCAACCAACTGAAAATAGGACCTAATGAGGGTATCTACCCAAAATTTATGGCTAATTGTATACTTACGTAAGACACTGAATGTTTTCTTCCTAAGGTTAGGTAAAAGAAAAATGTGCTTTTCTCACCACTTCTAATCAGTATTGTAATATGAAGGTCCTTGTCAGAATAGTAAGGCAAGGGAAAATAAAAGGCAAAATATTGGAAAGGATAAAATAAAATAATCTTTAGTCACATCTAATCTTTAGATGACATGATTATGTTGAAAACCTAAGTAATCTATAATAATTTACAAATAAGTGAATTTCGCAAGATGTGAGGATACAAGGTCAATATACCACAAGCAATTGTTTTTCTATATGTTAACATAAAAGTAGTAAATGAAATTTTAAAAATTAAGTTGTTAAATAGTATCAAAATAAGATAACTAAGAATAAATTTAATAAAATGCATGAGGACTTGTACACTGAAAACTAAAAAATTCTCCTGAGAGAAAATAAAGGAGATCTAAATAGATGGAGAGGTATATAATGTTCATGCATTAATGTATATGGTTGACTGTGTCCCCACCCCAAATCTCATGTCCCCACATTTCAAAACAAAGCATGCCTTCCCAACAGTTCCCCAGAGTCTTAACTTATTCTAGCATTAACTCAAAAGTCCAAGTCCAAACTCTCATTTGAGACAAGGCAAGTCCCTGCTGCCATGTAAGATGGGACTTTGCTCCTCATTCACCTTCCGCCATGATTGTGAGGTCTCCCCAGCCATGTGGAACTGTGAGTCCATTAAGCCTCCTTCCTTTATACCAGTCTCAGGTATGTCTTTGTTAGTAGTGTGAGAACAGACTAATACAGTATACTTAGTACTTCTAAGATGTCACTACTTCCCAAATTGATCTATATCTTTATCACTGTACCAATTGACAGGTTCAACAAGCTTATTTTAGAAAAGTTGTGAGTTGATTCTAAAATCTATATGGTAATATAGTGGATCTAGAACAGCCAAATATTTGGGGGTTGGGAGTTGGGGAACTTTCTCTACTTAATTTAAAACCTTATATAAAGCTATATTAATCAAGAGAGTGCAGTATAAGCATTAAGAAAGACAAATAATTCGGTGGAACAGAATTAGAGTCCAGAAAGATACCCTCATGTTGAATTTCGATGAGGGTACCAGGGCAATTTAGTGGTAAAAAGGAAGTCTTTTCAATGAATCATTCTGGAATGATTGGACGTCTGTATGGGGAAAAATTTGACAGACTCACACTGTACATGAAAATTAATTTGCGATTGCTTATAGACCCAAAGATTAAAAGTTTTTTTAAAGCTTCCGGAAGACAACACGGCAGAATACCACTGCACAGTTTTTTTCCTTTTTTTTTTTTTTTGGTTGCCCAGGCTGGAGTGCAGTTGTATGATCTCAGCTCACTGCAACCTCCACCTCCCAGGTTCAAGCGATTCTCTTGCCTCAGCTTCCTGAGTAGTTGGGACTACAGGCATGCACCACCACGCCAGAATAATTTTTGTATTTTTAATAGAGACTAGGTTTCACCACATTGACCAGGCTGGTCTTGAATTCCTGACCTCAAGTGATCTGCCTGCATCTGCCTCCCAAAGTGCTAGGATTACAGGCGTGAGCTATCACACTTGGCCACCACTGCACTTTTGAGATGGTGCAATTTTTGAGATAAAAATGTTTCTTGGAGAGGAAACAAAAAGCCCAAACCATAAAAGAAAAAGAAGACTGCTAAAATTGAACTTCATCAAAATTAAAAAATATTGCCTATCAAGAGATATCATTAAGAAAATAAATAGGCCTGCTACATATTGGAAGACTATAGTCTGATAACACCAATGTTGATGAGGGTGTGGAGCAGCTGGAACTCATATGTTACTGGTAAAATCCTTAGAGAGAAGTGTTTGGTAGTTTCTGTAGCTGTTAAATGGGTACCCTATCGCCCTCCAATTCTGCTTCTAGATTTTTACCCCCACTCCCACATGAAAATACGTGTCTGCAAAAAGACTCATACGATAATATTCACAGCAGCTTCACTCATAGTAGCTCCAAAATGGAAATAACAGGTGTCCGCGGTGAATGGATAAATAAGTTATGGTGTGTAGAGTTAATAGAATACTACTAAAACATGAAACAACATGGATGAATCTCAAAAAAACTTATGTTGAATGAAAAAAGCACATGTGTGATCTCATTAGGTAAAGTTAAGGACTAGCAAAATTAATCTATGGCGATAGAAATGAGAACTGTGGTTGCTTAGGGGCATGGGAGTGGCTGGGAGGAGGAACAAGGAAGCTTTCTGGGCTGATGTAAATGTAAATGTTCTCTATTTTGATTGGTGTGTTGATTACACATACACATTTCAAAACTCATCTAACTATATCTTAAGGTCAATGCATAACTCTGAATATAAATTTTATTGCAATGAAAGAGATGAGAAAAGGCTTGGCTGAGAGAATGGACTTCTTAATTTTCTGGAGCTGCATGCAGTTGGCAGTTCCCAACTTGGGAGCATGGAGTAGGTGGACAGAGAGCAAACTGGTGGGGACAGGGTAAAAAAAGAGGTGAATGTGTGCAACGTTACATAAGAGACAGGGAGGGATTTTGTAGCTAGCATGAGTGTGAAACCTTAGAGGAAAGAGAAGGATATCTAAGGCAGATATTAAGGAAGTTTTATTTGTTTGAAGCAGCGTGTAGATTCTCATTATCCTATCAAGAAAACCCAAAGTGAAGAGCTGCATTCTTCTTTTTGGTGTTCTGAGTAAGTTCCTATCGCTTTTAAAAGTGTCACTATACCGAGACTAGTTGTTTGAGGACTCTGAGTTGTAAGGGTGTCAGGTAGCATCCAACTCTCATTTAATCACCAAATAACTCAACACCCCAACAGCATGGTGGGGACCAGCGTTGATGGGTGGTTACTGAAGAGTGTAGTATACATTTCTGATTTCCTGAATGAGAAGGACCCTGGAAAGACATTCTGCAGGGGTCCTTATATCATCAAACAATAAGGGCTAGTCTTGAAAGCCTACTTACTTTTAAAGGAAAATCTTACTCTCAATTTATAAGTGAAGAATCCTGGTGATTCCATCATGGGTTGCTTGAACGGAGAGAAATGCCCTATGGATTTATGCACTCTCACAGCTCATTCACAGCAGTGTAGCATATCCTCTCTATTCCTTTGCTCCCCAAGGGATCCCCATAGGTTTCCCTTGCTATTCTGAAACAACTTGAAACTCTATGAAACCTCAGCAGAATGTTCTGGGAGCTGCTGGAATTTACTTTCTTTACTCCTCAGTCACTATAGACCAACACTGGTTACGGATTCTGCTTTGGTGCACGAATCCCTTTGTCACCAACTCCCTCTGCTGGTCTTGAATCTCCTTGGAATATTAAAGACAGCAACTCCAAACAAAAACAACATGATGTTCACTTGTAAGTGAGCACTCATTGAAACTTACTTTATTATTCTCAGTTCTCATTTTCCTTCCCACTTTCCTGTTTTTAGTCATTACCTCCAGCCCTCTATGGTCGTACTCTATGGTTCTGTAGTTCTGAATCACCACGCCTCAACACATCGTTGTTGGGGTCACCAATGAGGCATGTCTCAGATAATGTGCTCTCTCTCTTTCTAATGCGGAGTACTTAAAATATGTATTTCCATAAACTGTCTCTAACTCTTAACAGATTTTGTACTCACTAGTTTTTTATATTTTTTGGCAGATTTGAATGTTAAACTCTTGCATGGCATCTGATTTGGGGGAAGGATTAAAAGCAAAGGGAGAGGGTGGGTAGGTAAAAGTTGAATTGTTCTTAATGGTTCTGGGAATGATACCATATTTTAAAACCAATCCAGAATGGAAAATGGAAGTTGCTCTCAGGCATGACAGTCTAACATTTACAGTTCAGTTTCTGTTTCCAGTTCTCCCAGAAGACAGATATCATGAAATTGTTCATGAAACTCCAAATCTCCTCTTAAGATGATGCTTTTTGGAGGCATGGAAAAAGCCCTCAGACACGGAGGGCTGATGCTGATCATTCTGTTCCCATTTTCCCTTAGACCTACTGAGAAGGTGGGGGTGATGGGGAGCAGGGTACTGCCTAAGAATTTGAGCATGCCAAAGGAAAAATTGTTCTTTTAAAGCCACTGCCAGTGTTTTGGCCAGAGGGATATAGACCTGTAATCCTCTATTTAGTAGAATAAGTTAGTGAGTTTTTGCTTACACAGATTTAGACTCAGACCTTAGTTCTAAGCAGGAATGGAGAATTAAGCCTCTTTATATGGCAAGTATGACTTTATTGGTTAGGGCTGGCAGTCAGTTTGGGGGAGAAGGTCCTACTTGAGAGCTCACTGGAATGCGAATGACTAAGAGTGATATTATCACGGGGATAGCTTTATAGGGGTAGGAATTCAATAACATTTATTTTCCAAAAAATCATTCAAAAATTTTGGAAGTTATTCTATATCGTAAGCACATTAGTTGAGACATGCCTCGTTGCTGATCCCAACAATGATGTGTTGAGGTGTGGTGGTTGAGAACTATGGAACTACAGTGTCACAGTGGAAAGTCTGGGGCTATGATCGTTAAAGACAGGGAAGTTGGAAGGAAAATGAGAAAGAGAATACTAACGATAACTATGTTTTGTTGAGTGCTTGTTATACGTCAGGCGTTGGACACTTTCTGCACATTATTTCACTGAATCTTTGCAGCGACCCTGGGAAGTGACTAGTTAACTTTGATACAGTTTGTATATGGTGGACCCAGGATTCAAACTCCTCTTTATTACTCCTATAAGGGCATGAGATAATTTATGGGTACAATTCTTGATTTGAATGAAATTAAAATGGAATCAACAAATATCCATTGATCATAATGTAAGGCCTTATGGTGACGTAGATTCCAGAATCTCTTAGAAAACATAGAAGATAAACATATATCAGATGGGATTTTTCCTCCTTAAAGTCAAAACAGAAGCAAAAACAAAGTGTATCTACTTTCATGCCCATTATTGTCTCCTTTTCCAGTCTCAGTCCTCGGTCTATTTATTAACTCTTTCTTTTTATGCCTTCAAACTGTCCCCTCACTTGCCATTTTCCTTCCTCATAGGTTTACTCTACCCAACACAGAGATGAACAGGTATTCTGGATGTTGTGCCAGGTTTTCATTATTCATTTTTAGGGGAATGAGAGAGAAGAGAAAACTACTGCTCAACACCTCCCTCATCTCCTCATTTTGAGAAGCTGTTGCTCTCTCTGAAAGGAACCTTTCAGAATTCATCGATAAATGGGAAATCTGGGTCTCAGGAAGTGCCATTTTTTAAAGTGAACTTGTAAAAAGTCAATTCTTTGCCTGTCCTTGGGAGAATTAACTATTGAATGGGTAAAACTCAGACTGTTAGGCACAGTCAGGCTAAAAAAGTAGGGAAAAGGTACCCACTAAGGAGGGATTGTTGTCTAGAAAAACCAGGACACAGTATCTTGTAATTAAAGGGTGTCACAGTTTTGTGAAAAAGCAAGTAGTATTTGGTAAGAAGCATAAGAAGTATGCATGAACTGTTTTTATTTAATATGATGCAATATTTTACTTAAATTGAGCCCATATCCTAAATTGGGTCAATTTCAGGTGTACAAATAGGCTCTCTTTTCAAATATAGAATAGGTATTGTAGACCTAGACTAAACTTAGTTCAAACTTTTGGCCAATTTGTAAAAGAAGTTAAGAACAGAAATAGAGAAACCAATCACTCAGTAAGTCTTAGCCCAAATGGTATGTATGAATGAAATAGATTTTGACAAATATGTAAGAATCTGTTTAGCCTGATAAATGTTTGCCCATATTACTGTTTATGTATCTTTCCTATACTAACTTGTGTTGGCTTTCCATTGTCATTAGAATTAGTGTAATTAGAATAGTGCAGTGTCCTTTTCTATTCTTAGCTTATATTACATGCCCCTGTGCTTCCTCCACTCCACATGGACATGAGTTAGACAGTCATGGGTCTTACTTTTTGCTCAGGCTAATTTCACCAAGGATGCCTTTCTTCTCTTGGGCTATTTAATTCCTACCAATTCCTTCAGATCCTGTTTGAAGAAGTTATATCAGGCAGGTTTAGGATGTACAAATACATCAAATAGGAGACGGTCAGTATCAGAATGATACAGAAAAGTGGTGCTGAGAATTCAAAGGAAGGGAGGATTACTTCAACTGCGGTCATCTTGGAAGAGTTTTTGGAGTGGTAACAATTGCATGGGGCCTTTGTATTCAAATAAAATGAATTATGAGTGGCATTTGGTTATATTGAAGTAGAGTGGGAAAGGGAATTTCATGCAAAAAGAGCACCATGAGGCAAACACTGGAGTGAGGAGTTTGTGAAACAGCAGATTGTGTATTTTGACAGGAACAGGTATTGCAAAAAAATAAAAGAGAATAGGTTATAAAGGAGGTTAGAGACAATGTTGAAACTTTGAGCACAAAGTGTTAGCATTGGGAGCTCAATAAACTCTTTTCCCTGCCTGAATTCAGGCCAATTAAGAGGTTTTAGATGTCAACAAATTGGAGTTATAATGCCGTCATCAGCACTGTTAGAGCTGATTAGAGAATGAACTTTTAATTGGTGGCCAAGTGGGTTTATTAATACTCTACCCTTGCATTAGACAGAATTACTGGTCAACTGAAGGCCTGTCTGTTGTGGGAAGAACCTGTACCATGTGGCAGACATCAGAAATTGTTCAATTCCTTCCTTCTTCCCCCACCCTTCCTTCCATCTCCTGTCTCTCCCTCCCTCCCTCCCTTCCTTAGTTTCTTCTTTTCTTCTATATATATTGAGTGCCAGGTACACTTCTACTGCTGAGAATAAAGTATTGAACAAGAAAGACATAAGACTCATTTAAGAAAGAATTCAAGTATTCTTAAGGCAGACCAGATCTGAAAAGAAAAATCCCGGAAAAGCCTCAGCTGATCATGCTCAATTTCCTCTCCTAAACTCAGGATGCAGTATAACCACAGAAATGACAAATGTTTACCTCACTCAATTTTCTAACCTACAAAATGGTAATAAGAACTCTTCCCTTGAAGAACTCTTTTTAAGTCAAATGAAAGCACATTGAATATCTTAGCATACTCTTCACACATAGAGACAAGTTGAGTTAATAAACCTTATGTTTTCTTCCCTCTTCTTACTTAGCAACTCTTATTACCATAATTCTTCTTTGTCCTCTTATTCATTCTTCCACTTTCCTTCTTGCCTGCTTTTCTCCACTAAGAATATTTGAGGACTTTCCAAGAAACCCACCCTTTAGTTTTATGTAATAGTCTTATAGCTACTTTGCATTGGAAAGAAAATTTGCTTGTGCTTTGAAAATGCTTGAACTCACTATTTAACAGTTTTACAAATAGAACTTGGTCAACATGCTGAATCAAAAACCCTACTGGGCAGTGAGAACTAGCATTGAAGGATAGAGAGATGGTCTCTCTCCTTGCAGATCTTATGGGCTGTGGCAGAGGCAGACCACAAGTGTGATGGGGAAGCAATCCAGGAGCTAGGAGGATCAGTGGGAAGACCTATATAAGGAAGTATTTTTAAAATATTTTATCCAGAGTCTCTTAGATGGCATTCAGAGGCTAAGAACCTTTAGCTGAAACAGTATAGAAAATGTGGGTGTATGGTCACTACAGAGGCACACACCTGTAGCTGCATGCTAGGTTGGGAGAAAAGTTAATCAGATTCACCAGGTGGAGTGTGATCAAGCAGGTGTTAAGTGTTTAAATAAATGCATTATGAACATTGTGGAAAGACTATGTGGTATTCATACTTAATGATGTTAGTAATAATGCCCTTAATTATATAAACAGCTAACATATTTTTACTTCTCTGCACTAGTTGCTAAGCATTGTGTTAGGAGCTTTACACACATTATCTCATTTAAAACTCAAAATAGCTTCAAGAAGATAGTGGTAGATCCAGTAATTGCCTGTCCAACAGTCTCACGCCCTTTGTCCTTGCTACAGAGTCCCTATTGTTTTTCACCTTTCTTCAAATGGGCACATTCTGGTTGACTCTTTCTTAGTCCCTCCACTTGGAGTGAATTGTAATTGGTGGTCTAATTTGACTTGCCAATCATAGTGTTCTAATTTGACTTGCCAAATAATTGGCTAGGCCTGGAAAGGCCATGCAATTTTGCGACTTGAAGGAAACATTGTTGAGAATTTATGAGAAGAGTTTTCTTGCTCCAAAATATGGATGCAAGATAAATATGTTGTCCTTTCTATCTGTGGATATCATCATTGGCAGGTGATGTATAGCACCAAACAGCAACTTGGCCCAGTGTGAGGACCAGGCTAAAGAGGATAAGCCAATGCACCAACCATGGTCAGGGAATGGAAGGAGTGAGAGATAAAGGACCTAGAACCCTGATAGGATTGTTGAGGTACTGAATTAACCAGTCTTGGAACTGTCTACCTCTTCCCCCCACCCCACCGCTGCCCAGATTTAACAAAGAGGGATAATAAATGTCCTTATTGTTTAAGACATTCCTGTTGGATTTTCTGTTACTTGTAACTGAGAGAATGCCTAGAGATGAGTTATTCCCTTTCTACTAAATTGAAGCAGAGAGAAGTTAAGTTACGTCCAAGGTCATATAGCTGCGAAGAGGGAAAACCAGAGTCCAAAACCTGTCTGACTCCTGAGGGGGGCCTTGTGCCTAACAACCAGCTGTAATCCCTCTGCACTGACCTTGACATTTCAATTATGTATGAGCAGAATAGTGCTGATTTAAGTGCACTGCATTTCAAGAATCAAATTTGCTGTATGGTGTTGTTAATCTGGCCTAGAGTAAGATTACTGGTGACCCTGAGGCCTCCCTGGACTGAGACTCCCTCATTAATAACAGTTATGAAGCAGCAGAAGAGAAATGTGATGGGTTCTCTCCTAGCCTTCTGTTCCACACCTCCTCTTTACCTGTGATTACAGATTTGAGAGAGAATCTATCCAATGGATGTGTAAGATTTTGGTTTTTGTCAACTGTGTTTTTAACTGCATGATAAATCTTACTTAGATTGATTCCTTGAATTCTTGAGTATGGATGTGTCTGAGACTGAGAAATTATCCCATAGGTGCATCATAAATATTTATATACAAAATGTTATTACTTGATGGTTTGTACTTGCCTGAGAATAAAGTCACCTTAAGAGTCAGTCCTCATCCTTATAGAGACAGACACCATCAAGACATAATGTAATTAATTCTGGGAGTCCTTGGACATGCTGTTGGGAGTGGTGATGTGGCATATCTTAGACTTCAGGGTCATGAACAAGAGCATGTCCAAGTCAGGGCTGAAACAGCAAAAGAGTGGACCGGTGGGACATTTCTGAAAGACTGTAGAGATTAGACTAGCATATGACATAATGAAACATTCTATAGGGTACTGTGGCAGGAAAGTCCTGCTTTTTAGCTTAAAAGTACCTTTTGGACATAGGCAGAATTAAGGCAGCACTTATGACATTGGGATGTTGAAGACATTGCGAATATCATACCATGAAATACAACATCTAATTAAACTACTCCATAAAGAAAATCTTTTTAAAAGAATCATTTTATATCTCCATACTGTCTTTGTCTCAACTCCATATGTGTTAAAATATGAAGCCCATTTTTTTTCCCCAACCAAAAGTTTCCAGCTCAATCATGGACTTGAAACACTGAGAGATTAGCTGAAAAGCCATGTGAATGGGACTTGAATTCAACACGTAGAAGTTCTAACTTACAAGAAATGCGCTATGCAAATAATTCATTTTAGTGGCATGTTTAGAGTTACCTGTTGGTCTCTTCTGGGCTGAAAACATTCCCTAGGTTTAAATTCTTTAATCAGGTATTAATCATATAGCTGTATGCTTGTAACATTCATTTCTATTGGATACTGTTTGTTAAGTTAATGTATTTTATTATCCATCTACTTAAAAATATAATATGAGCTGCTAAAAAAACTACAAAAAACTCAGTAAGATGAAGATAAGATTAAAGAAATCAGGACAAAAGTCAAATGGAATAGTGAGATGAAATCAGGAAGCCTTAGTACATGGAAGTGGATTATGCAAGATTATACACATATATTAAAGCTACATCAGTGAAGTGGTAAGACTCATATAGTCCCCAAGTTAGAAACATTCCTAACTGATCAGGACAAGCAGCATTGACTTTCCCTGATACTAAGGCCTGAGAAAATGGTTTTCCTGTACGTCTTTATAAAGGGGACACTAAAATGTAAGTCCCCTAAATAGTATGTTTACAATAAATATAGAGTTCTGTAAAAGTGATTGTATTGGGAGCTGGTATACAAAACAGTGCAGTCCACACTTCCGTAGTTAGATCTATGTGCATGGCTTTCTTTTTTCCTCCATGAAGCAAAGCTGCTAAATTGAGAATAGGTTTCCAGACCTTAATATTTGCCCATTGTGACTACGACTCTTTTGCAGGTGTGAAAACTGAAGCAGTTAGCTATAGTGCAGCCAGTCACAGTCCATACTGGAAATCACAGCCCTTAAGTTTATATTGTGAACTTACTCACTTTGCCATCCTACTCTTTGTCTTTTTCATTAGAATTTTTTTTTAACCCATGGTTTTCCCTTGAGTTTAGAGTGCACCTGTTCATATTTATATCTGGGAATGCATCCTTCCACTGGGAAGACCTCTGTGCATAAATTTAGGGTATCTCTTTGTTTTACAAAACATATATGGGGAGATACAGCTAAAAGATAAAAGTCAAATGATTCTGAATTATGACACTCATTCCCAAAAAGAGGGAGATGCTTAAATGTGAATCGTTTGAAAAAAAATCAACAACCAGCTCCCCTCTCTGGACTTCATGGGCATTTCAAGGTATCTTTGTGGGTGGAGTGGGAAGAGGGTGGCCCTTAACAATCATACCATGTGTACATACTTTTGGTGTATATAAAGTATATCAGGCTCAGTATAAAACATTGTTTACAAAACTGTGTCATTTTATAAGTTAACCTTTCCCATGATTGTACCCCAAGAGAGAACACCTGTTAGTAGTTTGGGGTATGTTATTCAGATTTTTATTTTCTCTGGGAATAGTAACATTTATGTAACTCTGCACAGTGGTCTTCTATCTTGAGTTAGAATATTGGTCAAAAGGAAATGAGCTTTAGCTTTCAACAGGTCAGGGCCATCATGTGGCCCATTGCCTTCATCTCCTGCTGTTCACATTGGTGGAGTACAGGTGATTGCGGGGTAAACAGTATCTTGTTCTCTGCTGGGAACACACAGAACCCCCAAAACATTGAAAGTCACCTTTTACTTGGGATTCTTGCAATGCAATCCAACCCATAAGGTGTTGAGAGGATGTTGAGTTGTCAGATGAGGTTGGCTGACCCAGTTGCCCATTGTCTTGTCCTTTCGCCTGGACTTTTGTTTTCATTTGCATATGGCCCCTCTCCTGGAGAAGCACTCCTTTCCCTCAGTCTTTTTAACTCTTCCTCTTCTCCTTCAGCACTTTGCCTCCTCTTGCAAACACAGCATCAGTGACTCTCTGATCTGCCTATTTTTAGATTTGAATGCTTTCCTTGTACTGCAAATGCGAAAGTCATGGAAGTATTTCCATATATGAATCTGTAGCACAGGGAAAGGGTTCATGCCAGAGACATGAAGTTGAAGCTACCCTCATATAGGAGATATTTAAAATCATGAGACTGGATGAGGTAACCAAACCAGAGAATGAAGACGGAGAAAAGAAGACGTTTACTAAGCAGTTTGAAAGTACTGATGCCTGTGTATATGAGGCGTATGTGAAAATTAATTCCATTGTGAAATCTTAGAGGTAAGAACAAAAACTAAAAATAAGTGTCAGCTTTTCTAAGTCTGTTCCTTCTGCCAAATTACATATGTGATTCATACTGGCCAAAGAATTTACTTCTGAGCTTCAGGGAAATAAAACCTTGGAAGAAATACTTAGCTAGGATCCTCTCGTGAATTTGTCTGTCATTTAAGGATTTATGGTGTTAGACATTGCCAATATCTATGATGGACATATAGTATTTGTAATCCAAATTCATTTTTTGATGAATAAAATTTTCTTATCATGTACTTTTTTTGTGTTTCCAGATACCTGTAAGAATACTATGAAAATATTCGGTCATGGATTGCTTTGTTGTTTACATATGGTTTCTTTCTCTCTGTTTTATTATTGTTTGGTGATGAAGAGAATACTACAAATGTATTTGAAAATGATTGTTGTCCTGAACAGAGTTGTACATGACAAATGATCATATGAACCAGAACTAAGAGAATTTCACTTGTTAATAACACTGTTAATGCTAATAATAAACAGTTAAAAAGAGAATTTGAAAGTCATATAGTAAGAACTTGGGAAAGTAGACATCATAACTTGTTTTTCAGGTGCATCTGGAAGTGAAAGATGATGTAGGTGTATTTGGAGCCTGTGTGTGTGTGTGTGTGTATGTGTGTGAATTATGACTTAGTGATATAAAAGTGAGGTGATTTTTGAACATTACTCAGCCAGTTACTTACAATTGATATTTCGATCTATTCTTTTGTCACAGGGTTAACAGTATCAACAGCCTAGGTCAGTTCACTGAAATAATTTAATAACTCAAAAGCAAGTAACTAAAATGATGTTTAAGTGCCAGTCTGTGGATCAGCTACCAGCAACCTAATTTTTATGCCATAAATATAAATTAACTTTTCTCTTAAAGATGAGTATCTTAGCTGTGAGGGCAGACAACGCCTTATTGAAACAGTGTTTGGTAGAGAAGAGCTCTGGAATGAGAGCTCCTGTGTGGGCACTCTATTTCTCTAACTTTAACTTCCTTCAATTCCTTTTCGCATAGGTACCATGGAGAGGTTTTTGTTTCATTTGATTTGTGTGTGTGTTTTGCTTGGAGGGGCAGGGGTCGTGGAGTGTGATTAGATTTAAAGTTAAAAGGATCTTGATAAAATAATTACTGGATCCTGTAATAGATCCGTTTTCTGTTTTAGTTTTTCCAATGACAAACATGATTAAAATGAAAATTTTGTAAAATATAAAGTCATGATGTAAAAATTTCACTCAGTGAAAGCATTTTGAAGACAAATAGTTTAGGTCCTTTAAAAAAAAACTCTCTCTCTCTCTGGTAAAGACAGATCCAGCCTCCTGTCTGTTTTTGTACCACCTGGTACAAAAGCTAAGAATGGTTTTTACATTTTTAAATGCTTGAAAAAAGAGAGAGAGAAATAATATTTCATTATAATTGAAAATGACTTGAAATTCAAATATTGGTATGTGTAAATAAAATTCTACTAGAACACAGCCATTCATTTACTTATTGTCCATGGCTCTTTCATGCTAAAATGGCAGAGTTGAGTAGTTGTAACAGAGGCTTTATGGCTTGTACAGCCTGAAATATTTACTGTCCTGCCCTTGCTCACCCCTGGTTTAGACATCAGGAATGCCTTCAGTCCTGTGACTCCTCCCCATCCATGCTGTAGTGGGTCTTCAAGAACCCAGTACTGTGAAGATGCACTCATAATAATTCAAGACAGATGGCCAATGCCTATCAAATATAATTTCTTTTTAGGATTAATATTTTTTGATGCTCATCTTTTTTATAATAATGTTTCCATAAAATTACATGTATTTGGCTGGGCACGGTGGCTCACGCTTGTAATCCTAGTACTTTGGGAGGCTGAGGTGGGCGGATAATGAGGTCAGGAGATCCAGACCACTATGGCTAACACAGTGAAACCCCGTCTCCTACTAAAAATACAAAAAATTAGGGCGTGGTGGTGGGCGCCTGTAGTCCCAGCTACTCGGGAGGCTGAGGCAGGAGAATGGCGTATACCCGGGAGGCGGAGCTTGCAGTGAGCCGAGATCAGGCCACTACACTCCAGCCTGGGCGACAGAGCGAGACTCCGTCTCAAAAACAAACAAACAAACAAACAAAAATTACATGTATGATTGAAAATTTGGGAAAGAAATGAATGGAATAAAAACATAAAAATTACCTATTCCCCACCTTAAATCACTTAACCCTTCGCTTATTTCCTTTCAGTTTTAAATTCTATACATTGAATTTTTTTTGCATAAATGGGATTTTTATATGTAATTTTTAGTTACTTTTTTTTACTCAACACAATATTTTGAACCTTTTATTGTGCCTTTAAATATACAATTTTCATGACTACATTGAATTCTCTCTTATGAATGAATTTTAATTTATTTAACAACTCTTTTCTGATTGGACATTCGGGTTTTAGAATAAATAATGCCACATTATGTTTTTCATACAAATATCTTTCCATGTATATTCTTAGAAATATGCTAACAGAGTCAAAAGAGATGAATATTTTTAGATTCGGGAGAATGTTTAACATGTATATGTGGAAAACTCAAAGTTACTTTTCAGATGGGCTATAAGAATAAGCATATACTTAATACATCTTTCTACAACTTAATATATTATTTTAATGATTGCTAATTTGGAAGGCAGAAGTATTATTTTATTTTTATTTATTTAATTACATGTGAAGTTGAATATCTTTAATATATTTTTCTATGAATTGCCTGTTCATGTCCTTTGGCCATTTTTTTTTTATGGGGAAATCCATATTATTTTTATTTTTGAAGGCCTCTTTCTATATTAAGGACATTAACATTTTAATATATATTTGTTGCAGATATCATACCTCATTTGCCTTTAATATTTTGTGTACATTTTTGACATAATGGAGTTTAAGCCGTTATGTAGTCAATTTATTGACTTTTTCCTTTGTGATCTGCTTTAATTTTGAAATTCTTCTTTACTTTGAAATTTCTTTTCAATGTAAGGATCAGCCAAATATTTCTTTATATATTCTTTGTGCTTTAAATGATTTCATTATTTACATTTAACATATTGGTGTAGAATTTATTTTGGTCTGAGGTTAATATCAATCCTGATTTTTTCTCATGTATTTTGCCAATTTTTCTAGCAATTTATGGGAATAAACCCACATTCTTCAATGGTTTTCTTTGTTATATACAATTTTAGTTTTAGTAGGATCCGTTTCAGGTCTTGCTTTTGTGTTCTATTGATCTGCCTGCCAATTCTTTTATTAGATCACACTATTTTAATTGTTTATTTTGTAACACCTTATAGGACAAGTTACTTTCCATTTCCCTAAACCCCACTGGTCTCCTTTCACAAAATTTCCTTAGACTGCTTTTTTGAGGTGGGAAGAAAGGACAATAATTTAAGTAATAGAATCCATGGTTTCTTAAACTCATTCTTCAATTAAGGCAATAAAAACATGTTATTGTAACAACTCTTTCCAGGTCAATCCAGGATGTGTATTCAGCCTTATTCATCTAATATTGTATCTCTGAACATACATTTTGTGTTAAAACCTCTTTAAAAGATGTTCTGTCTTTAACATCCTTAATAGTTCCCACATTGCTTTGATCTGCTTTCTTTTCTTTCTCTTTTCTTTTCTTTTCTTTTCTTTTCTTTTCTTTTCTTTTCTTTTCTTCCCTTCCTTCCTTCTTCTTCTTTCTTTCTTTTCTCTTTTCTTTTCTTTCTTTCTTTTCTTTTCTTTCTTTCTTTTCTTTTCTTTTTTCTTTTCTTTCTTTCTTTCTTTTCTTTTTGCCTAGCTGATTTTAGTTGTAGCATTTAGTGACTTTGAAAAAGCATTATGGATCTTATTCTATGATAATATAGCTTCGTTAATAGTGTTTTATGAGTAAAATTATTGTTCTTTAATGAGTGTTTGATGAGTGTCATGAACCATCTTGTTCTGCCTCCTCCTGAAGAACAACAGAGAAAAATAGCCTACAAAGTTATTTTTAAACCTGTTTTGTATTCATTAATTCATGCAACAGACATTTCTAGCACCTCAGTATGAACTAGGCACCAGTGTTATGGCTGCTGGAGATGCAGCAGGGGTGGTTAGGGGTGGGGCGAGATCAGTGTAATGGTTGTCCTGAAGCTTAAATTCCAGTGGGGAAGACATGTTATTATCAATACACAAATAAATAAAAATATATAATGCAACATAACATGGAGATAAGTTCTCTGAAGAAAACAAAGCAGGGTTAAGAAAAAAAAAAGGGTGAGACAGAGGTAAAGTGACACTCTTGACTAGAGCATCAAGCAAAGCCTGTCTGATTAGGTGTACAAAGAGTAGATTTTAGAGACAGGAGCTTGTTATACTAAAGGCTGGCGGAAAGGCCTTGCAGGCACAGAGAACACTAAGTACAAGGCCCTAAGGTGGGAACAAGCCAGTGTTTTCCAGGACTGTCGAGGAGATGGGTATGTCCAGAGGGGAGTGAGAGAGTTGGAGAGGAGTGGGGGATGAGGTCAGAAAAATAGCCAGGGGTCAGATTAAAGACTTGGGTTATGTTGGGTAGGATGGGAAGTTGTTGAAAGCGTCTGAGCAAGAGAGTAATAGGATTTGGTGTCATTTTAAACAGGATCTCTCTGCGTGTAGCAGAAAGTGAAATGGTAGTATAAGTCACTAAAAAGACTGGGAGGGTAGCAGATTGTAGGGTGGAGTGGGGTGGGAATCAGGAGTTCCCTTTGAGCAGGTTGCATTTGAGATGCCAATTAGTCACTTGAGATGTGTGAGGTGTGAGTTGGCATATAAGGATGCAGAGTCTGGAGCCCAGATGGAGATTTAGAATTGGGGAGTCATTGGCACAGAGATTGGTATAGTGCCATGGGCTGGTCAGACCACTCAGAGAGTGTGCTAATTTCCTAGGGCTGCAGTAACAAATTACCAAGAATTTGGTGGCTTAAAGCAGCAGAAATTGGGCCGGGTGTGGTGGCTCACACCTTTAATCCCAGCACTTTGGGAGCCCGAGACGAGCGAATCACGAGGTCAAGAGATCGAGGCTATCCTGGCCAACATGGTGAAACCTCGTCTCTACTAAAAATAAAAAATAAAATAAAATAAAATAAACATTGGTTGAGCATAGTGGCACGCACTGTAGTCCCAGCTACTTGGGAGGCTGAGGCAGGAGAATCGCTTGAACCCGGGAGGCAGAGCTTGCAGTGAGCTGAGATCCTGCCACTGCACTACAGCCTGGTGACAGAGTGAGACTCCATCTCAAAAAATAAAATGAAATAAAATAAAAAAAGAAACAGCAGAAATTATTCTTTCTCCCAATTCTAGAGACTAGAAGTCTGCAATCCAGCAGGGCTTTGCTCCTTCTGGGGGCTCTGGGGTCATTCCATTCTTTATCTCCTCCAGCTTCTGGTGGCTGTTGGTGTTCCTTGACTTGTGACCACATCCCTTCAATCTCTGCTTCCCTGGTCACATTGCCTCCTCCTCTTCTGTTGGGCAAACCTTCCTCTGCCTATCTCTTGTAAGGACATTTGTTGGATATAGGACCCACCCAGATAAGCAAGGATAAGATTCTTCTCTCAAAATCCTCAACTTAATCTTGTCTGTTGCCATATAAGGTAGTGGTCACTCCTTTATCAAATAAGAGAATAGTCACAGGTTCTGGGGATTAGAACACTGACAGAGTTTTTTTGGAGGCCAGCATTCAGTCCCCTACAAGCAGTCAGTGTGGATTGAAAAGAGGTAGTCCCAAGACCGGGTGCTATAGTGTTCAGAAACCAGGAAGAGAATACAAAACCAGTGAAGGAAACTGAGGTGAGGTCAGTTAAGGTGGTGCATGAGGAGGACGGCCATAATGTGGTGTCTGATGAAGAATATGTTTCAATAAGGAGGCGATGACTAGCTGTGTGAAAGGCTGCCAAACGATTCAGAAAATAAAGATCAAGCCTCGATCATTAGACTTTGGAACTTGGTGAACTTGCCAAGTCGTGTCCAGAGAGCGTGGCATACTTGCATTAGTTGTGGGCCCCAATGCTGATTCCAAGTTCCACTGGAATATTATAGTCCTGTTTCAGCTGTGGGATCAGTGGTTGTCCAGTGCTTCAAATGTAAAAGGTTATTTAATGATTTTTTTCCTTCTTTTCTATGTAAAGTTCTATGTGTGTGTTGTGTTAATAACTTTGTTTCTTCAAACAAATTGTTAAATGTTCATGGATAGAAAAACTGGAAATTGTAATAAGAAAAAAAGTGGGTTATTTAATTTTAAATTTCATCTCAAGTGCTGCCATTTTTCCCCCTAGAACTCCTGTTTTATTGCTCTTTTTTACTGGGCTCTGAGACCTTTTTATTTTTTTTCACAACTTTTGCTGAGTTAAGTATAGAGTTACTTAGGAGTGGATAGAGGAATTATGGCCAAACTTGTCACATCATGCCTTTTGGGTGGAGTCTGGCTGATATAAATGGCTGCACTGACCACTGATGTTGAAGGGGAGGAAGCCCTGTTATCCTGATGGGGGGGATGCAAGCAGATCCTTTCCACTTGTAAAACATACAAAAACCATGGAAACATGCCTTCAAGAGCCAATGATTTCAGTTTGTCTCCTGTCTTCGTGGCACATTCATAGGGAGGAATTCTTACCTGGATGTTAACATGAAGGAAGTAATAAAAATTATTTATTTGTATTTTTTGTAATTTCATCCTTTATTTTAGATGCAAGGGATACATGTGCAGGTTTGCGTGATGCTGAGGTTTGGGGTACAATTCATCCCATTTCCCAGGCAGTGAGCATTGCAACCAATGGGTAGATTTTCAACCCTCTCCCAACCTCCTCCTTCTAGTAGTCTCCTGTGTTTATTGTCCCCATCTTTATACCCATATGTACATAATGTTTAACTCCCACTTATGAGTGAGAACTGCAGTATTTGGTTTTCTGTTCCTGTGTTAATTCCCTTAGGATAATGGCAGCCAGCTGCATTCATGTTTCTGCAAAGGACATGATATTGTTCTTTTTTATGGCTGTGCAGCATTCCATAGTGCATATGTTCCACATTTTCTCTGTCTAATCCACCATTGATGGGTCCCTAGGTTGATTCTATGTTTTTGCTATAATAATTTATTGGTAGAATAATTTATTTTCCTTCGGATATTTACTCAGTAATTGGATTATTGTTAGAATGGTAGTTCTTTAATAAATCTCCATACTTCTTTCCATAGTGGCTGAACTAATTTGCATTCTCACCAAGAGTGTATAAGCATCCCCTTTTCTTCATAGCCTCATCAGCATCTGTTATTTTTTGACTTTTCAATAATAGCTATTCTGACTGGTGAGAGATGGCATCTCATTGTGGTATTGATTTGCATTTCTCTGATGATTAGTGATACCGAGCATTTTTTCCATATGTTTGTGGGCTGCTTATATGTCATCTTTTTAGAAATGTCTGTTAATGTCTTTTGCCAGCTTTTTAATGGGGTTATTTGTTTTTTGCTGGTTGAATTATTTAAGTTCCTTATAGATTCTGGACATTAGACCTTTGTCAGATGCATAGTTTGAGATTATTTTCTCCCATTCTGTGGGTTGTCTGTTTACTCTGCTGAGATTTTCTTATACTGTGCAGAATCTCTTTAGTTTAATTAGGTCCCACTTGTCAATTTTTGTTTTGGTTGCAATTGCTTTTGAGGACTTAGTCATAAATTCTTTGCCAAGGCCAATGTCCAGAATGTTGTTCTTCTAGGATTCTTATAGTTTGAGGTCTTACGTTTAAATATTTAATCCATTTAAATATTTGTATATTGTGAATTATTGTGTATTAAAATTAAAATTCATTCGGTTGAAATTAAAATTCATTTAATTTTTGTATATGGTGAAAGGTAGGGATCCAGTTTCAATCTTCTGTATATGACTAGCCGGCTACCCCAGCATCGTTTATTGAATAAGGAGTCCTTTCCTCATTGCTTATACAACTTTGTCAAAGATCAGATGGCTGTAGGTGTGATGCTTTATTTTTGGGTTCTCTATTCTGTTCCATTGGTCTATGTTTCTGTTTTCATACCAGTACCATGCTGTTTTGCATACTGTAGCCCTATAGTATAATTTGAAGTTGGATAATGTGATGCCTCCAGCTTTGTTCTTTTTGCTTAGGATTACTTTGACTATTGGGGTGTTTTTTCAGTTCCATATGAATTTTAGAATGGTTTTTTATAGTTCTGTGAAAAATTACATTGGTGGTTTGAGAGGAATGGCATTGAATCTATAGATTGCCTTGGACAGTCTGGCCATTTTAACAATATTGATTCTTCTAATCAGTGAGCATGGAATGTTTTTCCATTTGTTTGTGTCGTCTATGATTTCTTTCAGCAGTGTTCTGTAGTTCTTCTTGTAGAGATCCTTTACTTCCTTGGTTAGATTTATTCCTAGTTATTGTATTTCTTGGTGGCTATTGTAAATGGGATTGTGTTCTTGATTTGGCTCTCAGCTTGAACATTATTGCTGTATAAGAATGCTACTGATTTTTGTATATTGATTTTGTATCCTGAAACTTTACTGAAGTTGTTTATCAGTTCCAGGAGCCTTTTGGCAGAGTCTTATGAATTCTCTAGGTATAGAATTATATTGTCAGTAAAGAGAGATAGGTTGGCTTCTTTTCCTATTTGGATGCCTTTTATTTATTTCTCTTGCCCGATTGCTCTGGCTAGGACTTCCAGTACTATGTTGAATAAGAGTAGTGAGAGTGTGCATCCTTGTCTGATAAAAATTGTTTAAATCTCAGAAAGCTAATAATGGAATCAGGGGGATTTTAATAATATGTTGATATTTTGCATTTTTATAATGTTTCCATCAAACTTGTGAAAGATCAGACTCAGGGAGAACAATTCTGAGTTGGAAGAAGTTTACAGTAAAAAGTATCAGATTCATCTCTGTCTAAAATAGGTAAATTGAGATTGAGATGAAGAACACAGGAATGTTATTGAGAGTGCTGTAATGTGGCTCAGTAAGTAGATATAGGGATAAAAATCCTCCTGAGATATCCTCTTGATGCTCAATCAGCATCATAAGATTGCAATAATAGAATTGGCCAGGTGCCTCTTGCCTCAATTTAAACAACCATCTCTGGAGAAAGGACCCACAGAGCTTATTAACTAAGCAAGATTTCCTCTTGAAGCTTTGACAAAGCCATTTCCATGTGCTATTATTCAATTTGCCTAAGTTTTATGTGTCAGTCAATGGATTTTGGAAAATATAAATCTTAGAAAGATGTCAAATTATTTCTAGCCATTCAAGACCCAATATTAATTCCAGGCATTCAAGACCCAATAGGTGGGACATGTTGTTGAGAATACTAGGTCAATATTTTCAGGTGTTTTGGTCAAAACAGGGAGAAAAACATTCTTATGTTATGATTCTGAAACTCAGAATATGAATTGCTAACATAAATTGACATCAATACTCTTATCCTACTTTTGTGTCCTTACATTTTGCTTTGCCAAAAGTCCAGATGAGAAAAAGGTCTTGAAAGCGGAAATAAGGAAATTTGTTTTATATAAGCTGAATTACTTATTAATATGTACTATTAAAGGCTAAGAATGAATTTTAGAATTTAAAAGTTCACTGTATGTGTCTTTCAATGAAGGCGAAGTTATTGAGAATACCATATGGCTTTGGAAGATATATTTGGTGTCTTCAGGAATTTGAAGCTGCTAAATTATCAACAGCTGTCAGAATAGAATAGACCAAATGTATATGGAGTTTAGTTCTTTGTAGTGGGGAAATTTGTGGATTTCCTGCTTCAGCCCAACTGATGAGAAGAATCACAATATGAGAAGACATGATGAGAAGAACTTATAAATATGTTAGATGGTTGCACAGGATGAATAATTTTGCTACAGAATATGAGTTAGATGAGAGAAAAGATAAATTTAAAGGCTGTATCATCAGTTCAAAAAATAGACAATTAAAGCGGGAAAATAACACTGCCAGTTGGTAGAAGTTTCATCATGCCCAGGAGTTCTCAGTCTAGGCACTACTAACATTTTAGGCCAGATAATTCTTTGTTGTGAAGTCTATCTTAGGCGTTGTAGGATGTTATATAATACATTGTAGCAGTATCTCTCGAATTAACCTGTTAAATGAAAGTAGAAACCCTTCCCCAGTTGTGACAACCAAAAATGTCTCTAGACATACTAAATGTTTTCTTTGGGGGCAAATTTGTCCCTAGTTGAGAACCACTAAGCTAGACTACTTCAAAATAGCTCCAAAAGTCACATTCTAGTTATATGCTCAAGATGGAACAGGATGAAGGAGACGGTTTATGGAGAACTTTGTTGAACACGTTATCAGGGTGAGGCTTTATTTGGAAAGTACTGTAATTAAAGTGTAGCTCCTGCATGTATATTGTATTGATGAAAAGCTGATTATTTTGCTTTCAGTACAGAGTTAAATGAGTATAACAGGAGCACAAATATTGTAGGTGATGAAATTGTCTTTTATTTTTGCCTTCCTCCTAAAAGCCTTACAAATATATGCAAGACAGCCAGAGTTATTTTCTAAAACTAAACCTAATGGTATTGGGTAGCCATTTCTGGGTAGAACTTTCCACTTGCTTGAGTTTCACTACATCTACTCGGAGACCTACATAATCTTAAGTGCCTGTCTTCTTATATTCTACACTAAATGATATGTATGACAGAGACCATTTGTATGCACCAAATATCCTTATGCTCCTCTCCTTTTCTCAGCTTCCCTTGCAGCTAAGCTGGGAACACATAACTAGTTCTGCCCAGTGGAATGTGAGCTGAGCACGGCTTCTGGGCTGAAGAAGTTAAAAGCCAGAAGGCCTCTTCCATCTCTCTCCTTCCCTGTCAGAGTGACTCTGGGGACCTCGCCCATATGTGTCTTTGTGGCAAAGAAATAGCTGCTCCTTTGTTCCTTTTTTTTTTCCATTTTATCTGTTTTCTCTTCTCTTTTTCTGTGATGTCCATTAATGGGAATTTGGACTTTCTGAATTAATCTGCTTAATTCTCTTTTATTCCAATTGTGATCACTTTCTCTATATTTCTGCTTTCTGGAACCCAGTTGAATTTGATCATATGGAATAAAAGGTTCAGCTAAGACTTAAGAGCACAGGCACCATTACTAGTTGCCTTCATGTTAATGATATTACGGTGAGAAACAACATATACATGGGGTAAACATTTACTTGGAATGGCGCTACACATAATCTAGCACATTCTGCATCAGAGGAAGGTCAAGAGATTTGGGGTCTGATTTTTCTGTGAATAAAGGATTATATGACAAGGTGTCAGATTTGGGAGGCAGCACATAGATCATGGTCATTAGAGCATGCCCTCTGCTGCCAATTGTATGGATATGAATTTCAGTTTTGACACTTATTCTTTATGTGACCTTTGGCCCGTTACATAAACTCTCTGAGCCTGACTTGTCTGATCTGAAGAATGAACATTAGTACCTGTAGGTTGTAAGTATGTAATGTATTTTAAGCTCTTATAAGAGTACGTGTTCTATAGCATAGAATCCTTCCTCCCTCCCTCCCTCCTTCCTTCCTTCCTTTCTTCCTTCCTTCCTTCTCTTTCCTCTCTTCCTCTCTTTTTATTATAAGTGCTGCTTTTGTTATAACTGCTATGTAGGTGTTTGCTCTTACTGTTAGTTGGGTTGTAAACTAAAAGCATTATCTATCATGAGCCTATGAGCTCGAGAATTTTTTCAGTTCTATAGAGCCTATTGTATTTCTCACTGTATACTCCCACAGTTAGTATAAATAAGTTAAGTGCTTTTATAATTTCACTTGCTTCATCTTTTCTATCAGGCACAGGATTGCTGGTAACATAAGTGGTACGTATGGCAAAATAAGATGGTGCCTTTTCCTCTGGGCATGTCAGCGTTTGTGCCTGTTTTGGAGAGCACAGCATGGGCTGGATTTCATTCCCCATGTACCTACAGGCACCTGCAGACCGAATGCTATACCACTGTGCAGGGCTCTGACTGGGACATTACTCCCAGAAGGAAAGCTGGCCAGGGAGACTCAACTCTCACATTCTAGCATGAATTCTGTCCTTGGGATTGGGTTACTAGTAATGGTGGCATTTACTGTCTTGATTTCTTGGCCCTCCCCTTGCTGCTCTCAAAGGTAGGGGGCATCAAGGGTATCACTTGAAGGCCTAGGTATGAGAGGGAATCAACAGCTTGGCTGTCAGGTCCTTAATCCTATGGGTATTCTTAAATCTTTGAGATTGGATGAGATTAGTTAGGTATAGTGAATGAAATAAGAAGACAAAAGAACATAGGGCTGAGCCCTAAGGACCTCAAACTTTCATAGATCATCTGAAAAGATATGAGTGGGCAAAAGATATTGAAAAGGAGAACTCACAAAGAAAGGAGAAAAGTGAAGGGGGAATTATCACAGAAGGTAAGCGAGGAGAGAGATATAAAACCAAAGCCTAGGCTTTGTGAATAGCTATGGGGGTCATGTGGTTGTGAAAATTATTGCAATAATTCATGACTAACTGAAAAGTAATGCTAGCATTTCTATTTCCTCCCGATCACCCTCCTGTCTCATAGGTGACAGCCTCTGATGCAGATTCAGGACTCTATGGCTTTATTGAGTATTCTCTTTATGATGGATTTCTGAGCTATGAAGCACCTCAGGCATTCCGGATCGACCCTCATGATGGGCGAATCTGTGTTTCTCAAGATATCGACAGGGAAAGGGATCCTGCTACCTATGATCTCCTGGTGAAAGCTAAGGACGGGGTAAGTTTTTATGTATGAAGTCTATTTTAAACATAATCACGAGTGAGCCACTGTGATTATGTGACCCACAGAGGACGAATGATGATCAACAATTGGGTCATTCTGCTTCATGTGTCACTGCCTCTTTCCTTTGCTGAAGTTTTTTGAAGCAAATATCAAGCACGTTATTTCACCCACAAATAATTCAATAATATCTCTTAAAAATAATGACTTTGAAAACACAGAGCTACAAAACATTAACAATAATGCTTTAATGATAGCTAATATCCTTTCTATGTTAAATTTTCTTGATTATCTAAACATGTCTTTTATAGTTGGTTTCTTTGAATGAAAATCCCAATAAGTTCACAAATTGATTTGATTGATATATTCTTTAAGTTTCCATGTATAACAGTCAGGCCTCTTACCTGTTCTCCTATGGTTTTTTAAAAAAACCAAGTCATTTGTCCGGTTGATTTTCCACATGCTAAATGTGGCTGATTACATCCTTGGGATTCATTTACCATGTTCTTCCATTCCCTCTATTTCCTATAAACTGGCATTAGAGACAGAGAGCTGACTGTTTTCAGATTCATTTAGGTGATGCCATTTGCTGCTTATTGCATCAGCAGACACATACCATTATTTTGTTACAGGTTGAAGAATGGTAACTTTTGAATTCTATTATTCCTTTACATTTATTATCTGGAATTCTTCAACTAAGGAAAATGTTCTCACAACAACTATTTGACTACTCTTAAGTGTAATTCACATAGGAAATGCAGGATAAGGCTTTATTATTTGTTTTTATTTTACCAGGTTTTTAAAATAGTAACTTGCTGTCTTAACTATCTCCAAAGGTAAACAATAATTTTTTTCTAGTTTGAGTATAAATTGCTGGATTTTAAAAAATTTAATGTATTTCAATACATTGCTGACCCTATCCTTTCTGATGTTCTCATTGACCCATTCTTGATCAGTGAAGGCACTTTCAATTTGATTCTTTTGCCTTTTTTTGTTGTTAAACTTTTAAATTGACATATAAAATTGCATACAGAGAAATGCACAAATAATAAGTGTATAGCTCAATGGATTTTTGCAAAATGAACAGACCCATAAAAGCAAATGAGAAAACCCAGAAGCCCCCTCTTTGCTTCTTGTTGTAACCGTCCTCCCTCCACCTCCCCATCCCCCCATCCCTGCCTTTTTAGAAGCCACTGTTGACTTCTAACACCAAGCATTAGTATACCAATTTTTTAAACTTTCGGTGAATGGAATCATACAGTATGTGTTTCTATCGAGTTTCTTTTGCCGAACATTATTTGCCGGAGTCATTTACGCTGCTGTGTATAGCAATAGTTCACTCATTCTCATTGGTTTATAGTATGACTTTATGTGAATATACAATAATTTTAACCTATAATTAATGGTACCCATTTTAGGATGTGCTTCTTTTAACGTTCTTATACTTGCAATATGGTGAACAAATGTAAGCATTTCTCTTGCGTATATACTTAGGAGTAGAATTGCACTCCCACCAGTAAAGTATGAAAATTTCATTTGCTACACATTCTCCCTAACATTTGATATTTAATGCCTTTTCTATTATAGCAATAATAGTACTTATGTAATGGTGTATCACATTGGGGTTTTACTTTGTATTTGTTTGATAACTAATGAGGTTTTTTCATGTTTATTGCTATTTGTATAATTTGTGAGGTGTCTGTTCTTCACAAGAAGAAAATCCTTTATTCATTTTCTATTGTTACTGTTGGATCTTTGTCTTACTGACTTGCCCGAGTTCTTTATATTTTTGGCCTGAAAGTCCTTTGTTGGATATATTTATTGCATATATTTTTCTCCCATTCCGTGGCTGGCCTTTTCTATCCTTAATGGTTTCTTTTGAGGAACAGAAGTTCTTCATCATAATAGAGCTTAGTAATTTCTCAGTTTGTTTTCCTTTATAGCTAGTGATTTTTGTGTTCTTTTAAGAAATATTTGCTTATCTTAGGGATATGAGGGTGTTCTCTTATTGTTTTCTTACCTTCATACTTACTTTTTATCAATCTGGTGGGATGAAGTTTTGTTATTTTTTTCCCTATGGTTAACCCAGCACCACTTACTGAAATGGTTATTCTCATTTTTACCTATTTATCCACTTTAGTGCTAGCAACATCTCTCTTAATTATTTTAGCTTTATCATAGGCCTTGGCCTTAACTATTCTTGACCATTTACATTTCCAAATACAGTTTAGAAACAACATGTTCAATTTGCATTTTTTACAGCAAAGGTGGCCTACTATATACACCATTCCTCACTTTGATTTTTTTTTTTTTTCACTTATTTCATTTTGGACACTTTACTTATATTTTTCACTTATACATTTTGAAGACCTTCCTTGTTTCTTTTTCATCTGCTTACTACTCTTTTGTATACACAGACCCTACTAACACCCCTCTGGTCTAATTGTTCTCTTTTGAAATTAATGAGAGAATCCACCTATTTAAGCTATGAATTTCTGGGAAAAAGTGAGTCTAAATGTATTGCAAGTAAACGTAAAAATGAACAAGAACGTACAGCCCTTTATATTCAATAAAATATTCATGATCTGTTTGGTTAGGTTTTTGCCAATACCTTACTATGTGGTTTCAGGAATCCCTGATTCTATGTAAGAAAATATGTAGGAAACAAAAAATAGGAGTAAACAGAATTTATATTAATTCAAGTCTATGTAATTATTTGCAGCCCAATAGATGCACACCCAAATATTAATCCAAGGCTTTAGAAATGTATTCTTGATAGATTTTGAGACAATTGTATAATGCCATCCTAGAATTCAATAATGGGTTTAAAACATTACTCTCCTGAAAACCACCAAAAAGAACTAGCTGTGTCTTCCAGGCTACTGTCTGCTGTCCACTGTGATCAAAACGAGGCCCTGTTGATTCATCTAGCTCCCAGGTTTTGGTGGCCAGATGCAGGACACAGAGATTCTTGTAATGGTAGAACTGCTGTCCATCAGGAGAAGCAAGCTCCCTTGCAAACACTCATAACCTGTCTGTCACATCAATGCACCACCACAGCCTGGAGAGCACAGTGTCCCAGAAGTGAATTGGGAATTTTGACTTTAATCCAGGTGTCCTTTCTGGTATTGTAGATATAGAGGTGGTTATGTAAGCAAGTTTTTTTGCTATTAAAATATTCACCTCCAAAAAGGATCAATTCATTGTTTTCAGGATGAGCAGAGAATGACACATTTAGTCCTGGTGAAGGTAAGGAACATGATGTTTCTATAATCTGAGTCTTTTTAACATCTGGTACCTGGAAATGGGTTATCAGAGCTTCGAATTTTCCTTCTCCCCTGAGTACTTGCACACCTTCTCCATCTTGGCTGTGGTTTTCTCCTTCTTGCCCTCTTGCCTGTCTTGCAGGTATGAGGCTGAGTGGAGATCCAGGCAGGGAGCTGTGTGTAGGAGGGAACCATCTTGGAATCCGGACCCCTCCTGGAAGTAGGTTTTTGTGAAAACAGGGCCTGGCACAAGCCCAGGGATGCATTTTAAAAAACAGATTCTAGAAGAGCCTCCATATCACAGGCTTTTAACAAATCCCTAACCTTCACTCTGGACCTAAAACAGCCTCCAGCATTCCTTGCGTTTGCCTCAGAATATATGGAGAGCAAGCAGCATATGTGCTTTCATGTGAGTGTATGTGTATGTATACACATATAGTATGTATATATGTATATAAACCTATATACAAATATAAAGTTATCCAGTGTGCAGTGTTTATTCTGTTGACTGCATAATCCTCATGAATTTCTGTGATGAACTGAGTTTTTACAGGGTGACTTCTGCATCTATCATAGTTATTCTTTGCGATATTAATTAGCAGTACATGTCCCTCAGAAATGCATAGTCAAAAAGGTTGGTAAAGAGAAAGATGACAAGGTTGGTAATGATCCGTAGTCTTCCCCTGAAAGCAATGTAGACTGCATTCAAAGAATAAATTAATGCAGACAGGATATTTTAGGTTTATGTTGTTGGATTCTAGGCCATAATGAATTTATTTAAAACAATAAACTGAACCTTGACAGAAGTCCCTTAACTTTATATTATTACCTTGACAATCTATGGTTTTTCCTCTGATTCTTTCTGTTTCTAATGAATGTCCTGAAAGTGCTTTAGAAGAAAATTGCTGAGAACCCATTTGCCGGTGGTTACTAAGAGATTTTTATCTGCCAGTAGAAGAATTTTTCTTGTAAAATAATTGATGTTCGTTGTCACTGCTTTGTTTATCCTTGTGATAACTGTCAATATTTTTTCAACTGAGTCACTTCTGCTCTACTGATATTACTTCTGAAATACTCCATTTTTGCTGCCACTACTGTTGCTATTTATCTCATAAATCATGAGAATGCTATAAAATTACATAATGGAACCAAACAATTGGATTACACTGGCAATCAAGTGGTTTTTCACAATAAAACTCTATAATTTAATTATTCCATGCTTATATCTAATTTTCTGTTTCCTTTTCCCATTCATTTTTACCACATAGATTTTTTTTGGTGTGTATGCTTGTTAACACTCTATTTTTTTGTTACATCCTGGATTCTGTAGCTGACATATGTGTTTGAGATAAAACTATTTCAACTCCATCTCACCACTCAATTGTTTAAGGGAGGATTTTGTCAGACAAGCAATATAGGAAGTAAATGGACTGAGCTCTTCACTGGTGTATACATTCATGAGAAAAGTTGGCTACTGAAGTTGTGCTCATAGTTTGTGTGCAACGCAGTTACTATCAAAACGTAAACTTGCTGAGTGAAAAGGCACGCTCATTTTCATTTTAATAGAGTATGTTTTTTCATGTTCTAACAAATGTTCAAATGCTTATTCCTGTCTTTTGTTTGCTTCATTACCACCCTTCACCTGTTCTAGGAATGAGCAGTTGCCCCATTGCCCCATTGTACCGTGTTTTCTAACTAAAGTGTCTGGACCATATCTTAGATTTCCCACCATTCTTTATGAGCAGGATGTATCCCAAAATATCTTCAATACCTCTTTACCGCCTTCTAATCTCTAATAGTTTAAGCATCCCAGCCTTTTATTATTACCCATATTCTCCTCCCCGCCCTGCTCAGTTCATCCCTTAATTTGAATCAATCTCCTACTGATGTGGTTTGGATCTGGGTCCCATCAAATCTCATGTCGAACTGTAATCCCCAGTGTTGGAAGTGGGGCCTTGTGGGGGGTGTTTGGATCATGGGGGTGGATTTCTCATGAATGGTTTAGCACCATTCCCCCTTGGTACTGTTCTCATGATAGTGAGCAAGTTTTCATGAGATCTGGTTGTTTAAAAGCGTGTGGCAACACCCCTTCACCTCCGCCTTCTCTTTCTTGCTCCTGCTCCTACCACGTAAGACGTCTTGCACCCCCTTTGCCTTCTGCCATGATTGGAAGCTTCTTGAGGCCTTCCCAGAAGCTGAAGCTGCTATGCTTCCTGTTCACCTGCAGAACCATGAGCCAATTAAACCTCTTTCCTTATAAATTAATCAGTCTCAGGTTTTTTTTATAGCAATGTGAGAATGGACTAATACACCTACCCGCCTTCTCTGCCCTTCGAAATTCTTCTACCATGCCCTTTGGAACTCATGGTCCATTATTTAGCAAACTCCTTTATGAACTTAAGTTTGTCTCTGATTGTTCCTTTAACTTATGGCCCTGATTAAAAACAACCTACCCGCCAAGGATACCCATTCCTTTCTGCACTCTCACGAGGAAGCCCGTAGTCCACCAATCACAAGCTGGCAGGAAGTGATTTAGGTGCCCTGTTTGTTGCCCAGGGCAGCATCCAAATAATTTCTACTCCTTTCTCCATCAAAAATGAATCCCTTTTGAAGTTCTTGTTGTGTGACTATACCATAGATACTCCTCCTCTTTTTTTTTTTTCCCCCATCATGATTTAAACCTCTTTATCACTTAGGACTTTCACACTTTGTTCATAGTCTTCCTCTTCACCAGTTTCCTCATCATTCTGGGAGACTTTACTATTCATTTGCTGAACAACACAACACCCTGAGCCTCTCAGTTCCTTGACTTTCTAATTTCCAAGGATTGTCACCAGTAATTGCACAGCTTTGACATCTTGGCTTCAAGCATGCTAGATCTGATAAGCACTTTTATCTTTCTGTCTAATTTACTGTAGCACATCCACTCTAATCAACAATTCTTCTCCCATGTTTAGATCATTGATTTGTTACCCATCACTAAAGTCATATGGTTGCAAACTTCCTTTATCTTCCCCACTCAGTAGAACTCTCCTGGTAAAACCCCAGCCCTGTGTAAATCTGACTCTGCCTTTTCCACCCTTGCAGCAGCTGAACATACTTGGAGAAAAATAACAGGTCTGCTTGAGAGCGGAAGGTCTTACCTTCCTGCCACCAAATAATCCACTAACCTACCTGTATATTAGCTCACATTCTTTACCTTCTTTTCTATTATCTTTTTAGAAATGTCGCTGTTTGCATCAAAAGCAATTATCTCTACTATTTAGGGTCCCATCCATTCTGGCCTTCTTACAGATAACATTTTTATAATGATTTTCTCTTTTTTCCTGCATCTTTAATTTATCAAGTTCTTTTGAATGACCCTCATAAGCATACAGGGCATAATAATAGTCCCTATCTTAAAAAACTACTCTGGATTCCCTTTTGATGTCATGTACCTTTTCAGAAAACCATTTTATTCCTCTCCTTTCCTACACAGCAAGTCTACTAAAATAGGCGTCTCCATTTCCTCACTTTTCAATCTTTATTTGATCGATTTTTTCCTCTCTACCTGTCCTATAAAACTGCTTTTCTCTACATGGTTACTGTTGTGCCATATCCTGGAATTCTTTATTTATTTTTATCTGATTCGTCCTCTCAATGAATTTGAAGATATTCTTTGGATGCTGCTTCTCTTGGATTTGGTGATGTCACAACTTAGGTTGCTTTTTTTTCCCCCTTGAACAAGGTGGAACCTCATTTCCTTCCACTTTTGTTCATTGAATCATGAAATACAGACTGGAGTTCATTGACATAGAAAGCTCACTGGAATGAAACCACAGCTCGCAAGAGCTAAGAGATGTGAAGGAGAGATGTTATTAATATTCTACTATTCAGGAGTCCCAGAAGGCAAGAACAAAGAGAATGGAAAGCAGACAATTACCAAAGTAGAAGTAATAGTAGAAAATGTTCCCTACCTGCTGACTGCCCTAGGCGACCCTCCTGCCTCCGATATTATACGCTTTCGAGCTTGGAGCTTTCCGAAACTGCTTTCATCTTTTACAGTATAACCTGAGGGAATTGGGTTTCCTACTATAATCCTCACAATTAAATGCTTAAAATGAAATAAAAATGCCACATGAATCATTGGTCAAAAAGAAAGGGTAAGACAACATTAAGATATATTCATGCATGAAATTTATGGGATGTATTAGCTACCTATTGCTGTAAAACAAATTATTCCTGAAGCTAGCAGCTTAAAATAGCAAACATTTATTATCTTATATAGTTTCTCAGGGCCAGGAACCTGCAAGTGGCTTTGCTGGGTGGCTCTGATTCAGTCTCTTATGAGGTTGCATTATCAAAACAGTTTCCATCAGCTGGACAGAAGTTTAGCTACACAGCACTGGGAAGCACACACTCTAAGCGGATGGAAAAAATGAGTTTAGATCAGCTTTTCCCGCACTGTGTTCTGTGGGAAACTGGTTTCCCAAAATGTTTCTTCGAAAGAGCATTCTGGAGCCTAAAAAGAGTGGGGAACACCTCGGAACTCACTGCCTCTAGAAATGTACATACAAAAGGCTCTGTGAGAAGTTCTGAGGCAAAGAATGCATCCACTTAACTTGGTGAATTCAGCATTTTCCCACCTTTTTGTCTAAGAAACTTCTTTATTTTTTTGTTAGGATATATCTCTTCTTCCCTACCCCAGATGCCTCTTGTCATTTCATTGAGGAAAGCAATAGTTGTCCCATGTGGGTATTTAAGAAGACAACATTAGAATTCTGTCCTTTTACATTTTATTTTTCTGATATTTATAATATAAATAATACATTAACACAGTGAATATATATATAGTTTATTAACAGATAAACTATATATATATTGAGAATATACGCACCACATTTTATACTGATGGAGTCTACTGCTGTGTAGAATAAATCTGTCCTCCTTAGCACTTAAATCAGGTAAGAGGAATCTGACTGCCCAGCCTCTGCCACTACAAGCTCAGCCCTCCCTAACCCCACTAGTGTGCTTACCCTACCGGCAACAAAAATGTATTGTTGGCCAGGCACGGTGGCTCACATCTGTAATCCTAGCACTTTGGGAGGCCAAGGCAGGTAGATCACCTGAGGTCGGGAGTTTGAGACCAGTCGGACCAACATGAGGAAACTCCATCTGTACTAAAAATACAAAATTAGCCGGGTGTGGTGGCGCATGCCTGTAATCCCAGCTACTCGGGAGGCTGAGGCAGGAGAATCCCTTGAACCCGGGAGGCGGAGGTTGTGGTGAGCCGATATTGCGCCGTTGCACTCCAGCCTGGGCAACAAGAGAGAAACTCTGTCTCAAAAAAAAAAAAATTATTGTTCAGTGACAATACGTTTTCCACTTTGTGCATCTAACATTTGTTTATTTTTTATAGTATTGCCTGATTTAGGATTTTTGTTCTTAAATATCTTAAGCTGGGGCAATATTCATTTCTTCATATTTTCCCCACTTTTTCATTATTTATCTTACCTCAACCCTAAGTGACTTCTTGAACTTGAGGAGAGATAAAGAAGAAAGAGGAAAGGGAAAGGAAAAGGGAAAGAAAAACTGAGATGCAAGGCAGTTTGGAGCAGCAGCAGGGTCTGGCAGAGGTGAAGGAATATTTTCTATAAGCTTCCCACCAGTCTGCAGTCCCCTCTTACTACATCGAACCTGGAGACATACAGGCTACTTACGGTGGCTGCAGGTGTAGGGCCACCCTGCGTTTTAAGCATAAAGGCCAGATGGATGAACTTGCACTGTTCTTTGTGGACTCATAACCAGCCCCATTTCTCCTATTCTAACTGATACCCGGCATGGCTCTGGCACTTTATTCAACTCAGAACATGGAAAATCAGACTATTTCTAAATTATTTCCCCATCCTTTTTTAGTCCTCAAAGCCTGGAGTACAAGGAACCTCAGAGCTCAGAGCTAAGAGCGGAAGAGTCATTTCTGGGTTTGTCTTACCTTCCTCCCAATCTTCATTCTTGCCCTCCCCCGCTCCCTGTCAACAAGTGCTTCCTCTCTGTCTGCATGGCAGCGGTTCTCCCTTTGTCTCTTGCCAAATGTTCTTCCTCCTTGTCCTTTTTTCCTCCTTGCTCTGTGCCTCCCTGCCAGAGTAGAAAAAGGAAACAAAAAAGATGAGGAGGGGGAGGACGCATGAGTGAGAAAACCCAGGCCGTTGTGACTTACCCAGGATTTTTGTCAAAGATGAAAGTGTCAACATGTACCAGATAGAAACGGAAAATGTGCTTTAAAGTAGGAACATGTGTTTTACTTTAGAAAAGTAAAAATTGCAGAGGATTATTTTCTTCTATTTCATTTGCTCTCTTTCTCCTTGATTTTAGATGGAGGCAACACAAAATAAGCAGTATGGGATTCATTTCTCACTACTTTAGGTGCTGTATTTCCTTCTAAAACTTGAAAAATCCAGAATTCCCAAACAAATCTGGCCCCCAGGATCTGGGATGAGTACCTGCACTGCTCCTGTCCTCCTTCAGGCCCCATCCACTCTGGACTTGATTCAAACAGCCTCCTCCTGCCCATTCTCCTTCCTTCCACTCTGCTGCTCTTCAGTCTGTTCTGAACACTGCGGCTAGAGCAGTGTTAACATCTCGGTGAAATCAGGTCACTCTTGTGCTCAAAGCCCTCCTGTGTGGAAGAACCATGTCCTTCCAGAGACCTGCAGAGGTCCCTGGGACTCACTCCTGCCTCTCTGACCTCAGCCCTTCCTGCTTCCTTGCTGTGGCTGAGCAGGCCTGAGAGGCACATGCCGTTCCTGCCTCAGTGCCTTTGGCTCTGCTCTTTCCTCTGCCTGTTACTTTTTCCTTTCTGGTACCTGAAGTCTAGCTGCCTCATGTGGGTTGGTCTGCACACCAATGGTACCTTCCTAGTGAGGGCTTCACCCGGGCACCCCCCACCCCCACCCCCGCCCAGCCCAGGCTCCCTCACACCATCTTCTTAGCACTTACCAACATTCATTTAAAAATTATCTTAGGGATAAAAGTGATTTTGATTTCTTTTTGGACATCAGGACAACTTTCCTTGAATATATTTGGCCTCTATTCTGAAATTTTTGCCTCACAGCTGCTCTAAGTGAAAATCTCATTCCATGCTTAAGAAGGCGGATCACGAGGTCAGGAGATCGAGACCATCCTGGCGAACACGGTGAAACCTCGTCTCTACTAAAAAGTACAAAAAAAAAAAACTAGCCGGGCAAGGTGGCAGGTGCCTGTAGTCCCAGCTACTCAGGAGGCTGAGGCAGGAGAATGGCATAAACCCGGGAGGCGGAGCTTGCAGTGAGCTGAGATCCGGCCACTGCACTCCAGCCTGGGTGACAGAGTGAGACTCCGTCTCAAAAAAAAAAAAAAAAAAAGAATCAGCAGTGAAGTATACATACCATGCTATTACCTATTAATTCATACATCAAGGTTGGAAATAAAATGAATTTATAGATGTGTTTGTGGGTGTGTATGTGTGCGTGTGTGGTTTGTATGTATATATACATACACATATACATATACACATCCCCCTACATATTCAAATTCTGTTGTTTCAAGACTATTCTAGGGCCATTGTCAATTATTCTACATCCCAGTGTTCAACAAAAACCCATTTGTAATCACTGCTCATTCATCCACCAGGGTGGGCTAAGTGCCCAAGCCTTTGTTCGTGTGGACCTGGAGGACGTGAATGATAATCATCCTGTGTTTAACCCATCAACCTATGTGACAAGCATCAGTGGTGAGACCCAGCCAGGCACCGAGATCATCAATGTTCTTGCCACTGACCGGGACTCTGGGATATATGGGACAGTGGCTTATGAGCTTATTCCAGGAGATGTGTCATCCCTTTTTACCATTGACTCCACCACAGGTACGTGATCTTGGAGTGGTTTTCATCCTTTGGCTATAAAGTTTCTGCTTAACCACTTAACAGCCAGAAAATTAGAAAAAGTGACATTTTTTCAATAATGGGAGTGTTGCAGGACTCACTTTACCTTCTAGCAGGCACTGAAGTATATTGAAAAGGGCTGAGGCTTTGTAGTGGATTAGACCAGACCTGGATCTCAGTCCCAGCTTTGCCTACTACTGATCTTGTGGTCTTTATTGGCCTCAGTGTCCTTACCTTAAAAGTAGTGTTGGCCTGGTGTGGTGACTCACGCCTGTAATCCCAGCACTTTCCGGGGCCAAGGTGGGTGGATCACAAGGTCAGGAGTTCAAGACTAGCCTGGCCAAGATGGTGAAACCCTGTCTCTACTTAAAAAAATACAAAAATTAGCCAGACGTGGTGGTGCACGCCTGTAATCTCAGCTACTCGGGAGGCTGAGGCAGAGAATTGCTTACACCTGGGAAACAGAGGTTGCAGTGAGCTGAGATCACACCACTGCACTCCAGCCTGGGTGACAGAGAGAGACTCCATCTCAAAAAAAAAAAAAAAAAAAAAAGGTAGTGTTATCTGGGCTCTGTGGCTGACTCCTGTAATCCTAGCTACTTGGGAGGCTGAGATGGGAGGATGGCTCAAGGCCAGGAGTTTGAGGCTGCAGTGAGCTATGAAGCTATGATGAGGCCACTGTCCTCCAGCCTGAGTGACAGAGCAAAACCTTGTCTCCAAAAAACAAAAAAACAAAAAACAAAAAAGTAGCACTGATAATACCTATGTTTCGAAGTTTTTGTGAGAGAACTAAAGGCAGTAATTTATGTAGAAACAGTTGGCCAGTATTTACCTTGCAAATGTTAATTTCCCTTTATTTGTATGATCATGCCATCTGAGGGTGACTGAGCCTCATTTTGATGTATTAATAGCTAAGATTAGTGCAAAGACATTTGTACAGGCATCCAAAGTAGATCCTTTTCTTTGTAGTAGGTCTGGCATTCCCTTAGTCTCTTTGGGTTTTAGTTTCCTTGTTTTTAAAATGATACCTAAAGCTCCTTTTAGTTCTCTACAACGGTAATTGCATATCTGCCAAGGAAGCCTAGTGGGCAAGCTGTCTTTTAGAAATAATGAATATTTAAGAAGTTACCTTCCATTTTCTATTCATTAGCTTGAATAGAATTTTGTTGCTAAGAAAATAATGGTTTAAATATTTGATTATAAGAACATAAAAAAATTTCAAATATATAATATGACATTACAATACCTTTGAGATACTTAGAGATACTCTGGTCCAAAAATGAGGCTGCAAAAAAACAAAAAAAAGAATTGTTTTCTTTTGCATTTTTCCACCTGATCCAAACAATGGGTAGAATGTGTTTCTATTGTAATGATAATGATAATGTCAGATGCTACACTAGACATTGTCTGTATATTGTCTTATTGGATCTTCACAACATGCTTTGTAATAGCCATATACAGTAGAAAAAATGATAGTTTACACAGGAAATCTAACGTGCTTTGTGAGTGTGCCCTCTCACGCAGCCCCATTAGGTAGAGAGCCGCTGCTTCTGCCTGAAAACTGTGCTTTGTCTGGCTTGTGCAACTGGCCAGGGATTAGTTGTTTATACTGGCAGTCTTTGTGAGGCAAAACTTTCCTTGCTCAAAATAATACACTGATGTGGCCCCTTTAACATTTCAAAGATCAGAAGAAAATACTTTTGTGGGAAATTAGTCTGTTTAATCTCAGCTTTTTCAAAATTCATCTTAACTGAGGACTTAACTGCCCATCACATCGTCAGGCCCTCTAAGGCACTAGCATTGCCAAAAATATATAGGTCAGCCAGTAATCAGGCCACAGGATCTAACAGCATTTAACAGATCGTTTTAAAAAGACATTCACACAGTCATCATTCAGTTTTCCCTGGAAGATCTGGAAGAATGAGCTATACCATATTCTGTTTTTAGAAGAGATCTCTCTTGCTGTCCTGGCCGAAGCCAGACTCATGCTTCCCTTCCTGGCAGCGACCATAGCACAAATGCCATTGTTAATCGTGGAAAACGCTCTGTGTGGGTCATTATCTTAGGGAACTTTCATGGAATTTTATTTTTAAGCAAAGACCAAATTTATATGGAAATAGCCTTGGGTTGTTATTGTTGGCCGTTTTGATACCCGTGTATTTAGATTGAAGACATTTCTCAGTCAAATAGTGCTTGGAATTTGGTCGCACTTAATCACAACTCATGAGAAATTCATGAGGCCTGGTAGTGCTTTACTTTAACCTTTAGAAGAGAATGAAAAAACATCGTGACTAACTATGGGAAAAAGTTGTCCGGTGACCAGGCTGCCCCCAAGTTGAATGGCTGAGTTCTGAAAGTTCATCTGTTGGTTGACAGCAACTGAAAACACGTTGTATATAATTATGGCATACAAGGTGATGTTCTGATGTGTGTATATTGTGAAGTGATTAAACCAAGCTAGTTAACATATCTATCACCTCTCACACTTAGAACTTTTTGTGGTGAGAATATTTAAGATCTACTCTCTTAGCAGCTTTCAAGTATAGAATATATTATTATTAATACATTATTATTAATTCTGTAAAATAGATCTTCAGAACTTATCCTGTCTAACTGGACCTTTGTACCCTTTGGCCAATATCTCCAATTACCCCAGCCCTTGTCAACCACCATTCTACTCTCTGTTTCTATGAGTTCGATATTTCTAAATGCCACATGTAAAAGTGAGATCATGCAGTATTTGTCTTTCTGTGCCTGGCTTATTTATTTAGCATAATATCCTTGAGGTTCATCCATTATTGTCACAAATGATAGGCTGTCCTGTTTTAAGGCTGAATAGTACTCTATTGTGTATATATACCACATTTTCATTATCCATTTATCTATGGATGGACACTTTGGTTGATTCTATATCTTGGCTATTGCGAATAATGCTGCAGTGAACATACTAGTGCAAATATATCTTTGACATACTGACTGTTTTTTTCCTTTGGATATGTACCAGAAGTAGACTTTCTGGGTCATATTTTAGTTCTATTTTTAATTTTTAAAGGAACCTCCATACTTTTTTCCGTAATGACTGTAACACATTTTCTATACAAGGATGTTCTCAAAGAATAGAACAAGAAGCAGTATTAGAATACACAGTTGACGCTTGAACAATGCAGAGGGTAGATATGCTGACCCGCCACATAGTTGAAAATCTGTGCATAACTTCTGACTCCCGCAAAACTTAACTGCTAATAGCCTATTACTGACTGGAAGCCTTACCCATAACATAAATAGTGGGTTAACACATATTTTGTGTGTTTTATGTATTTTATACTGTGTTCTTACAATAAAGTTAGCTAGAGATGGGAAGTTGCTATTAAGGAAATCATCAAGAAGAGAAAACATATTTACTATTCATTAAGTAAAGGTCTTCATCCTCATCATCTTCGTGTTGAGATGGCTGAGGAGGAAGAGGAAGGGGAAGGGTTGGTCTTTCGGTCTCGTGGGTGGCGGAGGTGGTAGAGACAGAGGAAGTGAAAGGGCAGGCAGGAGAGGCAGGCATACTTGTAACTGTTATTGAAAAGTATCCGTGTCTAAGTGGACTCACGCAGTTCAAACCCATGTTGTTCAAGGCTCAATTGTAGTCTTCTTCTGGATATTTTCTTTCAGGAACCTACATAAAGCTAGACTTTCTTACTTCCATCATACGGCTGGTCTCTACAGAGGCTGCCAATGTAAACACAGTCCTAAGAAAGTGCCCATACCATATATTTGTGAAATAAATGAATAAATAACATCTAGAAATATTTACAAAGTAACTTAAATCCTTCCTACAGCCTCCTAAAAATTGCATGGGAGTTTCATTGATATATGGAGCAAAACTTTATTTAAAATCCTCTTTCTGAATCACAACATGGTAAGTGACTCTATGGCCTATCCCCACGTTTCCTCAAAACTTTCCCTAGACTTTCTCTCCAGCCTACCTGTGGTGGCACTTTACTTTTTCTCACCTCCCTTTGTCTCCAGATTTATTCTATTATCTTCCAAAATAACTCCTTGCCCTTGACAATGGAAATTGTTCAAGCCAGTCTCAACACCTTTTAACTTTCCTTCTTCCTGTTTATCCTAAGTTCTTATGTAGGCAGGTTGAGATGTTGTATCATATGAGAAGAATATTGAGAATTGATGAGCCCATTTATACATTGCTACTTCTTCCTGAATTACTATAGAATTCTCTCTTAGAGATATTCATTGGCACACTGGTTCATTCGTTCTTTCATTTTGATGCTTTCTCTATCAGACATGCTATTTTATAAACTTACATGCTTTCTGTTATAGGCTTGTGTTTTCCTGAAGACAAAAGATTTCTCATTGATCTGTTATGCCACAACCAAGACTCATGCATTAAAAATAGAGCTCTTTGACTTATTGTGTTCATCTGGTATGAAAAATGTTTTGGAGAAAACTAGAAGGGGGTGTGACGATGTCATGGTTGTTTTCTCTTGTGGGTTTATCTTCCTGTTCTGTTTCTGGTTTTCTGGGTTTGTTGTTGGTTCAAAGAACATTTTTGTAAAATGTGTTTAGGCGCCAGGAGAGAGATACTGAGTTGAGCCTTCATTTCTCTTATTCTTAGTTCACTGGCTTTCTTTGATGTGGGCACAAGGCAGACCACACTGTTTTGAGTTTTAAAGGGAAGAAACACAAGAGGCATATTTATTAATAGCTCTTTTTTCATGTATTTTTAATCCCATTTTGTGAATTATATGTAGATTTCTTCCTCCATTGTTTGAAGTGCTCTCTTTAGTAACATGAAAAGAGCAGTTCTTTACCTTTGGGGTTTGTCCTATGTATTCTGTAGTTTTACACTGGAAGAAACTACTTTTTTTTTAAACTTTTATTTTAGATTAGGGGACACCTGTGCAGGTTAAGTTACCTGGGTATATTGCATAATGCTAAGGTTTGAGGTTTGAGGAATTCAGATCATTTTAAGGCAACAGATAGGTTTCAAGCTTTTGTGTTGGTCGTTTGTTGTCATCCCAAGCTATCTCTTTTATTCAGGCAACCTTTGGTTAAATCTTGTGGTTTATCTCTTTTTTTAAATAGAAGCATGTTAATGATATAAATGCAAATCAATAAAAGTCATAAAGAAAATGTAGCCTATCTATTCAAGGAATAAATGGAAGCCAGTTCATCTATTTGATACATATTTATTCAGTGTTTATGATGCGGCAGGCCGTGTTCTAGGTGTTTGGGATACATCAGTGAATAAAACAGACAAGAATCCCTGCTCCTGTGGCACTTACAGCAACAAGTTTATGCTGCTTAGCCTTTGTCTGTTCTATGTTTAGTTGTGGTGTACACAAAATCCAAGTTTAGCACTACAGAAAAACAACTAATTAAAAGGATATCAAACTGCCAGACAAGGGCAGCTGTGCCTCAGTGTTTAGTTGTAATCTTTTGTTTGTATGGTGTGGGTAGATTTTAACATAGACTGTAAGTAATGCAGTACAGACTTGTTTTCTGTATTTCAAGGGCAGATTCTTTTCCAATGTTAGTTTTATGCTCAGATTTTATACCATATAATGATTCTTGTAATTCTTCATGAATGCCACCTTCCTACATTTAACATTGAACATTCTGGTGTATGGTTAATAAATTAATACCACACCTCATTTCATAAGGGATGTGAGCCTGTTCCTGCCAAATAAATGATGACTTTCTCTTATTTTCAAGACAGAGTCTAAAATTAATCATGAGCACCTAATCGGTGTATGTCACTTTCATAGGAAACAAAAGCATGTTAGAGAATTTCTTTGTTAGCTTTTCTAGTACCAGATCACAGACTCATAAAGATGGAAAGAACTTTAAAATAAGCTTCTTCATTTAGTGGAGGAAGAAATTGAGGCTGGACGGGGTTTGGTGACTTATCTAAAGGTACACTGTTGGTGATGGTGGAATTGGACTTGAATCTCATTCTAAACCTGTGATCTGTTCCTGTGCTGCTCTGCCTTAGTTAATAATACTTTTCAGTGTCTTTTCCACATGTAGTATTGCCTATTAAGTGTTACATTAATTACATGGGATAAACAAGGCAAATATTTTTATGTTCATCTGCAGATTAAGAGACTGAAGACTCTAAAAGTCTTAGTGACTTACTCAAAGACACAGTAGTAAATCTGACACTTGAATTTACTTCTTGCACTTCCATTTCAAGGCTTGTTTCATTATTATGACTTAAAAAAACATGGAAGATGAAGCTAAGATAAATATAGGTTCTATTGATTCAACTAAATAAGATAGAAAAGTGATCTCTCATTGTGACAGGAATTTCTTTATGAGACTACCTAAACACCAATTATCTGTTGAATTTTACTCACTCTTTCCAATTGAGTGGACTTTTCCAAAACAGGTACATTTTTCTTGAGAATTTTTTAAAATTCTCAATATGAGATAGAATTTCTAATCCATTCTGGTTTTTTCAGCCAATACTACTTAGTCACTAAGATTTGTGTGCAAAATAAATAGCACGATGTAATCTGAATAAGTTTTTATATTCTCACAAACTGGATATAGGACAGACGTCATAAATATCTACAACTAATAAGAAATTGGTATTGATATCCGGTAGTTTTTGGGTTGTATCTGTTTGTGAGACAACCTCACTTATAAACTCCGTATCTGTTGAAAGTCATGTTTTTGTGCTTATTTTTGTTCTTAACTGTTTCATAGGTTACAATTTTAGTAATGAATAATTTTAGTAATGATTTACTGATTATTTTCTAATTATGAGTTGCTATCTTGGTTAAAAATTCTATTTTTCCAGGATATTTCATTCTGAAAGTCAGTATTGCTTAGTTAGTGGAAGAGAATGATTATATACATACATATATATCTTTAAGTTCACTTAGTACTGCATCTGTTCAAAAAATTTTTTCATTACAACAGTTTCCCCTGTTTAAATAAAAAGTGACAAGATGAAGAGCATAGACAAACATTATATATTATAATTGCCATGTATAAATCCAAGCAGTCATTAAAATAGAAAATAATCAGTGCTCTGTGAATTAATTAACGACATTTTTTAAAGTTAATGTTGGTCCCTGCACTGGTGGTTAATTACCATTTGCAAGTGTCATGAAAATGTGAGCTAAATAATCACTGTGCTTTAAAGTATTAAAATATAGTGTCATAAATTTTACTCTGACCAATATATAGGCAAAGAGCTATTCATTTCATTTATGATTTATTATTTATGATTTTATTATTTATTATTAATAAATAACATGAATTATTATGATATACACATACATTACACATATGCATATTTATATATAGTAAACAATTAATTAAAAATATGGGGGTTACATGTTTTCTGGCCCCTCAACTTCTAATAGAGAGCTTAGTTTATTTAAGAATGTTGGATGCAGGCTGGTCAGGGTGGCTCACGCCTGTAATCCCAGCACTTTGGGAGGCGGAGGCAGGCGGATCACGAGGTCAGGAGATCGAGACCATCCTAGCTAACACGGTGAAACCCCGTCTCTACTAAAAATACAAAAAAATCAGCCCGGCGTGGTGGCGGGCGCCTGTAGTCCCAACTACTCGGGAGACTGAGGCAGGAGAATGGCGTGAACCCGGGAGGCGGAGCTTACAGTGAGCTGAAATGGTGCCACTGTACTCTAGCCTGGGTGACAGAGTGAGACTCTGTCTCAAAAAAAAAAAAAAAAAAAAAGTTGGATTCAAATATACAATTACTAGTCAGTTATACTCAATAAAGTTGAAAAAAAAATGTTAGATTCGAGTAAATGGATTTTCTAGCTCCTCTTATATATAAATGTTTAAAAAAGTGAATGTTTGAGATATTCAGCATATATAATGTAGAACAACCAGCTTTATCCTAATACTTCCCTTCTCTTCTAAGTGATGAGTGTTCATTCAAAGAAATTTAATGAACCTAGATGTGCATGCCTAACATTTGCCTCTCTTTGTCCCACTTTTCTTAGACTTATAAGCCATTCTTTGGGTCAGCACATTTTTCAAAGATATTTTTGTATTTCAAGTACAATTAAGTTTGTAGGCCATAGAGTCACTGTATCATGAAGGTGCCCGTATTTGTCTTTCATGAAAAAGAAATGCTAAGGGCAAACTTTATGTATTGATTACAGTAACTTCTGCAAATAGTGTACGGCTTCCAAAGAGATTGCTGGAAAATCTAAAACAGCCAGGCAAGGGAGCGTGAATAAGATGGAACTTGAGCACAACCTTGCAGGATAGCTCAGATTTAGATAAGCAAGTTGGGGAAGAATAGATAGATTCCAGAGAGGCAAACAACATACATTAAGATGGAAATTATTAAGCATTTGTAATGAGAAATGAAAATATAAGTTTGGACCAAGAAACTAAGATATATACAAATTCTACATTACACAGAGATACTAGACTTTATGCAAGATTTACAAAGGAGATCCATCTTGTCAATAGTATAAAAGGTTGATAATCTGGAGAGAGCTGCTGTTGATTTGTGGGTACCAGGATGGAGTACCTGCACCTTACCAACTACTCAGAGAACTTACTATGTGTCCCCTGCAGTCTGCTGCCTAACTGTAGGCTCATGTCTGATTCTCACCTGAGAAATCTGAAGAAAGGAATGACTGACAGAATAAAGGAGAAGTTTCTGAAGTGGAGACACACCACATTCCAGGAGTTTGTAGGTGCAAAGAATATTAGTTTTTTCTTCTGAACATGGACAATTTGTGAGGGAGAGCTAGTATAGAGTTGTTTTTAGGCCCGGTCCAGAAAGGGCCATACTGCAAGTGATCAGCAACCATCTGGGGCCATTGGCATGGGCAGTAAGAAGAATTAACCAGGACAGTTGTAGGTAAAGAAAGGCAGGATTATTCGAGAAAGTATGAAAATACATTGCAAGAGTACACTGGGCAGGTCAGCAAGAAAGGAGCTGACTGTAAGGAGACAAAAGCTTGCTGGGGATTTTATAAGATAGTGCTTGTGTGATGTGCTAAAGAGGGCTTTGTGCAGTACTGATAACACCAAGGTTTCAGTGAACTAACCTGCATTTTACTATCATCCAAGTGTCTGGTGATAGCTGGGCTCAGTAAGATTGTGAGTTATTTGCACAAGAGTGCTATGTGTCCTGGACCATGAAGAAAGGCAGACTCATACCTTACCTGCTTTTTCTTTTTCCTTTTACCTGCTCCTACCAGCCTAGCTCCTTTTCCCTAATTAGGAGTCTACAGTCCAGAGGTAGAAATTCTGAGTGCTGTCAACTTTTCAGCGGACAAGGAAGTAATGAACAGTTTAAATAGAGATGATTTTGCCTCTGCTAAGGCACTTCAAGTAGAGGTTAGCCTTCTCCAAAAAAGCCAGAGTCAGAAACATTCACCGAAAAGGCCACGAAAACACCTATATGAGAAAGTGAGTTGTAAACAACTTCACAGGCCAAAGGTTTGTTGATGTTAGATTATTAGAGTAGTGCTTGTCAAGAAAGAACATTTCTGGCCCTCTCTCCTCCTTTTCTTCTCCCTTGCTTTAATCCTGGATGAGTCAGAGATTTAGTTTAACAAAATGATGAAGGAAGAAAACAACTACTAGATAAGGAAAGAGAGAAGCGAACTACTTCTGACCTGTAACCTGTGCCCCTCCAAACTTAAAAGTAAGTTTAGAATATACACTATTATGTGGTCCTTTATATTTAATTTTAGTCATGCATTGCTCAAGGATGGGGATACCTTCTAAGAGATGCATCATTTGGTGATTTCATTGTGGTGTGAACATCAACAAGTGTACTTACATAAACCTAGATGGCATAGCCCAGTACACACCTAGGTTATATGGTATAGCCCATTGCTCCTAGGTTACGAACCTGTATAGCATGTTACTGCATTGACTACTATAGGCAACTGTTTCACTATGGTAAGAATTTGTATATCTAAACATAGAAAAGGTAGAGTAAAAAGGCAATATTAAAGATTTAAAATGTTACACCTGTATAGGGCACTGATCATGAATAAAGCTTGCAGGACTGGAAGGTGTTCTGGGTGAGACAGTGAGTGGTGAATGAATGTGAAGATGTAGGACATTACTGTACACTACTGTAAACTTTAGAAACCATACACTTAGGCTATATCAAATTTCTTTAAATTTTTTCTTCAAAAATAAATTAACCTCAGCTTACGATAACTTTTTAACTTTATAAACTTTAAATTTTTTTTAAGTTTTTGACTTTTTTGTAGTAACACTTAGCTTGAAAGACAAACACGTTGTATAGCTGTACAACCATATTTTCTTTCTTTGTATCCTTATTGTATATGCTTTTCTCTGTTTTTAATTTTTTAAAAATTTTTAATTAAAAATGAGACACAAACACACACATTAGCCTAGGCCTACACAGGGTTGGGATCATGAATACCACTGTCTTCCACCTCCACATCTTGTCCCACTGGAAGGTCTTCAGAGCCAGTAACACACATGGAGCTGTCGTCTCCTATGATAGCAATGCATTCTGAAATACCTCCTGAAGGACCTGCCTGTGGCTGTTCTACAATTAACTTGTTTTTTCAATCAGTAGAAAAGCACTCTAAAATAATAAAAAGTATTGTATAGTAAATACATAAACCAGTAATATGGCCATTTATTGTCATTATCAAGTATCATATACTTAATTATGTACTTATGTACATAAGCATGTGCCATACTTTTATACAACTGACGGTGCAGTAGGTATATTTACAACATAACCACAAGCACATGGGTAATGCATTACATTATGATGTTAGGACTGTTTTGACATCACTAAGTAACAGGAATTTTTTAGCTCCATTATAATCTTATGGGACCACCATCATAAGAGAGTGGGCTGTTGTTCACCAAAATATCATTATGTATGTGACAGTGTTACTGGAACGCTGGTCCTGTTCTAGACCCCAAGAGAGGGTTCTTGGACCTCACACAAGAACGAATGCAGGGTAAGGCCATAGAGTAAAGTGAAAGCAAGTTTATTAAGAAAGTAAAGGAATAAAAGGGTGGCTACTTCATAGGCAGAACAGCCCTGAGGGTGGCTGGTTGGATATTTTTAGTTATTTCTTAATTGTATGCCAAACAAGGCATGGATTTTTTTCTGAGTTTTCTGGGAAAGGGACGGAAAATTCTCCAAATCGAGGGTTTCTCTTCCTTTTAGACTATATAGAGTAACTTCCTGACGTGGCCATGGCGTTTGTAAACTCATAGTGCCGATGGGCGTGCCTCTTAGCATGCTAATGCATTAGAATTAGCATATAATGAGCAGGGAGGATAACCGTAGGTTGCTTTCATTGCCTGCTTGGTCTTGGTGGGTTTTGGCCTGCTTCTTTATGGCATCCTGCTTATCAGCAGAGTCTTTGTGACTGGCATCTTGTGCTGACCTCCTATCCCATCTTGTGACTAAGAATGCCTAACCTCCCGGGAATGCAGCCCAGTAGGTCTCAGCCTGGTTTTACCTCGCCGCTATTCAAGATGGAGTCACACTGGTTCAAGTGCTTCTAATATCAGTATTAAATTGAGACTGTTTCATCACTGAAAATAAGAATTTTAACTGGTTGATGGCAGCTGTGGAAGGCATGGGTGCTTCCTAAATCTTCTCTTAGGAGTAGGGGAAAAACAGCTAGCTGCACAACATACATTTAAATTAAAAAAAAAAAAATCACTCTGTGATTGCCCGCCATGAGTTGTGCTTTGTTATCATACTTGGGGCATGCATTCATGACAGCAGGACAGCAGCATGTCTGACAGAGAGTATGGACTACTGGATGATGGGAAGCCACATTGAGTGGACTGGATTCTGAAGTTCAAAAGCATGACAGAGAAGTTTAAATTTGATTATTGCTGGAACTAAGGAATGATATGAAGATATTTAGCATCGTTGTGATATGGTGAAAGTGATATTTAAGGAAAATTATTCTGGCAGCAGTGTCCTAGATGGATTGTAGGACTAGAACATTTGAATAGAAAAACTAGTTATAAAAATCCATGTGTAATGAGGGTTGTACTAAAGAGAAAGCAATAAACACAGAGCAAAAGGAACTTAAGGATATTTTACAGGAAAAGAATATGAGTTGTAACTAATTGGATTTATTAATGAAAGGATGAGTCATACATAATTTCTTAATTTTAACTAAGGTGATTGATGATCCAGTTGACATGAAGTTGACAAATGCCTTAGAAGTGCCACCTAGGCTGGGCCCGGTGGCTCACGCCTGTAATCCCAGCACTTTGGGAGGCCAAGGTGAGTGGATCACGAGGTCAGGAGATCGAGACCATCCTGGCTAACATGGTGAAACCCATCTCTACTGAAAATACAAAAAATTAGCCGGGCGTGGTGGTGGGCACCTGTAGTCCCAGCTACTCGGGAGACTGAGGCAGGAGAATGGCATGAACACGGGAGGCAGAGTTTGCAGTGAGCCAAGATCACACCACTGCACTCCAGCCTGGGCTACAGAGTGAGACTCCATCTCGGGAAAAAAAAAAAAAAAAGTGCCACCTAAAGTACAGAACTGTAAATTCGATGAGAGCACAGGGGAAATAAAGTATTAACGACTCTTAAAACCATGAAAACATGAATATTTTGAAAGAAAGAGTACATAAAAATGATCTTCAAGCTGAGTGCAGTGGCTCACGCCTGTAATCCTAGCACTTTGGGAGGCTGAGGCAGGCGGATGGCTTGAGCCCAGGAATTCGAGGCCAGCCTGGGCAACATGGTGAAACCCTGTCTCCACTAAAAATACAATGTTAACTGGGTGTGGTGGCACACGCCTGTAGTCCCAGCTACTCTAGAGGCTGAGGTAGGAAGACTACTTGAGCCCAGGAGGCGGAGACTGCAGTGAGCTGAGATGGCACCACTGCACTCTAGCCTGGGTGACACAGTGAAATCCTGTCTGAAAAATAAAAACAATAATTTTAAAAAAATGGTCTTCAGACTTTAGAGTATATAATAATTACTGGTGGAGCTTGTTACAAATGCAATTCCTAGATCCTTTCCCAAATCTAAAAATCAGAATGTCTGGGTAATCACCCAGGAAATTCTGTTTTTACAAGTAGCCAAAATGATTTTAATGCAGGTGGTCAGGAGATACCCTTTGAGACCCTCCAGGGAATAGAACAAAGAGCGTAGTACTTCACTAGAGGAATGCTTAGAAGTCTGAGGAGGAGGAAGGACCATTGGAAAAGTCCAAGGGATTATTAGGGAAGGCAAAAAGAAAACTGTAATATTGCAAAAGGAAAGAGACAAAGAGCAAGGGGTCATCATGGCTCCGATAGATGATAGGAGTCAGGGAACACGAGGGTGGAGATGACCTCCAGTTGGCTGTCTTTCACTTTCACCCTGTCTGTATTCTTTTGTTTCAGGTGTGCTTCTTATATACAACATATGGTTGGATTTATTTTGAAATCTACTCTGATAATGTTTGTCTTTTAACTAGAGCATTTTGTCTGTTTGTCTTTTCTGAAGTCTTTCCCCCTTTAAATCTGCCACTAGTTCTTGCTCTCACTCATGTTGACATATTTCCTCATTTTTTGTGTGATTTTTTTTTTAAACTGTGGGCTTGGATCTTTATCTAAGAGAATTCTTTGAATCTTTCGGTGAAGGTGGGTTTCTTTAGAAGGTATCTAGGTATTTGTGTTTCTTTTGTCCGAGTGTCCTAGAGACATACTTCCTCCTACCATTTTAACCTAAATTCTTGGCTTGAAATTTTTCACCTCATCCTATATTGTGAGTTCAGACTACAAACTGGTGTGAGTGCTGGTTTTTAGTTAGGAATTCTCAAAGGAAATTTTTGTCACCTCTTATTTATCACTGAATTTCAAGCCAGACAATTTTCTTTGGAATCTACTGGGGATACAAGAGCTTATTTCTAGTTTACCCTTAAACTGAAACCTTTGTGGACCTAATTTTATTGGAGAAACTCTTGTGAGATTCTCCATCCCCAGTCTACTCCTACCCGCGAAAGGCTCTGGTCTTGTCTTCTGGCCCTATGAGCTCCACAAGGTCAGTCAAAGGAAAGTTTAAGGTCACTAGGATTTTGCGAATGCCCTGAGGGCCAAAGCCAAATTCAATATGCTGCTTCTTCTCTAGGTTTCTGATATCACTTAAACTTTTTGCCTTCTTTATTGTCAATTTATTGATGCATTTACGAGGATGTGTTTTTATATTTTATGGAGCGCTTGCTTTCAGGAGGAAGGTTAGTCAGAGTCCCTAGTGCTAGAACACAAAACTTTATTTTAGTAGTCCTTTCAGCGATGGTCTGCAAGATGGAAATTATCTATCTGTGTTTGTTTTAGTTTATACTTAATTTTATAAAGTTAAGAGGAACTTAACTTTCCTCTGCATTTACCAGAGGAAGCTCTGCATTTACCAGAAATTGGGAACATTTACAAAGAAGACAGGTAAGGGAGTCTTTATCTGGACACTTGATTTTTCTGAAAGGACAACTAGATTCTAGATTCAACACCTTCTGCGATTGGAGGGGGGTGGCTACTGATCTCTTCCCAGATGGCTGAGCTTGTCAGAGGATGAGGATAAGGCAAGCTGTTGCTTCTTATTATCTCAGCCTTATTGGTTTAGAGAAGATCCCATATTTAGTCTGGCAGGTTGGGGTGACTTGTGGGGTGATGGCACTAGTGGGGAACTAGAAATCCTTGAAAGTCCATATAGAAAATAAAAACTTAATGAAACAAATAATAATAATAATAAGCTTTATAATTTGTGTGTGTATGCAAGTCTGTGTGTGTGTGTGTGTGTGTGTAGTTAGTTCATGCTATACTCAGGTGAGTTGGAAGCACCTAGCTATAACTGTGTTTAAATTGCCTAATATACATAATTCATAGAAATAGCAAAATGCCTAAAAGCAATCAGTGCCTTCATAGAGTAGGGGTTCCCAACCCCCGGGCCACTGACTGGTACTGGTCTGTGGCCTGTTGGGAACCAGGCCACACAGTGGGAGGTGAGTGAGCATTACCGCCTGAGCTCTAGCTCCTGTCAGATCAGTGCCAGCGTTAGATTCTTATAGGAGCACTAACCCTATTATGAACTATGCATGCAGGAGATCTAGGTTGCGCACTCCTTATGAGACTCTAACTAAGGCCTGATGATCTGAGGTGGACCACTTTTATCCTGAAACCATTCCCCCGCCACCCTTATCCTGTGGAAAAATTGTCTTCCACGAAATCAGTCCCTAGTGCCAGAAAGGTTGAGGACCACTGATTTGGAGGTTAAATATATTTAATAGCTAAAAACTATTGTATAAATAAGAAGGCACCTATTCAGAAGAAACTGTTTATGAAGGCAGTATTTTTCACTCTGCTAAACCTATGTCATCTGTAGATTTCTATTTTCAGTATTTATACTACTCTAAATATTTTTTGTAATGTTTTTATTGCAGTTGCATTAATTTCTGTAATTTTTGAATGGTATTATAAAAACAGCAAGTATTTGAATATGCTTTCCAAACTATAATCCCCTCCAAATTTTGCCCACATGCCTCCTCTTTACACTCCCATTGAGATCCTGTAGTGTAATCCCTTATTAGCATTTCCTGACAAAGACCACCTTTTGGTACATACTTTGTTGGAGTCACTTAAAAGCTTTTCCTTCAATTGCCCCCTTTTTTCCCCCTGTTGTCCACCATTCCCGAAATCTCTCTGCTTCTTGTTGGTCATGCTGAACATAAGACAAACCCATCACAAATGCCATTCTCTAAATGAACCTTTTCATCACTAGAAGCCAGTTTCCTTGACATAGCTTTCATGTCAGCAAACCAGAACAAGAACCTCCTGAAGGCATGGCCAGTGGGTGTCCCTCTTCCTGAACTTCTGGCCATCCCTTCTTTTTCTGCATTTTCCCTGAGGTCTGACTTCTCAGATAATTTTCAAAACCTTTAACTTCTGTAAAGCTCATCTTTTTAATGGAGACTAACCTGTTGCTGTTGGTGAAAATAAAGGTCAAAAATAATATTGAAAGGATTTTCTGATATCTTCTACCTAAAGTTAATATTGGTAAATTTAGTTTCCAATATACAAAATACATGTGATTATACCTTTTGTGATGAGATTGATAGGAAAAAAAAAAAAAAAAGATGGTAAGTGTTGCCTAAAAATCAAAATCACAAAATTCCACACCTTTTTCTACTTAAAGTTCTGAATTTTACTTGTATATAGATGTGTAAATGGTTGCTGTGCAGTTATGGATATGTAGGTTGGCTTTAGAATAAAAGTAAATATCTAAGATGTAGAAGATACCAACTAGCAGGTATTTAGCATTACTCTTACAGATGCAATGTCACTGTAAGCCAAGGCCTTGCTTCTGTTTTGTGTGTCTGGGGACCAGTGTATGCACATGACTCAAATCAGCCTCAGAAAGTAGTCAGTTGGCAAAGCATAGATGTACAATGTCACCTTCAAGTTGAAAAAAAATTTTTAAAAACTATGGATCTTCACAGATTGTTCTTTAATTTTGCAGTTCTTTCTGCAGAGATGTTTTCCAATGATTTGTTTGTTTGAGGTGCTACTTGTTAAATGTATAATCTAAGTTGTGGATTGTGATGAGATTTTTCATGTTAAAGTAATTAAAATCAAAGAAATTCAGGGTAAAATGTCTTGGAGATAAGAACAACTTTTTCAGAAAGTTATTGAACAATCGCCATGTGCTCATGCTATAGTTCTTTCTTTACTTGTATCCTGTCAGCTGAGTTCCTCAGAGCTCCATAAGGCAGAGCTTATGCATTTCCTTATATTTCCAATGAAGAAGCAGATGCCAAGAGAAGTTTCATGATTTCTATCAAGTAACATCAGTAGGTGGAGCAGCCAGGACCTGCTCACCTTATCACAATAGAAAACTTCAAATGAGCAGATTCCAGTTTCTGAGATAGAACCAAGACTGTAGAATGAAATTAAAGGAAGAGGAAGGCATTTTTATTTATCAGCATTTCACAAATATTTTATTTCTGGAATTAGCTATGCATTTTCTAACTTTCATTTTTCAAAAACTCCAAAATAAGGCTTCTGGTTTATTACTTAAATAGTATTCATGAACTATCTGTTATTTGCTTAAAGTAATCATAGCAACACATTGAAATACATATCATGTGAATCAGCATTTGGTTACAACTGTCCCACAAAAAATGCACGAGTTTTACCATAAAGGCTGTGATTTCCCTTAGTTGTTGAATCCTAAGTAGACATGAAAGGATAGTAATAATAGAAACACGGGCTTAGTCATATTCACCATGTTTATAAAAGTATTAGTTCATGTCCATTGTCACAAATCTTCCCATGAAGTAAGAAGAAGGCAGAAATAATATGCTTTTGAAGATACGGGGACATAGAGACACAGTTTGTAAATCATAATGAGTGTTATTAAATGAAATTTATAGGAAGCCATTGTTTTGAATGGAGCTCCTGCACTAGGCCCAACAGACCAGACCAAAACGGCATCACTCATGCTAAAGTTTCATGGCCACCAAGCTGAAATGAAGCTGTTTATTTCATCTTTCAAGAAATCAGGAGAGAGAGGGATAATAAATAACCAAATCCCCAAATGAGCCAATTTTAGCTGGCATGATAAGAAAGTCCCGTCTGATTTAACCTTTGCAAGGAAAGTAGCTGTGAAACGACTTTTTGTTCCCTGTTTCTGCTTTCCTTTTCTGTCTATAAAGCCAGCCACTTCTGCTCAGCTCGTGGGAACATAGTGTACGTTATAAAACAAGGTGTTTCTCATTTCTAGAATTGCAAATAAAAGCCAATTAAGATCTTTAAATTTGTTGTCATTTTATCTTTGGGCAATGTTTATTGAGCATTAACTGCCTGATTTAACTGTCATGCCAAACCTTTGATGTGGGAGCGATTTTTACCTCCATTTCACAAATGAGCAAATGAATCCAAAGAAGATCAACAGCCCATAAATGTGGTGAGAAAGTGACAACCAAAATGTGAACTGAGACAGTCTGGCTTCAGAATTCCCACCTTACTGTATGCCTCCTGCCAGTGTTCATGTCCTAGGACTGCCATAACAAAGCACCAGGCCCTGGGTGGCTTAGACAGCAGAATCTTATTCTCTAACAGTTCTGGAAGCCAGAAGTCTGAAATCAAGGTGTCAAGAGCATTAGTTCCTTCTGGAGACCCCCTTAGCTTCTGGTGTTCGTTGGTGATCTTTGGCACTCCTTGGCCTATGGCAGCATAACTCTCATCTCTGTCTCCAGTTTGGCATGGCCTTCTTTTCTGTGTCTTCCTGTGTCCTTCCTCGTGTATGGACACTGGTCATTGGGTTTAGGGCACCCTTAAAACCAGGATGATTTCCTCTTGAGATCCTTAACTAATTATATCTACAAAGACCCTTTTCCAAATGTCATATTCTGAGGATCCAAGTGGACATAAATTGGATGAGACATGATCCAACTTATTATATTACCTTTCTAAATGTATGCTATCTTAAAATAATACTTTATTATTTTCTCAATTATTGCCAAATTTATGACCTTTACATGATACTCCCTCAACTGTAAGGACCACCCCTAGGTCCTGGTCTTCAAGGGTTTTGGGTTTTGCTTTAAGTAAATGATTTCCTTTAAACTGAATATTTAAATCGGTGTTATGTCTGTTGTTGGTGGTGGGTTGGTGTAAATAGTGGTGTTCAGAGTTGATTCTCTCAAATGATCAGTGTTTCAAATGACAAAAGTGAGAAAGAATAATAGTAAGCCATCTGTGTCCACTGGAATTGTATTTGGGCCTCCCCAAAAGGGACTATCAGCCCACATCCATGTTGCCAACCTGTGTCAGTATCCAGCTTTATAAAATCAGAAAGGTTTATTGAAAAGATTTTGAAATATTAACTTAGGGAAACACATTGTAAACCTCATGCAAACTATAAGAGTCCACCATCTACAGTAGAGGGAGAAATGCAAAATATACATCCATCCAGGGCTGGTTTAGAGAAGTCTATGGACCAGAAATCTGTACCATTTAAGTAGAGGGGCTGGACATGTTGGAATAAGGAGTGTCATTACAGCCTCCTCCAAAATGCTCCTTGGTGGCAGGCTGCCAGGTCAGACTGGCCACTGGTCAGCTCTTCCAGCGGACTTTCTATACATGCTTTGCAGTGAAGTATTGATGCTACTCCAGTTCCTCCTACTTTCCCTTTCCCCGAAATATTTTTAAATCATTCATTATTGGTTATTTCTTGGCACATGGAATTACCCATCTAATACTTTGTAGTCCTTAGGAGAAAAGGAAGGGAACTAGTATTGTATTAAGGAGTCAGTATATGTCAGACCCTATGCTATAGTACTTTGTAGTACTGTACCATAGTACATCAGTACTTTATATATGCAATATAATTTTATCCTCATAGCAGTTCTGCACAGTAAATGGTATTAGTCTGATTCTTCAGTCTGTTTAAAGTGATAAACAGAAGCTCAGAGCACTTAAGAAACTGCTGAAGATCAAACTGGGGATTGATAGAACCAAGATTTGAACCCAGTTGTATGTGATGCAAAAATCTGACTCCATGCTCCTTTCTTACTCCATCAACCCTAAATAATAGATTTCTTGCCTTGCTTTTAAGAAGCCGTTCCCCATATGGAAAATATCTAGGATGCCAGGTTTATGTAGGAAGTCTGTTTCTGCTAAGATTTAATCAAAATCATTCCCAAATAAACCTAGCACAAAGAACATAAAATTAGCATATAGAATCAGAAATCGAACATTCATAGCATTTGAAGGCAAGGATTAAAAACATTACAAATGTCACTCGTTTGTTTATGCAGTACTGATGCAAGAGGGAGACTCGTATTTTAAATCGAAATAATGATTATATCCTCTGAATATATTGCATTGATTAAAGTGGTCTTCTGTCACAGACATATCTTTAATATATCATCCTAAGCAGGTTCACAAGAGTTAGATACATACAAATCTGAAGTCAGATATTATCATTAAAAATCAGGGTATTTTAAAAATTCAGTTTTGTGACACAAAGTTTGCAGCTTGTTATGGTAAATACTCCACATCAAGAGGGGGAGTATGGGTTTAAAATGCAAATGAGTAGAGTTAAATATGGGGTAGACTTTTTGATGGATGTCTAGGAGTTATGAATTATTTCTCTATAGTTTTTGAACATAAGGTATCTTCCCACTGGCCAGGGACAAATTTTGTGGTCTTAAGTAGAAGCAGCTCAATAAATGACTTTTCAGGGTCCCATGAATTTGACTTTAAGCATGAAGAGTTACTTACATAGGCACCTGATCTGGTGACTTTCTTTATTAAATGGGCAAATTAGGTACAATTCGTGTGTAATGTATTGAAAATAATTATATATGTTGACTAAATAAGGACATGTTGTTACCAAAGGCACAAAAGTGATTTTATACACTGAAACTACATTGCATGGGACAAAGTTGTTGTGGGGTGATTTTCCCTCTCTGAGTTGACTGATTTTTAAATGTAATACATCAGGACCTAGAGGAATTCCTTCATTAATATCATAACTGCCACTTAAGTAGACTAGCATCTTTGTAAGGTCTATCCGTTCCATTCTATTATCTATTCTTGCCTTGGTAGCACACACTCTAAATTGTTACAGATGTATAGTAATGGAAATATTTGATCTGCAGTTCTGACACCACATTACTCTTCTGCTATGGACTACATATTTGTGCCCCTCCAAAATTCGCATGTTGAAACCCTCACCCCTAATGGGATGGAATTAGGAGATAGGGTCTTTGGGAGTTAATTATGTTTCAATAAAGTCATAACAGTGGCGCTCCACAGTGGGATAAGTGGTCTTATATGAAGAGAGGGACTAGAGCTTGCTTCTTCTGCCATGTGAGGATACAAGAAGATGGCTGTCTGCAAACCAGGAAGAGAGCCCTGTCCAGACACCGAATCTGCTGGCGCCATGATCTTGGGCTTCCCAGCCTCCAGAAGTGTGAGCGACCCAGTCTATGCTACTTTTGTTATAGCAACCAAACTGACTAAGACATCTTCTTTCTTCTTTGTTAATTCTGACTAATCTCAAGCCATGATTTTTTCCAGGTTGGTTTGTTCATTTGTTAATTCATTCAACAAATAATTACCAAGCACCTTTTCTGAGCCTGGGACTGTGCCAGACCCTGTTTGGTAGTGGTGAATGAGACAGACATAGTCCTTGCCCTCATGGGCTTTAATTTGTGGAGGGGGAAAAAACAAGAAAACAGAAAACACCGCAGGTTATGATTGGTTTCATGAAGGAAACAATGGGGGAGTTAGGCAGAGAATAACAAGAGCCTGTTTTGTAAGGGTGGCATAATTAGGACTTGTAGTTTTTGTCTGCCCAGCATGCACTTGTTTATTTACTTGGAAAACCTTGACATGTGAACAAGGTGACATTGGTCAAACATCTTAGCCCTTCAAGCATAGTGATTATTTCATCTAACTAGTAACTCAAGACAGGCCCGTAGAAAAAGTGAGATCGGTACCAATCAGCATCTAGTCAGGAAAACAGAAACAATAACATTTATAGTAACGGAAATAATTTACTATAGACAGTTGGTTACTGGGATAATGGAAGACAGAAAAGGCAAAAAGGAAACACTGAGGTTGACATATGATGGAAGCAACTGTCACCCCTAGGCTGGGGAAACTAAACTGAAAATGTGGCATCATCAAAACTTAGCATTAGTGAGGAGGCCCTACAGAGCTGGGACCTAGACATCTTGGGCGAAGGCACAGCCAGATGGGGGACTGATGCCCCAAGCCACTGTTACAGCCGCCTTGCAGATCTATTCCACCAGTGGGAGGTACTGGCAGGAAAGTGGACATCACGAGGAGGAGAGAAGGGGCTTTTTCATGCTTTCTTCTGTGTTTAGTATTCCTCCCAAGTCCTTTGGCACCAACTGCACCATTTTCCTCAGAAATGCCACCATCAAATGTATCAGTCACACAAGGCCTTTTGGACAGTGAGCACTGCCCTCACCAGGCCTCGTCGGGTTACAGCAGCCACACCATGGTGACCAGAGTACTTCCTGGGCCCTGCCCCTAAAGGTTTGAACATAGCTCTGCACTAACCCTCTGAGACACCTGAGTCTCAGCTGCACGGAGATGCCTCAGAGCTGTGGATGCCAGCCCTGCGGTGCCACCTCAGGACTCCAAGACACACCATGGCTCGCTCTCCTCCTCTTTTTGATAGAGGTAGCAATACTGCCTTTTTCCTTCTGTTTCTGCAACCCTGAGAAGGTCGCAGTTTCTTGGAGTTACTGTTCATCATCCCCTTCTTATTCTTTTGACTTTCCCATACTTGTGTAATCAGTTTCTTTAATTAAATAGCCACTAAAATTCTTAGGATGGTTTCAGTTTTCCTGATTAGACCCTGACCAAAACGAATATATTGAATATAATTCACAAAATGAAGGAAGTGATTGAATGTATGGATATGCATATTTGCTGATAAATGACCTAGCAGCCACGCTCAGATGTAGGTCCAGCTTATTTATACAGGCATACCCCACTTCACTGTGCTTCACAGATGGTGTGCTTTTTACAAATTAAAGGTTTGTGGCAACTCTCCTCAAGCAAATTTATTAGCGTTATGGGGACACTTTGTGTCTCTGTGTCACATTTTGATAATTCTCACAATATTTCAAACGTTTTCGTTATTATTATACCTGTATGATGATCTGTGATCAGTGATCTTTGATATTACTATTGTAATTGTTTGCAGATGCCACAAACCATGCCCATGAAAGACTGCGAACATAACTGATAAATGTTGTGTGTACTCTGATTGCTCCACCCATTGGCTGTTTCCTGTCTTTCTCTCCCCAGGCTGCCCTAATTCCCGAGACACAGCAATGTTGGAATTTGGCAGTTAGTAACCCTGTAATGGCCTCTAAGTGTCCGAGTGAAAGGAAGAGTGGCCTCTCTCTCTCTTTAAATCAAACGCTAGATATGATTAAGCATAGTGACGAAGGCATGTCAAAAATGCAGATAAGCCAAAAGCTAGTCCTCTTGCACAGTTATCCAAATTGTGATTGTAAAGGAAAAGTTCTTGAAGGGAATTAAAAGTACTACTCCAGTGAACACACAAATGATAAGAAAGCAAAAGAGACTCATTGCTGAGTCAGAAAGTTTGAGTGGTCTGGATAGATCAAACCAGTCGCAACATTCCCTTAAGCCAAAGCCTGGTCCAGAGCAAGGTCCTAACTCTTTTTAAACATAGGAGGGCTGAAAGAGATGAAGAAGCTGCAGAAAAAAATTTGAAGCTAGCAGAGGTTGGTTTATGAGGTTTAAGGAAAGACGCCATCTCCATTACCTAAAAGTGTAAGGTGAAACAGCAAGTGCTGATGGAGAAGCTGCAGCAAGGTATCTAGAAAATCTAGCTAAGATTATTGGTGAAGGTGATTACACTAAACAATAGATTTTCAGTGTAGATGAAGCAGCCTTATATGAAATAAGATACTCTCTAGGACTTTCATAGCTAAAGAGGAGAAGTCAATGCCTGGCTTCAAAGCTTAAAGGGGCAGGCTGACTCTTTGTTAGGCCAATGTGCTGGTGGACTTTTAAGTGAACAATGCTAATTTATCATTCGAAGTCCTAGGGACTCTAAGAAATATACCAGTCAGCCGGGCGCCGTGGCTCAAGCCTGTAATCCCAGCATCTTTGGGAGGCCGAGACGGCGGATCACGAGGTCAGGAGATCGAGACCATCCTGGCTAACATGGTGAAACCCGCCTCTACTAAAAATACAAAACTAGCCGGGCGACGCGGGCAGGCACCTGTAGTCCCAGCTACCGAGGCTGAGGCAGGAGAATGGAGTAACCCGGGAGGCGGAGTTGCAGTGAGCTGAGGACCAGCCAATGCACTCCAGCCTGGCGACAGAGAGCGGTGACTCCGCCTCCCAAAAAGAAATATACTGTACCATCTCGACTATAAAGCTATGCAAAGGAACAACAGAGCCTGGATGACAAACAGATGTTATCTGTTTACAGATATCATCTGTCTACAGCCTGGTTTACAGAATATTTTAAACCCACTGTTGAGACCTATTATTTACAAAAAAAATTCTTTCAAATCATTACTGCTCACTGACAATGCACATGGCTACTTAAGAGCTCTGATGAAGATGTATAAGGAGGTTTTTTCTTAATGCCTTCTAACACAAGATTCATTCTGCAATCCGTGCATCCCCATCAAGGACTAATTTTGACTTTCAAGTATTTTATTTAAGAAATACATTTCTTAAGGCTATAGCTGCCATAGATATTGAGTCCTCTGATATATTTGGGTAAAATACATTGAAAACTTTCTGGAAAGGATGTACCATTCTAGACGCCATTGAGAACATTTATGATTCATGGAAGTAGGTTAACATAGGAGTTTGAAAGAAGTTGATTCCAACCCTCACGGATGACTTTGAGGGAATCACCACTTCAGTGACGTGGTAAAAATAGCAAGAGGCATAGAATTAGAAGTGGAGCCCGAAGATGTGATAGAATTCCTGCAATCTCATGATAACACTTAAACTGATGAGGAATTGCTTTTTTGGATGAGCAAAGAAAATGGTTTCTTGAGATGGAATCTACTCCTGGTGAAGATGTTGTGAACATTGTTGAAATGACAACAAAAGATTTAGAATATTCCATATACTTAGTTGATAAATCAGCAGCAGGAACTAAGAGGATTGGCTCCAATTTTAATGAAGTTCCAATGTGCGTAAACTATTAGCAAACAGCATTGCATGCTACAGAAACAAATATGTTGTGAAAGGAAGAGTCAATGTGGCAACCTTCATTGTTGTCTTATTTTAAGAAATTGCCACAGCCACCGCCACCTTCAGTAACCACCACACTGAAAAGTCAGTACCCATCTACATTGAGGCAAGCCCCTCCACCAGCAAAAAGATCACCACTCACTAAAATCTCAAATGACCATTAGCACTTTTTTTTAGCAATAAAGTATTTTTAAATTAAGATATATATGCTGTTTTCTTTAGACTTACTGTTATTGCACACTGAATAGGCTGCAACATACTATAAACATAACTTTTTTATGCAATGGAAAATCAAAAAATTTCTGTGTCTCACTTTTTTTGCAGTATTGGCTTTATTGCAGTGGTCTGGAATAAAGCCCACAGTATCTCTAAAGTCCTTCAAGTTCAAAGACAAGTGAATTTACCAATTGTGTTGATTTCTTTTGATAGTTATATTTAGTTGAGTATAATGCTTTCATTTAATAAAAAAATTAAAATAAAAAAGACTAAACTTTTGGGCTTCTGGAAATAATTAACCCAAGGATTGAGCACTTTCAGACAGGAACTAATTCTGTCTGATATTACCAGGGGAATTAAGGTAAAAACATGGTAGGTTTAAGTGATTAGCCTGTGGATATGCACAGAAAACAGTGGAGTTTCTGATGTTATTGAAAAATTACTTAGAGACTAGCAATTGATGGACAGGTTTTTTATTCACACAATATTTATAATCCCATTATTACACAGGAATTTTTGATAGATCAGCATATTATATATAGCTAGATATGTGTGTATGTATGTATATATATGAATGTATGCATTAAGATACATATACAGTATATAGAGTGATGGTCTCTACTTCTAAGACTTCTGTGAAATGAAAAATGGAGGAATATGATAACAGGCATTTTCTTTTTAAAACCTAGTGGAAAACTGAGATTTCAGAGATTTACCTTGTATGGTGAGGTGCTTATAGGGCAGTGTTCTGAAATAATTGAAAACTTTTTTTTTTTTTTTTTTGAGATGGAGTCTCGGTCTGTGGCCCAGGCTGGAGCGCAGTGGCATGGTCTTGGCTCACTGCAAGCTCTGCCTCCTGGGTTCATGCCATTCTCCTGCTTCAGCCTCCCAAGTAGCTAGGACTACAGGCACCCGCCACCATACCCGGCTAATTTTTTTTGTGTTTTTAGTAGAGACGGAGTTTCACTGTGTTTTTTAGCCAGGATGGTCTTAATGTCCTGACCTCGTGATCCACCCACTTCCACCTCCCAAAGTGCTGGAATTACAGGCGTGAGCCACGACGCCCCGGGGAAAACTTTTTTTAAATTATTAACAAGGCCCTTCCCTTTGAGAAGTAAGGTTTGCGATTCTCCCCCTACATAAATTCATTTCTTTGAGTGGCTACCATATGCAAGGTTCTAAGCTAAGCCCTCTTCATAATAGCTAACATTTGTGTAATGTTTCATTGTTTACATACAACTTTAAATTTTGTTATCTCCTGCTCACCTATAACTGACAGCTCTTATTTGTGTTTATTGACATTACACTTAGTTACTGATTGGCTTGTATACGTTCTTTAAGGGTAAAGATTCTTGAAAAGGTTACATTTGTATAACTCTCTATAACTGATGTCATGTCTCCCTTTTTCTTCCCTTTTCCTTTTCTTCAAATTTATTTGATAACTCATATTATGGCAAATAAAATGGACATTCATCAGTAAAATGTTAAGATAATAAAGTTAATTTTGCTTCATGGACTAACATTCTAGGTGGTATCAAGGATAAAATAAGTGATATGTTGCTTCTTGCTCCCCATTGTCAAATCATCGGGAACCCTCAAAAACTATTATTAAACTGTCTCAGTTAAAAATGCCAGTTTGGGGATTTGGAGGGGGGATAATTAGACACCAAATAGCTCTACCAGAGATAATACTTTTCAGTAGCAGAGTGAATATAGTATAGATATTAATTTTATTAGACTTCACAATTTGCCATATGTTACTGGGACACACCTTAGTAATTTGAGTATTTGAAACATTATTTTTCATGTTCAGCTTTACAGAGACAGCTTCTCCAGAGTTTGTTTATTGTAACCTCAGGGATTGATTTAATGGAAACTACTTCCTTAAATATCTTTATTTCATGGTTCTGAAATTTCTATGATATTCATTCTCGAAACTTTTGTAGAATAAGAATCCTGTTTTTAAGGAAATGTGCTCTGCATTTATTTCTAGAGGCCCACATTTTAATGTTCAATCTTAGTTTACACCATAGTTTACAAGTTTCCTTCATAGTTCTAAAAAAGTTAAATAAATAACCAAATATATCTTCTTTTTCTGAATATCTTTAAAATATATTTTTTTCATTTACAAAGGTAACATATAATTATTAAAAATTTTTAAACTATAGGAATGTAAGAAGTGAAAAGTGAGCTTCTCATAATCTCACCACACAAAGATGACTTTCCTTGACAGTTCCTATCCTTTCATATTTTTCAGTGTGCATAGTTCTGTGTGTACACACATTGTATTTGTATTAGTGTTTGTACTCATACTTCACATAGTGTTCTGTAATCAAATGTTCTCAGCAGGTTTTCATGAATTTTTCTTTTACATTAAATAGAGATATTCCATGATTTTAAAAATGTTTGGCTGGGCGCGGTGGCTCACACCTGTAATCCCAGCACTTTGGGAGGCCGAGATGGGCAGATCACAAGGTCAGGAGTTCGAGACCAGCCTGTCCAATGTGGTGCAACCCCTCTTTACTAAAACTACAAAAATTAGCTAGGCGTGGTGGTGGGCACCTGTAGTCCTAGCTACTCAGGAGGCTGAGGCAGGAGAATCGCTTGAATCCGGGAGGCAGAGGTTGCAGTGAGCCGAGAGCACACCACGCTACTCCAGACTGGGCAACAGAGTGAGATTCCATCTCAAAAAAAAGTTTGTTCATGTGATTATTACTTTTATGTGTTGACTTGAATAGTCCACGAGATGCCCAGATAGCTGATTAAACACTGTTTCTGGGTGTCTCTGTGAGTGGGTTTTCATTTGAATTGGTGAACTGTGTAAAGCAGGTGGCCCTCCTTAGAATGGGTGAGCATCATCTAATTCATTGAGGGCCTGAAAAAAGAACAAAAAGGTGGAGGAAGGGTGAATTTGCTCTCTGCCTAACAGCTTGAGCTGAGACATCAGTCTCTTGCCCTCAGTGCTTCTGGCTCTAAGGTCACCAGACCCTGACTAGAATCTACACCACTGATTAGCTGGCTCTCAGGCTTTCAAACTATACCATCAGCTTTTCTAGGTCTCCAGCTTGCAGACGGGTGAACATGGGACTTCTCCGACTTCATAATCTCAGCCAATTCCTTAACATAAATCTCACTTTATATCTATCTATTAATGTCTATCTATCTCTATATGTAGATATGAGAGATATAAGACCTATAGATATCTGTATCTACACAGAGAGAGATCCCATTGGTTGGTTTCTCTGGAGAATCCTGGCTAATACGTGCAGTACTGACATTATTTTTTTAAGCACAATGGATTGATAACATAGACTCACTTTTACAACTTGTTTGTCACATAAAATGGAGCATGTAAAATCTTTCTAGATGAAAACATGTGTATTTATTTTGATGCTACATAGTATTCTATTGTATTGATATACCACAATAGAGTGAACCATCCATTCTTTTCTTGATGCATATTGAGGTCATTTTCAGTGTTCCAAATGACATCCTCTTGATTTATTTCTGTGTACTTACACAAATATATGGTACATTGCCGTGTTATTGAATGTGAACAATTAGAATTTTGATAAATATCACCAAAATGCCTTTTTGAGAATGTACATAAATAACAACCTGTTATTAACTCTGGATATTATCACTTAAATATTTTAGGAAAACAGAGAGGTAAAAATGAGGTAGTGGTTTTAGTTTTGCATTTTCATTATTATTAGTGATTTTGAGCAGTACTGTATTTATTAACATTTTATTGTTTCTTATCTAAACTACCTGTCCTTACCCACTCCTAATCTAACTTTCAGTTATTTTCTATTTTGTTTACAGAACTCTCTTCTCCTTATGTATAGTAAATTGTCATTTATATATTTTCAAAATGTCTTTTAATTTTATTTATAAATCATTGAGTAAACTAATGAGTAAATGAGGGACTGATATAAAATATTAAAAACTGGTAATTAAGTAAGACATGTTAAGTTCATAATAGGCACATGTACCCAGGCTGCTGTGAGGTCATAGAACAGTGGTAGCTACAGCTAAGTGGAGAAAAAAGAAGGCCAGCTGTACCAGATGAAACTTGAGCTGTGTTTTAAAATATGACTAGAGGCCAAGCGCAGTGGCTCACATCTATAATCCTTTGGGAGGCCGAGGTGGGCAAATCACGAGGTCAGGAGTTTGAGACCAGGCTGGCCAACATGGTGAAACCCTGTCTCTACTAAAAATACAAAAATTAGCTGGGTATGGTGGTGTGCGCCTGTAATCCCAGCTACTGAGGAGGCTGAGGCAGGAGAATCACTTGAACCCAGGAGGCGGAGGTCACAGTGAGCCGAGATCATGCTGCTGTACTCTAACCTGGGTGACACAGCAAGACTTCATCTCAATAATAATAATAATAAAAAAATAAAATACGACTAGAAATCTGTTACGTGAAAGAAGATGAAGAAGTTGTTCTGGGAAGAGGATGCAGCAATCCAGGTGGAAGACAGCAGGGTCTTTTCTGGAAATTACAAATTGTTCACTTTGCCTAGAGCAAAAGTTACTGTACAGAGAGCTATGACACAGAGAGCTATGAGATGGGGTTACAGAGAGGGAGAGGGGCCATTGTGAATGGCTTGGTATGTTAAGATAAGGCATTTGAGGTTTACCCTGAAAACTTGGGGAGTCATCGATGTGCCTAGATTTGAATTTCAAGACGACTAGTCTAACAGAAATATAAAAATAGTTCAGAAGGAATCAGTCAGGATGCAGGAAGACCAGGTTGTGTTGAGGCAGACATTAAATTTTTCATTGTCATAATTATCAGGGGTCAACATAGAATCTTTTAAAACGTCTCTGAAATTGGAATTTAGCAGTAGCTCTGGAAGAATATATACCTGGCGAGTGGGGATGCTTGCGGTAGAGAGACTTTTTCTTTTCTTCTGTACACATTTGCGTACACTCAAGTTTTATTTTTCAATCAATCAGAGACTTTAATACTAAAGCAATATTTTTTTAAAAACTGCACCAGTAACAGATGGGAAAGATCTGACTTGGAAATTTTTGTGATAAGTACTGAGTGCTTTGATGGACCATCAAATCAGTCTGAAACCAAATGTGAATATGGCTACTAAAAGCTGGTGTAGTAATAGTTGGTTACATTAGTATTTTATAGTATTCTAATAAAGAGGGTTTATACTCTGCTTTGTAACAGTAAAATTGTATCTGGAAGCAAAGTTTGTTCACTTTGGGTGTCCAAATTGAGATGATCAACTTGGACCATGTTTAGGAGAAAGAACTGTGAGAGAAATGACTTAAAATCATATTAGGTAAGGAATAAAGAAAATGGTTATATAGGTATGTATGTATACATATATATCACAAATTGTCAAAATTGTACCCCTTAAACATATGTAATTTTATTGGTCAACTATACCTCAATAAAGCTGGAGAAAAAAGGAAAATGAGGATGTTTAGAGCAGGCCAAGCAAGATATTTGATTTCAGTAAATAAGAATATTTTATTAAATTCCTAATAGAAATAGAAACAAGAAATTGAAGTTGCAAGAGGGCAGATTTTTATACAAAAAAGGAAGAAATCAAATGGATGTCACCTTTTAATGCCCAGAAACTGATATCCCTGATGTTTTTGCCAACTTCTCCTAAACTGGCAAAGACTGCAGTATTCATTCATTTCACTAATTGTTATGGCCAGTTGTACATGACGAATTCCATAAAGGCCAGCCATTTGTTTGCAAATTCTTTTAATAAGTTTGCATACATTTGTCTCATTAAATAAAACTAACAGGTTCATTTCGTAAGTTGATTGCATTAGATCTGTTTTCAGATTTTTAAACTAGTACACTAAGTGGTAGTATTAATAATATTAAATAATTCAATTTGTCAGTATTACCAAATTTCTTCCCAACTTAGCCATAAATACCTTCTCTCACATACTCTACAAACAGAAGCCTAAGTTGCCACTCTTGTCCCCATTGTCTTTACATTTGCTGAAGTTTTGTTGTACACCGCTATTGTGTTATTTCTTCTCACCAACAAAGATGGAGTGGAGTCAGTCGAAAAAGAGAGCTACCCTACACAGTCTAGTTCAGGGTAAACGTCAAACACCTCATAAGATAAAATTTTAGTTTCATCCTGTAGACTTGGGATTCTGACACTTGAGCAGGTTGTAATCACCCTGCAACCCTATGCTAGCCTGCATTAGAATACACTGGACTATGGGATATAATCTGTTCTTCTGTCATCTTGGGCTGGTGATATGGTAAGGCCTAAAAACGACAACACAATTTACATTTTTCTAGTGCCTTTATATACTTCTAAAATGTCTAATGTTTTAGCTCTAGGAAAATATTTCTTACCTAATATAATTTGGGCATTGTTTTGCAAATATGCTCAAGTTCTTTGGTTGGCAAATACATGTATCGGTTCATCTCCAGAGAACAGAACCAATGTGTTCTGTATGTGTATGTGTTCTCTGTATGTGTGTGTGTGTGTGTGTGTGTGTGTATGTATAAGAAGATTGATCACAAGGAGTTGGCTCGTGTGATTATGAAGGCTGGCAAGTCCCAAGATCTGCAGGGTGAGCAGATCCATCAAGCTGATCCAGGAGAGCTGTCAGTGTTGCTTCAGTCTCGGTCCAAAGACCTGAGAACCAGGAGAGCCAATCGTATAGTTTGAGACTGAAGACCAGCAGCCTTGAGACCTAGGAAGAGCCAATGCTTCTGAGTCTGAAGGCTGGAGAAGAACCAATGCCCCAGCTTGAGAGCAGGAGTCATTCTCTCTTCGTCAGCTTTTTTGTTCTATTCAGGCCTTCAATGGATTGGGCGAGGTCCACCCACGTTAGGGAGGATGATCTGCTTTATTCAGTCTACAGATTTAAATGTTAATCTCATCCAAAAACACCCTCACACACACTCAAAATAGTGTTTGATCAAATGTCTGGACATCCTGTAGCCCAGTTAAGTTAACATATAAATAAAACATCACAATACACTTAACAGACCAGGTGTTCCTATTGCTCATCGGTGTTTATCGCATGTTATCTGTTTACCAATGTTTTCTTTTCCCTACCCAGGAATTATTTACTTAACATCACCTCTTAGTCATTTGGAATCTACCACACTTTCGTTGATGGTTTCTGCTCAAGACGGTGGTGGGCTCACAGCTGTCATTAATGCTGAAGTCACCATACACATTTTCCAGACAACTCTGGCACCTGCTGAATTTGAAAGGCCTAAGTACACTTTCTTAGTTTATGAAGATGTGCCTGAAGATAGTCCCATTGGAACAGTGAAAGCAAGAGAGCCCCTGAGTAAGTACTTATTTCTTATGCTGCATGGAAGTCCATTATTGGAACATTTCTTGTTTTTTCCTAGGCAGTACAATCTTGAATAATCTTTTTCTTCTTTCCATGCAAGTCAAAACAAGGGAGATAACACAACCTGTGGCTTGCTCTTTGTTCTTCCAACATTGTTTCTATCCATCCCACAATTTTTTTTTCTGATCACAAAAATAATAGGCATTTTTAAAAGAATGTTTAAAACAATACAGATTATAATATACAAAGTATATGTCTCCTATAACCCACTCACCAAAACACACACACATACACACTCACACACCATTTACAAGTTTTTGACAAAAATGCATCCTTCTGTATTTGTTGTTATAGAGCTTCTTTCCCCACTTAGTATATACTGAGCAACTTTCCAGATAACTGGACGTCATTCTGTCTCCCTAAAAGACAGTTGTATAGTATTTTAACTTAGGAAGGAACAGGAGGGGACCAGGAGGAGGACAAGCTCTTTGGAGAGGTAATTCATTTCTAGGAATTTATCCTGCAGAGGTTCCTCTACAAGTGTGAAAAAGTCACACACGGCTATTTGCTCAAGTACTATTTGGACTAGCAAGATTTTTTAAATCATTCAAACTGATAGCAAATGTAAACATAAAACATACCTAAGTTGAAATACTATACAATCTCTATGGAGAGTATTTGCCCTTCATAGGTAGATATAACAGAGAAACATCAACATAAATTTAACTTGACTTCCTCAAACATATTAAAAAAGGTATCCAAAATATTTTGTGAATATCTTACCCTTTAACTAATGTAAGAAGGATGAAGGAAGATACGAAACCTGTGCCTTGCTCTTTGCCCTTTGGGCATTCTTTTCGTACACCAAAAAATTCTTAAAACGACGTGTCCACTTTTCAGCAGAGGAAAAGTAAAACATTGCACAGTAGTCTCCGTAGATGGAGAATATACAATCACGCGTCCTTAACGATGGGAAATGTTTTGAGAAATGCCTCATTAGAAAATTTTGTCAGTGTGCAGATATCACAGAATGTACTCACACAAACCTAGATGGTGTCGCCTACCAGACACCTAGGCTAAATGTTATAATCGATTGCTCCCAGGTTACGAACCTGCACAGCATATTACTGCACTTAATACTGTAGGCATTTGTACCCCAAAAGTAAAGATTTATGTATGTGAACATAGAAAATGTACAATAAAATGCAGTGTCAGAATCTTAATATATGAGGTCCATCATTGGAGTGTCATTAGGCAGTGGATGACTGTATTAATATTTCAATTTCTAAGTTTCCAGTGGGTCCACCCTTTTGACATACAGTGGTTGCCCCCTCTCTCTTTTTCAGACTCCTCAGAACCCATCTTTTACAGGATTTCTTCTGGTGATCTCGGCGGAAAGTTCTCCATTCACCCGTGGCTGGGCACCATTCGCACCCGGAAGCCCCTGGATCACGAGACGCAGCCCGTGATTGTGCTCACCGTGCAGGCGCAGCTCGGCAGCGCCCCAGCCTGCAGCAGCACAGAGGTCAATATAACTGTCCTGGATGTCAATGACAACCACCCAGCATTCCTCAGGACCTCGGATGAGATTAGAATATCGCAGACCACGCCGCCTGGCACAGCCTTGTACCTCGCACGTGCGGAAGACAGAGACAGTGGGCGGAACGGACTCCTCCGGTACTCCATCACCAGCCCGCAGCCGGGCGTCTTTGCCATCGATAGAGCCCTGGGGGTGCTGTTCCTCAACCGCAGCCTGGGCGCGGGCGAGCACCGGGAGCTCACGCTGATTCTCAGGGCCGAAGACCAAGGCGTGCCTCCTCGGGCAGCCCTGCTGGTGCTGACAATCGTTATCGAGAAACGCGAACACAGCCCATCCTGGACTTTCGAACATTTGGTCTATCAAGTGGAAGTCAGTGAGTCTCTCTCACCCACGACACAAATACTGCAAACACAGGCGCACCCACTTGGCCCCCAGCGTGCAGCCTCGCCGCTTAGGTACTCGCTGGAACCCAGCGTAGACTCTGCTGTGTTTGGAATCCGCCCTTACACGGGCTGGATTTATTTGCGGCGACAGCTTGACTATGAATCCACCCAAACATATAATTTTAGAGTGTTTGCTTGGATCCCCGAGGACGGATTGTTGCAAAATGTGAGCGCTACAGTCACTGTTCATGTCCGGGATGAGAATGACAATTCCCCCACCTTCTTGCATGATGTGTTGTTTCTGAAAGTCGAAGAGAGCCCTGTTCCCCAAGGTGTAATAGGCAAAATTACAGCTATTGACATGGACTATGGAAGGAATGGACAGCTATTATATTTCCTTTTGTCTGATGGAAGATTCTTCAAGATGAATCCTAATACAGGTAGCACTTCATAGTTTCCACCTATTCCTTTAAAATGAGGATTGAGTACTATCACACTGGTCTTTAAGTAAAAATACAAATAAAAAATTAAATAAAATCAAGATTGAGAAAACTCAAATCGTTAGGTGTAGCATTAGTGCATACATGCAATTGAAATACGGTTTTTAATAAATACAGTATTCGATTACTGTATTGTGAGATCTTAAAAATGGAGTAAAAATTGAACAGAGTTTCTCCCATAGTAATTCATACTTTCCTTGCATCACATCCACATCTTGCCAATATATGTTTTTTTTTTTCTAAACTAGAGGTATAGTCAGAACTGGATTGAATATATCCTTGTGTAAAGGCTAATTTTTTCAGCAACCATCCTTTTCCATTTGTAGACATTTTAAAAATGTCAAGATGTATTTTGTGAAATATAAATATCATCAATATAAAGCTAGAAATGAATTCATTGGTTAAGATTTCAAAATCACTCTCAGAATGTATATCTTTATTCTCATTCTGACAGGGGAACCAGAGGAAAAAGGGGAATAATCACCATGAAATGTTTGAAGTCTGAATTAAGAAATTAAAGATTAAAAGTCACTATATTTTAAAATTTATGTTGTGTAAGTTTACAGGGAGTTTATTTAATCCTTACAATGAAATATATTTATACTGCAAATGCGTAGCCAGGAAACTGAGACTCGGATAGCTCAAGTAGTACCCCCAAAGTCGTGCAGCTGGTAAGATGAGAGGAAGCCCCCTCTTTGTGTGGGTCCAGCAGACACCATCTGTGTCATAACCTGGGCAGATGGTGCCGTGCCTTTAGTGGGACAGACTTTACATTCAGTTCTGATGAACTTCAAGCCTTTGTTCTCAAGCCTCTGTTCTGTGAATTAGGAGAAGGTGACCTTTCTCAGCAGATGGAGGTTTTCACAGGGCACATGACTTGCCAAGAAGGTTGCAAGCTGCCTTTCCACTCTCATTCACTCCCTAAGCTGGGACTCCTTCTGACAGGGCAAAACCATACAGGTATACAGGATTGACCCTGCTTGCACTTTACTTCCATATGGCTAGTTTTCAAGGTCTTCAATTTCACTTGTTTTTTTCTTTAAAAATAAGCAAACTACAGTTGATTCCCCTTTGATCTTCCCTCCCCTATAAGACCAGGTGTCCATTCCTCATTTCATTGCATGGCTTTAAGCAAGTAGCTTAAGCTCAGAGCTGTTTCCTTACCATGAATACAGGAGACAATTCCTGACATGCCCTGTGCCATGCTTTGAGGGGGAAAGAGCTAAAGAGTATGAAGGGGCTTGGAGGAATATGTGCTTGTAAACTGTTCCTCCTCCCAAGGACAGCAGGGTGCAAGGCAGGGTGGAGGGTGACCTTCAGAGCCTAGGAGACACACCCCCTTTTCATCCAGTTCTCTGGGCAGTCTTCCAAGTGACCAGGAGTTGAGCTCCTGTGGAACCGTACCCTGGTGTCACCCATCCCCCGCTGCAGCCGGAGCTGCAGTCTTTTACATCCCCGATCTCCAAGGCTGCTGCTTATCCATCAGATTTGCTTTATGAATAAAAATCTGTTTGCCATTCAGAAGTTAAGGTCTTCAGAGTAGAATTACAGTTTGGAATTTAAAAAATGCAATTGTGTATATGATCTATATTAAAACCTCAGAGTAAACACTATAAATATAGTTTATATATTAACAGTAAACAGTTATCATAAACACTGCTTACCAATTCAGCAACTTACCTAAATGAGAATTGTCATTTTTGTTTCTTGTTTCCACTTTCTTTTTATGCAATGCTGTTTTATTTGTATTAAGACGAAAAAAGTTTTTAGCCATAGAAATGTTTGTCGGTAGCTGCTTTATGCTCACGTTCTCACAGGCACATTTTTTTTTTCATAAATGATGAGGAAACCAATTCTTGGCAGAGCTCTCTAACAGGAGACAGGCTATTGGACCAAGTGCTTGTCTTCCCACGGTCCCTGGCAATAGGGAGAGGCAGTTAAATGTTATGCCTGGGTTTGCATGACTGACACGTGAGGAAAGTTACCAAAGGTAGTGTAGCTCTAGGCAGAAATATTTGAAATAAAGCTTCTAAAGCATTAAGAGTTTTTAGGAAGTCAGTATCCATTGCTACATGTCTATTTTGTGAGATAAAAAACAAATACCTGTGTACATAAAACACAAACCATTGCCTAAGGAATATGATTCAATTTTCAGAAAGATGTGTAGCCATTATGTTAAAGTAGTGATAACAGCTGCCATTTGTGTAATCATGTATAGCTTGCACAATATTTTTAAATGTGTGATTACATTTCTTCCTGACAGTAGTCACAGGCTCGGAGGGGCCATTCCATGTCTGAGGTGGGGAAACTGGGGCCCAAATCCAGAACTTGCATCAGAGCTAACGTGCTTTCCATCATCCTCTATAGCAGCATAAGGAGGGATAAGCAGCAGTTTTAAATCTTCTCAATCATTACTAAGTTCCCACAGAGTTTTATCGTTTTTATGAATTCGTTTTTTATTAGTTCAAATGATTGATAGATGATAATTTGAAATACAAAGCATAACAAATATAAAGTGACATTTTCAGGAGCAACTTGAGAAAATTTTTTCAACAGTACCATAGAGCCAAACTACTATGTAGATGGTCTTAGAAGTCGCGTGTTCGCTCAAAGCTTTGTGTTTGGTTTTCCTTCTGGAAATTGTTCTGGCCGCGGTGTGCCTGGTACACAGTGCCTGTGTCTTGTTCTGCTCTGTGCCCCGCAGGAGAGTTGATCAATTGGGTGGCACTGGATCGTGAGCACCGGGGGCACCATCAGATGACTGTGCTAGTGACAGACCGCGGCTCCCCACCACGAAATGCCACCATGGCGGTTTACGTCTCAGTTACTGACATCAATGATAACAGGCCCTTCTTCCCCCAGTGTCTGCCTGGAAAGGAGTTACACGTGAAGGTTTGTGAAGTAACCTTGCGATGAAGTTGTAATATCTTAAGTCATTTGTTTTGAGCACCATCTTGTGGTAAAACATGTGAATGTATCACATCAGTCTTGGTGTGGCAGAGCGTACTTTTTTCTAGAAGACCTAGATATTGTGCACATTAAAAAAAAAAAAAAAAAAACTTTTAAGAAGGTAAATGAATCTATGTGTTCTTTGGCATTGTACCTCTAGTTGCTTTCTATTAATAAGTGTAGTTCAGCCCTTTGTATACAAACTGAATGGTGCTTCAGGATAATGCTCAGATGTGGCTTGTTTTTCCAGTAGTTTGCATGCATCTCTTTGTGCAGAGCTTCTTAAGGGCAATTGATACATGTCTCTAAGATAGTTACTTAAGGGTAGGGGAACAACGTGTAGCTCCAAAGTGGGTAGGTGGACATCCAGAGATAGTAAAAGATGATCCTTTTGATCACATGCACAAACTTGCAATTATATTTATATTATCTCATCTTTTTCATTTCTGTCTTTTTGTATGTTTTATAATATACATAATAAATTAGAATCTCAGTTCATTCACATAATTAATAAATATGTTTGGACCTACTAATAATTTTTTTAGTAGATGGGTTATAATAATGAAAAGTTTAGAAGCTACTGTTCTAGAACAATTGAATTAGACATTCAAATTGTGCTCAAATATACATATTGAACAACTCAATGAAAGTATTGAGGAACTCACAACTTTAAACCGATCTTCTGAGTTCAGCTTTAAAGAAAAATTCTAACAAAGCAAAATATTATTGTATTATCATTACGCTTTATAATCATATTATTAAAATGTCCTGTGGCTTAACTGGGCAGTTGGACTCTAAACATGTAGTTGAACTTCACATGCACATTTCAATATTCCAGGACAGCTCCTGATAACTGATATGTCCTGTATGAGTTTTGTTTTCTGAATTAAAGGTTCATACTTATTTTAAGCATATTTTAAGCCGTAGCAACTACCTTTCAAAAAATGTCCTAAGAGATGATGAATGAGAATATGCTAGAAATCTTAAAATACACCAAAAATCTAAGATTGTTTAGTAAGTCCAATTTCTTTTTCTTTTGGTCAGAATTAGTTCAGATGCCTCAGATAATTCATTATAATTGAATAAAAGATTTAATTTGTAAGGAGGATTCTTTTCATGGACTTATACCCATATAATTTTTACATGGTATACATTTGAATTATATGTGGATTTAAGATAGTTTAAAATGTTAAAATGTATAATGTATTCATTCATTTAAAGGTCCACTGATATTTCTTTTTAAACTTTTGTTAACTCATTTGTAAGCTGTTTGTTTTAATGGCAGGTTCTGGAAGGTCAACCAGTAAAAATGTTGGTCACAACTGTGTTTGCAAAGGATCCTGATGAAGGAAATAATGCAGAAGTTATATACTCAGTATCTTCAGGTAAAAATTACTGTTCATACAGGATTAAGAACTTTTAGGATTTCTGCTTTCATTTATCAACTATCCCTTTCTGGGAAAACAGGTTCTATTTTGATTACTTAGAATGCTGTAGTTAATTTTGAAAACACACCAAGTTACAAACAAAATACATTTGCTATTGTCAAGAGCTACTTTCAGTTTTTGAAAAATAATTTATAAGTTTAATAAAAAATCAGAGTAGCTTTTTACATTCCTAATAGAAACCATTCATCTTTAGTGAATAATTTGCAATAATGTGAAGTACAAATTTACTTTTGTTGATAGGAAAGTGTTAGGGGATAAGAATTGGTATTAAGTATGATTAAGAGTTCCAAGCATCCATGAATCTTTATGAAGACTAAATACTTGTAAGGTCGGAGTAAATCATGCCTAGAAAATGTCACGTGTATACATATATGTGTGTGGGGGGGGGAAATTTTATTGAAGTGGGCTTACTATTATGTTTTCTGTTGGAATGTGCAGGCCTCAGATCTTTTCAAGTTATTTACTTTAGTTGGCATTGTGTTTTATAGCACTTTAAAAGACATTTAGTGCTTTGTCATGTTTGATACAAACATAGGACATAGGAAAGAAGAGACAACATTGTCCTTACCCACAGATAATTTGATTGTCTTCATTGAAAACCCAAGAGATGCTATTGGCAACCCTTTGGAATTAATAAAATAGCCAATTTTCTGGGAACAATGTCAACATGTGAAACTCACTGGTATTTTTAAAACTTAGGAGTTTCCAAAGATCTCATTCACTATGGTGAATTTACAAAGAAAATGAAAGGGTGTAGGGGCATATCTACTGTGAAGCTAATGAAGCTTAGTTTTAGGGTGTTTTACTTGCATAGCCTCCCCAGGAAGAGGGGAAAGTGGAAAATTTATTTTTCTTAAGGAAGGCCTCTCAAACTATACAAACTTCAAAACAATACAAATAGGATCTCTCTTTATTAGGGGCGTAGAAAAAATTCCAGTATAACTTGTACAAAACTTTCATACAGAAAAGTAAAAAATATTAATGAAGGACATAAAAGAATGAAATGAAAAGCTGTATCATGTTCTTGCTTGGGAAGACTCAATATCCTAAAGATGACAATTCTTAACAAGAATATAATTATTAATTCAGTATGATTTCAATCAAAATTTCAATGAGGCTTTGATAGAATTTGACAAGCTGACTCTAAAAGTCATGTGGAAGAGCAAAAGACAAGGAATAACTAAGACAATGTCCAAAGAACAAGTGGGAAGCTGGCCCTACCCAGTCTTAATTTATAAAATTTCATAATTAAGACACTATTGTATTGATTCACTCATTAATAAATAGACCAGTTGAAAAGAGTAGGGGTGACACTTTACACATATGGAAACTTGACATATGAGGGGGTAGAAAATAAATGGGGAAAAGATGGACTACCAATATGTGACGCTGATGTGCCTGGTCACCTACAGGGAAAAATATATCTACTCTCAGCATATCAAAGATGAGTCTTATTAAATGTAGAAATCTTTAACTCTTACAAAAGAAAATATGAGAGTGTTTATACATATGGCATTGGGAATAAAGAAGATGGTTTAAATAAGAAGAAAAGCAAAAGTTCACAAAGAAGTAGATACAGAAAACTACATGAAAATTGAAAACACTACAAAATATGCCATTGTTTACAATTTGATTAGTCAAGTCACAAATTGGGAAAAGATAATTACAGCCCAGTAACCAATACAAAATTAGTATTCAGAATTTATTAAGAGCTCCTGCAAACCAGTAAGAAAAAGACAAATAAATAATAAAACTGGACAAAGAATATTAACAGACAACTCAAAGAAAAGAAGCCTGAATAATTAAAAAGATTTTTAAAGCATGCCCAGACTCCTTGATATGATGGCTTTGAAGAGCAATGAAGCAATATCTGATAAGATTGGAGATGTGCTTATGCTATACCCTTGCAGTTCTAGTTCTGTTACTCTAGAGGAACTTTATATGTGCAGAGTGAGATTGTAACAGGATATTCATTGAAGCATTTTTTCAGTTGTTTGCATAATATGGTATATTCACAGAATACTCTACAGCAATGAAAATGAATACAGTAGAGTTTCATACATGGCAGTGTGGATAAATATTAAATCCAAAGTTAAGCAAGGAAGGCAAAAATTTTACAGAAGATAAAAAGAATTTGACGCAAACAGCAGCTTTGAGTTCGTGGCATTGCCTTTCATTGGTAAATTTACATATGCAGTTCTTCTCAATACTTCCGTGGTCAGGCAGCCAAATTCTTCTCTCGTGTTTCTATGCCCATATAAACCATCCACATTTATTTAGCTATAAATGTCTTCCCAAGTTTTCAGGACACTTGAATGGTGGATTATACAGACGTAGTGAGCCTGCAGCAGATCCACATTTGGAGACAGCCCTTTCCTCTGTGTTCCTGCTGTCCCCTCCAGAGACTCTCCCCCATTCTCCCCCTCTTTTTTTGTCTTCCCTTTTGTTACTTCTGAAATTTCTCTTTTTATTGTCTTAGCTTATTTTAATCTGGTCCTTGTGAGGAAGAAAAACTGGCTTTGCAGTCATGCATTCAACAATCTTCCTCTGGCTATGAGGTCAGTTAGGTCAATAAGATCTTTATATCTTTTTTTCCTGTTTTATTTTGGGGTGGAGAAGACAACATAGTGTGCCTGTGAAAGGCAATGTTGGTGAAGAGGGAAGATACACACACGGCTATAATCCTGCTATAATACCAGTATTTAAAAGCAAGCAAAGCCATGGTATATGTTATTTATGGATGTATGGACTGGAAAGATAAACCTCAACTTTAGTTATAAAAGTGACTTTCTAAAGAGGAGGGGAATGAGATTTGGAGCTGTATACAGATCCACTCCTTTTCCATTTCTTGGAAAAATTTGAAGAAATATTGAAAATTAATCTAAGAAGTGATACTTTGATGTTCATGTATTTGTGAATGTTCAAAATATTTTTTTAAAAAAATTAGCTTCGAAAATGATACTTGAGGCACATCGATACAAAAATATGAAGATATACATTACATTATTCCTATCTTTATTTTTTATCTGATAGTAAAATAGAAGTGACTACAAAATATATGGTAAAATAATGAGATGAAAATTGGTATAAAGGGAATAAAGGTATGTATCATATTCATGAATGCATTCTATAGTATTTCTATGAGAATAAAATCAATGGGTTAAAGCATAGAAATCACAACTAATAAATGTTACATAATTGCCTGCTCGCATGCTATGAGTTTCTTGAAGACAGGGCTTCTTTTTTATTTGCTCTTATATCCCTAATAACTGGTAAAGTATTTGGTCCATAGTAATGAATCAGCAACTGTTGAACTAAAGAATGGAGGGGAGCTTCTAATCAGGATTTTTCTGAGGTTTGAAATATTCAGATTTTAAATCTGTTATTTAACTCAAAACCCTGTGATACCAATTTGAATTATAAGCATCAATATGAATGTGTAGATGTGTGCCTGTGTATTCTCTGTCCACTGAAAAGGCCTAGAAATGATGACAAACCCAGAAACAATGAGCACCCCACCCCTAATGTCCCAAATATGTTCTCCCAAAACCATTTTCCACCAAAAGGAACCAGGAGTCCTTGGATAAATGGTGATGTCAGGTCACAGTCAGGAAATCTACAAGATGAGTCTGCACCATTTTGTCATACCAGTTACAAGGAGGCTACTAAACACTGTTAGGATCATGGAAAGAGATCCAGGAACCAACTTTAAGCAGATCCCAATGTTCAGCGACGGGACAATATGAGCATCAATAAGGATAATAATGGCAATATATTGAAACACCACTAATATGTTTAAATTATGCTTAATGATTTCCAAAACAAAAGCAAGACAAAATGTTACTTATCATAATTGGAACATTGGTGGATGTTAGTGAGCCAACTCAGTATTTCAAAAACTGTTAAATAAAATTTAAGTTATCAAGCATTTATCCTGTGTTTCTTATAATGAACTCTTTCTCTGAAAGTTTCTATTTATTGAAATATTCCAGCTAGTATATGAAAAAGGGATGATAAAGCAGAATGCAGTATGTATTGAGTATCCTTTGTCTAAAATGCTTGGGACCAGAAGTGTTTCAGGTTTTGGATTTTTTTTTGGTGGTTTTTTTTTATTGGAATATTTGCATATATATAATGAGATATCTTGGGGATGAGACCCAAGTCTAAACGTGAAATTCATTTTTTACAGACATCTATATGCATAGCCTGAAGGTAATTTCATTCAACACTTTTTATAACTGTGCATGAAACAAAGTTTTGACTGTGTTTTGACTGCAACTCATCTGATGAATCAGGTGTAGAGCTTTCCACTTGTAGTGAGCATTACGTCAGTATTCAAAAAGTTTTGAATTTTGGAATATTTTGGATCTCATATTTTTGGATTTGGGATGTCAACTTGTATTATACTTCACAATACTTAAAGAATAATTAATGGATCTAGGCTGTGCATCAGTTGGGGGCCAACATCAAAAACAACGAGCTTTTGGCCCATGCCCATAGTCCCAGCTGTTTGGGAGGCCAAGATGTGAGGATCACTTGCAACCATGAACTCCAGGCTGCAGTGAGCTATCATGGCACAATTGTGCTCTAGCCTGGGTGACAGAGAGAGACCTCATCGTTGTTTTGTTTTTATTTTTATTTATTTATTTTTAAGGCAGCTAGACCTATGCCTCTGAAGGGAAAAACACTATTTGTGAAGTAGTCTTGCAAAGAAAAAAAAAAATAGTCAAACCTGACCTGAATCTTGTCAGTTCCCTAGATCTACCTCCCAATTTAAGGAAAACACAGAGAATAGAGGAATATATTATGCTACATGTTGGAGATGCAACAGCAAATCTAGATCATGGAGAATGTCAGGATACAAGGTCCAGTTTATTCAACAAATGAATTACAAGAACAGATAAAGAGATGGGTGGCAGGAATCCATAGATTAAAGAAATATGCAATATATGGACTTTATTTTGATTTTAATGTAAACAAATAAGAAAAATAAGGAGTATTTATGGGATGATTGAAAATTTGAAAACTTACCAGATATTTGGTGATGTTAGTGAATCATTATTAATTTTTAAGGTATAATATGGTACTGTGATTGTGTTAAAAGTATTTCTTATTTTTTAGAGATGCATTTTGAAATATATACAGAAGAAATAATATGATTTCTGGAACTTACTTCAAAAAAATGGGAGAAGAGAAGTAAATACATGGGGAGTATATGAAATAAGATTGGCCATGAGTTGATCATTGTTGAAGCTAGGTGATGGACTCATGAAAGTTTATTATACCATTTTATTCACTTTTTTATATGCTTGACATTTTCCATAATAAAACTTTTTAAAAACTGATGTTTTTTTGTCTATTTTTAGTGTCATTTTTGTGTTCATACTCTCATAGAATTTAAAGCAAATAAATCTTTCAAATGATCAATATATTGGATTAATTGATTCTCTGTTTTCTGCATTGTCAATTAACATTCATTTCTTAATTTTCTTATGTGTGTATAGAAGATAGTTCTGAGCACTTTAAGATTGATGCCAACAGTGGTGAAATAAGAACAACCACAGTACTTTCATATGATTATAGACCTTCTTACAGAATGACTGTCATTGCCACTGACCAGGGAGTGCCTCCTCTTCAAGGACAGGCAGTTCTTAATATTCAGGTAATGTCGTCACCATAAAATATGGAGGGACATCTACATATTTCATTTGACTTTTATTACAAGTTTATAGAGTGAAGATACATGTAATATGTATGTATGTGAATATATATGTATGTGACATGAATACTGTTTTAAGATGGCATTGCACATAGCATTCTTAGCTTTTTGCTATCACTAGAGAAATGATTTAGACCCAAATTATTTTGCAACTTAGCTTTGTACAGTTCTTGACAAGATAATCATCACTTGGCATTTATGTTGCTTTGTTTATAATGGACAAAAGGTATCTTTTCTTGTACTTATTCCTAATATCAAGGACTTGGTAAATTTGCAGGAGAAACTTGTATATAAACAAATGGCCATATAATAAATTACATAGTTTTGTGTAATTTTTTTAAATTTGGAAAAGTAACTTCAGATTCATATTTTAAGGCTTTACTTGAATCACAATGGGCAAACAAGTTGTGGGAAGTCTCCATAATAGGAAAAAAATTACACCAACCACTCAAAAAGAAGATGACTGTGCATATAGTTAGTTTCTTTGGGCATGCATGTGATAATCAGAAATATTAATACAGGTATATACAATAACCAAGGATATATATCCACAAGAACTCTGTTTCCAAATTATATTCTTTACTGCTTAAGGCTATGTGAGTTAAGAGAAAAATATACATGGTCGTACCTCCAGTTTCTTGTTTTAGACAAACAAAGACATATGATACTTAAAGGTACACAGATGTTGTCATTATGGCTAGATTGATCTGTAGTATTTAAAATAATTTAGAGAACTAGCTATCCTGCATTCCCATTGAAGAATCCACAAGGCTACAGTTCAGCTTAACTATAGCATGGCTTTACCAAACTGTCATTTCACACAATACAGCAAACTGGGAAATAGAAAATTCTGTAGCTCTTATCTCCTAAATATTAGCAGTTTTTAATCTTCTGAGACATACTGGAATTACATAATATAAAACCGACATTTTTCTCACTCATTAACATATGATCACATACATGGAAGGAAACTGCTTTCAAAATAATATTATTACATGTGTTGACCAAACTGTTTTAAAAATACCCCAAATTAATATCTCTTTTATTCGTATTTCAGGTGATCCCGCTATCCAAAGGGAGAGCAATCATGTCTCAGAATATTAGACATTTAGTTATACCAGAAAATTTGAAGCCTGCAAAAATAATGAGCTTGATAAAGTCACCTGATCACCTTCAACAACATTATAATGGAAAGTTACATTTTAGTATTGTTGCAGATGATAAGAATGGACACTTTGAAATAGACAGCTCAACCGGAGACTTGTTTCTTTCTAAGGAACTTGATTATGAGACGACATCTCATTATCTTTTCAGAGTAATTACTACAGACCATAGCAAAAATCTTGCCCTGAGTAGCACAGTCTTCCTTAGTATTGATGTGGAAGATCAGAATGACCATTCCCCATCTTTCCAGGATGAGTTCATTGTGATCAGCATAGAGGAGAATGTTCCCATAGGAACCCTGGTGTATGTCTTCAATGCCAAAGATGGTGATGGCAGTTTTTTGAACAGTAGAATACAATACTACATTGAATCCCACAACCCTGGCATGAATCCATTTCTTATCCACCCCTCATTTGGCACACTAGTCACTGTGTCCCCTCTTGACAGAGAGAGCATTCCAACTGTCATCCTGACAGTAACAGCGTCTGATCAGGCTGTGAATGTGACAGACCGGCGTCTGAGATCACTGACAGCACAAATAGTGATTTTGGATGTAAATGACCACAACCCCACTTTTATGTCTTTCCCCATTGCCCATGTCAAAGAGGATGTCACAGTGGGCTCCTTGGTGCACCATATAATTGCTCACGATCCAGATGAAGGAAGGAATGGAAAAGTAACATACAGCATCCTCTCAGGAAATGAAAATATGGCGTTTATGCTAGATGAGTCATCAGGTACAGTGCCTGTATGTCACTTTTAAAAATATTTTATTTTATTGTGGTAAGAAAACATGAGACCCACCCTCCTGACAAAGTTTTAAGTGTACAATACATTGTTGTTGACTATGGGTTGAATGTTGCACAGCGTATATCTAGAGATTATTCACCTTGCTTAACTGAAACTTTAGTATCTCCCATTTTCCCTTCCATCCAACCTCTGACAACCAGCACTCTTTGATTCCATAAATTAGACTATTTTAGATACTTCATGTAAATTTAATAATGGAGTTTTGTCTTTTTGTGACCAGCTTATTTTACCTAGCAGAATGTCCTCAAGATTTATCCATACTGTCACGTCTTGCAGAATGTCTTTTTTAAGGCTGAATTGTCTTCAATTGTATGCACATACCACATTTTCTTTATCCATTCATCTTCCGATTAACATTTTTAGGTTGTTTCCACATCTTAGCTATTGTGGATGGTGCTGCAGTAAACATGGGCGTGCTACTCTCTCTTCAAGATCCTGATTTCAATTCTTTTGTATAAATATCCAAAAGTGGAGTTGCTGGGCCATATGGTAGTACTATTTTTATTTTTGGAGGAACATCCATGCTATTTTCCATAGTGGCTGTAACATTTTGAATTCTCACCAACAGCGTACAACGGTTCCAAGTTCTCTACTCCCTCTCCAATACTTGTTGTCTTTTTTTTTTTTCAATGATAGCTATCCTAACAGGTATGAGTGATATCTCATTGTGGTTTTGACTTGCATTTCTCAAATAATTCGTGACATTGAGCATTTTTTCATATACCTATTAGCTGTTGTATGTCTTTTTTGGAGATGTTTCTATTCAAGTCATTTGTTCATTTTAAAATTAGTTTATTTGGTTTTTTTATGTTTAGTTGTAGGAGTTTTTAAATATATATTCTGGATATTAACCCCTCATCAGATAGTTGGTTTACAAATACTTTCTTCCATTCTGTAGGTTGCCTTTTTCTTTGCTGTGCAGAAGCTTCTTAATTGTATGTAGTCCCCCTTGTTTATTTTTGATTTGTAGTCTGTGTTTTTGTTGTCTGCCTGTGAAATAATTGCCAACACTCAAGTCACAAAACTTTCCCCTCTGTGTTTCCTTCTAGGACCTTTATAGTTTCAGGTATTACACTGAAGTCTTTAATCCATTTTATTTTGTATTTTTTTATGGTGTAAAATAAAGATACAACTTCATTCTTTTGCATGTGGATATCCAGTTTCCCCACACCATTTGTTGAAGAGATTAGCCTTTTTCTAATGTATATTATTGGAAACTTTGTTCAAGATCAATTGACTACTTACAGGTGGATTTATTTCTGGGCTCTCTACACTGTTCCATTGGCCTAAATGTTTGTCCTATGCCAATACCATACTGTTTTGATTATGGCAGCTTTGTAATATATCAAAGCCAGGAAGTGTGATACCTTCAGCTTTGTTCTTCCTCAAGGTTATTTTGACTATTTGGGATTCTTTGAGATTCCATTTGAATTGTCATATTATTTTTTTCTATTTCTGCAACAAATGCCACTGAGATTTTGGTAGAGATTGCATTGAATCTGTAGATCAGTTTGGGTAGTATGAACATTTTAATAATATTAGACTTTTCACTCCATGAACATACATGTCTTTCCATTTGTATCTTCTTTAATTTCTTTCATCATTGTTTTGTGGTTTTCAATATACAAGATATTCACCTCCTTAGTTAGCTTTATCCCTGAGTGTTTTATTTTACTCGTTTTTGTGCTATTGTCAATGGAATTGTTTTTCTTTTTTTTCTTCTTTTGAAAAAATTTGGCTATTATACTCTTTTAAGTTCTAGGCATACGTGCATAATGCAGGTTTGTTACTTATGTATACTGTTATAAGAAAGGTAATCTATCAACTGTCAGCACCCATCAACCTGTCACATCAGGTGAAAACTCCTAATGCACTCTCCCGCCCCACTCCGTGATAGGCCCTGGTGTGTGATATTCCTTCCTGGAGTCCAGGTGATTCATTGTTCAGTTCCCACCTAAGTATGGTGTCACGCGGTGTTTCAGTTTTCTGTTCTTGCGATAGTTTGTTGAGAAATGATGGCTTCCAGGCCGCATCCATGTCCCTACAAAGCGACACAAACTCTTTACCCTTTTTATGGTGCATAGTATTCCATGGTGTATAGTAAAGCATTACTTTCAATCCAGTCTGTCACTGATGGACATTTGGATTGATTCCAAGTCTTTGCTATTATTAGAATAAAAGCCAAGAATAAACATAATGCAGCATGTGTTCTTTATAGCAGCATGATTTATAACTTGGGTATATACCAATAATGGATGGTTGGTCATATGGCACTTCTAGTTCTAGATCCTTGAGGAATCACAGACTGTTTCCATAAGGAACTAGTTTATAATCCCACCAACAGTGTAAAAGTGTCTTATTTCTCCACATCCTCTCCAGCACCTGTTGTTTCCTGACGCTTTTAATGATTGCCATTCTAATTGTGAGATGGTATCTCATTGTGGTTTTGATTTGCATTTCTCTCTGTCAGTGATGATGAGTATTTTTTCATGTGTCTGTTGGCTGTATGCATGTGTTCTTTGAGAAAATGTCTGTCTTTGCTATCCTTTGCCCACTTTTGATGGGATTGTTTGTTTTCTGTAAATTTGTTTGAGTTATTTGCAGTTCTGGATATTAGCCCTTTGTCAGATGAGTAGATTGTAAAAATTTTTCTCTCCCATTCTGTAGGTTGCCTGTTCACTCTGATGGTAGTTTCTTTGCTGTGCAGAAGCTCTTTAGTTGAACACTCAGATCCCATTTGTCAATTTTGGCTTTTGTTGCCATTGCTTTGGTGTTTTAGAGGCGGAAGTCCTTTTGCCCATGCCTATGTCCTGAATGGTGTTGGCCTAGGTTTTCTTCTGTGGTTTTGTATGGTATTAGGTCTAACATTTAAGTCTCTAATCCATCTTGAATTAATTTTCGTAAAGGAGTAAGGAAAGGATCCAGTTTCAGCTTTCTTCTACTTATGGCTAGCCAATTATCCCAGCACTGTTTATTAAATAGGGAATCCTTCCATTTCTTTGTTTTCTCAGGTTTATCAAAGATCAGATGGCTGCAGATGTGTAGTATTATTCTTTCTTTTCCTAACTGAATACCCTTTATTTCTTTTCTCTTGCCTGATTGCCCTGAATGAACTTCCAACACTATGTTGAATAGGAGTGGTGAGAGAGGCATCCTTGTCTTGTGCCAGTTATCAAAGGAATGCTTCCAGTTTTGCCCATTCTGTATGATACACAGTTTGTCATAAATAGCTCTTATTATTTTGAGACACGCTCCATCAATTTAATTTATTATATTTTAGCATGAAGCATGTTGAATTTGTCAAAGGCTCCTTTTCTGCATCTATTGAGATAACTATGGTTTTTGTTCTTAGTTCTGTTTATATGCTGATTACATTTATTGATTTGCATGTTGAATCAGCCTTTATCCCAGGGATGAAAGTCCACTTGATCATGGTGATAAGCTTTTGATGCTGCTGGATCCCATTTGCCAGTATTTTATTGAGGATTTTGCATCAATGTTCATCAGGGATATTGGTCTAAAATTTCTTTTTGCTGTCTCTGCCAGGCTTTGGTATCGTGGATGATACCTCATAAAATGAGTGGGGAGGATTCTCGCTTATTGATTGGAATAGTTTCAGAAGGAATGGCACCAGCTCCTCCTTGTACCTCTTGTAGAATTCATAGCTGTGAATCCATCTGGTCCTGGACTTTTTAGTTGGTGACTATTAATTATTGCCTCAATTTCAGAGCCTCCGCTATTGGTCTATTCATAGGGATTCAGCTTCTTCCTGGTTTAGTCTTGAGAGTGTAAGTGTCCAGGAAATTATCCATTTCTTTCTGTTTCTAGTTTATTCTTTAAGAGAGGTGTTTATAGTATTCTCTGATGGTAGTTTGTATTTCTGTGGGTTTCCAGGTGATATCCCTTTATCATTTTTATTGCATCTATTTGATTCTGTCTCTTTTCTTCTTTATTAGTCCTGCTTAGCTGTCAATTTTGTGTTGATCTTTTCTCAAAAACCAAACCCTGATTCTTTTGATTTTTGAGGGTTTTTGTGTCTCTATATCCCAAATTCTGCTCTTTTATCTTAGTTATTTCTTGTCTCTGCTAGCTTTTGAATGTGTTTGCCTTTTGCTTCTAGTTCTTTAATTACATGTTAGAGTATCAATTTTTAGATCTTCCTATAGTTTTCTCTTGGCGGGTATTTAGTGCTATAAATTTCCCCACACTGCTTTTAAATGTGTCCCAGTGAGACTTGTATGTTGTATCATTGTTCTCTTGGTTTCAAAGAACACCTTTATTTCTGCCTTCATTTCTCTGTTATGTGTAAATCTACAGTAGTCATTCAGAGCAGGTTGTCTTGTTTCTATGCAGTTGAGCAGTTTTGATTGAGTTTTTTAGTCCTGAGTTCTAGTTTGATTACACTGTGGTCTGAGAGACAGTTTGTTATAATTTCTGTTCTTGTACATTTGTTATAATTTCTGTTCTTGTAATTCTGTTCTTGTACATTTCTGTACTTGTACAGTGCTTTACTTCCAATTATGTGGTCAATTTTGGAATAAGTGTGATGTGGTGCTGAGAAGAATGTATATTCTGTTGATTTGGGGTGGGGAGTTCTGTAGATGTCTATTAGGTCCACTTGGTGCAGAGATGAGTTCAATTCCTGGATATCCTTGTTAACTTTGTGTCTCGTTGATCTGTCTAATGTTGACAGTGGGGTGTTGAAGTCTCCCATTTATTGTGTGGGAGTCTAAGTCTCTTTGTAAGTCTCTAAGGACTTGCTTTATGAATCTGGGTGCTCCTGTATTGGGTGCATGTATATTTAGGATAGTTAGCTCTTCCTGTTGAATTGATCCCTTTACCATTATGTAATGGCCTTCTTTGTCTCTTTTGATCTTTGATGGTTTAAAGTCTGTTTTATCAGAGACTAGGATTGCAACCACTGCTTTTTTTTGTTCTCCATTTGCTCGGTAGAGCTTCCTCTATCCCTTTATTTTGAGCCTATGTGTGTCTCTGCATGTGAGATGGGTCTCCTGAATACAGCAAACTGATGGGTCTTGACTCTTTATCCACTTTGCCAGTCTGGGTCTTTTAATTGGACCATTTAGTCCATTTACATTTAAGGTTAATATTGTTATGTGTGAACTTGATCCTGTCATTATGATATTAACTGGTTATTTTGCTCGTTAGTGATGCAGTTTCTTCCTAACATCAATGGTCTTTACATTTTGGCATGTTTTTGCAGTGGCTGGTACCGGTTGTTCCTTTCCATGTTTAGTGCTTCCTTCAGGATCTCTTGTAAGGCAGGCCTGGTGGGGACAAAATCTCTAAGCATTTGCTTGTCTGTAAAGGATTTTATTTCTCCTTCACTTATGAAACTTAGTTTGGCTGGATATGAAATTCTGGGTTTAAAATTCTTTTCTTTAAGAATGTTGAATATTGGCCCCCACTCTCTTCTGGCTTGTAGAGTTTCTGCCGAGAGATCTGCTGTTAGTCTGATGGGCTTCCCTTTGTGGGTAACCCGACCTTTCTCTCTGGCTGCCCTTAACAGTTTTTCCTTCATTTCAACTTTTGTGAATCTGACAATTATGTGTCTTGAAGTTGCTCTTCTCGAGGAGTATCTTTGTGGCATTCTCTGTATTTCCTGAATTTGAATGTCGGCCTGCCTTTCTAGGTTGGGGAAGTTCTCCTGGATGATATCCTGCAGAGTGTTTTCCAACTTGGTTCCATTTTCCCCCTCACTTTCAGGCACCCCAATCAGACGTAGATTTGGTCTTTTCACATAATCCCATGCTTCTTGAAGGCTTTGTTCATTTCTTTTTTCTCTTTTTTCTTTACACTTCTCTTCTCGCTTCATTTCATTCATTTGATCTTCAATCTCTGGTACTCTTTCTTCGGGTTCATCAAATCAGTTACTGAAGCTTGTGCATTTGTCACGTATTTCTTATGTCATGATTTTTATCTCTGTCAGTTCGTTTATGGCCTTCTCTGCATTGATTATTCTAGTTATCCATTCTTCCATTCTTTTTTCAAGATTTTTAGTTTCTTTGCAGTGGGTACGTAATTCCTCCTTTAGCTCTGAGAAGTTTGATGGACTGAAGCCTTCTTCTCCCAACTCGTCAAAGTCATTCTCCATCCAGCTTTGATCCGTTGCTGGCGATGAGCTGCGCTCCTTTGCCGGGGGAGATGCACTCTTATTTTTTGAATTTCCAGCTTTTCTGCCCCGCTTTTCCCCATCTTTGTGGTTTTATCTGCCTCTGGTCTTTGATGATGGTGATGTACTGATGGGGTTTTGGTGCGGGTGTCCTTCCTGTTTGTTAGTTTTCCTTCTAACAGTCAGGACCCTCAGCTGTAGGTCTGTTGGAGATTGCTTGAGGTCCACTCCAGACCCTGTTTGCCTGGGTATCAGCAGCAGAGGCTGCAGAAGATAGAATATTGCTGAACAGCAAGTGTACCTGTCTGATTCTTGCTTTGGAAGCTTCGTGTCAGGGGTGTACCCCACCGTGTGAGGTGTGGGGTGTCGGTCTGCCCCTAGTGGGGGATGTCTCCCAGTTAGGCTACTCAGGGGTCAGGGACCCACTTGAGCAGGCAGTCTGTCCGTTCTCAGATCTCAACCTCTGTGTTGGGAGATCCACTGTGCTCTTCAAAGCTGTCAGACAGGGTCGTTTGCATCTGCAGAGGTTTCTGCTGTTTTGTTTTTGTTTTTGTTTTTGTTTAGCTGTGCCCTGTCCCCAGAGGTGTAGTCTACAGAGACAGGCAGGCCTCCTTGAGCTGCTGTGGGCTCCACCCAGTTCCAGCTTCCTAGTGACTTTGTTTACCTACTTAAGCCTCAGCAAGGGCGGGCGCCCCTCCCCCAGCCTCGGCTGCTACCTTACAGTTAGATTGCAGACTGCTGTGCTAGCAATGAGGGAGGCTACAGGGGCGTGGGACCCTCCCAGCCAGGTGTGGTATATAATCTCCTGGTGTACCCTTTGCTAAGACTCTTGGTAAAACGCAGTATTGGGGTGGGAGTTACCCGATTTTCTAGGTGTTGTGTGTCTCAGTTCCCCTGGCTAGGAAAAGGGATTCTCTTCCCCCTTGCACTTCCCAGGTGAGGGGATGCCTCACCCTGCTTCAGCTCTCGCTGGTCAGGCTGCAGCAGCTGACCAGCACCAATTGTCTGGCACTCCCTAGTGAGATGAACCAGGTACTTCAGTTGAAAATGCAGAAATCACCCATCTTCTGTGTCGCTCGCGCTGGGAGCTGGAGACTGGAGCTGTTCCTATTCGGCCATCTTGCTCTGCCCCTCTGGAATTGTTTTTCTAATTTCCTTTTCAGATAGTTCGTTGTTGGTGTATAGAAATGCAACTGATTTTTGAATGTTGATTTTTGTATCCTGCCTTTTCTGAATTTATTTGTTCTAACAGTTTTTTGATGGAGTCTTTAGGGTTTCTATATATAAGATCATGTAATCTACAAACAGGGATAATTTTACTTCTTCCTTTCTGATTTGGATCCCTTTCATTTCTTTTTCTGCCACTTTCAATTAAACCCTCTCATCGCTTGCTTATATTTACCTTTTTCATTTTCTTCTCTTAAAATGATGGTTCTTAAGAAACATATGCTTTAAACATTTTTGACTTCTTCTGTTGTTTAACTTAGAGATATATATATAAAAAAATACATTATACATATATATAGAATAGACACAGAGTTTGTATTTGACGAACCAACTTTAATGGTCCTGTTTGTTAATATTAACTATGCTCTGTAGCTAACAGACACTATGGGCTGAATATACAACAGAAAACTTCTTTGCCCCCTTTGTGAGTCCTTGCAGGGTAGGATATAGTACCAATAGTGACTCAGGTAGCAGTATGACAAATCAACAGCGTTGTTCAAAGACTTTGGTATGGAAATTTATCTTTGAGATTATAAAAATATGTATTTGTAAATATTGGAAATAATATATATTTTTTATGGCTGAATTCATTTGGACATTAAGACCCCTGCTTTTTACATCAATTGTAATATTTCTTTTTTTGAAGAAGCATTTATTCACTGTCAGGTACTCTGCAGAAATGTCACTCACTCTCAACTTCACTTGTCTTGCTGTCACCATGTTGCTAGATAACATCTACTATATGTTTTTTATGTAGTTTGATGGAAGAGTAAATGTACAAATTTTCAGTCTTGTGACTTTCAGAATGAACCTCCTTCTACCTGATTTTCAGGGGATATTGAAAAATTAATAAACTCTCATCTTATTCACTAAAAAATAAAGTTATTTCTACATGAACCTTGGAAAAAAATCTCAGATATACACCATTTGGCCCAACTGTTAGTTAAAAGCATTATTTGGAATGGAATTAAATGTGGAGGATTTGGAAGTCATAATTATAGTCTGGCTATATTCCGTTGGAAAATTTCATCAAAATATTTATTAAATCCTGTACATATGGTTTCATTCTGAGGCATGCGTGGACACCACCTAAATGCCCAACTGACAGAGAAACAGTCCAGACACAGGCTGCTGATATCTGTCAGAGCTGAGGCTCTCCAAGGACCTGTTTCAGTAATACTTGGAATGTGTTCCAAGATGGCTAAGGAAGGTATATTTCAGATTGTTAAAAAGGATGGATAAAATTAGACTTGTGTTTTGGTAATATAGGTATCATGAATCTCTTGAGTAATTGCAGTGACTGTTTCAATGGAGATGTTTTTCGAAGACATAAAAGGATAATTGCCAAATGCATTCACATGAGATGGGATTTTTTTCTCTCACAAAGCTCATATTTCTTACAAGAAGACAGTGAGGTTTTTTTTTTTTTTTTTTTTTTTTTTTTTGGTGGCTATGGCTGAGAAATATAAAGTGATGAGTAATTATTGAAAAATTATTTTGTAAAATAGAATTCAGTAAACCTCTTTCATTATTTCATGAAAAATTCTTATAAAATGGGAGAAGCAAACAGCAATCCTAAAAGAAAAATGTGATAATTGGAATCATATAACGACTATCTGTGTGCCAGTCTTTATTACATCTGACTTATATGGGTTACATGCTTCAGTGGCAGTGGGATAGAGACATGTTTTACTTGTGAAGTGTATTGTCTGAGTTATAACATCTTTGCTTTTTTTTTTTTTTTTTTTTAAATTGAGATGGAGTCTTGCTCTGCCACCTGGGCTGGAGTGCAGTGGCGCGATCTCAGCTCACTATAGCTTCCGCCTCCTGGGTTCCACTGATTCTCCTCCCTTGGCCTCCCAAAAACTGAGATTACAGGCGCCCATCGCCATGCCTGGCTAACTTTTTGTGTTTTTAGTAGAGACGGGGTTTCACCATGTAGGCCAGGCTGGTCTTGAATGCCTAACCTCAAGTGATCCCCCTACTTTGGCCTCCCAAAGTGCTGGGATTACAGGTGTGAGCCACCACACCCAGCCTGAGCCACTACACCCGGCCTGCTCTTTATTGTTAAAAAAATGCAGTTAACTGAGAATAAATATTAAGAGATCATAACTCTTTAAGAAAAAATCAACTGTCTTAAAGAATATAGCCATACCCACATTTTTGTAACTTGGTTGCTTTTGTACATGATGTATTATGTGACACGAAGATATATATTGTTAGTATCCTAGTTATTTTTTAAAAAGGAAGTAGATGTAGGCTAGATAATTTTAATGTAGTCCTCTCAGTAGATAATTGCATAACATACATTATTCTTGAATTATTTTGTTTGATATAATTTAAATTGAGATGACTTTTCTGGCTAAAAATGTTTGCTTTTAATTGTAGATAGTATATACATTTAAAGATGGTTTAATGCAGTTCATATTTTAGCAGTTAAGACATCTGATTTTTTATTAGGTAGACAAGTTAGATATAAGTGGAGTAAGCATGACTTCTCTAAAGAATATTCATTACATGTTGCTTTTCTTCCATTTTCAAAACAGGCTTACTAACTACAACTTGTCCTTTGGATTATGAAATGAAAACTCAGCACATTCTGATTGTTCTGGCACTGGATGATGGCACACCAGCACTTTCTTCATCCCAGACTTTGACAATTACTGTTCTTGATGTAAATGATGAAGCTCCAGTGTTTAAGCAGCACCTGTATGAAGCTTCAGTGAAAGAAAACCAAAATCCCGGGGAGTTTGTCACCAGGGTTGAAGCTCTGGACAGAGATTCAGGTAATTTAAAAATACAGAAATTGGGCACTTAATTCTTAAAAAAATTGAAGATTATAGTTGACATAATTTATAATAGTTATGGCTCAGAAAAAATGAACAGTTGCTAATTATCTCAAATTTCTAATACTTCTCTCATTTGCATCCATACAGAAACACATATACCTGTAAAGATACAGATATATCCCATAAGATTTGCTTGTATTAACTTTATTATTATTTATATTAGGGTGATACCCAACTAATTAACATACACTTTTTTGATTTGATCTTAATAATCGAAGTACGGACAAAGCATCACACTTCTTTCAGAGTATAATAGTTAGATACATTGAGAAGAGGAAGATAAATGGTTCTTTATTTCCCCTGGATATAGCATAGTGAAAGAGACATGGTGCTGGTGTCAGACCACCTGGATTTGAATCCAAAACTACCATTTACTTATGCCATGTGACCTTGAACAAGTTACTAATCCTTTCTATTTCCCTACTTATCTGTGATATGGAGATAATAACAGTGCCTAAATTATAGTTCTGTTATGAGTATGAATGAATTATTACATGTAAAGAGCTTAGACTGGTGTCTGACACAATAAACGGTCAATATGTTAACTTTGTTACTATTTTTACTATTTTCAACCACTGTGTCCAGACAAATGACTTTGGAGTAAACAGTTACTATGACTAGGAATTTATAAATTTCTTAGACTTGCTTTTCAACATCACTGTGGCTGTTTTGGCAACTGAGGTTCAGCAACTTTAATCATATTCTGTTTTTATCTTAAACAAAATAATTACAAAAATTACGGTGCTGTGTTTCTTATTCACAGCACATGCTGAATTCTTCCATTGGAACTAATATGAATAGTTTATATTCCCATTCACATGTGAAACACTGAACTAATATGAATATTATATGAATATAAACTATTCGTGTTAGTTCAGTTTAATAATTCAGTCTTTTAAAATTTACATTTGTATATAGCAAATGGCATTATATATCAATGTAATACTTTGTTATTTTTTGCAAGAATTGTAATAGATGTTTTTATGGAAATAGTATTAACAATAGCATTTCCTCGTACGTTGTTAATTTAAGGGGAAAAAGATACATTTACTTGAAATTTTAAAGTAAATTATAAAATATCTGAATACTTTGCCCTCTTGGAAAACATTATCTTTTAACGAAAGGCATTTTACATGAATTCGTATGTGATGTTACGAACACTCTTTTCAAGGGCTAATCAAGTTTTCTGTCTTTGGCCAGAGTGGGGCAGTGTGATCAAAGAGTTTTTCTAAGAGTTGAGTCTGAAGCGTGCTAAGGATTGTTTGCTCCAATCTGTGCTTAGAACTTAGCACATTTTTGGCAGTATTCATTTTTAGGGTGTTCAGAAACAATGAAGAATATACATAAGCTTTGTGTTTCACAATAATTTCAGCTCAGTAAAGTTCCCTTAGAGTGTTCTCTGTGGAAACAGCAATACAGGGCGCTGGGCAATACAAAAACTGCTTCCCAAAGCATATAGACATATACTGAACCTATTGCTGATGTTGTGTGATTTTGCAAACAGTAAGGTATGTAAAATGCTTCCTCCCTTTGGCCTTGCTTTATTTTGTGAATTTTATTTTTTTGTAATGGATTCTACTAAAAAGGCTCCTCTTGCTTTAATGCTTGAAGAGGGAGAAAATAATTTCTCTCAAAATTTGCATATATTAACCAAAGACAATTACCATAAATATATTCTTCTGATTTTTACTGTCAAGTTTGCCCAGTGTTGATGTTACTTTCATTTAGAATGAATTGTCTGCAACCTGCTAATTATAATTGAATTGAAACTATTATTTTAGAGATTATGGTATGCCAACTGAGAATTTAGGTACAAAATTATTGTTTTTCTGAATTAATGGATGTTTGAAATACACTTTAACATCTTCATAAGTCTCATGTAACCTTACATATTTTGGAGACAATTTTGATTTACTGGAAATTTCAGTGTTTTTAATGAGGCCAGATCTGTTAAGTAGGTGGTTATATAAATACATGTGAATATTTGTGTGTATGGACGTACTTTAGAATACATTTTCCCTCAATCTTTTTTTCTTTTTTGATTATTGGGTTAAAACAATGAAACAGGATTATGCATGAGAATTAAATGACGTAGTCAAGATTTTAACATAACTGGCATTACTCTGGAATTTATGAATGGTTTACTTTATGGTACATATTTTTTAAAAAATACCACAGCGTTACTTAATACTAGAGAGCTTAACATGTGTTTTCTAGCATTCTACGATGCAGTTTTTAAAAATGTAAGTATACAGTGTTATTTGGCATTCAAAACCCACAGGGATTTGAGCACTGAATGTTTATGGTGTATGACTCACACTAGCTCTAGCAGAAGTTCCTTCTTGTATTAAAAGGAAAAAACAACTACCAGATTTTAACTAAGGTATTAAAACTGCTGCAACATTTGGTGCCACCAACAAGAGCTCCATTGTTAGTGAAAAAAGATCTCCCCCTGCAGTGCCCTTCCCCCACTCCCAAGAGGAAAGGGTGCCTCACTGGGAATACGACTCACTTACATTCGCTCAGGGGTGTCTAACATAAAATAACTTAACAGTACATTGCCACAGCAAAATATAGAATTCATTAGTGAGATGTTATTTTCTATCCCATAAGAATGTATTCTCTATCTGGGGTCATCTTCAATAAACTACATCTGGTTTTCTGGAATCCCTGGTGCTGCACTGGATGTACAACTGCACCACCTAAGTCTACACTTGGGCCCAGGGAGAGACACCATATTTCATCAAATCTCAGACACCATTAATTGTAAGACGCATCTAATTTTAGAATACTTCCACTGGACTGATGGCTTTATCTTCATAGGAAGTTATAAGGAGCCATTCTGTATACCCTTTAGAAGGTGACTTATTTGTGTGTGTATCAAAAAATAAAGGATAAGGATGCTAAAATATCTGAATCTATGGCATTTTGTAATAACAATTTCTCACTTGAGTGGACAATACTATCTGGCTATTCAGTTTATTTTAAATGTTTCTTTATGGAGTGATATTTTCTCTGTATCATATACTCAGGCAAAATATCCACCAACTTTCCTCCATACTTTATTTAAAGAGAACATATCCCAGATCCTTTATTTTTATTTATTATTTTTTAAATTTTTATACAGACAGAATCTCGCTCTGTTCCCCAGGCTGGAGGGCAGTGGCCCAATCATGGCTCACTGCAGCCTCAAACGCCTGGCTTCAAGTCATCCTCCAGCTTCCACCTCCCAAAGTGTAGGGATTACAGTTGTGAGCCACTACATTGGGTCTCTCTGCACTTTATTAGTAGCTATTCATTGACGTGCCCCCTCATTCTTTCCCCAGTGGCATTTGCTCATCACTTTAGATTCAATCGAATTAATCCAGGGGCACATAAGGAGATCCATAGGATTCAAGCGCAAGTCCATCTTACTAGCTTTGCCCCATTCTAGCAACCTCGATTATACTGAAGTCCAAAAGAAGGATTTAGAGGTGGGCTAGATTATAGGGCATTTCAAAAGTTGAATTTCCCAATCCAAGGCTATGGAACATTTGCTAGAGAAAGTCACAACAGCATGCTAATTGAAGCCATCGCCTACTTAGGCTGCAGTATTTCTGCTAATCCCTTAGTGCTGTTATGTTTTCCTTGGCTCTCTCTATATAAATTTTCTCTATATATATAAAAAATTCTATTATAAATACATTTACACAAATATCAAAAATAAGTAGATGAAAAAGAATAAGGACTAGTTATAACCTCACTCACTCAGAGACAATCACTGTTAAAATTTTGATATATATTCTTAATACATTTAATATATAGTATTATAATTGTGTAAATGTTTATTCATCTGCTTTTTCTCTAGGCTGTGAACTTCTCCTGGATTCAGGACCTTTTATCTATTAATACGCTTATTCCAGGTTCTTAGATTAGTGCAAGATATGACATAGGAACTCAATAAATATTTTTGACCATATGGTCTGAGGAACTGAAGCATGTATGACATAAGCTTCCTCAAGCTGCCCTCACTGTTTAGAATGTATTTATTATTTACTCATTTATTCAATCAACCAGGCATAATTCTACTTTTGCTTTAGAAATGCCTGATTGTGAGGGCATTGTACAGTTGAGGCATTACACAAAAAAGAATCTTGGCACGGTGACTCATGCCTGTAATACTAGTGCTTTGGGAGGCCGAGGTGGGAGGATTGCTTGAAGCCAGGAGTTCAAGACCATTTTGGGCAACGTAGCAAGACCTCGCCTTTACAAAAAAAAAAAAAAAAATCTAAAAATTAGGTGGGTATGGTGGCACGCTTCTGTAGTCTCAGCTACTCAGGAAGCTGAAGTAGGATGGCTTGAGCCCAGGAATTTGCTGCAATGAGCCACAATTGTGCCTCTGCACACTCCAACCTGGGTGGCAGAGTGAGATGCTGTCTTAAAAAAAGAAAAGAAAAGAAAAGAAAAGAAAAGAAAAGAAAAGAAAAGAAAAGAAAAGAAAGATGATCTTCCTAAAAATAACACACCCCTGGAAAGAATTCTTCATTAATTCCCCATAGTTTGAGGAAGAGGAAGATGAAGTTGTTTTTGCTTATCAATCCCTTTTTGCTTAACAATCAGCTTTCCTGTCTGTCCTCAGCTCCTGTCACTCTCCCACCTTTTACTCTAAGATAGAATTCTCGAAAACTTTTTCCTTTAAAGAACCAGATAGTAAATATTTTAGGCTTTGTGTGCCTTACGGTCTCTTTTGTGCAACTCTGACATTATAGCAAGACAGCAACCATAGTTAATATTGTGCCTGTATTTCAGTAAAACTTTACAAAACAGGGAGCAGGTCAGATTTGACCACTGGACTGTAGTTTGCCGATCCCTAGTCCAATGCATGTGTCTAATTAAGACACCTAAGTTACTTGCTACTTTCTGCTCATCAGATCCAATTATCATGATTCATCATAATATCTCTACCAACTAGATGTTGTCAACAGTGGGAGAGTTTGCATAAAGATGGGTGAAAGCGAATGAGTTCTGATAGTTCTTATAAATTAGTATCAAATGTTGCTTCTCAAAAGGTGGTCCCTGGGACCAGTGGCACCATCATCCATCCTCAGTCTACAGAAAACAGCACCCGTTCTGCTTTTCAAGGATGCTGGTGGCCTTCTAATACCTTTCCCAGTGTACTTATGAAGGGAGGGTCCTCTGATCTCTTGGGAAAGATAGTGGGGGTGTTTGGTGAGCATGTCTTACATGATAAGTTCACTCTAACATTTTCATTTCCTTAAGCTTTGGATTATTTATAGTATTCAAAGGAAGACCAAATGTCTCAACCTCAGTGATTATAGGCTCCCATTGAATCCAACCAATCAAAGAAACTCTCAAGAGACACAGCTCTATGGGCTTACACATTAAATTCTGACTCTCTAGCAAGCAATATCAATATTGTCTATTTATCAATAAATCCAGCCTAAACCAATGTTATATCTTCCTAGGTCTCACATTCTTTGAATTGATTTCCACACATATTCTCCAGGTTTATGCCAATATAAGTTAGAAAAATATTACTATTCTTTGAAACTATAAGCTTTCTTTGAGTCAGATTTGCACTTGGCTACCTGAGTTATGTTGAAATTCTGACTCTGGTTACGAGTATTTATACGAATAGGCATCTCCTTGCAAGGTGTTTGTTATACCTGCCACTCAATTTGGGTCCAATCTTCAGGGAGATTAATTTTAGGCCTTCTATATAGGAGCTTTCCAGCTTTCTAACTATGACTTGAGTTACGGGTTTAAAGCGTCAGCTTGTAGTTATCTTTCTATAATTTCCTAGTCCTTTGAAAAACAGTCTTCTGCATCATGGTCCTTTTTACTAGTATGTGGTCAGTCAGCACCATTTGGTTCTCTAAGGAATTCGAGTCCTTTAATAGTCACTTTATCACAGTCAAACATGATTGATAAATTAATTAATCGTGACAGCGCTCCAAGTATTGAATTCCTAGCATTCCATTTCCCATGGTTAAGGAACTCATCGCTGTATTCAAAGCCTAAGACACAACCAAACCAGTCTCAGAGTCCCTGTTATCTGAGACCCAATTCTGGTGCCAAGTACTCTATCAGCCATGTTTAGTCATGAAGAATAGATGCTACAAACAGATGTTGGATGAATGAGTAAGCAAGAAGGGAATACTGAGATAACCAAAAAGACAAAAACAAAACTCTAGAAGGCAGCTACCACCCCTAATACTGGAAAAGAAGAAGAGGTTTGGATTATCAGAGCCTAGGAAGAAAATGAGAGAGGGGGCCTTGAAAAGGGGTAGCAAAACAGACTGAATAGCATTGCTGATGATGACAGTAAGTAACTAGGAAGAAGGAAGTCCCATTTTCTATCCTTCTGACTTTCAGTCTCCTTCTAGTGTCCTTTTGTGGCAAACCCTAGGAGAGAGGTAGTTGGCGATGGAGAATGTGGTTTGCAGATCCCCAGCCCCAGTATCACAGGGTGGAGTACAGAAGAACAGATTTGGATCTGAGACACTATGGTTTAATAAATAATACACCATGTGAAGAACTGAAAGGAGCAGGCAGAGGGAACAGCCACTACAGAGGCCTCAGCAGAAAGATGTTTAGTATGTTCAGAGAACAGAAAGGAAGCCAGTAGGATAAGAATATAGCAAGGGAGCAAGTCCATGAGAAGAGGTTGGAAAGATATGCAGAGCCCACATTATATGGGACTTTGCGGACTGCGGTAAGGTATTTGGATTTTATTTTGAACTCATTCAAACGTTCTTTCTTCCTTCTTACCCATTAACTCCTATTCATCTTTAGGGTTTCCGGTTCTATCAAGGCAACTCAACTTACCCATCATGTCTGTTCAGGGGGAATTGTCACTGCCAGCTTGCTTATCTGTATCCAGTGCTATATTGTAAACACCGTGAGGATAGAAAATTTGTCTGTTTACTAGCAGTTATATTTTTAGCATATGGTATGGTACCTTGGCACCTAAGATCACTCTGTATATGTGTTAGTTCAATGAGATAATTAATGACAAACTACATACCTGAGATAAGTCTTCTCTGATCCACTCCCTCAGTGATTTCATATATTCCATCACACTTTCCATTACTCATTGATGTAATCATCTTCCCCTCTAGAGGGAAACTCTGACGACCAAGGTAACTATTCAGTGGTGTGTTTCCAGTACCTGACACTCAGTATCTGTGCATTCATAAAGGAACTCATGAATGAATAAATGAATGAACCAACCAAACAGATATGGATGCAAACTGAAGACATGAATGTGTAGAGTGAGATGACAATGGCATGATGGCCAGCACATTGATTGTCAATGCACCCCACTCCCGGAAGCAGGAGAAAAATATGTCATAGAGAAACAAACAAAAATATTATTTTTCTTTTATTTTTTACTTCTCTCTTCCTCATACCTTCCTTCCCTCCCTTCTTTTGTTTCTTTCTTTTCTTTCTTTCTGTTTTTTTTAAAATATTGGTCAGCCATATATGATGCCACAGAAAAGACAAGTTAGGTAAGAACTAGAAATGGCCAGTAGACTTTATAACCAGAAGGTCACTGGTCACTGTAGAAAGAGTAACTGGGAATGGCATGGTTTGAAGCTAGCTGCAAACTGAATATGATTTTCAAAAGAAATTTGGCTACAAAGAGAAGGAGAAAAAAGCCTAATTCTTATAGCTAGAGAAGAATATAATTTAAGGAAAAAAAAATTAGGAGAAAGACTAGACCTGACAGAAAAATTCTGAGAGTGTGTTTGAAGAATGACTTTTGCCACTGAGACAGGGTGTAATGGATGCAGTTGAGTACAGGTGCAGAGGGTGAGGGAGTTCTTTCCGAATACCTCCTTTCTCTCTGGGAAATGGAAAGGGAAGTGATCTGTGAGAGTAAGGCAGGTAGTGGTCAGGTAGGAGACCTGAATGGAAGAAGGGTGATTACGGACACCTGGAAAGATTGCCACATACAACGGCACTGCGGTTGTCTCAGTCCATGCTGTTGTGAAATTTTCTGTAGCTCCAGTCATTCGTTGGATATTCAAATGGAGTAAAGAGATGGTTGCAATGATCCCAGGCTGAAGCTTTGCTGGACATCTTTGGCAGAAAGCCCCAGGACCTGAGTAACTATGCAAGATTGCTAGAGGGGTAGCTCATGGGGCTGGACTGGAGAAGGAGAGAAATGAATTGAGGAGAGGTATCCTAGGGCGGGAGGAATTAAGAAGTCATGGGACTGCAGGTCTTGAGGTCTAAGAGAAGATGTGTGTGTGTGTGTGTGTCTGTGTGTGTGTGTGTGTATTCACACTGGCGTGCATACACACATAGGTATGGGCATATATACACAGGCACACACACACATATCCTTCAGTGGGCATGTGTCATAAGGATATCACTAAATATCTTCAGATCCAAATTTCCAGTTTGCTCAGTGAGGTGATAGAATGAGACCAAATAACCTCTTTTTAATTTTTATTTTCTTAGTTCTCAAGTTTGATGATGCTGTGTTTGTTATGTAGGATTATAAGGGTGTAAGGAGGAAAAGCGAAGGCACTAGTTAAATTCTAAATAAGCCATAGTAAAATACATTTAATTTACTTCCTAAATTGTAAAGGGTATGAAGTTTGGGGTATGAAAAATGCATGTATGCAGACTACAGTTATAGGTAAAGATCTTATTTATCCTTAAAAATATACTAGGAGGATTGAAGATGAATGTATTGTTATCTTAGGGATAAAAAAATCTGTGTAGAATAATAGAAAAAAATAAAATCTGGAAGTTTCTAAAAAGTCAGAGAAATATTGAATAGAGTGGTGAAGCACATTAGAGGAAAATGGGAACTGTGGGAGGAAGGGACAGCAGAAAGATCTGAATTTATGTGTAAATAATTGAAGACATTTTCTAGGTTTGGCAAGTAGTGAGAATTTAAAAATGTATACTATATAGCATTCTATAATATGTAATATACATAATATGCAATCATATATATAATGTGTAAGAAAATCATATAAAATAATATGCAATGGTATATATATAAAGTGTAACAAAATCATATAAATGTCTTCATTCATTTAAAACTTGAAAGATCCACGTAATCTTTCTGAAAACAGAGGTCACATCTGACTCAGTACTCTCTCTTTGGCACACAGTACTACGCTTGGCACCTGATATTTCTCTCTTTTCTTGAGGAAAAGGAAAGTAGATATAAGACAATATTGTTCCCATTTTTATAATGTAGTCAGAGATAGGAATAACAAATTTTAACAACCTGGAACTTCAAGAAATTCTGTCTTTGCTATAGAATAGATTATATGATCCTTAAGTTGCCGAAATAATCACCATGATCCTTTAATAATATCATTAATAATATGCCTAATGCCTAATAAGAGAATGAAACATTTTGGTGACTTCTGACCATGTCATATCAAATCCTTTGGTCCTATGTTATTAGACTTTTTTCTCGGGGTTATTCCAATGCCTGCGGATTATATCTCAAATATATTTCTCCTCTGAGTTATATAATAATAAGATATGTATATTCATTCTTATATAAAACTAGAATTCTATTTCACTCCTTTCAGCTCTCAGTCCTATATAATATCTGCCAGATCATAATGGAATGAAAATTTACTTTTTAAGACTGGCAAGATGGAAATTTGTAATTGAAGATTTTTTGTTAAGACCAAAAGAATGACATTTCGTTTTTTATTAAAGTATAACATCATACATTCTGAGTACTGCGTGCACACCTAGATTCTTGTCAGTTAAGAAAAGAACATAGGAAAATAACTGAGAGGAACTTGTGTAAAATGCAAATAAATTACAATGGCATGGGATAAACTCATTAAAATTAATAGTATGAATGATCTTCATACTATTAGTGATGGAAATGATGTGATACTTTTCTCAGGGGAGAAATGAAACCACAAAAATATGGGAAGAATTATTTCCAAAATGCATAGTAATGTGGTACCACATTTCTTACTCTGGATAGCAGACTGAACACTAAGTGGAAAACAAAACAAACAGAAATACATATATAAGCAATTCTAGGTGCTCACTTTTTGAGGTTGAGAATAAACAGAGTTCTATAACTTAGCACAGGCTTTTAAACAGTGAGTCAATCTGCAGAAATTGTCATTTGTCCTGCAAGCTTACAATTAAGTCATTAAGTCACAATCAGCGGTGTTAGAAGGAGTAATTAGGAATATGTTGTAGAGTTGCACACTCATAAGAAATTTTTTATGGGAAGGAAAAAATTCTAAGCATTCACTGTGGGGAAGTCTCATAAGACTTTTGAAAATCAAGCATTTCAGCCCAGGAGGCTTTTATTTAGCAAGAACAGCCAGAAGAGTTTTTCTTTTACCTTAATTTAAAGGCTGTTTGAGAATCTTGCCATTTTCATCTATGGCCTAACATGTTCAAAGGAAAAGAAATAGGAAAGTGGATGAATGTATTTCAAAGAAATGATTGCTAAGTTTTTCTTTATATTTTTCTTAAGGAGTCAATTCCAAGCTTCAGTTTGAAATCATGCCAGGTGCTTCATTTGAATTGTTCGAGATAAATTCGGACACTGGAGAGGTAGTGACAACCACCATGCTTGACAGAGAAATTCAAGAAGTCTTCACCCTTCGAGGTAAGGGATTCGTTGACTATGCTTAAACAAACAAACAAACAAACAAAAAAACAAAAAAAAAACCAAAAAAACAAAACAAAACAAAAATGGTTCAGTGGTGAAATGTTACATTTTGGTGAGGTATTTTTAAATAAAATATTATTTAGCCAGTGGTACCTGATTAGTTTAGCCTGACTTTGTCTAGTTAGAACAAATATATTTTAGGTATGAATCAAAGGCCACAATTCATGCCGTCTTTGTGTTCTATGTCAGTATTAGTACGAGACGGGGGATTCCCTTCATTGTCCAGCACCACAACAATTCTCTGCACTGTTGAAGATGAAAACGATCACGCACCAGAATTTATTGTTTCCAGTTATGACATTGAGGTTCTGGAAAACCAGGAACCAGAGGTTGTCTATACTGTTTTAGCCTCGGATATGGATGCTGGCAATAACAGAGCTGTTGAGTATCACATAATTGGTAAGTTAGTTTGTTTGTTTGTTTGTTTAAGACAGAGTCTCACTCTGTCACCCAGGCTGGAGTGCAGTGGCGCGATGGCTCACTGTAACCTTCACCTCCCGGGTTCAAGCAATTCTTGTGCCTCAGCCTTCCAAATTGGTAAGTATTTTTAAATTAAAATTTCCTCCAGGATGCTGACTGAGTTGATACACACTCTGTGTTGATTACTCTGTGTTTGATACCTGTTGCCTTTCTCTACAAAATACATACCGAGTCAGAACTGACCGGTGCCACGAGCTTTCTCTCTACCTCCTTCTCACAGCCACCTTGAACCACTGCTCTCCACATTCTTTAAAAATCTGCCTTTGCAAACTGCTGTGAATTTTTTTCTATGCTAACATTAGTGGATGTAAGGATGGAAAAGATAGTGTTTTTGTATTTTTGTTGCTTTCACGTGATCTGTTTCAATTTTTTTTTAATTTTTATTTTCTCATAGGCAGATTCTTACTGGGTCATTTCATCCAGTCCCTGTCTTTAGCTACCACTGGGATTCCAACGGCTCCCATCTCTATATGCATCCTAGATCTAGGTCCCATTAAAGGATATTGTTTTTAAAAGTAAAGTAGTAACTCTCATACAAATATAAAAATGGTACCTGCAAATAACTTTTATTTAAGTCACTAATTAATGAGTAACCCAAAAAGATGTTAAAATTGTTTCAAGGAGAATTCCAAGAGCCATACATAGGCACACACACACACAAAGCAAATAAGGAATTCTGAAATGCAGAAACGGTGTATTTGCAAGACAACACTCAGTGGCATTTCACCAGATTTACTTGCATTTCCGTGGACAAGAATCATTTACATTATTATAAGTTTTCAACAATGTACAGAGTGATCAAAAAGGCGGTGAAGGTGGAAGACCACTATGATGGCAAAGACACACGGGACACCTGTGCCCCACCCTTCTTTCTTTCTTCAATGCCAGGACACCTACTTGTCTTGTTCCTCCTATTTCAAATTGTTTCACAATTTCCTGACAGCCCCAAGGACCCGGTCTTTATATCCAACAGCATTGCATTATCAATGTGTCCAAAATGACACATCAGCCTCACCCCCTTTCTACCTTCCCCATCATGGTCTGGGTCCTTCTGCTACTCTCTGCCTGTGATCTTCAGCTATTGTTTTTTTGTTTTTGTTTTTGTTTTTTTCTTCACTTACTCTTGAAAATGTATGTACCAACACACACATATTTTTATGTTGCCAACTAAACTTTTTCCCATAAACTTAAAAAGTAACAAAGGTGTGTTTCCCAGCATATCCTAAATATTGACACATTAAAATAAGACTGTTATATCACCTTTTAAAAGTATTCGATAGAATAAAAAATACCTTAAAAATATATGAAAGGCGGCCAGGCGTGGTGGCTCACACCTGTCATCCCAGCACTTTGGGAGGCTGAGGTGGGCAGATCACCTGAGGTCAGGAGTTCGAGACCAGCCTGGCCAACATGGTGAAACCCCGTCTCTACTAAAAATACAAAACTTAGCTGAGTGTGGTGGCAGGTGCCTGTAATCCCAGCTAGTTGGGAGGCTGAGGCAGGAAAATCGCTTAAACCCGAGGGGTGGAGGTTGCAGTGAGCCGAGGTCATGCCATTGCACTCCAGCCTGGGTGACAAGAGTGAGACTTTGTCTCAAAAAATATATATATATATGTGTATATATATTTATATGTATTTCATATATATTTCATATATATGTATGTGTGTATATATGTTTGTATATATGTATACATATGTGTGTGTATGTGTATATATATGTGTATATATATGTGTATATATATGAAAGTCATCCTCCCCTTGTGTTGCCTTCCTCTTTCCTGGCTCTGCATGTCCCTTCATGGTCCCAAAGTCTCCACCTGTTCTGCCCAAGATGAGGCCACCTTCTCAGCCAGTTCGGAAACTGGGAGCTCCTACGGATGGCTGTGGGACTCAGAAATCTCTCCGGGAACAGAGAGCATAACTGGGATTGGCAAAGCTGCCTGCCAAGCCACTATGCCCAGGAAATAGGCTAAAAAGGTGACACAGCAAAGGTGATGGAGGAGCCACACAGGAGATAGGCAGGGTTGTCTGCTAAACCTGCCCTTCCAAAAACAGCCTATGCCCAGGAAATAGGCTAAAAAGGTGACACAGCAAAGGTGATGGAGGAGCCACACAGGAGATAGGCAGGGTTGTCTGCTAAACCTGCCCTTCCAAAAACAGAACCCAGGCCTAAAACAGTCCCCGCAACCTGCCAAAGAAGGGAATGAGGTGCCTCAGGGGTGACAGGGGAAGGGGATGCTGGCAAGGATGAGAGCAACCCTGCACAAACCAGGACGCCTGCACAGCGCAGTCACAGGGAGCGCAGGGCACTGGGAATGCCAAGTGAATTGTACACTTTCATAGTTCACAGACTCTACTGTTTGAAATATGATTTTTTTAAGTTAATAAAAATGTAGAATTTTACTTGTTTTTTTCAATTATATGTATGAACAAGCATTTTCAGTTATATGTGTTGCATTTTTACTTCTTCAATCAATATTACCTTTCTACATCGTTGCAGAATTTTATCATAATGTAATGGACTTCTCTGCTTAAAGTATTGATCATTTTATTATAATTTTCTGCAATTAAAATATATGGATAAATTTAAGATTTCTAAAAATTTCCAATGAACATAAGGTCTCCGTTTTGAAAATTATATTAGATTATTGTGATTGTAAGATTAAAATAGCAAAAGTGCAT